>NC_090825.1:124094166-124715000 GCF_028021215.1 Eschrichtius robustus
CAGAACATGTTCAACTCAAACTCTAACAGGTGTGTGTCTTCAGAAGACTGGGTTTCTGAATCAACCAATACTAATTCTGTTAGAGACAGGGTCAAAAACCAACCAATTTGCTCTTAGTGGAAATATTGTTGTTATTGTAACTTGAGTGGCTCAAGGACCCCAGACATGAAATGTACACTTAACATTTAAAAAGATGACTTTATTTCAGTTTTCCCTTGAGCCTAAATGAAGTAAAGCACAAAGAAAGGTAGTCAAAAGAAAAATGACAATCTGAGAAGAGAAGCTTTTTTCATTGCAGACAGAAGTTTGCTGGCTCCACAAGACTAGAGAACGTCCTGGCTCCAACATAAATAGCTGACAGGCAAGAGTATGAATGACAGATACTAAGAGATATGGGAGAAAAAAATGGAAACATGGTGAATAATTCTTTCATTGACAATTTTATAGCTATGTACAGATTCAGAAAACATGACAATGTTTTGGCATTTTGGCAATGTCTTCGTATCTCAGGGCTTTTGTCTGATTTCATTTTTTCCATTAATAAATAACATTATTCCTCCAGATCTTTCAAAATTAAGAAGAATGGATAGGAAGCAGGATCCCTTCCATGTTTCAAGTTTTTATAGTGATTTATATTGGAAACATGAAGAAAAATGTAGAGAGGTAATTAGATTAATCATATAGCCCCAATTTCCGTCTCTGATTAAGAAATATCAGAGTATTCACGTGAAGTGTGTTACATTTGAGAAACACGTGGGACTTGAAGTCAGGCAAACTGGACCGACAACTGTGGGTCCACCACTGGCTTAGTGAATTTGGGGGAATTGCATAAACTTTCTACTTCTGTTCCCCTCCTCAACAAAATGGTAATAAAAAGCTGTGGTGTTGAAAAAACAAATGAGATATGGCATACTAAACTACAACTGTTCTCTATAAATGTTGTTGTTTGATTTCCTTCAGTGCCTGGCACCAATTTCTGTGATTCAACAGATTAACAATCAACATGTGTTGAATTAATGGTATCTGGAATTTTTGTTTTTTAATTTTAGGGAGAACTGTATATAGTATATAGCGAATAATCACGAATCAGTCTGAGTCATGACCAAAGTGAAAACATATTTTGGGAAACCAAGTCAGATTACCTTCTATTCTAATCCTAAAACTCTTAGGCATTTGTCTCCAAAGGTATCCTAGACCAAAGATACAGTCAGATGTATACGTGAAACTTCTTATATAAAAATACACTAAAAACAATAAGATACAGAGAGAAGTTTTTAAAGATTGTTATTTTAAAGCAGAGCTCATATTAAAATTTACTCAGCTCTGACTACATGATGTCTAATAACTTATTTAATAATTTTTAATGTGGACTGGTCACTAGGAATTGTAACATTGTTTATTTCTTTTCCAAAAAATATTCAGTATGACTATACACTCAAACCATACACTACAAAATCATTAGTATATCAGAAAGAAATAATTTTTTGGCTATAAAATTTATACCTACAAAAATATACATTACAGTCTTTTACAATAAGATTGACTGACTTGTTCTGGGAATAACTAGAGTATATCAAGATGGACTAATCTAAAATTCTCAAAACCATACACTTATTGAGTACATAATTTAACAGGGTTTTCAAAAGAAACTGAGGTTAAATACCATGCAAAAATTATAGTAGTAGATTAATTACCTAGTGAAGTATTTTGTCTTTAATATAATTATTTTATGGCTTACTTTTAACTAAAAATTAATTCTCGAACTAAACAATGTGAGTGACTCAAGGTTTGGATAGGATTTATAAAACGTCTATAATATTGTGATAATTCCAGTGGATGTACCTTGGCAATTACCCTTATAACAAAATACAATAAGGATGTAATATTGTTAGCTGGATTATTCTTTGTTATGGATATAATTTTTGACATTGGCTGGCAAATCCATAATTACTTATTTAAAAATTCAATAGTCAGTAATTAGAATATAATCTTAGATCATACGATGATGATTTATTTTACCATTTGGATTTTTACCAGTGCTTTTTACATCTGGATCCTGAGAAGTCTTTAATTCAGGACAAGGCATAAATGAAAACTCCCCATGGGGAAGGCAGATTCACTTTTATTAGAAATATAACTATTTCTGTAGATCTTTAGGTACTCTTTCCCAAGTTCTAGAATACTTGATGATACAGAAATCAAGCTTGCTTGTTGTTGTTTTTTTTAACCTTTGAAGACACTGAAAACATCTAAGAAACCACTTTGAAACTTGTCCTTATAAAAAACTGTGAGTTCTTGAATTAGCCTATTCAATCTTCTTCTTTTTTTTTTTAATCCAAAGACCAGTTCTGTTTGCTGTCCTAAAATAATTCAAAGGCAGAGGAGACAATACCTGAGCCAAGTCCACTCTCTCTCAGCTAAGGGGAAAGAACTCTCTGGAGTGACAAAAGGGAAACAGTCTGTTTAATCAATTCAATTCATTACATATTTATTGAGTACTTATTTTGTGCCAGGGAACATTCAAGGTGCTGTGGGAGTTTATAATACAGGAGATAAGAGAAGTATTCAGATTTAATGCTGCTTAGATTGTAATAAGTGTCACAAGAGGAAAAGAGAGCTACAGATCAGCAAAAACTTTCTGAAAAGCAAACCGCAAGTCACAAAGGGTGAGGGGGATTTTGACAGAGGAAGATGGGTGCGGTCATTCCTGGCAGAGTTGAGAAATGGGGGAGAACAGAGAGCAGTCTTGCTTGGATGGAGAGCACAGGGCTTGCAGAGTAGTGCTGGGAGGCCAGGAAGATTGGACAGGGCTTGAATGTTGGGACCCTGAATGAGAGGCAAGAAAGTTTTTTGATTAGGAAAATGAGTATGCACTGGGTCTGACCTGTTTTGCAATATTAACCTTACCTATAGCCATGAGCTCCAGGGATTGATTTCAGATGTCACAAATACTTCTGCATCTGCCCTCTGCCCAAATTTCTCCTGTCTTCATATTGCTGTCTGAAAATCATTTTTAGGACCTCTGTTCTATTACTAAAGATTTTAGTGCTTTTGTAGAAAACACTGAAATTCTCCTGATAGGGATAACATCTCCAGCTATCAGCATACAGATTTCCCACCCCTCGCTGAGTGGGTGTGGGAGGTGAAGAGAATGTGAACAACACGAAATCTCAATGTGTAGGGCAAGGAGTATCTGGAGAAAGGTTTAGAATTGGCAGGCAAATTTCCAAATGAGTCTGCAGTGTGTTTAAGAAGAGAGTTGAACATTTTTGTCAAGGGACGAGAACAGTTGTGGGAAAACCAGTGATTCAACAGCAAAGCAAAAAGCTTAGAGCTGTGACTGATGAGATGAGCAGATTTCTGTCTCACTGGGGGGCAGGGTGGGGGATGAAATACAAGAGTAAATAATGCATATGGGCACCTGAAGAAAGGTTTTATGTAATCATTCTCTCTGTATAAGAGAGTATTACATTTCTATTGCTATATGACAATTTACACAAATTTAGCAGCTTAAACAACACACATTTGTTATCTCATAGTTTTCAAGGGTTAGGAATTTGGGGACAGGTTTAGCTGGGTTCTCTGCTCAGGTCTCACCAAGCCGAACTCAAGGTATCAGATGAGGCTGAGATCTCATAGCAGACTTGGGGTCCTCTTCCAAGCTCATTGGTTGGTGACAGAATTCAGTTCTTTACAGTTGCAAGCCCACCAGCCATTTTCTGTCACACAGGGACCACTCCCAGCTCCTAGAGGCCACCCTCATGTCCTTGCCATGTGATTCCCCTTCCTAGGCAGTTCACACGTGGCTGTTCACTATTTCAGGATCAGCGAGAATCTCTGTTGCTTTCAGTCTCTGACTTCTTTTCAAGTCTCACCTGATTAGGTAAGGCCCACCCAGGATAAGCTCCCTAACTTAAAATCAATTGATGAATGTCCTTAATTACATCTGCAAAATCCTTTCAGAGCAGGACTTAGATTAATGTTTGATTAAAGAACTGGGAGAAGTGTATACAACCAGGATAGTGGGACTGTTGGGGGCCATTTTAGAATTCTGCTTGTCACAAAGAAACATATGTCAGAATCTTTAATAGGTGAGGATTTCATACTAATGCTCTTTTTCCATCGGGAAAGTTGTTGAAAAGTGGGCCAGGGACTTCCCTGGTGGTCCAGTGGTTAAGACTCCGTGCTCCCAATGCAGGGGGCCTGGGTTCGATCCCTGGTCAGGAAATTAGATCCCGCATGCATGCTGCAGCTAAAAAGAGCCCACATGCCACAACGAAGGGCCCGCGTCCCGCAACCAAGACCTGGCGCAGGCAAATAAATAAATAAATATTTTTTTTAAAAAACTAGAAAGAAAAGTGGGCCAGCCCAGCCATGTCTTATACGTCTATACAATTCCTTCCGCTGCTTAGCATTTAGTGCTTAAGACTACACTAAGTATCAAAATATCTACATTTATAATATTTGAGTATGGTTATATGGATATGGAAATGATCAGATGATTCAAAATTATATTTTAATAAAAGAATTTTACTATATAATAGTCACGGTGCCAGCACAAATGCACAAAACTACTGTACAGTGCCCAGTGATATGCAATAAAGTATATATTGAATTAAATAAAATGCTTTGTCTTTTTGTTGAGTGGGAGTTTTTTGAGAGTCCTTGTGAAGCAGTGGGAAGACCAATTAGGGGATCTGGACTCTATTTCAGGCAGCATCAATTACTAGTAGAGGGCTCTCGGGCAGGCCACTTCAGTTCTCTGAATCTTTACAGTTTACACAATGGAACAGTAAACCTAACAGACATCTATTTTGCAAAGTTGCTATAAGGATCCAAGAAGATTGGTAATATAATGTGGAAATTTACATGAAATTTAGGGAGAAATTCTTAGGCAAAATCTTGATGAGTTATTAGTTGTATAAGACCCCCGCCCCAAATATTTAAGCCAGAGAAGCCAGATATTGTGAGTGAGATCAGTGGCAGACTCTTGTCTATGCAGCCTTCATCAGCTGGTCCTACTGCAGGCTCAGCATCTCACTTCAACTCTAGGTGGCCTCAGAAGTTCTCACGACGAGGTTCAGAAGTGGGCTAAAGTCGGAGACTTGAGGACTTAATTTGTGTCCATGCGGCTAAGTCAGGCAGCTCCTCTGCAGGAGACACCTTTGCAGGACTTTTTCCATTGAATTGAAATAAAAGTTTCTTCTCTTCCTATATCTTTAAAAGGGAATGATGGGAGTACACAGGGGAAGATTCAGGAGTTTTACCTTTTATACATGTTGCAAAAGTTAAGTGCAAATCCAAAAGTAATTTCTGTAATTACTACTACAGCTGACTTATGGCATCTATCCTGGCAGTCAGCAAACGACAGCCTACAGACCAAATCCAAGCTCAATGACTTATTTTCTGTGGCACACAAACTAAGAATGTTTTCTACATTTTTTTTAAAGAGCATGAGCTCTTCCATGCCCTTTATTATTTTTTTTAATATTTATTTATTTACTTATTTGGCTGAACTGGATCTTCGTTGCGGCACGCGGGAACTTCATTGCCGTGCGCTGGATCTTTGTCGCAGCGTGCGGCATCTTCAGTTGCGGCATGTGGAAACTTTTAGTTGTGGCATGTGGGATCTAGTTCCCTGACCAGGGATCGAACCCGGGTCCCCTTGCACTGGGAGCGCAGAGCCTTAGCCACTGGACCACCAGGGAAGTCCCTCTACATTTTTAAATAGTATGAAAAAAACTAAGAGTTCATCTTAAAAGTCCTCAACACAAGAAAAAAAGAAAGTAATTCTTACTATATATGGTGATGGATATTAATAACCAGACTTATTGTGGTGGTCGTTTTTCAAGGCACACAAATATCAAATGTTGTGCACCTGAAACAAATATAATGTTGTATGTCAATTATACATCAATTTTTTTTTTTAAAAAAAGGGATTACAGAATGGTAATGGTTGCACACCATTGTGAATATACTAAAAACCACTGAGTTATACACTTTTAAATGGTGATTGATTTTATGTTACGTGATTTTTTATCTCAGTAAAAAATAAAATAAGCGGCAAAAAAATCATAAAATATTTTATGACATGCGAAAATTATATAACTGAATTTTCAATATCTACAGATGAAGTTTTATTGGAAAACAGTCACACGCATTTGTTTACCTGTAGCCTACGGCTACTTTCGCACTGCAACTACAGAGTTGAAAAATTGCAACAGAGACTGCACAGTTCACAAAACTGAAAATATTTGCTATCTGGCCCTTCACAGCAAGAGTTTGCTAACGATTGATCTATAGTGGGTTCAGGCTGGTAAATATATAGCAAAATATGTTCTCATCACTTCTGGGAATGTTTGTAGGTACACCATTTTTAAAAGGCAGTTTGACAATAGATAAGCAAGAGTCCCAATACATTCAAGAAATTTGTATGCATCTCCCAGTTATTTCTGCTGCAGGTGATTCTCAATCAGGGCACGTTCTGAGAAATACTGTCCTCTGTTATCTCTAATTGGATACTGTCTCTACTGAAACTCTTTTTCTTTCGTGTTGCTGATGCTTCCTAACTTGGAGAAGATTCCCAGGTCTTACTTCCCTGTGCTGGTGTAGGTGAAGAAGCTTCCCTAGGAACTGTTCTTTCAGCACCACACCCCATAGGTCCTGTCAAAGGCAGTTCACACACCTAAAGGCAGTTTAAACACCTGAATGCAGTTTGGGAACTGACGGATCATTCAAGGAGCAAATCTTCAGAACTCTCAGGAGTCCCTGTATTAAATGGCAATAGTTCATATTGATTGCAAATCATACAACTTGGGATTTTTCTTACTTATACTAGGATGCCCTGACTGGTTCTAGATTCTTTTTTCTTTGAAAAGAGTGCTTTGACCTTCTATGTGGAGGCAAGGATTTATAGTTTCAGAGTCAGGAAAAAGATCTTGCACCTTACACCATACCATCCTGTTTTGGCTTTTTTTTTTTTTTTTTAAGCCAAAACACTCTGCTTTAAATTTTAACATTAATTCCAAACAGTTGAAATTGCATTCCAGGTGTCAAGAAGGACAAAAAAATCTGGACTAAGATTAGCAATTTAATTAATCTAATTGCTCCCTAGTCCTGTTTCTAAATCTGCACCAGACTGTTTTTGGCTAACGTTTCTATGTCTGTCAAAACGCAAAGTTTGAGAATGGCCCAGGAAAAGTTAATAATTGAAAAAGAAAGGAGAAAGTCATTGATCAAGTAAAATAGTTCTATACAGTCCTGCTATAAATAGCTTTTGGTTCCACCTCACCAAGGCTGGCAAGGCAAGGATTTGAAATATGGCATGTGGTGTCGCCTAGGCGGTTTAGTGTGGATTACAGAAATTGGAATGAATTCCCTTATTTAAAAAATTTTTGAGACGGAGGAACAAAGATGGCGGAGTAGAAGGATGTGCTCTCACTCCCTCTTGTGAGGACACCAGAATCACAACTAGCTGCTGGACAATCATCGACAGGAAGACACTGGAACTCACCAAAAAAGCTACCCCACATCCAAAGACAAAGGAGAAGCCACAATGAGACAGTAGGAGGGGAGCAATCACAGTAAAATCAAATCCCATAACTGGTGGGTGGGTGACTCACAGACTGGTGAACACTTATACCTTATACCACAGAAGTCCACCCACTGGAGTGAATGTTCTGAGCCCCATGTCAGGCTTCCCAACCTGGGGGTCCAGCAACGTGAGGAGGAATTCCTAGAGAATCAGACTTTGAAGCCTAGTGGGAATTGATTGCAGGACTTCGACAGGACTGGAGGAAACAGAGACTCCACTTTTGGAGGGCACACACAAAGTAGTGTGCACATCGGGACCCAGGGGAAGGAGCAGTGACCCCGGGGAAGACTGAACCAGACCTACCTGCTAGTGTGTGGGGGGGGTCTCCTGCAGAGTTGGGGGATGGCTCTGTTTCACTGTGAGGACAAGGACAGTAGCAGCAGAAGTTCTGGGAAGTACTCCTTGGTGTGAGCCCTCCCAGAGTCTGCCATTAGCCCCACCAAAGAGCCCAGGTAGGCTCCAGTGTTGGGTTGCCTCAGGCAAAACAACCAACAGGGAGGGAACCTAGCCCCACCCATCAACAGTCAAGTGGATTAAAGTTTTACTGAGCTCTGCCCACCAGAGCAACAGTCAGCTCTACCCACCACCAGTGCCTCCCATCAAGCCTCTTAGATAGCCTCATCCACCAGAGGGCAGACAGCAGAAGCAAGAAGAACTACAATCCTGCAGCCTGTGGAACAAAAAACACATTCACAGAAAGATAGACAAGATGAAAAGGCAGAGGGCTATGTACCAGATGGAGGAACAAGATAAAACCCCAGAAAAACAACTAAATGAAGTGGAGATAGGCAACCTTCCAGAAAAAGAATTCAGAATAATGATAGTGAAGATAATCCAGGACCTCGGAAAAAGAATGGAGGCAAAGATCGAGAAGATGCAATAAATGTTTCACAAAGACCTAGAAGAATTAAAGAACAAACAAACACAGATGAACAATACAATAACTGAAATGAAAACTAAACTAGAAGGAATCAATAGCAGAATAACTGAGGCAGAAGAATGGATAAGTGACCTGGAAGACAGAATGGTGGAATTCACTGCTGTGGAACAGACTAAAGAAAAAAGAATGAAAAGAAACGAAGACAGCCTAAGAGACCTCTGGGACAACACTGAACGCAACAACATTCGCATTATAGGGGTCCCAGAAGACGAGAGAAAGGACGCAAGAAAATATTTGAAGAGACTATAGTCAAAAACTTCCCTAAGATGGGAAAGGAAGTAGCCACCCAAGTCCAGGAAGCACAGAGAGTCCCATACAGGATAAACCCAAGGAGAAACATGCCAAGACACATAGTAATCAAACTGGCAAAAATTAAAGACAAAGAAAAATTATTGAAATCAGCAAGGGAAAAACGACAAATAACATACAAGGGAACTCCCATAAGGTTAACAGCTGATTTCTCAGCAGAAACCCTACAAGCCAGAAGGGAGTGGCATGATATACTTAAAGTGATGAAAGGGAAGAACCTACAGCCAAGATTACTCTACCCAGCAAGGATCTCATTCAGATTCCATGGAGAAATCAAAAGCTTTACAGAGAAGCAAAAGCTAAGAGAATTCAGCACCACCAAACCAGCTCTACAACAAATGCTAAAGGAACTTCTCTAAGTGGGAAACACAAGAGAAGAAAAGGACCTACAAAAACAAACCCAAAACAATTAAGAAAATGGTCATAGGAACATACATATCGATAATTACCTTAAACATGAATGGATTAAATGCTCCAACCAAAAGACACAGGCTTGCTGAATGGATAAAAAAACAAGATCCATATATATGCTGTCTACAAGAGACCCACTTCAGACCTAGGGACACATACAGACTGAAAGTGAGGGGATGGAAAAAGATACTCCATGCAAATGGAAATCAAAAGAAAGCTGGAGTAGCTATACTCATATCAGATAAAATAGACTTTAAAATAAAGAATGTTACAAGAGACAAGGAAGGACACTACATAATGATCAAGGGATCAATTCCAAGAAGATATAACAATTATAAATATATATGCACCCAACATAGGAGCACCTCAATACATCAGGCAGCTGCTAACAGCTATAAAAGAGGAAATCGACAGTAACACAATAATAGTGGGGGACTTTAACACCTCACTTACACCAATGGACAGATCATCCAAAATGAACATAAAGAAGGAAACAGAAGCTTTAAATGACACAATAGACCAGATAGATTTCATTGATATTTATAGGACATTCCATCCAAAAACAGCAGATTACACTTTCTTCTCAAGTGCACATGGAACATTCCCCAGGATAGATCACATCTTGGGTCACAGATCAAGCCTCAGTAAATTTAAGAAAATTGAAATCATATCAAGCATCTTTTCTGACCACAACACTATGATATTAGAAATCAATTACAGGGGGAAAAAACGTGAAAAACACAAACATATGGAGGCTAAAGAATACGTTACTAAATAACCAAGAGATCACTGAAGAAATCAAAGAGGAAATCAAAAACTACCTAGAGACAAATGACAATGAAAACACGACGACCCAAAACTTATGGGATGCAGCAAAAGCAGTTCTAAGAGGGAAATTTATAGCTATACAAGCCTACCTCAAGAAACAAGAAAAATCTCAAGTAAACAATCTAACCTTACACCTAAAGGAACTAGAGAAAGAAGAACAAACAAAACCCAAAGTTAGCAGAAGGAAAGAAATCATAAAGATCAGAGCAGAAATACATGAAATAGAAACAAAGAAAACAATAGCAAAGATCAATAAAACTAAAAGCTGGTTCTTTGAGAAGATAAACAAAATTGATAAGCCATTAGCCAGACTCATCAAAAAAAAGAGGGAGAGGACTCAAATCAATAAAATTAGAAACAAAAAAGGAGAAGTTACAACAGACACCGCAGAAATACAAAGCATCCTAAGAGACTACTACAAGCAACTCTATGCCAATAAAATGGACAACCTGGAAGAAATGGACAAATTCGTAGAAAGGTATAACCTTCCAAGACTGAACCAGGAAGAAACAGAAAATATGAACAGACAAATCACAAGTAATGAAATTGAAACTGTGATTAAAAATCTTCCAACAAACAAAAGTCCAGGACCAGATGGCTTCACAGGTGAATTCTATCAAACATTTAGAGAAGAGCTAACACCCATCCTTCTCAAACTCTTCCAAAAGATTGCAGAGGAAGGAACACTCCCAAACTCATTCTATGAGGCCACCATCACCCTGATACCAAAACCAGACAAAGATACTACAAAAAAAGAAAATTACAGACCATTATCACTGATGAATATAGATGCAAAAATCCTCAACAAAATACTAGCAAACAGAATCCAACAACACATTAAAAGGATCATACACCACGATCCAGTGGGATTTATCCCAGGGATGCAAGGATTCTTCAATATATCCAAATCAATCAATGTGATACACCATATTAACAAATTGAAGAATAAAAACCATATGATCATCTCAATAGATGCAGAAAAAGCTTTTGACAAAATTCAACACCCATTTCTGATAAAATATCTCCAGAAAGTGGGCATAGAGGGAACCTACCTCAACATAATAAAGGCCATATATGACAAACCCACAGCAAACATCATTCTCAATGGTGAAAAACTGAAAGCATTTCCTCAAGATCAGGAACGAGACAAGGATGTCCACTTTCGCCACTCTTTTTCAACATAGTTTTGGAAGTCCTAGCCACAGCAATCAGAGAAGAAAAAGAAATAAAAGGAATACAAATTGGAAAAGAAGAAGTAAAACTGTCACTGTTTGCAGATGACATGATACTATACATAGATAATCCTAAAGATGCCACCAGAAAACTATTAGAGCTAATCAATGAATTTGGTAAAGTTGCAGGATACAAAATTAATGCACAGAAATCTCTTGCATTCCTATATACTAATAATGAAAAATCTGAAAGAGAAATTATGGAAACACTCCCATTTACCATTTCAACAAAAAGAATAAAATACCTAGGAATAAAGCTACCTAGGGAGACAAAAGACCTGTATACAGAAAACTATAAGACACTGATGAAAGAAATGAAAGATGATACCAACAGATGGAGAGATATACCATGTTCTTGGATTGGAAGAATCAATATTGTGAAAATGACTCTACTACCCAAAGCAGTCAACAGATTCAATGCAATCGCTATCAAATTACCAATGGCATTTTTTATGGAACTAGAACAAATCATCTCAAAATTTGTATGGAGACACAAAAGACCCCAAATAGCCAAAGCAGTCTTGAGGGAAAAAAACGGAGCTGGAGGAATCAGACTCCCTGACTTCAGACAATACTACAAAGCTACAGTAATCAAGACAATATGGTACTGGCACAAAAACAGAAACATAAATCAATGGAACAAGATAGAAAGCCCAGAGATGAACCCACACACCTATGGTCAACTAAGCTATGACAAAGGAGGCAAAGATATACAATGGAGAAAAGACAGTCTCTTCAATAAGTGATGCTGGGAAAACTGGACAGCTACATGTAAAAGAATGAAATTGGAACATTCCCTAACACCATACACAAAAATAAACTCAAAATGGATTAAAGACCTAAATGTAAGACTGGACACTATAAAACTCTTAAAGGAAAACATAGGAAGAACACTCTTTGATATAAATCACAGCAAGATCTTTTTTGATCCACCTCCTAGAGTAATGGAAATAAAAACAAAAATAAACAAATGGGACCTAATGAAACTTCAAAGCTTTTGCACAGCAAAGGAAACCATAAAGAAGACGAAAGGACAACACTCAGAATGGGAGAAAATATTTGCAAACGAATCAACAGACAAAGGATTAATCTCCAAAATATATGAACAGCTCATGCAGCTCAATATTAAAGACACAAACAACCCAATCCAAAAATGGGCAGAAGACCTAAATAGACACTTCTCCAAAGAAGACATACAGATGGCCAAGAGGCACATAAAAGCTGCTCAACATCACTAATTATTAGAGAAATGCAAATAAAAGCTACAATGAGGTATCACATCACACCAGTTAGAATGGGCATCATCAGAAAATCTACAAACAACGAATGTTGGAGAGGGTGTGGAGAAAAGGGAACCCTCTTGCACTGTTGGTGGGAATGTAAATTGATACAGCCACTATGGAGAACAGTATGCAGGTTCCTGAAAAAACTACAAATAGAACTACCATACGACCCAGCAATCCCAATACTGGGCATATACCCTGAGAAAACCATAGGTCAAAAAGAGTCATGTACCAAAATGTTCATTGCAGCTCTATTTACAATAGCCGGGACATGGAAGCAACCTAAGTGTCCATCGACAGATGAATGGATAAAGAAGATGTGGCACATATATACAATGGAATATTACTCAGCCATAAAAAGAAATGAAATGGAGGTATTTGTAATGAGGTGGATGGAGTTAGAGTCTGTCATACAGAGTGAAGTAAGTCAGAAAGAGAAAAACAAATACAGTATGCTAACACATATATACGGAATCTAAGGAAAAAAAAAATTTAAAAAGGCCAGGAAGAACCTAGTGGCAAGACGGGAATAAAGACACAGACCTACTAGAGAATGGACTTGAGGATATGGGGAGGGGGAGGGGTGAGATGGGACAGGGTAAGAGAGTGTCATGGACATATATACACTACCAAATGTAAAATAGATAACTAGTGGGAAGCAGCCGCATAGCACAGGGAGATCAGCTCGGTGCTTTGTGACCACCTAGAGGGGTGGGATGGGGAGGGTGGGAGGGAGGGAGATGCAAGAGGGAAGAGAAATGGGAACATATTGTATATGTATAACTGATTCACTTTGTTATAAAGCAGAAGCTAACACACCATTGTAAGGCAATTATACTTCAATAAAGATGTTTAAAAAAAAAAAAAAAAAAGACACATGCACCCCAATGTTCATTGCAGCACTATTTAACAATAGCCAGGTCATGGAAGCAACCTAAATGCCCATCAACAGACGAATGGATAAAGTTGTGGTACTATATACAATGGAATATTACTCAGCCATAAAAAGGAACGAAATTGAGTCGTTTGTTGAGACGTGGATGGATCTAGTGACTGTCATACAGAGTGAAGTAAGTCAGAAAGAGAAAAACAAATATCGTATATTAACGCACGTATGTGGAACCTAGAAAAATGGTACAGATGAGCCGGTTTGCAGGGCAGAAGTTGAGACACAGATGTAGAGAACAAATGTATGGACACCAAGGGGGGAAAACTGTGGTGCGGTGGGGATGGTGGTGTGCTGAATTGGGCGATTGGGATTGACATATATACAGTGATGTGTATAAAATTGATGACTAATAAGAACCTGCAATATAAAAAATCAAACAAACAAAAATAACAACTAATACTAAATTTTCTTTGGGTTATTTGTATGGAAATATGTTAATATAAATGCTTCAGACATTACATGAAATTTCTAAAAATCTTATATGTTCTGGTATAATGTTATAAGTCATAATTCTAGTTATTACTTTAAAATGTATATCTCAGAAATAACTAAATTTCCTTGTCAACTGCATTATTATGAACTTTCATCAAATCTTTAACCGTGGTCATTTTTAAGTCTTTTGTCATTTACAGACAGTTCTGGGTATACTCTGATGCTTTTGCAAAAATGTTCCTATAAAAGGGTTTCATCTTCAAGGAATTCGTGGAAAAGACTCTGACAAGTACAGGTTTCTGGTAACTGACTATACTGCTGAACTGAATGAATAAGCATTTTCAGAACTCTAATGGAAAATGGATGAATTCATAAAAGTGTTAACAAAAGGTCAAGATAAAAAAAAATTAATTACATGGGACTGAGTGAACTGATGAGGATGATTATAATTTTTGTGACTTTCTGTTTGAATAAAAAAAAAATATCCCACAAGGACTCAGAGGTAAAAAAATATACAAATCAATTTTCACTGCAAAGTAAAGGCGCTGTTACAGTGGAGGATTACTGGACTGAATATCAATATTATGGCATAGTATGAGTGTGTTTCGTGTTTGGTAATTGCAATCATTGTTGCTTTTGTTGTGGTCATCCATGTACAATGCTTGGTGTCAGTTTATTTATCTCTTGTAAAAATAAAATACAGTGTGCGTGTGTGAAAACAACAACAACCAAGCAACACTGTAGAAAAGTACTTGGTATGTTTGGTCTTCACTAGGAAGAAAAATGATGAGGGAGGAGTTGAGAAAACTAGAACATTGATGAGAAATCTGTGAAAATTTCAATTATTATATATATTTTTAATGTTGGCAGCTAATTCTGTATTTTGTAAAACAGTGTACAGGCCAAACAACACATCCATGGGCAGCTGGCCTGTGCATCCCCATATTTATTGACATTACTGAATGTGTTTTTAAAAGTACATATTTCTAAATAAAAAATAAAAAATAAAAATGTAACTTCTAAAAAAAAAAATTTTTTTTTTTCCAAGCGTCTACCATATGTGGGCACTTTGCTATGAACAGCTGATGCATCAGTCATTGTGGTATAGGGGCTCCCAACATCATGGGGGAGACAAATTTTGAATAAACAATATGTAAGCACGGCGTAAGTGCTACCAAATAGATCAGCTCAGATGTGGGCCACGTAAAGCCATCTTTGGAAGGTGTGGGAAACCGAGTTCTAAAGCATGAGTAAGAAGAAGGAAAATGAACTTGAAGGAACACCTTGCAGAAGAAGACTGTATGCAAAAGCCCAGAAACAAGAGATAGTGTGGCTGGTATTTGGAGCTGTAAACAGTTTCCTATGAGCAGAGGGGGAGGAGCAAAGAGTGAGAACTAAAGTGAGTAGACATGATACATGTATGTAAGAACATATACATAATTGTCAATGTGTAAAAAAATCCATTAGTTTAAAAATTTAAAAATACATGTAGATAATCTAGAAGAGGTGGCTCAAAGGAAAGAACAAGGAATATAGAGTATCCGGTGCCTGCTAAGCCCTCAAAAATGTTAGTTATTAGCCTAATAAAAACACAAAGTAGCAGTGTTCTGAGATGGAGACCTTATTTGTTCTCTGATTTGAGCTAGAACAAAGGGCAGAATCTGGGAAGGCCAAGAAGAAATTTAGTGCAGTGGTTAAGAGCCAGAGGGACTTGAATTCAAATCCAGGTGTTAAATATTAGCTCTGTGCCCATGGGCAGGTTTTTAACCTCTCTAAGCCTATTTCCTCATCTGTGAAATGGAGATAATATACTTCATTCACAAAGCTGTTGTGAGGGTTAAATGCAATACTATATGTAAAATAATTAGCACAAATTGACTGGCACAGAGAAGTCACTCAAAAATGGTTGCTGGTATTATTACAAAAGGAGGCAAAGGACATGTGGCAGAGATTGGGGAATGTTCCCAGAAGATGCATGGTGATAAGGACAATTGTCTCAGCTGGGCATAAATTCCTCTTGCTGTGACTGGGTCTGTTGTAAAGAATAATCCCATGGATGAATAGGCAGCCAGCCAAGATAGCTTGATCTTCCACACTGGTTCTAGCCAGGAAATCTCTTGAGTGTGAGTAGAATGTGAATCACCTGCTTACTGTAAATTAGTTATTATTATTCACTCAGCAAAGGGGGAAAAAGTGCTTGGTCAGAATTAATCACCTTAAAAAACCCAGTTATTTTAAATTCATTACATTTGAATATGGTAATGAGGCATTTGTCATTTTTATAAGTCTTTGTGGGGGAGAGTGTCTATTGTAGGATGGAAAAGGATTAACATTTAATTCTAAGAGTGTGCCCTTCTTTTTTTCCTTTTTCCATATTCCTTGAAGTCTAATATAATATTTGTTGCATGTCCCCACTTTACAGATGAGCAAACAGGCTTTGAGTCTGAAGTGATTTATCGTAAAATGGTGTTAGAAAATCCAGATTTTTCTGACTCTGATGATTCTCAGTTGGCTTCACATTAGAATCACTTGGAGAACTTTTTTAAACTAATGATGGTCAGGGTCTACTTCTAGAGACGCTATGGGGTTGTTCAGAGGTAAACAATTCCTAAATATGAAATTCGTTGGTCAAAAGCAACAACCTTTTTTTAAGTCTTGCTAAATACATGATTAAAAAGTTTTTAAATATGGCCGTGCTGCCTACTGAGGAAGCAAGCTGAACAATCAATGGACTCCCCCCTCCCCCTGTGCCCCTCTGCTTTATCCAGTTCAGAACATTTCAGAAGCAGGTTGAAAGCTGGGAGAATGAATTCAACCCTTTATGCTGTACTGAGGGCAGGGAGTAGTTCCCCCCACCCCCCGGAACCTTTTTGATGAATCATTGATAGCCTTAATGTGGTGATTTTTCAGTCTCATCAGAGAACAAACCCCTCCAAACATTCTAAATAATCAGAACATTATCTAACACTGGAATGAAATTGGTCCACATCACTTAACCAGTTGACCTTGAAGGCTTACTTCTCCAAAGGAAAGATGAACCCATTTCGCTTTATTTTTTTTTGTGGCACAGAATAAACAAGAATTTTGAAAAGTGGTCTCTTGTTAGTCTGTGAAATTGCAGTGATCATACGCTCTGTGGCTTCTTGCAGTCACTCTTTCCCTCCCTGAATTTCACTCCCGCCAAGTTCTGGCATTGGAGGAGATGGAACAAAGGCTGAGTCAAAATCTCTTCTTTGGAAGGACACGCAAGAGGGAGGAGATATGGGGATATATGTATACGTATAGCTGATTCACTTTGTTATACAGCAGACACTAACACACCACTGTAAAGCAATTATACTCCAATGAAGATGTTAATAAAAATAGCAATTTATAATACTTAATGGACACTAGTTTATGGTGATACAGTTTTGTACAACAATAAATGTAATTATGATGCAAAAAAAAAATCTCTTCATGTGCATGTCCCTATTGCCTACTGACTGGAAGAAATGATAAAATGATTCCATTCTTTTAAAATCGTCTAAAGCAGTGAGTCTTAAATTTGGGTTAATCTTCAGCCCTTTTAAGTAGCTAATAAAAGTAAGGCCCCCAGAAGAATTTATTAAAATATATATACTTCAAATAGTCACCTATCTTGACCTCTTAAGGGTTCATGAATTCATAATTAAGAAACTTGACACTTTAAGAAAAAAATAGATGTGGCTTTCATCTTTTACCAATGCAGATGAGCACATAGGAGAAAAACAGACAATTCAAACCAAAACTATGTATCAAAATTTTTTAAAAAATTTGTTCTGATTCAGATAAAACAAAAGCAGCTTAAAAACAAAAAACAAACAAACAAAACTTTCCTCCTAAAAAAAAAACCAACGCAAGCACTGTGTTTGGTTCCCTGAGATATAATTTCTTCCTCCTGAGTGAAGTTCACAAATTGCCATGTGTGTGCAGATAAAGGCTGCTTCTCCCAAGCTGGCTTTCCAGTTCAGTCTGACACTTCCCTTCCCTACCCTACTGTTTCTGGGCTCTTTATCTTCTTTTTGTCTTTGTCTTCCTGACTCCCAATCAGAGATACTTAGGAAGGAGCTTTTTTATCAACTAGCCAAAAAGAGAGACAGTAAAATGTAAGGTCATGGAGGACCCAAAAATGTCTCAGAAAATACATTAGCAGGAATTGGCTAGAAAGGGTTTCTAAATTGGTACCTTGAAAATGGGTCTCCTGAGACCATAGCCCTGATAATTGTGCCTCAGCCCATTTTCTATTTTGAGTCAGAGGAGAGATTCCTAAGAAATCCTGGGAGAGTGAGGGTGTGGGAGGTGGTCTAAAAGAGAGAAACAGGAAGGGCCCATTGTCTGTCAACTAAGAGGCTTTGTTTTGAAAATCCCAGGGCTAACATTTTAATGCTTTATTTGCAAAGTGGGACAAGATTGCAGAATAATAGCTCAAAGTTTGATCTGAGTTTTATTCTACCTCTTTCGGTCACCTCAACTTGTCCTCCTATACATGGAACTGTGACGTGAATACTTGAGATACGTGACTGGAAAATTTTTGCTTTCTGTCTTTAACCTGCTAAGATTTACTGGGACCCAGAATTTACTTACATGTTTCCTTATTAAATAATAATATCAATAGCTGGTATTTATTGAGCCCTTACTATATGCCACACATTGTTTGAGGAGCTCACGTAGTCCTTACAATAATCCTATAAAATATGTTCTATTATCTCTGCTGAGGCACTGAGAGGCTAAGTAGCATGCCTAAGGTCAGAGAGCTTAGGAAAAAACAAAGTGGGAGATCTGGGTAGATCTTAAACGCAGGGAGTCCAACTGCAAGTCCTGTATTCTTCACTACTACACTTTATTTCCCCTGAACCCATTTCCTCAGTGAACCTTGATGATCTGAGCAATTTAATGCAATTCAGTCTTGGTAAAGTATAATTTTCAAAAAAAGGTTAAATTATGACTCTCATATAGATATAAATATGAACACGTGTCAAAGATTTTATTAACTCGTTAATGAGAAAACTAGGTATGTGTTAAAAGTGCCAGTAAAAAAAAAGACACATTTATAGATCAGGAATATTGAAATGAACGTGAAATAGAGGTGAAAGAGGACTCTTCCACAATGGGAGCCGGAAGTCAGCTAGACTTCCTCAACTGGATAGAATTTGCATGTCTACAGACAAGAATTATTCTACCTTGCTATCAGTTATTTACAGCTTACAAAATTGTAACTCCCATGGAATCAGAATAAGATAACACTGGAAGGATATGCTATAGACAATGTATAGTTTTCCACTTAAGTACAGTTGTTTTTTGGGTTTTTTTTCCTATACTAAGAACATTTCACACTTGTTCCTCAAACCCAGGAAGATTTACAACTGATAGGTGTAAAAAGCATTTTAGAAGCTAGACATATGAATAAAAAATGACTTACAAACTACCAGAGCAGACATTCATAAATGATTTCAATAAGGCAGATTGTTAAAGAATATAAATAAGGGAAGGAGAGATTCATTCAGCTCTGAGAACCTATTAGAATTTTTATGTGAGGCATTTAGGAGAGGCAATCTGTTGGAAGAGGGGACTGCAGGCTATCCTGAAGCTGCTTTTAGATACCACTTTACATAAAACTAAGAAAAAGTAGATCATCTCTGTTAAAGAATTCCATGGTGCTTGGTAGGAGCCATTAAAGCTATCTCATGGACTTCATTTGAAATCTAGAAAAATTCCTTGGTATTTAGATTGACTTGGGAGTTAGTACAAAAATGTAGACGTGCTATCCAGACAAAGGGGTATCTTGATCCAAGACACAGAAACCAAGAGAGGAGAGGTGACATGGGAAGGGGAATGATAAGAAAGAGGCAGTAAGAGGAAAAGAGTGTGCCTCAAAACCCAGTGTTCCCTCAGCCTATGCAGGTCAAGACACCTACTAAGCTCTGTTTCCTTTCACAAGGACCTGACAGCAGGATACTCTACCTTCAGCCCAGAGCCCTAGCCCCAGCATAAATGTAGATATTCAATATGTATATATTTCCTGAATGAAAAACAATATGGAAGGAAGAAAGAAGGAAGGAAAGGAGGGAGGGAGGAAGGGGGGATGGAAGGAAGGAGAGAAGGAAGGAAGGAAGGAGGGAGGAGAGGGAGGAAGGAAGAGAGAGGGGAAGGGGGGATGGAAGGATGGAGGGGAGGAAGCAAGGAAGGAAGGAGGGAAGGAAGGAAGGAGGGAGGGAGGGAAGGAAGGAAAGAGGGACAAGAGGAAGGGGGGAAGGAAGGAAGGAGGGAGGAAGGAGAGGGAGGAAGGAAGGGAGAGGGGAAGGGGGATGGAAGGATGGAGGGAAGGAAGGAAGGAGGGAAGGAAGGAAGGAAAGAGGGATGGAAGGAAGGGGGAAGGAAGGAAGGGGGAAAGGAAAGAAAGAAGGAAGGGGGGATGGAAGGAAGGGGGAAGGAAAGGACAACATTGAACTTCATCTAATTGTTCCTCAAGCTTTACTGTTTCAGGGGAGAGCTAACCACCAAGGACCTCCCTTCCCATATGACTCATTTAAAACCCTCCTCCACTCTGCCTCATGATTCCTTGTCTACTTCCCTCTATAAACCACAGGTCTCTGTCCTTTCCTTTGAGATGCTCCTCATTAACGAACATTTTCCATATTGCAATAGCCTAAATAAAATCATCTCTTTCATTGTCCTGTGCATTTTTGTCTTTCACAGAAGGAAAGAAGAGTTCCGGACCTAATCTCTGGATCTGAAGAACCCTGCTGTGGGTCTGTGGTTTAATACAGGATGAAGGCATCCAAGCTTTTAATTTGTTTTGACTGCATCCTCCTTATATACATGAAAGAGCAGGGACCAGCCTGCTGTGAAAGCCTCAGAATATAACCTGACCAAGAAAGAAGAAACCATTGCCCGTAGTGCTGGCATAAGCATCTTTGTCTTTGGGACACAGGGTGAATCCAGGGACTTGTTTGAATTCCTCATTTGGGGGATTAGGGCATATAATGGAGAGTGTTTTTCCTTTCCCTTTTGGACAATGGACTGGGGGGGGTGGTGGGGGGAAGATTTGAGTTGACTAACTTCCAGCATGAACAGAAAGACTAGTTTAGGGTAAGAAATAGGAATGTATTTTTATTTATCCAAAGATGTGGCTAAAGGTGGATGCAAGCAACAAAGCTACCTTTGACCTGCTTAAGGAAAAAAAAAAAATGAAGGAATTTGTTGGAAGGATTCGGTATAACTCAATACTTGAAGAAAAAGTTGAAGACTAAGCACAGCTCTGAGGTATAGATGGTAGAAAGTGATGAACGAGTTCCTCCTTCTTTCAGCCTCACTGGCCCTCTGCCAAAGAATCAAATTCCAGGGAAAGGGCATCTGATTGACAGGACTTGGATCACATGCTCACCTCTTGGCAGAGGGAGGTGGCTCAATCCTGATGAGTAGATTGACAGTAGCCAAAGTGGGAGAAATTATACAGCAAAATGGGAGGTGGGAAGGACTGTTACTAAAAGGAAGAGTCAAGGATTCGGGGAAGGCAAAACAGCAGCTTTACACAGAATTACCACGTAACACAGTGATTCCACACCTAGGAGATAGAAAAACATACATTCACACAAAAACTTTTACCTGAATATTTCTAGCAGTGTTATTCATAATAACCATAAAGTGGGAAACCTAAATGTCCATCAACTAATGAGTATATATTCATACAATGGAATATTATTCAGCTATAAAAGGAAATGTATCACTGTGCGCTGGGCAGTCCCCCCAGGTTTGTCTCTTGCTTCAACAGTGTTTGGACGGAACAGACCCAGGGTCGCCCCGTGCTTCCCCCCTCCAACTACCCTCCAAACTTTTTTCCAGTCACAACGTTCGGAATCAGCCACTCAGCTATCCTCGGCCTCCAGGCCCAGCCAGCACCATTTTTTGAGCTTAGGTCCTTATTACCGATTAAGCATGAGCTCCCAGGTTCGTCAGAATTATTCCACCCAGGTGGAGGCCGCCATCAATCGCCTGGTCAACATGCATCTGCGGGCCTCCTACACCTCCCTCTCTCTGGGCTTCGATTTTGACCACGACGATGTGGCTTTGGTGGGCGTGGGCCACTTTTTCCTTGAAATGGCTGAGGAGAAGCACGAGGGCACCCAGCGTCTTTTGAAAATGCAAACCCAGCGCCACGGCAGTGCCCTCTTCCAGGACGTGCAGAAACCATCTCAAGATGAGTGGGGCAAAACCCAGGATGCTAGGGAAGCCGCCATTGTCATGGAGAAGAGCCTGAACCAGGTCCTTTTGGATCTGCATGCCCTGCACTCTGCCCACGCAGACCCCCAGCTCTGTGACTTCCTGGAGAGCTGCTCCCTGGAGGAGCAGGTGAAACTCATCAAGAAGGTGGCAACCACCTGACCAACCTCTGCAGGCTGGCTGGTTCCCAGGCTGGGCTGGGCGAGTATCTCTTCCAAAGGCTCACCTCAAGAATGACTAGGAACCTCTGAAGCCCACCGACCTTTGAGGAGCCCCTCTGGTGTCAGGGCTTCTGCCCAAGGCCTCTCTCTCCAGCCACTAGGCAGCTTTTTAACCACCCGGGAGCCCTCTCCCAAGACGTGGACCAAACGGAAACAATAAAGCTTTTTGCAGCAAAAAAATAGAAAAAAGAAATGGAGTACTGATACATGCAACATGATTAACCTTGAAAACATTATGCTAAGTGAAAGAAGACAGTCGCAAAAGACCATATATTGTATGATTCCATTTATATGAAAAGTCCAGGATAGGCAAATCCATAGAGACAGAAAATAGGTTAGGTAGATGAGTGATTACTGGGGATGGGGAAGGAGGGGTGATGGGGATTGTCTGGTAGTGGATACTGATTTCTTTTAGGGGGAAAAATTGTTTTATAATTATATTGTGGTGATGGTTGCACAGCCCTGTGACTAAACTAAAAACATTGAATAGTACACTTTAATTATATGAAATGTAAATTAATCTCAATAAAACTATAAAGAAGCAGCAGCTTTTCCACTACAATACTGTTATTGCAATAATGAAGTCTGTTCTAATTAACTTTTTTGTTTTTACTTGTTGGTAAAGTAGGTAGAAGCTACTGGAGTGGATCTTAAGAGATAGGAAAGGAAGTCACCGGTCAATCACGAAACATAAATTACTCCTTTGGAATAGGGCATTGTTTTATGTTAGGAACAACTACCACCAGTGTGTTCCTTAGTTAGCTTTGTAAGTTATCAAAACAAGTATGGATTATTCTGTCAGTCCCTTACAAATGTGTCAATCAAACTAAAACAGGACCTGTCCGGAATGAAACTCACGTGAGGCAACATGGAATACTCTAGAAGATGCAGGCTAAGAAGTAGGAACCCTGAATTATCTCCATTGATAAGCCATTGACACGTACTTGGTAAAAGACTGTAGGGAAGTTCCTGCCCTTCTCCAGGCCCCAGTCTCCTGACATGGAAAAGGAGAGAGATGGAATAGATGAGTAGTTCCCAAAGACCGGTTTCTCATTAAGGGCTGTGATTTAATATTTCCTCAAAACAAATCAATGTAAACAAAAAGTGAACCAATGTAAAGAAAATTCTAGGCAAATAGTACGGATATTGTAGAGATATGGCAAAAACATGATATTAGTGTAAGAATGACTGGAGTTTGGCAAATGCTACGTGATACTTTTTGCTGTAATCTGGTTAACGTGCAACAGAGGTGGGAGAGTCCATTATTTTGTAAAGCTGGATTTTACTGCATTTATTTGATTTATGATAAAAAGTTTCTAAATAAGAATGATATTAGTAAATAATTATCATTGGTTAAGTTTTATTCTGTGCCAGTCCTGACAAATAAAGGGAAAGTTCAGGAAGATGTTATGATCAGCCTAAAGTTTAGGTGAGTGGGGAAGGCTTCCCCAAAACCGAGGCTGGAAGGATGATAAGATTTAGTAAGGCGAAGGGCTAGGGAGCTTTTTGTAGGTGCAAGGGCATCAGTGAAGGTCTACGGTTGAAACTGAACATGTAGTTCATTGGGGGAACTAATCTATCCCACGTGGTTGGAACATAAAGAATGAGTGGGAGAGAATTCCATCAGCCACCAGCACTTACTGAGCACACACCTCACTTCCCACAGTGTGCTAGGTGCTTTGCTTATTTCATTCAAGCCACAAAAAAACTCTCTGGGGTCAGCATTTTTACTCCATTTTACAGATGGGGACTGAGGCTTAAAGTTAAAATATCTTGCCTGTGGCTGCAGAGCCAGTAAGAGGGAAAGCCTGGATTTGAACACAATCACTTTGCTTCCAGAGCTGGTAGGCTAAGCCACTACACACTGCACACTGGTCACCTCAGCTTCTCCACAGCATTGCCATCCCTCAGATTTTCCTTGGTCCCAGCTAGACGACAGACTGATTGAGCCATAGACTCCCTGCTCTGTGAACCTGGTTAGGAAGCCTATTGTTAAAGTAAATAAGACACTTGGAAAGCATAGCCAAAGCTATTAAAATTCTATAAGCCAGTTTTCTCCAAGATTTTGCACTTGGGGATGAATGTCAAAAGGACTTGTTAGGAAATCAAATCTTTTAGAACTTCCATATAATTTCTTTCTCCTTAACACAGAGTTGAGAAAGGTAAAAATAAGAGTGTTTTGTTTTTTCTGGGGAAAATTGTATGTCTTTATTTGGGACAATGATTGAAAAATAACTGGTCAGTTTTTGCCTCCACACTATGATTTGGTACAGAAAGGGCAAAAGTCACTCTTCACTACATGTATAAGAGGCTTGCTTAAAGTTGTGTAGTTTCTCAGGGTTCAATGTGTGTTCCCCATAATAGAATAAATCTCTAATAATAACACACAGCACTCCTCCCATTGTTGATGTTCAAGTTCTTATTGCACACCTCCAACTGTATTGTTATTGAACAAAGGCTGAAGAGGGTAACACAGCGCAAGAATTTCTATGCTACCCATTCCAACTTCAACAGAGGGAACAAGTGACCCAAACACTTTAATTCCATCCCAAACTTTGAAAGAAAGCGCTTTCGTTAATGTTTGAGTTCATTATCTTACCATTGGAATATTAAATTTTAAAAAAAAAGGAAACAAAAATAAAGGCAATGTTTACCCCTGATGGCTAAGGATTAGACCTATATTTTGGATAAAATTGTCATTCTTTTTGGCTTATTCCTAACAGGCATTTTTAAATGGAGTCATAACAGCTAAGATTCCCTATTGTATTCTCTTAAATAAAACGTTCATTGGAAAGGAGAAACGTTCAGGAAGTTAGAAGATTAAAAAAACTAAAAGGTTTTTCTTTTTTCTAATGGTGATCACTTTGATGGCTTCAATGGTCCAAGAAAGATGACTTGTGCATTTCAAAGATTTCACTCCATTCTTTCTGTTCTTCATTTCTCTGTGTTTGCACCATAACTAAAAGTGAGTCAAGTGTATGTCCTGGTTAGGAGTCTGCGAAGATGATTTAGGATGACCAACTGGCCCTATTTGCCCAGCATTGAGGACTTTCCTGGGATGCAAGATGTTCAGTTCTAAAATCAGAACATGCCTGAGAAAATCAGAATGAGGTTGGTCACACAAAGATGGTATTTTTTTTGGCCTAGTTAGAGGTCTTTGCTTAAACAAACCAGAGAGGACACCCATCCCTTGTCTACTGAGTCACAGTCTCCTGTGAGCCCAATCACTTATTATTTTTTAAAAGCTTCCCAGGTTGTTCTGATAACCAGCCAGGTTTGGGAGTTTCTGAGATGCTGCAGGTAATTCCTAAATAGAATCGTTTCTATCGGTCTCAAATGGAAAATGCAATCCATATAACATTTCCTTTTTCTAATTTTTGTAATATCTTTGAAGTCAAGCTGTGTTTAAAAACAAAATCAAATGGCTTCCATGAGAAGAGGGACGGCTATAGTCTTAACATTTCACAAGGTGCATGTCTTTTGAAGACTGACTTTTGTCCAAGACCCCAGGGACTGAAACATCAGCTACCCCTGTGGTTTTGAGAAAGCTGAGGGTTACATTTGGCCTCAAAGATCTTCCATTCCCTCTGGTCTCTCATCCCTCATGGAGGGAGAGAGATGGGAAATGGAACTCTGGACAATTTCTGCTACTCTCAGAATCCTCAAATAAGATGCTGACTTCCCCCACTTTTGACTTCAGGTTCTTAATTCGTCTTAAAACTGCAGTTCACAGCTTTACATTGTAATATAATCTGTGTTTATCACAAAATATTTGGAAAATATAGAAAAATAAAAGAAGAGAAGAAAAATGATCCAATTGTCTTCTCTCCAATTCAAACAACCTTAATATTCTGATGTATTTCTTTTCTGCATTATTCCTTTGTATTGTCTTTGTATTATAACTGTCATACTCTATATCCATACTACATTGTATTGCTTTTTAAGTAACTGAACATGCTCCTATATCATAACATACCATAAATAGTACGTTTAATGGCTACATTATATTTAAAGAGGATGGGCATAATTCAATTTATCAGGCTCTTGGCTAACTTTCCAGAGCAATGTCTTTAACATAATCTACCAAATGCTAGAGGACCGTTATGAGACACAAATCCCAAAAACATAATCTGGAGAAGAATCACTATCCTGATGGTTCACCTACAACTAAGTCTTTCCTTTAGGTTAAGAACAGGTCATTTCTCAAGAATATTTCTTTATTTTGGCATTTTGTTGTGGTTGTTTTTCATTTAGATAATAGAATAGCTTCAGATAAAATTTTAAAAAGAAAAAATCACCCATAATTCCACTGCTCTACCAAAGCCACTCAAAGGTATATAGACACATAGATTCTTATACAGCTATCATCATACAATGCATGCAGTTCTGTATTCCTCTTTTCCACTTACTATTACACTATAGTCATTGCGCAATGTTATTACACAGCCCTTACAATTATCACTTTTTAAATGGTTGTGTAATCATCTGCAAGTTATTGTCTTTGGCAACACAATTCTTTTGGTTTAAGAACAGGTAACAATTATATGAAATAACTGAGGAAGAAAAAATTACTTTAAAAAAATTATTTAAGCACATTCTAAAGCAGTGATTTTCAGATTCTGATCCTTGGTATATACCCCAAAGATTACCATGGAATAGGAGTTGAGGAGAAATCTGGGACGACCCAATCTTCATTCTAGAAAAACCTTTCTCCTTTATGTTTTCTTTTGAAAATATGCTCTTAATCAAAAATAAAGAAAGGAAGAGAAAAAAGTATAAAATTAAATGATGCAACTTTCATGGTAGAATCTGTCATTAACTAGCAGTTGACCTTGGGCAAGTTACACACATGCCTGAGTTTCCTTGCCTATAAAATGAGGATACTAATTACTAATTTTACCAAACTCATTGGGTTATGATAAAGATGAAATATGTGCGATATATATAGATTGCTTAGAACAATGCCGGGCCCTAACTATTGTATCCGTTTTTATGAAATAAATAAAATAAAATACTGGAAAAAACAGCACCAGGCCAACAAATCTAGAGCACATTCATGTGAACTTTAAAGCAAGAAATAGAACATTCGGACAGTGATAGATCTATGGATGGTAGTGACAGTCCCAAAATAGAAAAAAACTTACCCACAGGTTTGGGGGTAAGATTATCAAAGTGTCTGACTAGACTCTGATATTTCATACCTGTGTGACTTTAGGCAACTGACTTAACTTCGCTAAGTCTCAGTCTTCTCATCTGTCAAAAGAGTGTTAATAATATTAACTAGATCATAGGATTCTTGTGAGCAGTAAATCAAGTCATCCCCATGAAGTATTTAGCCCAGGACCTGGTCCATTTTGCATCTTCAATAATAGACAGTTAGAACCTTCCCAGGTACAATGTATGTTGATCACTTACTGGAATTTTTTGGGCACATCCACAACTTAAAGAGCCAAAAGGCACAGCAGAAATTAATACGACATTAAATCAACTATGCTTCAATAAAATTAAAAAAAAAAAAAAAAGAGCCAAAAAGCTACATATGGAGTCCAGGTGGTCAGGATGGAAAAGAATTTTGGTTTCAACTTGCAAAAAAGACAATGGAAGGAGGAAATCCACGCTGATATCTCTCTGGAAGTTAAGGTGCCAAGACCCTCTTCTCCATAATTGCAGGCAGTGGAGTTTGGGGAAGCATGAGAAAGATGTGAAAAGCACTGCCTTAGGAGTTAGGTGACCTAATCCTAGTCCCAGATTTGTCCTAAACTTGCCACATGGCCTTAAACAAATCAGCTTTCTGCTTCACTCTTAAATTATCCCCTGCCTAAACAGTGGTGGTTGAACAAAAGATAACCTCAAAGATCTCCTCATCTCTATTATTCTTATGGAGTGAGGAGTCCTTTGCTATTTTTAGAATCCCTGGGATCATCAAGGTTTTGTGGACAAGGAGGTGTTACATTTTACAGAGCAGCATGCAACTTTGCTGAAGACTGCCATTTGTCAATCAGTTATATTGCCTCTACCTTTTTTCTCTATAAGAGAGAAATTATCACCCTAAATAACCAAGATTTGGTGATTACGTTCCCGGAGAATAAGAATGGTTTGTAAGAGTCTGCTCTTAAAAAAATATTTCTCCAGATATTTGTAGTTGGAATCCTTGTATTTAGCTTAACCACTCCCTTGTCTGTGAAATGAAATGAATTACCACCGAGCCTTAATATTGTCTCTGGCTCCAAGCAGAGGGGGAAAAACATTTTTGGTCAGCAATACAGTAGAATTAGAGAATATTTGCCTTATTTAATCATGGTCTGGCCGAGTCATTCCGATTGATATTGTTTGGAATGAAAACTTTACCAGATGTTCACTTAAATGAGCTAGAGAGATTAATTATCAGTCCTACCACATTATCTTGAAGGGTGGGTATAATCATCTCCAAGGAATTTCCTGGAGCCGGACACAAAGGTTGCTGATTGTAATTACAGCTAACACTTTATGAAGTACACACAATGTACCAGGCACCACTCTAAGTGCTTCATATGTATTAATTCATTGCGTCCCACAATACCCCCTGAAGGAAGGTACTAATGTTATCCTTTTACAGGAATGAAGTCACTCAGCTAGTAAGTGGTAAAGGCAGGATTTGAATCAGGAATGTTGACCCATAGGCCTACGCTTTTAAAACTACGCTATACCCATTGCCCAATACTATACCCTGTTTTTGACCCAAGGTGCTGTTAAAACTTGAGTGAATTAGGCTTGTCATTAATCTATAAGTGGGTGAAGAGGAATCTGAACTATTGTGAGTAGGGAAAAATATCATGTCTGACCTGAGGGAAGGAAGAATGCTAAATTTTGGAGAACACATTCGTATACCTGATTGGAACCTCTTGGTGGGTTACCAAAACAACATATCCACCGTTTATTCATCTTTTAGAATAATTTGAGGAATGTAAGGGGAATTGAAATTTAGACCTCTACTCTTTGTCTGCATAAGATATCTGGAATGTTTTGTTGCTATGATCAAAGCCAAGCAGATAATGTTAGTTGATGCTTCTTGGTTAACCTTAAGAAGAAGCAAAAAGAACTGTTGGATTTTCCTCATTTCCAACGGAATCCCAAATATTTCTTTGTTCTTGGGGTTTATTGGAAGTACTATACTGGTTGACATTGACATTCTTCTGAGCTTACTATCTGAGAGCTCCCTTATCTTTTGTTAGCATGTACTCTCCAACAATACAAAGAAAGCATAACATGTAAGCTATCCATTTAGGTTTTGAAATAACAGAGTGGTTTGAAAAGGGGGTTGGTTCTGGATGGGGAGATTTGTGGACAGAATCTTTCAGACCTGAGACTGAGAACTCGTAATGTATTTGAACGGCATAATTTCGTCTCAGACTCAGTCCCCCATTTTTTTTCTCTTAAAGACTGTGTTAAAGATATTTTTATTACAGCATATTTTTTTTTCTTATTCCTCTCTCTGTGAAGGTTTTCAATCCATTTGCATGCAACACAAGCTTTCATCTATATAATTAGGATCCCAGAAACTTGCAGCAGTTGGCTATGACATTCACATATAAGCAATTTTGTCAGTTCAAGCATCATGATATGACATTAAAAACTTCAGTAATAGGATAAGAAAGATTGCGAGGGAGGCAGCTTTGACACAAGTTAAATATTTTGCTAATCACAAGCACCCAAAGAAATTGGAACTCAGATTAAGACTTTAATTAGCTAAAATATAGCCTGTCTTAAAAGATGCCATCTGTATTGTGCCTCCTTATAAATACAGAATTTCTCCAATAGGAAATAATCTGTCTCCTATCACCTGGAATTTTTTTCCTTTTAAAGAATTTATTTTTTCTACTATTAAAAAATTATACATTATCAATGAATAAAACAGAGAAAAGTAGAAAGATTACCCAGGGTCTCACTACCTTCACACTGGTACTTAAACTTTGGCATACCTCCACTTAGTTATAATTATGCTCTGCATATAAATGCTGCATCCTTCATTTTAAAAGCTGAACTGTATTTTTTAATGTATAGAACCATAACTTTTAATGGTTTTCATAGTAGTCTTGTGAGTGGATGCCCTATAATTTAACTACATATTCCCAGATTCCTAAACTATTAATGTTTCCAACTTTTCTATTCTAATAAATATTAGTTCAGTATTCATCTTTATGCCAAAACATTTTCCTTTTTTAGGATTATTTCTTTGGATTAGCTTCCCTCAAGTGGAATCACTACTCAGAAATGTTGTATTCTGAAGTTTATTGCAGATAAACAAATTTTATCAGCATATACTAACTTCCTGCAATAAATTCACCCGCAATACACTGTTAATTGGTTTGTCCAATTCCAAAAATAAGGCTTGGAAAGCAGAAAGTCACTGTTCCCCGAAGGCATTCTGAATTTTTCTGTTGATTTAACCAGAGTTTCTGAATTTTCCTTATGTTACTTTACCTTCTTGCTTTGGCATGTATTTCTGCCACGAACTTAAGTCCTGGAGTTTATTCACTGGAAGGTTCTGACTTTGATCGCAGGCTCTTTCCACATTGATGAATTCCCTCCTGTGGCCTTAATCTTCTGCATCCCTCTCAGTGAGAGTGAGAGTGGATACTGTGGCTATTTCCCCACAATGATTCTATGTCTTCCCTGTGTCAATTCTCTGGGGGACTGGCTCTACCATGGCTGCAGAGGTGGTCCCTGATTTAACCTAATTGACCTTTTTCTTGCCCAACATGCTATTGAAACCACTCTGGTCATGTCACCACTGACCTCCCTCCATTTTGTTCAATCTAATAATCAATCGTCAGCCCTCATCTTACTTGACCCCTCAGCAGAATTTAGCATAGTTAATCACTCCTTTCTTTTTGACACACTTTCTTCACTTGGCTTTCAGGATCAAATCAAGTCAGGATCTAATCAAGAAAACAAAAATTATTCTTAGCATTTGACAAGAGGGAATTTAATTCAGAGCCTTGATCACACAGGTGACAAAAGAGCTGAAAAGGAGAAAGTGAGAAAAGCAGAGATGGGCAACAGCAGAAAAACGGTATCAACCTTGGCTCGAGGAACAGAGAGGAGAGGAGGTGCCCATGGGCTTGAGGGACCCAGCAGAAGCTAGCGGCATGAAGAGTTTGTCTAGCAGAAGCCGGAGCCGGAACAGAGGTACGGCCACAATAAGAGACACCACCGCAGAGAAGGAGAGGAATCCCTGGTTTCTCCTTTTCTCCCTCCCTCCAATTCTCCATCAGTGTCCTTCATAAACTAATCCCAGCTGGAAACCAACTAACATCAGAATCTTGGAAAAAGCAGCTCACAGTGGTCAATCCCACTGCCACACAGACTCAAGAAGAAGGGGAGGAGGGACGGAATGAGGGTCTACAGGGCCAAGTCTGCCACAACAGATTGCTTTATCCCCTGCTTTACTGGTAACTCCTTCTCTGTCTTTCTACTGGCTCCTCTTCTTCTCTCTGCCCTCTTAACATCGAGCTTCTCCAAAGCTCAGTCCGTGTTCCACCTTCTTGTCTAGTTATCCATGAATGCTCAGCAAATTCTCGCCCCCAAACCTTAAATTGTTTAGAACAACAATTTATGGTCACCTCTCATGATTCTGGGGTTGACTGGGCTAAGCTGGGTAGTTCTCTTTTGGGATCTATCATGAAGTATGTGGTGAACCCTGGGATGTGTCGATCAGATCCTGCTTCAGAAATGAACAAATTATTACAGCACTTGCTGGGAGTCTGGCTGACAGCCCTCAGCTGTCAGTCTTTTTCAGGGAAAGCCTCAGTTTGTGAGGGTTACCTCACCCAAGGTCTCATACCCTTCCCAGAGTAGCCCATATCCAAGGACTGGTTAATATAGAGGATATAAAGCACAACACTTTCATCCCAACTTGGGGCAGTTACAAGGTATCATCCCATCCTCAGAACTCCCTAAAAGCGTCAGTTGAGGTTCTGATGGAATTGCTTAACAGCGTGATTTCTCCCTTTGTCAATCCTGTTTCCCACCCTTCCCTTCCATACATTCCACAGGCATATATCCCCAAAGCACTCCCTAATGGAACCTCTGTGTCTCAGAATCTACTTTCTGGGGAACCCAACCTACAACATGGTTGCACTCAAGATGGTGGCTAAGGCTGGAGTCATCTAACAGGTTGGCTGGGTTGGACATCTACGATGCCTCAATCACATAGCTGGCAGTTGATCCTGACTATCAAATGGACTATCAATTGGAAAGTCTAGACATAGCGTCTCTATGTGGCCTGGGTTTCTCTCACCATGGCCACTGGCTTCCAAGTGGGACCACTCCAAACATAAGTGTTGAAGAGGCCTGGGTATATTGTTACTTCCTAGAATATTAATTCTATTGGTCAAACAAGTTACAAAAATTCAAAGGGAGGAGTATTAGACCTCCCTCTTGATGTGAGGAACAATATTCACATACAAGGAGGAAAGAAAGGATGGAGGCTTTCATTGTAAACTTTCTACCACATCTTTTCTTCTAGATCACTCCATTAAAACTCCTCTTGTCAGGCTTCCCTGGTGGTGCAGTGGTTAAGAATCTGCCTGCAAATGCAGGGGACATGGGTTTGAGCCCTGGTCCGGGAAGATCCCACATGCCTCAGAGCAATAAAGCCCGTGTGCCACAACTACTGAGCCTGCACTCCAGACCCCGCAAGCCACAACTACTGAGCCCGTGTGCCACAGCTACTGAAGCCTGCATGCCTAGAGCACATGCTCCGCAACAAGAGAAGCCACTGCAATGAGAAGCCCATTCAATGCAACGAAGAGTAGCCTCTGCTCGCCGTAACTAGAGAAAGTCCATGCACAGCAACAAAGACCAAACGCAGCCAAAAATAAATTAATTAATTTAAAAAAAACCCTCCTCTTGTCATGATCACCAATAATCTCCATATTGCTAAATCCAATGCTGTATTCCCACTTGTAATCTTACTTGATCCCCCAGCAGGATCTCTCACTTCTTTGAGAATCTCATAATATCTACAGGCTGATGACTCCCAAATTTTTACTCCTGTTCAGTCCACTCTTACAATCTATAAACTCCTACAAGCAACTATATTCCAATAAAATGGACAACCTAGAAGAAATGGACAAATTTTTAGAAATGTACAACTCCGAAGACTGAACCAGGAAGAATAGAAAATATGAATAGACCAATCACAAGTAGTGAAATTGAAACTGTGATTTAAAAATTCCCAACAAACAAAAAGTCCAGGACCCGAGGGCTTCACAGGCAAATTCTATCAAACATTAAGAGAAGAAGTAACACCTATCTTTCTGAAACTATTCCAAAAAATTGCAGAGGAAGGAATACTCCCAAACTCATTCCATGGGGCCACCATCACCCTGATACCAAAACCAGACAACGATACCACAGAAAAAGAAAATTACAGGCCAATATTACTGATGAACATAGACACAAAACTCTTCAACAAAATACTAGCAATCCAAATCCAACAATACATTAAAAGGATCATACAACATGATCAAGAGGGATTCATCCCAGGGATGCAAGGATTATTCAATATACGTAAATCATGCAGTGTGATACAACACATCAACAAACTGAAGAATAAAAAACCATAGGATCAACTCAATAGATGCAGAAAAGCTTTTGACAAAATTCAACACCATTTATTATAAAAACTCGCCAGAAAGTGGGTATAGAGGGAACATACCTCAACATAATAAAGGCCATATATGACAAACCCACAGCTAACATCATACTCAATGGTGAAAAGCTGAAAGCATTTCCTCTAAGATCAAGAACAAGACAAGGGGCCTTCCCTGATGGTGCAGTGGTTAAGAATTCACCTGTCAATGCAGGGGACACGGGTTCAATCCCTGGTCCGCAAAGATCCCACATGCCGTGGAGCAACTAAGCCCATGCGCAACTACTGAGCCTGTGCTCTAGAGCCCACGAGCCACAACTACTGAGCCTACACGCCGCAACTACTGAAGTCTGCATGCCTAGAGCCCATGCTCTGCAATAAGAGAAGCCACTGCAATGAGAAGCATGCACATCACAATGAAGAGTAGCCCCAGCTCGCTGCAACTAGAGAAAGCAAGAAAGCCCATGCACAGCAGCAAAGACCCAATGCAGACAAAAAAAAAAAAAAAAAAAACAAGACAAGGATGCCCACTCTTGCTACTTATATTCAACATAGTTTTGGAAGTCCTAGCCACAGCAATCATAGAAGAAAAAGAAATAAAAGGAATCCAAATTGGAAAAGAAGAAGAAAAACTGTCACTGTTTGCAGATTACATGATACTATACATGGAAAATCCTAAAGATGCTACCAGAAAACTACTAGAGCTGATCAATGGATTTGGTCAATTGCAGGATACAAAATTAATACAAAGAAACTTGTTGCATTTCTATACACTAACAACGAAAGATCAGAAAGAGAAATTAAGGAAACAATTCCATTTACCATTGCATCAAAAAGAATAAAATAGCTAGGAATAAACCTACCTAAGGAGGCAAAAACCTGTACTCTGAAAACCGTAAGACACTGATGAAAGAAACTGAAGATGACACAAACAGATGGAAAGATATACCATGTTCTTGGACTGGAAGAATCAATATTGTTAAAATGCCTATACTACCCAAGGGAATCTACAGATTCAATGCAATCCATATCAAATTACCAATGGCATTTTTCACACAACTAGAAAGAAAGACTTTACAATTTGTATGGAACCACAAAAGACCCCAAATAGCCAAAGCAATCTTGAGAAAGAAAAATGGAGCTGGAGGAATCAGGCTCCCTGACTTCAGACTATACTACAAAGCTACAGTAATCAAGACAGTATGGTACTGGCACAAAAACAGAAATACAGATCAATGGAACAGGATAGAAAGCCCAGAGATAAACCCATGCACCTATGGTCACCTTATCTTTGACAAAGGAGACAAGAATATATAATGGGGAAAAGACAAACTCTTCAATAAGTGGTGCTGGGAAAACTGGACAGCTACATGTATAAGAATGAAATTATAACACTTCCTAACACCATACACAAAAATAAACTCAAAATGGATTAAAGACCTAAATGTAAGGCCAAACACTATCAAACTCTTAGAGGAAAACATAGGCAGAACACTCTATGACATAAATCACAGCAAGATCCTTTTTGACCCACCTCCTAGAGAAATGGAAATATAAACAAATAGGACTTAATGAAACTTAAAAGCTTTTGCACAGCAAAGGAAACCATAAACAAGAAGAAAAGACAACACTCAGAATGGGAGAAAATATTTGCAAATGAAGCAACTGACAAAGGATTAATCTCCAAAATTTACAAGCAGCTCATGCAGATCAATATCCAAAAAACAAACAACCCAATCCAAAAATGGGCAGAAGACCTAAATAGACATTTCTCCAAAGAAGATATACAGATTGCCAATAAACACATGAAAGAATGCTCAACATCACTAATAATTAGAGAAATGCAAATCAAAACTACAATGAGATATTATCTCACACCAGTCAGAACGGCCATCATCAAAAAATCTACAAACAATAAATGCTGGAGAGGGTGTGGAGAAAAGGGAACCCTCTTGCACTGTTGGTGGGAATGTAAATTGATACAGCCACTATGGAGAACAGTATGGAGGTTCCTTAAAAAACTAAAAATAGAACTACCATACCACCCAGCAACCTCACTACTGGGCATATACCCTGAGAAAACCATAATTCAAAAAGAGTCATGTACCAAAATGTTCACTGCAGCTCTATTTACAATAGCCAGGACATGGAAGCAACCTAAGTGTCCATCAACAGATGAATGGATAAAGAAGATGTGGCACATATATACAATGGAATATTACTCAGCCATAAAAGGGAACAAAACTGAGTTATTTGTAGTGAGGTGGATGGACCTAGAGACTGTCATACAGAGTGAAGTAAGTCAGAAAGAGAAAAACAAATACCGTATGCTAACACATATATATGGACTCTAAAAAAAGGAAAAAAAATGGTCAGAAGAACCTAGGGGCAAGACGGGAATAAAGATGCAGACCTACTAGAGAATGGACTTGAGGATACAGGGAGGGGAAGGGTAAGCTGGGACAAAGCGAGAGAGTGGAATGGACATATATACACTACCAAACGTAAAACAGATAGCTAGTGGGAAGCAGCCGCATAGCACAGGGAGATCAGCTCGGTGCTTTGTGACCACCTAGAGGGGTGGGATATGGAGGGTGGGAGGGAGGGAGATGCAAGAGGGAAGAGATATGGGGATATAGGTATATGTATAACTGATTCACTTTGTTATAAAGCAGAAACTAACACACCATTGTAAAGCAATTATACTCTAATAAAGATGTTAAAAAAAAAATGGGCAGAAGACTTAAATACACATTTCTCCAAAGAAGACATACAGATGGCCAACAAACACATGAAAGGATGCTCAACATCACTAATCATTAGAGAAATGCAAATCAAAACTACAATGAGCTATCACATCACACCGGTCAGAATGGCAATCATCAAAATATCTACAAACAATAAATGTTGGAGAGGGTGTGGAGAAAAGGGAACCCTCATACATTGTTGGTGGGAATGTAAATTGACACAGACACTATGGAGAACAGTATGGAGGTTCCTTAAAAAACTAAACATAGAACTACCATACGACCCATCAATCCCACTACTGGACATATACCCTAAGAAAACCATAATTCAAAATAGTCATGAACCACAATGTTCATTGCAGCTCTATTTACAATAGCCAGGACATGGAAGCAACCTAAGTGTCCACCAACACATGAATGGATAAAGAAGATGTGGCACATATATACAATGGAATATTACTCAGCCATAAAAAGAAATGAAACTGAGTTATTTGTAGCGAGGTGGATGGACCTAGAGTCTGTCATACAGAGTGAAGTAAGTCAGAAAGAGAAAAATAAATACCGTATGCTAACACATATATATGGAATCTAAAAAATTTTAAAAAAAAAAGGTTCTGAAAAACCTAGGGGCAGGACAGGAATAAAGATGCAGATGTAGAGAATGGACTTGAGGACATGGGGAGGGGGAAGGGTAAACTGGGACGAAGTGAGAGAGTGGCATGGACATATACACTACCAAATGTAAAATATACACTACCAAATGTAAAATAGATAGCTAGTGGGAAGCACCTGCATAGCACAGGGAGATCAGCTCCATGCTTTGTGATCACCTAGAGGGGTGGGATAGGGAGAGTGGGAGGGAAACGCAAGAGGGAGGAGATATGGGGATATATGTATATGTATAGCTGATTCACTTTGTTATAAAGCAGAAACTAACACACCATTGTAAAGCAAGTATACTCCAATGAAGATTTTAAAAAAACAAAACAAAAAAAACCATGGTATTGGCACAAAAACAGACATATAGATTAATGGAATAGGATAGAAAGCCCAGAAATAAACCCATGCACCTATGGTCAGTTAATCTACAACAAAGTAGGCAAGAATATACAATGGAGAAAAGACAATCTCTTCGATAAATGGTGCTGGGAAAACTGGACAGCTACATGTAAAAGAATGACATTAGAACATTCTCTAACACCATATACAAAAACAAACTCAAAATGGATTAAAGACCTAAATGGAAGACCAGATACTATAAAACTCTTAGAGGAAAACATAGGCAGAACACTCTTTGACATAAATCGCAGCAATATGTTTTTCCATCCATCTCCTAGAGTAATGGAAATTTAAAAAAAATAAACAAATGGGACCTAATGAAACTTAAAAGCTTTTGCACAGCAATGGAAACCATAAACAAAACAAAAAGACAGCCTACAGAATGGGAGAAAATATTTGCAAAGGAAGAGGCTGACAAGGTATTAATCTCCAAAATATACAAACAGCTCATACAGCTCAATAATAAAAGAACAAACAACCCAGTAAAAAATGGGCAGAATATCTACGTAGACATTTCTCCAAAGGAGACAAACAGATGGCCAACAGGCACATTAAAAAGTGCTCAACATCACTAATTATTAGAGAAATGCAAATCAAAACTACAGTGATGTATCACCTCACACCAGTCAGCATGGCCATCATCATCATCAAAAAGTCTACAAATAATAAATGCTGGAGAGGGTGTAGAGAAAAAGGAACCCTCCTACACTGTTGGTGGGAATGTAAATTGGTACAACCACTATGGAGAACTGTTTGGAAGTTACTTAAGAAACTATAAATAGAGCTAGCATATGATCATGTAATTTAATATACTTATTTATTTTGTTAATGTCTTCCCCTGGAAGGTAAATATTTTGTTCTGTTTAAAAATTATTATTATAACCCCAGTGCTTTTACAGTGGTGGGCACATGTATGGGGACCCAGTAAATATTTGTTGAATGTATTAAGTTAATAAATGAACGAATGAATTCACATAGGATAGCACAGATGGAAATAACTACTTTTCCAGTGAAGTTATCTTGCATGCTTTTTATATTGATGTTCTACACAGTACATTAACACTTCTAGTAATTCTGAGTAGATATCTTACAATATTCAGTTCAATAACTTCTTGCAAATGAAATATTACATACAAAAAAGCAGAAAATGCATGCATTTTACGTTGGACAGTTTAAGCAAACCACAAGGATAAACACACTCACTCACAACCACTTATATCCTTCTGTGGACTCAGAAGTTTATTGGGAACTAATGTGAGTCTCTTACATATTCTCACCTCTTAGAGATCACCTAGTTCCCTTGAGGTTGGAGCTACATTTCCTAGAGAAGCCAATCTGCCTATTCAGGTCACTATTTCTGACTTGTTGTTCAGAAGCCTTGAAATTATCTCTCTGGGCTGATTTTACCCCTCTACATTGTGTATATCCCAAAGTCAAATCCGAGTCAACCCTGTGTATATCTGTGAATTACTTTGAGTCAAAGAACAAAATAATAGAAACGTCATACTTCCTAATTAACTTACCTTTTGGCCCAATAAGGAAAGAAACCCTGGTTTGGAGGAGGGTTCTAAATTATTTCTTGCAAAATTGGATGATACAACCTCTTCATTTTATGTTGTCTTGTTTTTTCCATCTGATTCTAGGGAAAAGGACTCAGGCATCTTCAGATGAAAATGGTGCCCTGAATAGGAGTGTAAGTAAAACCTAAGATCAGAAAAGGAACATCTGGACTATAAATTGATGATGAGCACATGTGGAATGTAGATGATAAGATGGAAAATATTCTCTAAATTTCTCCCTGAATCACTTTTCGGTTCCCATGGAGTTAATCACAGATGGACGCTTGGGAGTCCACTGTGTTTGATTTCTCTCGCGTGGTTCTGTCCATTGCCCAGTCTCTGCTCCTTTAAGCTTCCTGGTCAAGGCCATGGTCAGGGTGACCATAATCCTTGCTGTATCCTGGGAGAACGGTGCCAGCTCCTTTATAGTCCTAAGAGTAGAATTAGGATGCACAGCATACAAGGCAAAGACATCTTCCTCTGACTGAAACTGGCTCTCTCTCAGAGTAATATTAATAATATTTTTTTTTCAAATAGTAAGCTAAAAGACTTCTCACTAGTAGTTAAAAGGAAAAAGAATAAATGGATTTAGGGGTATAGTGGGGTATCTTGCCATGACAGACGGACATAAGGCACTTGGTTGGTGGTGGTATAGTAAAGTTGTTTAGGTGTAAATAGGGGTTAGGCCTAACAAGGCAGGCACTCAAAAGAACATATTTGTTGAGTCAATGAGTGAACCAATGATTTAAATCCCGTGTCCAGTTTTTTTAATTTTTATTTTATTTTTTTTATTTTTGGCCACGTGGCTTGCGGGATCTCAGTTCCTGGACAAGGGATTGAACCTGGGTGCCGGGCTGTGAAAGTGCAGAGTCCTAACCACTGGACTCCCAGGGAATTCCCAATCTTCAGTTTTTAAGTCTCTTCCACACTCAACTTCTTTCAGCTACAAACTGTAATAATTAGGATTACATAAAATAATGTCTGCAAAGCACTTAGCACAGCACAAGCACAGAGTAATTGGTCAGTAAAGACATATTTTTACTATTCTACTTGACAACTTCACAGGTTTGAACAAATTGTTGAAAAATGTTAAGGGAGAGTCCGCACAAAATAAGAGAGTTGGGTAGACCAATGAGGTTGAAGATGATGGTTTCACAGTGGTCCAACTTCTGCTTTGCTTTGCTCCTAGTTATTGCAGGTCTGCTAGATGTATCCAGAAGATTTCCTGCTAGCTGAATATATAAATAGTTTTACCCGGTACAGAGAACTATATAATTATCTATCTAGGTAGTCACATTGTCTTCATATTCTGCTGTGAGTCTCCTTAGGATTGTATAGAGACACTGGAAGACAATCCTGCATTGTAACTCCACTTTTATATACTTGATGTATCAGGGATCTGCATAAGATTTGTTGCTGCTCCCTTAAGAATGTTTGGAAACATATTGACATTGGTAACTCACAACAGTATTTAGTCATGTATTTTATTTGTATATCTTCTAGGAACTGGATATATAACAAAAGAACCAGCAAAGATTTATTCCCTGCCCTAATGAAGCTAATGGTCTTGTGTGTGAGACAGAAATTAAAGAAGCCAAGTAAATATACAACTACAAGTGTAAGTAGTGATGAAAATGAGGGTTTTTTTTTTAATTGGGAGTTCTGATTATTAAATTTATGATGAAATATTTTGGGTGGCAAAATGATATCACCAAATACAGAAATGATTGGGTGAATGAATTTGAAAATTTTTTTACAGAAAAATACACATATCACTATTTTTTGGTAAGAATCTATTCAAATGCATTTCAAATTGGATCTCAAATAGCTAATTGAAAGAAGGAAGGAAGGAAGGAAGGAAGGAAGGAAGGAAGGAAGGAAGGAAGGAAGGAAGGAAGGAAGGAAGGAAGGAAAGAAAGAAAGAAAGAAAGAAAGAAAGAAAGAAAGAAAGAAAGAAAGAAAGAAAGGGAAAGAGAGAGAGAGAGAGAGAGAGGGAGGGAGGGAAGAAGGAAGGAAGAAAGAAAATTCCTGCTGCGCAGAGCAATGAAAATGGTAACACAAATAGATTTGTGGAAATGGAAGAACTTTTTTCATTTCTCTAAGCCTTTGAACAGCTCTGAATGGAATTACTGGCTTGTGGGGAACTGACAGCAATATGTGATTTATTGCTTAGTTCCTTTAAGAAATGTCATTGTTTTTAGGTTATATTGTGGTAAGGCCAGAGTCTTTTCTATGAACAATGATGGAGACTGAAAGTTTGTGATCCTGGGAGTAGAGAACAAGTATCACCTTGATCTAGTGGGGGCTAACCCTGAATCCAACCTTATTAAGGGTCCTCTTTTTAAAAAAACTTCTCACTGAAGTGTAACAGGGCACGAATCATAAGCATGTAGTTTGAAGAATTACAGCAAAGTGAACATACGTGAATAGCCACTTCCCAAGGAAAAAACTAGAACATTACTAAAAATCCTGCTTGTGCCCCTTCCCAATTATTACTGCTACCTCTTCAAGGTCCTTACTACCCTGACATTTAACACTATACATTCATCTCACTATATAGTATTCAACACTGTAAGTTCCTTATATATTCATTGCACTGTTTATTCATAACTCTATGTATTCATTGCATATAAATGAACTATTAATTTCAAACCATTCATTCATTTGTGCATTCAAAGTACCTAATCCTTTGTGTCTGACTTTTTTCTCTCAATATTATTTTTGTGAGATTTACCCATGTTTTTGTATGTAGCAGGAGTGCATTTATCATTATTATTGCTATGTAGTATTCCATGGTATGAATTTATTTATTTGTCCATTCTACTCCTGAAAGACATTGGGGTTGTTTCCAGTTTGAGGATATCAAGAATAATGCTGAGATAAACATCTTTCTATAGAGTTTTTAGTGACCACACACATGGATTTCTACTGGGAATACATCTAGGAGTGAATTGCTGGGCCATAGGTTTGTGTATGTTTAATATTAATAGATAATGCTAAACCATTTTCCAGCATGGTTATAATCATTTTTATTCCTACTGGCACTATGTAAGAATTCTAGTTTGAATTTGAGAATGGTCAGTCTTCTTAATACTAGCCATTTTGGCATGAAATAACCTCATTTTAATAATGTTTATTTAGGCAGTCATTTTTTTCTTTGTCAACTAATTTTACTTTCATGTATAATAGTTGGACATAAATGTCACTTTGTCATAATTCACTTCTTAAAACTACATACTCTAAAAGCTTTGGTATTCACCAATTCCTGACCCCTCTACATTATCTTTCAGATGTTATAGTAAAAATAATGATAACAATAATAATAGTTAAAACATCTTGAAGGCTTACTATATGCCAGACACTATTCATTTATTCCTATTAACATCATTTAATTAATTTATTCCTCATAACACCACTAGGCGATAGGTTCTAGTATTATCCTCTTTTTAGAGGGCCCAGAGAGATAAATTAACTTGTCCAAAGATGCACAGTTAGTAACTGGTAAGACTTGGGTTAAATCATAGGCAGTCCAACTTCAGAGCCAGTGTTAAAGAATAATTTGCATTACTATTTCTCCATAGATAGTAGAAAATCCAGACTCCTCCAATTACCTCAAAAGTTCTTGGAGGCTTACATTTTTTCCTATTCATTTCTTTTTTATATTGCTGGCTTCTGATGAGTTTTTACTGTCACTCTTACCTTTCTGTCTATCTTATTCTCCTGTAGGCTGGGTATGACCCAGATGTACCTACAGCATATTTTTCTTGATTTTCTTAAAGTATCCCAGTACAAGGAAATGTACTATATTAGTTAAAGAGAGTTACGTCACATAACAAAGCTAATGATATAAAATTTAATGTAAGGTTTTCATGTTCCTAAAATCCTATTGCCGGTCAGACCACTAGCAATGGTCACTGGCCAATTTCTCTGCAGATACTCACACTGCCACCATTTTGTTGCTCCATTTCATCCTCTCTTTAGTATATTCCTTTCGTGTCTCCAGTCTATATATTCAAACCCCATATGTGCCTTTCTTAGCTTTTTCACCATTCTAGGGTTACTCTAGAAAACTTTAAAAAATCTTATTTTAGATATAGAATTATTTAGTTCTTTTGATCTGATTTCTTGGCCTTTCAGTCTATCTCTTGGGGCCTTTATTTTCCCAACCAATATGGATGATCATGGTGTTTTGCTGACACTGTAGTCTTCTATTAACCTGATCAAATTCTTAACCATGGCCTCTTCATACCAGTCTTTCTTTAAGTGGATGAAAGCTTGTATTAGGTGAAAAGAGCTGCTATAACAAAGAAACCGCAAATGCATAATGGCTCGAATACAAGAGAAGTTAATGCTGTGGCCTTACCACAATATAACCTAAAACAATGACATTTTGTTTTAAGAATGCTGTCAGTGGAATGCTGTCCTTTTTTAGCATCAAGTCAGGGGAAGGAGAAAGAACAAAGAGGATGAGAGCTGGGAGATTTTTATGATCAATCACACCTAACCACAAGGCAGCCAGGAAAACATTTTCTGGCTGCACACCCATGAAGAGAATATGGTTCTGGAGACTGGCTAGCAGTCTCTACCCCTGGGCAGGATGGAACTTTATTCGCTTCTGTTATGAAATGGGCCACCTCCCCTACATCAAAATGATGGAAACAAAAAGTAGTTTAAATGATGGAAGCAAAAGTAGTTTCTGTCATTTTGAAATGTTAAGAAACCTGTCTGATTAAACATAGAACACGGAATGTGCCTATGAAATAGGTTTTGGGTGGCTTCAGATGCAGTGAGATCAGGGAAGGGTGGGAAGCAGGAGATCAAGGTTCATATGGACCAGAAAGAGGAAAAAGGGAAAAAGAAGAGCAGTCTACCTGCATCACTGGCCCCGGGTATTACTTTGCCTTTATCATACCTCTATTTATAAATCCCTTGTGTTCAAAGGACTCAGCAAAGGATCCATACTTTGCAATTGTTCCCTGTGAGAGATGAAGTAGGAAGGATGTGATTTCACAAATGGGGGAAATGGGAATTTTAAACAGGTGGATGTCATGCAATAAGGGACTCTAGACAAGAATCTGAGCTTCCTTGGTCATTTTATGTAATGACTAAATGCCGTGTGTGTGTGGCAGGGGTGGGGAGACAGGGGGTTATGTTTGACCCCCCACTCCCTCTTTCCCTTCTATGGCTAACTCCATGCTCTTTGCTGAGAAAGTTGGCTGGATTTGACCCAAAGGGTGTTGACATTTTACTATCATCTTTTAAAACTATTTCTATTTGGAGGATGTTGGATAACTGACAAATTGTATTCCAGTTAAACTGCTTTTTTTTTCTTTAAGCAGTTGAAAATTTTTTCTTTTTCATTCCTATTTTTGCTCTCCAACCATGAGTTCTCTGCCTTATGGCTGTATCTACAGGTATTTATCTACAGACATTCACTCTTCCTCAGATTATTAGAAGGCAGAGGCAATAAGCAGAAGTGGGGAGCAACACTTTTCTGACTTTTAGATATAGGATCTCCCCCTCACTCAATCTGTTGACTATTTATAAAGGTATGGAAAACAAAGGGATAGTCTGAAGATTTTAAACTACATGTTGGTAAGAACAAATATTACTGATGGGTATTAAAATAATATGGAAAGGTGCTCCTGCACCTATATACACTCCTATACTGGAAATATTTCCCCATAGTAAATGGAGAGATCTGTAGTTGGTATCTTTTGATAAGGAGAGAACAAACATCTTGGAATTAGACATTACTCTGCTGATAAGCATTTATTTATTTATTTATTTATTTAATTTCAAAGCAATTAGCTAGAAAGCTAAATATTGGTTAAAGAGGAAAAAATTTGAAGTCAGTGCCACGGTAGACTCTTGACTTTGGCACTTTACAGTAGTGTGATATCAAGCAAGTTACTTAATCTTCCAGTGCTTCACTTTTCTAATCTTTAAAATGGGGATAGTAATAAACATATTAATAATAATCACCTTACAGGTTGTTTGGATGATTAAATAAGTTATTGAAGGCTAAAATGGTTAGCAGAGTATTGGCTGTTTTATGAGGGAAAAAGTGGTATCCTCATTGATGTGTTCTAATCTTAAATTTAATTCATCGCTTGCTCCCCAACACCTATACACACACATATAATACACACACAGTAGTCCACAATCCACATATATTAGTGCTTGGTGTATATTCAACCAAGATTTTATTCCTATATAAATAAATATGTACATGTACATATTCATATAATACCTATTTATATTTTTTTATTTAATAACAATTAAAATAAGATCTAATTAATAATCCTATTCTGTAACTTCATTGTTTTCCACTTTGTGCTTCTTGGTCTTTATTCTAAGTCTATTAAAAAGACCTATTTTTAAATTTTTGCTTAGGATTCCATTGTTTGAATGTGTGGTTTACTTAACCAGTCCTCTACCAAAGGACGTGGGAGTACTTAAAATTTTTTCACTTAACCACACAAAATAGTGAAAGCCCCAAGTATCAATACCATGATATACACCTTTGGAATATTCAAGGAAATGTAATGAAGCAGGAGCCAGAGATTCCAGTCTTTGTAAAGGTCATTTGTCATCATTTTAAGGGTGTCAACGCTGTGACTACATGACTTGTTCAAGTTATAAAGCTAATAAGTACCGAAATGAGATTCAAATCCAAGTCCCCCTCCTTTCAGCACAATAAGAAACTATGGTAGGAGTGGGGTGTTGGTAAAGGTACTGGGCTTAGAAATATTTGATTTTGATCTTAAAAACTAGGGGTCAGAGATGATATGTGACTCACCCAGGATCACACAGCTCTTAAGTGATAGATGACAAAGATTCTCTTCCTGACCAAGCTCCAGCCAGGCCCTCTGAGATCTCCTCTTGACTAGGTCTCAAACTTGGCCTATAAAGACATGAACAAGATGCTAACACCAGAAAACTACTAGAGCTAATCAATGAATTTAGTAAAGTAGCAGGATACAATATTAATGCACAGAAATCTCTTGCATTCCTATACACTAACAACAAAAAATCAGAAAGGGAAATTAAGGAAACACTCCCATTTACCATTGCAACAAAAAGGATAAAATATCTAGGAATAAACCTACCTAAGGAGGCAAAAGACCTGTATGCAGAAAACTATAAGACACTGATGAAAGAAATCAAAGACAATACAAACAGATGGAGAGACATACCATGTTCTTGGATTAGAAGAATCGATATTGTTAAAATGACTATACTACCCAAAGCAATCTACAGATTGAATGCAATCCCTGTCAAATTACCAATGGCATTTTTCACAGAACTAGAACGAAAAATTTTACAATTTGTATGGAAACAAAAGACCCTGAAGAGCCAAAGCAATCTTGAGAAAGAAAAACGGAGCTGGAGGACTAAGGCTCCTGGACTTCAGACTATATTACAAAGCTACAGTAATCAAGAGAGTATGGTACTGGTGCAAAAACAGAAATATAGATCAATGGACCAGGATAGAAAGACCAGAGATAAACCCATGCACCTATGGTCACCTTATCTTTGACAAAGGAGGCAAGAATATACAATGGGGAAAAGACAAACTTTTCAATAAGTGGTGCTGAGAAAACTGGACAGCTACATGGATGAGAATGAAATTATAACACTTCCGAACACCATACACAAAAATAAACTCAAAATGGATTAAAGACCTTAAATGTAAGGTCAAACACTATAAAACTCTTAGAGGAAAACATAGGCAGAACACTCTATCACATAAATCACAGCAAGATCCTTTTTGACCCACCTCCTAGAGAAATGGAAATAAAAACAAAAATAAACAAATGGGACCTAATGAAACTTAGAAGAATTTGCACAGCAAGGAAACCATAAACAAGATGAAAAGACAACCCTCAGAATGGTAGAAAATATTTGCAAACAAATCAACAGACAAAGGATTAATCTCCAAAATATATAAGCAGCTCATGCAGCTCAATATCAAAAAAACAAACAACCCAAACAAAAAATGGGCGGAAGACCTAAATAGACATTTCTCCAAAGAAGACGTACAGATGGCCAACAAACACATGAAAAGATGCTCAACATCACTAATCATTAGAGAAATGCCAATCAAAACCACAATGAGTTATCACCTCACACCAGTCAGAATGGTCATCATAAAAAAAATCTAGAAACAATAAATGCTGGCGAGGGTGTGGAGAAAAGGGAACCCTCCTGCACTATTGGTGGGAATGTAAATTGATACAGCCACTATGGAGAACAGTATGGAATTTTCTTAAAAAGCTAAAAATAGGGCTTCCCTGGTGGTACAGTGGTTAAGAATCCACCTGCCAATGCAGGGGACACAGGTTCAAGCCCTGGTCTGCAAAGATCCCACACACTGCAGAGCAACTAAGCCCACGTGCCACAACTACTGAGCCTGTGTTCTAGAGCCACGAGCCACAACTACTGAGCCCACGTGCCACAACTACTGAAGCCTACACACCTAGAGCCCATGCTCTGCAGCAAGAGAAGCCACCACAATGAGAAGCCTGCACACCGCAATGAAGAGTAGCCCCCACTCGCCTCAACCAGAGAAAAGCCCACGCGCAGCAATGAAGACCCAACGCAGCCAAAAAAAAAACCTAAAAATAGAACTACCATATGACCCAGGAATCCCACTACTGAGCATATACCCTGAGAAAACCATCATTCAAAAAGAGTCATGTACCACAATGTTCATTGCAGCACTATTTACAATAGCCAGGACATGGAGGCAACCTAAGCATCCATCAACAGATGAATGGGTAAAGAAGATGTGGCACATATATATATAATGGAATATTACTCAGCCATAAAAAGAAACAAAATTGAGTTATTTGTAGTGATGTGGATGGACCTAGAGTCTGTCATACAGAGGAAAGTAAGTCAGAAAGAGTAAAACAAATACTGTATGCTAACACATATATACGGAATCTAAAAAAAGAAATGGTTCTGAAGAACCTAGGGGAAGACAGGAATAAAGATGCAGACATAGAGAATGGACTTGAGGACACAGGGAGGGGGGAAGGGTAAGCTGGGATGAACTGAGAGAGTGGCATGGACATATATATACTACCAAATGTAAAACAGATAGCTAGTGGGAAGCAGCCACATAGCACAGGGAGATCAGCTCGGTGCTTTGTGACCACCTAGAGGGGTGGGATAGGGAGGGTGGGAGGGAGGGAGACGCAAGAGGGAAGAGATATGGTGACATATGTATATGTATAACGGATTCACCTTGTTATAAAGCAGAAACTAACACAGCATTGTAAAGCAATTATATTCCAATAAAGATGTTAAAAAAAAAAAGATACATATACCACAATGTTCACTGCAGCACTATTTACAATAGCCAGGACATGGAGGCAACCTAAATGTCCATCGACAGAAGAATGGATAAAGAAGATGTGGCACATATATACAATGGAATATTACTCAGCCATAAAAAGGAACAAAATTGAGTTATTTGTAATGAGGTGGATGGACCTAGAGAGTGTCATACAGAGTGAAGTAAGTCAGAAAGAGAAAAACAAATACTCCATGCTAACGCATATATATGCAATCTTATAAAAGTGGTACTGATGAACCTAGTGGCAGGGCAGGAATAAAGATGCAGATGTAGAGAACGGACTTGAGGACACAGCAGGGAAGGGGAAGCTGGGATGAAATGAGAGAGTGGTATTGACATATATACAGTACCAAGTGTAAAATGGATGGCTAGTGGGAAGCAGCCGCATAGCACAGGGAGATCAACTCATTGCTTCGTGAAGAACTAGAGGGGTGGGATAAGGAGAGTGGGAGGCAGGCTTAAGAGGGAGGGGATACGGTGATATATGTATACATATAGCCGATTCACTTTGCTGTACAGCAGAAACTAACACAACATTGTAAAGCAATTATACTCCAATAAAGACGTTAAATAAATAAATAAAATAAAATAAAAAGAAGAAACAAAAACAAAATGCTGACATCATTTCTACCAGCTCAATGCCTCACCCTTAGAATGACACCAGCCCCTTTAAAGGGACCACCTGAGAAAACTTATGGCTGCCAAAAGAATTTACTGTTTGTTCCACCAACACCTGAAGATGGGGTCCCCTGTCTCTCAGCCCCTGTGGGAGGGGAGGAGCCCAACTTCCATACACGGCATCAATTAACAAACCAGGTGGGAGTCACATGGACCAACCCCACCTTCCCAGTTTTTGTAATTTTTCACTTCCTTGGTTCTACTGAGCCTCTGCTCACCGTCCTCCGTTTTCCCTCATTCTCCCTTTAGAACACCCAGTCTCCTTTGTACAAATCAAAGTTGAGTTCTGTTCAGACTGGACTCTTTTCCTATTGCAGTAGGATATTACTGACTAAAATCTGTCCTTACCACTTTAACTAGTATCTGGCTTGTCTTTGACATAGAACAGGCTGCCCTAGAACCCAGATTGCCCTTTCTAATCTTGAGCTCTTCAATGAATCCCAGGATTTTATCTTTCGGGGAACCAACAGTAATCCAGAATACTACTGTAATGCTGAGTCCAGTGACTCAGGCTGCTGGGACATTCTCCTCCATTTTCTCTCTTTTTCCTTTCTGGAAAGTGAAAGCTTAGCACTGTGACTGATAGTTTCTGTCTCTCTTGGCAGCAAAAAGAGAAGGGATCACAGGCAGCTTTTAGTGTGCTTGCTGTGACACCTCTTTTAATATATCCCCTAGGTCTGCCAGGTTTCCTGGACTTTCCACATTAGTTCAATCTTTTAAGTCTCAGAGGCTCTTTATCAAATGTGTTTATTCATAGGAACTCATTAGGCCTTTTAAAAAACATAGACGTATATCATATTAGTTTTTAGACAGCAGGATGAAAAGGAAATGGGGCATAGTTAATTTTGATGGGGAAGAAGAAAGAAATATGAATTTTTGGATATAATGAGGAGGAAAGTGATGGACAGCCAAGATCGTTATTAGATGCCTAAGTAGAGGGAGCGTCCAATGGCAAAAGAGGTTTCTTTTTTTAAAATATAACAACCTTATCGACATATAATGCACATATCACATAGTTTACCCATTTCAAATATACAATCCAATAGTGTTTAGTATTTCACAGAATTGTGCAACCATCAGCACAATAACTTTTAGAACATTTTTATAACCCCCCAAAGAAAACTTTTACTCATTAGTACTTACTCCTTATTTTCTCCAACCCCCTGAAGCCTTAGACAACCAATAATCTACTGTCTGTCTCTATAATTTGCAGCAAAGGGCTTTATTTTGTTTTGTTTTGTTTTTCTTGTTTTTTTTTAAATTTTACCATTTTAACCATTTTTATGTATACAGTTCAGTTGCATTAAGTACATTCACATTGTTGCTCAATCGTGACCATTCAGCTCCAGGATTTTTCATCTTCCCAAACTAACACTCTGTACCCATTAAACTATAACTTCCATCCCTACTCCAGCCCCTGGCAACCACCATTCTATTTTCTGTCTCTATGTATTCGACTACTCTAGGTATGTCATATAAGTGGAATCAGACAGCATTTGTTCTTTTGTGACTGGCTTATTTCACTTAGCATAACGTCTTCAAAATTCATCCATGTTGTAGCAGGTGCCAGAATTCCTCTCCTTTTTAAGGTTGGATAATATTCCATTGCATGTATACACCACATTTTGTTTATTCAATCATCTGTCAATAGACACTTGGGTTGCTTTCATCTTTTGGCTATTGTGAATAATGCTGTTATGAACATGGGCATACAAATATCTGTTTGAGATACTGCTTTCAGTTCTTTTTGGTAGATATCCATAAGTGCAATGGCTGGATTATATGGTACTTCTATGTGTAGTTTTTTGAGAAACTGCTGTACTGATTTCCATAAAGGCCACACCATTTTTCATTCCTAACAGCAATTCACAAGGGTTCCAATTTCTCCACATCCTTGCTAACACTTGTTATATTCTGTTTTTTTTGATAGTAGCCATCCTAATGGGTGTAAAGTGATATCTCATTATGGCTTTGATTTGCATTTCCCTAATGATTAGTGATGCTGATCATCTTTTCATGTGCTTAAAAGATATACAAAAGCCCTTTGTGTATGTTCTTTGGAGAAATGGCTATTCAAGTCCTTTGCCCATTTTTAAATTTCATTGTTTGTTTTTTGTTGTTGCTGAGTTGTAGGAGTTATTGATATATTCTGGATATTAACCCCTTATCAGATATATGATTTGCAAATATTTTCTCCTATTCCATGGGTTGCCTTTTTACTATGTTAACAGACTCCTTCAATGTACAAAAGTTTAAAATTTTTGTGCTGTCGAACTGATCTATTTTTTTCTTTCATTGCCTGTGCCTTTGGTATTATATCTAAGAAATCCTTGCCAGAGCCAATGTCATAAAGCTTTCCCCCTGTGTTTTCTTCTAAGAATGTTATAGTTTTAGCTCTTATGTTCAGGATTTTGATCCATTTTGAGTTAATTTTTGTATGATATAAGGTAAGGGACCAACTTCATTGTTTTATATGTGTATAACCAGTTTTTTCAACACCAATGTTGAAAGCAAAGGAAGTTCTTAAAGAAAAAGTTAATGTTTTATTTTGTGGTCCTTTTAAGCAGAGCCTGTGGCAAGAACTTGTTTACAGATAGTTTATTTGGCAAGTGATCTCAGGAATCAGGTGTGAGGGAAAAGGAAGATTGACAAAAGGAAGGATAGAAATCCAGTATAAAGGTATATTATGGAGGTTGCTGCCATAAATGACAGAGGCTCGGTTCACAGCAGCCCTGTTTACAATAGCCAAGACATGGAAGCAACCTAAGTGTCTATCAACAGATGAATAGATAAAGAAGATGTGGTACATATATACAATAGAGTATTACTCAGCCATAAAAAAGAATGAAATATTGCCATTTGCAGCAACATAGGCAGACCTAGAGATTATCATACTGAGTCAGATAGAGAAAGACAAATATAATACGATAACAAATATAATACGATAACACTTATGTGTGGAATCTAAAAAAATAGTATTTTTTTAGAATGTTTACCAAAGGGGAAGGGATGGGGGAAGGATAAATTAAGAGTTTGGGATTAACATACACATAATACTATATATAAAATAGATGAACAACAAGGACCTACTGTATAGCACAGGGAACTATGTTCAATATCTTGTAATAACCTACAATGGAAAAGAATTGGACAGAATATATAGATAAATACATATATATCAATTTTTAAAAAGGAAGAAAGTGACCAATGTCGTGTAGGAGATACATATGGGAGGGAGAGTAAGTTTCTAGTAATGGGTAACAAAGGCTTCACAAGAAAGGTCACATGTAAGGTGAGTCTTGAAAAATGAGGTTTATACTATACATTGATTCATTCAAAAAGTATTTATTGATGGCCTTTTGTGTGCCAGAGACTTTACTAGGAGCTAGGGATTCTGTGGTGAGCAAACAAAAATAGTCCCTGCCCTACTTATACTCTAAAAGAAAGACACATGATTTATAAATTAATTTATCAAATTAATAAGCAAGATAACATAAGATAGTGGTAAACGCTATCAAGGAAACAAAATATGACAATTTGATAGAGCGTTGAGCTGGGATTGGAGGGGTATGACTGTGGATAGGGTGACCACAAAATTCTCTAAGGAGAACACATTTAAGTGGAGACCTGAACGGTGATAAGAAGGCATCAACCCCATAACTATCAGAGGAAACTGTTCTAGACTAAGAGAAAATGCAAAGGCCAGATGCAGGGAAAGGGCTTGCACATGTAAGGAATGGGAATAAAGGCAGTGATTCTGGAGAGTAAGAGCCAGGGATGGAAGAAGGCTATGCAGTGAAGTCAGACAGATGGGCACAGGCCAGGTCACACAGGACCCAGTGGGGATCCCACCCAGTAAGGCCTTTGGAGTTAATTTTTGTGCCAGAAACGTCACGGGAGGGTTTTAAGCAGGAGAGTGAACTAATACAATTTATGTCTTAAAAGCTCATTCTGACTGCTGTGTCAAAAACAGACCACGCAGGACAGGAGCAGAAGGGCCCAGCCCAGGGCTGAGGCTCCTGCAGATGTCACCCAGGTTGGACCTGGGGATGGCTTGGTCCAGGCTGGTGGCAGTAGAAACAGAGAGGAGGGGAAGTTTAAGATTCAGTGTTGGAGGTGGGCTTGAAGATTGCCTTGGTTGTACTGAGATGATAGCTGGAGGCATGGACAGAAGTGCCAAGTCAGGCAAGAGGCTTATAAGGAAATGAAGCCTTTTTCCTCCTTGAATGGTTTAAGAGGGCCACTGATGAATAAACGATGGAGATGTGGCTTTGAAAGAGATCAAGATGGTGAACACTGTGCAAAGGAATCGGACTTAATTCTGTAGGCAATGGGGAATAATTGAAGGTTTTTTAAACAAAAGGGTGATAGGAACCAAGCTGCGTTCTTTGTCTTGTCATCATTGGGTCAAATAGCTCATAAATTTAACCAGAAAAACAACCACAACAACAGTGTGCGTAAGTGTGAGAGTGTGTGTGTGTGTGTGTGTATTTAAGCAGGGAAAGTAAAAGCCATTTGGACAGTAAAACCAGTGACCTTCTTCAGAGGTTAATTTACTTCTCTGTTTATTGATGTTGCTATGGTGATGGTAAAACGCTAGCCAGGAGGACAGAGAACAGTTGACTGTCTCTGCACTTAATAATCTGATTTTATGTAAGACATCAAGAAAGAATGCAATAACTCAGGCCCTTTGCTGCGAGCATTAAAAGAAACCAGATGAGGCTGAGCTCACATCCTTTCCAGCCACAACAGTGCCCCTCCTTGGGTGCAGGGTTTCAGGCCCAGCTGTCTTGGCACTACCCAGCCTGACATTTGGAGGAACTCACCCTGCATTTTGCCCCCTCTCTCCCTTTCACTCCCTCAAACGAGAATATTGCAAACAGCCCACAGAGTGAAATAAAACCACAAGGAAATAGAAAAGGAATTCTGCCTATAAAAGGGGATTTGCAAAGGGAAGCCAGTTTCATTGGTGGATGGAAATGACTCCCTCCCAGAGTATTAGCTGATATGGCCCTGAGCATGGGAATTGGAGAAGCTGCAGATTTTTATTTAGATTTGGATTTTTCCACTTTCTTTCAGGAAGTTGACGTTTGGAAGCTGGTGGTCAAGGTATTTTTTTCCTTAATTAGAAACACATTCTTTCTGTTGTTGTTTAGGATAAAACCACTGAATTTTTCACTTTTCTCAGTGTCATAGTAAGGTTGTGTTCTCTAACTGGATTTTTTGATGAGAGCAGTACAAAACAAAAAGGGACCTTTCATCATCCCAAATTCTAAACTCTGAGCATTGCAGATTTTTTAAATAATATCTCACTTAAACCTCCTAGCAATCATAGAAAGTATTAGTATTATCCTAATCTCATAGATGAGGAAGCTGGGGCTTCACCGGTGTGGAGGCCCGCTGATTATTATGGCGTTACGTGTGATGTGATTTGAGCAATAACAAGAAAGCTTGCTGCCATTCTGAAATAGCTGGGACTAGACAGTTTTACATGCATAAATTTTTCTTTTGCTCAAACATTAGAGGATTTCAAGAATGGTTCAAAGTCCAGTGCAAAATTAAGTTTAAGCTTCATAGCTTTGACAACCCTGTATTTAACAGAGTGAAAGCTCCCTTTCTCCCAGTCTGTGATGACTTTGTAAAATCACAATATCCACAGCACGTGCTAGAACCAGATTCTGAATCAATATGATGTATACACACTTAAAATCTGACGAAACTATCCTGAGATTCAAAGGCTAATATATTTATTCAACATAACCCAGAACCATTTTTAAGATAAATTAAACAAATATATTCACCCTTGCCATCTGCTCCAGGTTAATTTTCCAATAGTAAAGAAAAATGCTGCAAATCACAATAATTAGACTGCTATTTGACCATCCTCTTTTACAGTCTAGCATGAGGGGCCTTAAAATGAGCATCTTTAAAGTATATGCATGGCAAGAAGTAGAATGCCCATATGTAACAAGAGTGCAAAGGAATATATTGATAATTTTAAAGTGTTCATTTTATCAACAGATGCATGAACAAATAAGATGTGATATATATACACACACACACACACACACACACACACAATGGAATACTACTCAGCTATAATTCAGAATGAAATTTTGCCATTTGCAACAACATGAATGGACTTGGAGGGCATTATGCTAGGTGAAATAAGTCAGACAGAGAAAGACAAATACTGTATGATATCACATATATGTGAAATCTAAAAAATAAAACAAATGAGTGAATATAACAGAACAGAAACAGACTCACAGATGTAAAGAACAAACTAGTGGTTACCAGTGGCGAACGGGAAGGGGGGAGGGGCAATAGAGCGATGGGGGATTAAGAGGTGTAAACTACTACGTATAAAATAAATAAGCTACGATGAAATATAATATGTACAACACAGGGAATATAGTCAATATTTTATAATACTATAAATGAAATATAACCTTTAAAAATTGTGAATCAATATATTGTACACCTGAAAGTTATATAATATTGTTCATCAACTATACCTCAATAATAATAAAAAAAAAATGTACTCATTTTAAAGTTCATTCCTGCCCAAGTGCTAGAACAAGACATTGGGGAGTTGTTGCACGGTTTGCAGAGCGCCAACTGTCAGATACTCTTGGTGGAGGAGTCCAGGGGGGCGGTCACTGGCTTGGTGAAGGGCAAAGTGGGGCAAAGCAGTCTCCTTCAAGAGTATTAAGTCTCAACTTCAATATCTCTTCTTTAGGGAGGATTCCCCTGACACTTTAGACTGGGCACTGTCCCTTGATATATCTACACTCTCACCCTCCTACTTTCATCCATAACATTTGTCACAAATGTAATTTAAACCATTATTTGGGTAAAAATTTGTTAATGAGTGTCTTCTACACTACAACATAAGGTCCATGAGATGATGTCTTTTTGAAGGTGAATAAGAAGATTTACCACTCAATGATTAGCACAAAACAAAACCCCTCCAAAATCTCAAAAATGCCTTCCAGCCTTCAGCAGTGCATAGTAGAGATGATGGCCCCTAGGCTCCTGAGGACTCTTTAAGGTAACATAGGTGTCTGGTAAGAAGGGAGTGGGAGTGAAGGAGTAAACATCCTCACGTCTGCCGCTATCACCTCCTTTCTCTAATCTCTTATTGTTCCTTCCCATGGGCCAAACCCAACAGAAGCCAGTGGGCAAGGGAGTCTGGACAATACAGTCCAAAGACATCAGCAACTCAAGGCACAGACTAGCTCAGAGAAGGGCATAGAATGGATCTACTGGAGCAAATTTTGTGGTATAATAAGAAATATATTTAATCTTTGTCCTGGGTTCCTGGCACAAAGCTCCCCAAACCATTGTAATTTCCTAAGTGATAAGATTATCTTTTGTTATTCATGACAAGCTCTTTCAATCACACCTGAGTTTATGCTAATGAGGTGATTTAGAGTGAGGTCCCAACGAAACCTCAGGATGGGGCTGGTCACCAAAAAAGATCAAGTAATTAAAGGGTTGGGGGACTTCCCTGGTGATCCAGTGGTTAAGACTCCACGCTCCCAATGCAGGGGGCCTGGGTTTGATCCCTGGTCAGGGAACTAGATCCCACATGCCACAACTAAAGATCCAGCGTGCGGCAACTAAGACCCGGCACAGCCAAATAAATAAATAAATATTTAAAAGAAAAAAAAAAAAAAAAGGCTTAAGACCAGACATGGAAGGCCATGTATTAAAGGGTTGGAACTTTTGGTCCTACCCATTGACCTCTGGGAAGGGGAGGGGTGCTGGAGACTAAAGCTCTATAAAAATTCTAGAACAGCAAGATCTGATGAGCTTCTGGGTTGGTGAACACTTGGAGGTGGTGAGAGAGTGGTGTGTCTAGAAAATGCATGGAAGCTCCAAAGCCCTTTCCATACAACTTACCTTGTGCATCTATCTCTTCCATCTGGCTGATCCTGAGTTATATCCTTTTATAATAAACTAGTAGTCTAGTAAGTGAATGCTTTCCTGAGTTCCGTGAGCGGCTCTAGCAAATAAACTGAAACCAAGGAGGGCATCGTGGGAACGTGAGATTCATAGCCCCTAGGTCAGAAGTACAAGGGGAAACCTGGGACATGAGATTCCCATTGGCAGTAGGGGGAGGGGGAGGGCTGTCTTGTGTGACTGAGCCCTTAACCTGTGGGATCTGAGCTCTCTCCAGGTAGATAGCGTCAGAACTGAATTAAATTGTAGGACACCCAGGTGGTGTTGCAGAATTGCTTGATGTATGGAAAACTCACAGGTCTGGTGTCAGAAGGGAAATAGCATTGTAGAAGGGGATTGAGAGGAGAGGAGACACACAGGAGTGTGGTTTTCCTTAGACCAGCACAGCAGGGAAACTCTCACATTGGTAAACTTGACAGTTATCAAAGCACTCCTTCAATCCTCAAAGGTGGGGATTGGGAAACTGACAGTGGTATGAACTAGAGGAACAGGAATTCAGGGACTTGCCCAAGGTTAAACAGCTCGACAGCCCAACTCGACCTTTCCTTAAGCAATCTGACCTGCATCCAGTGTCTCTGTTGTATTTATGCTTCCCACCTTCCCCTACCCTCCACAAACAGGATACCATTGTAGCTAGAGATTCTTTGGTGCTAGGGCTGAGCAATGCGGGTGGTTCGCGTTCTGTTTCTTTTCTGTTTATTTGGGGATTTTGCCTCTATTTATAAAATAATATCTCTTTGTGCCTGCAGTATTTGTTGTTGTTGTTGTTAATGCGCCCAGAATCCTTCATACCCTGGTTTTAGATGAGTTATGGCTAACAGGACGCCTGATTAGTCACACTGAGGCGGGGGAGGGGGGAGGGGGGGAGGGGATAGAAAGCTCTTGTAAACCTACACAGGGCTGCCCCCTGGGGGCCAGAAGAGTGAGCCCCTCTGGCAGGGAGTGGAGGGGCTGCAAGAGGCTGAATTAAATTGTAGGATTAAATTAAATTAATTTAATTTAATTTAATTTAAATTAGGTGAGAATGCTTGCGAGCCTCTGGGCTTGGTGGGTTTACCACCAGAAAACTTCAGTAGTGACAGTCTATGGGGCTCTTTTATGCCAACGTATAGTTTTTCTGTGCCTTACTTTTCTCTTCCCTTAGATATCTAGATTCAGCGAAGATTACCAAAAACGAACTTTTAAAATTTAATAGATGCTTCTTAAAGAAAACTTAAAAAAAGAAAAAAATTGCCCATAATTCCAACCCCAGAGAGAACATTTTCATCTAAATCTTTCCAGTCATTATTCTCTGCATAGATATACATGCCTATTTATATAAAATTTATTTTAAAATGCAATTATTCTATACACACTGCTTTGCAGCTTACTCTTTCATCCCATATGGTGTTTTAACAGCATAGATTTTTCAAATTTCATACAGAAATTTTCTCAGCTATTTCATATCCAGAGTAATGCCATAGCTAGAAATGAATGCCCTCCCCGGTGGTGATGCTGATATGGCTGGTCTGAGGCCCACATTCTGAGATCTGCACAGGTGTGGTGGAAAGAACTTCGATCTAGGAGCCAAAAACGTGTCTTCAAATCTTGGCCATGGATTCTGGATAAGTTTCTAAACCTCTTAACTTTAGTTCTTTTATATAAAGAAGAGATCATAAAAATCTGAAGATGCTTAGCACAAAGTATGTATTTACAGTTTGTGGAATAGTTATATATGTATGGTTATATGGAAGTATAGCTGAATTGGAATCAGATCATCACAGAACAGTTAGTTGAGGGGAAAAGCAGAACTCTTCACTCACGTCCCCTAGTCCCCCCTCACACTGCACCAAAAGAATAAAATCTGCTATCAAAATAGAAGAGAATGTTCATTAAATGGCAATGAATTTAGAGAGATAAATTGATCCCGTTTTGCCTTTTCAAAGTATTCAACAAAAAAGGATCTACAACTCAAATGAGATTGGATCGCCTAGCCATCTCTGCTCACCCATCAGCAGCTGTAAGGTTGAATCATTTCTTTTGCAAATACACTAACATCTCAAATATATGTCCAGATTTCATAAAATCCACTTTTCCTGTTTTTGTTCTTTTTCTATGTTTTCTGTCCTGGTGCCAGACATGTTCTTTCTTTTTCCCAAATCTCCTTTTCCATGGCCTCCCTATGAAACCGAGCTGTACATTGTGGGGCTCCTGGGGATGGAAACCTTTCTGTCCCCTATTTCTTGTTTGTAAGGAATAGACTCCAGCCTCCATGACCTTCCCTGAATCCCAAAGGGCAGATTCCAACAGTTGCTAATCAGGGAAAGGAGGAAATGCAAAGAAAAGGGAGGAGCACATATTACATACACAGTTGTGTATATACATAATGTACACAAAGTTCCCTGAGGGGGGGCCTGGGCAGCCTGCTGGGGTCCAGCCAGAGTTGTGTATATGCACTGTGTACCCATAGTTCCTCTGTGGGCACATAGTATGTCCACTACTGTGTATATGCATTGTGTATCCAAAGTTCCGTTGTGGAAACATAGTATGTACACAGTTGTGTATATGCATTGTGTACCCCCCCCCACCCCGGGGGTCCTGCCAGGGAGGGGGACAGATTCCACCTCAAGGGATACTCATAACAATATCTTTGAGCTCTTTACAGAACTAAAACCCCCAACAAAAGGAAGATGTTAGCATTCTTCATTCTAGATAACCTCGAGAAGCTCATCAGGAGACCACCTGAGGCCAGACTGAAGGAACCAGAAAAGTTCATCAGGAGACCAGATTAAAGGAGTGCAGGCCCTGCACAAACTCTCATCCTTATCAACAGCCCCATCCTTGAACAATTTCTATAAAACTCCTCACCAAATTCTCCCGGTTGGGACACACAGTTTTTGGGGGCACGAGCCCACTGTGTCCCCCTTTGCCTGGCAAAGCCATAAAGCTGTTCTTTTCTGCTTCACCCAAAACTCTGTCTCTGAGATTCGATTTGGCACCAGGGCACAGAGGCCGAGTTTTCAGCATCACCTAGTCTTCTGGCTTTAACTTCTTTTCCCTCCAAGACCTTCCCTCTGGACCCCTTCACAGATCTTAGGAAGTTCTTGGCTTCTTTAGTTTGTATCTTCATATGCATTTCTAGGAGTCTGGTGGGGCCTTGTGTTTTTCTTGCATAATCATTATCATTTGAATTTTTTTTTTTTTAAACTGGCATTCAAAAACAGAGTATAGAATTAGACTTTTGTGTTTCTCTTTTCAGCTGAGGAACTTGTCAGCTATACCATCTTGTAATACTTGATAATAACTTTGTAAACAAGGACATACCCTTAATCACTCTTTGTGGCTTCCCTTACCAGGTTAGGGGCAGAGGGAGCCATGATTGTCCTGGGAAAAATGACTTGTTCCACCTTTACTGGGAGCCCCTTGAAGGGTTGGTGGTCTAGTTTCTTACGGGTGGGGGCCATGGTAGGTGTAGATGTCAGGCTGAGTCAGTCAGGTACCTGCCTGTGTCCCAGGAAGTTCTTTGTATGAAAACTGAAAGAGCAGATTCTTAAGTGCTGTTTGATTCTGGACCCCAGTGACTGAGTTCTGAAGGGCCTCACACTGAGATCAAAATTGCGGGATTATGTTATCTTGAAACACCACCCTGGGTGGGTTTAGCTTGGGGATAGGTAGTTACAGTTAGGCAAAGAAAAAGAGTAAACTAAAATAGTTTAATTAATTGACCAAATCAGGCCAAGATAAAATTTCCAAGGCTTAAATGTTCAGGTACTTACTGAGCAAATGCTGTCCTTTACTTGAGTTATTTAGGTAGTTATGTCTAATTCACTTGGTTGCTATTTTCTTGTTTATTCCCATGGAGCCTAGCATAACCTCCAGCTTCTTAGTGTGAGGATTGCAAATCCTTCTCTGCAAATCCACAGCAGTGGGGGAGGGGTAGAGGATGGCTGGTTTCTTTGCTGTGACCTGGTCATTTTTTATATCTCAGACTCTTGATTTTACATAATAATTTTTGGTAGGTGTATGTGTGTCAGTTGCCTGGGGGTTATGGTTCACATAAATACATATGAGATTACTCAAATCATTTTTTTCAAATGTTTTTTCAAAACATTCAAATCATTATTTTTAGAATAATTTGGGTATACTTCTGACATAAATAGAGTCCACTTATATAGAAGGGAGGTAATGCACGAGTGGAAAGAGAACGGAGTGAAGGGAAAAAAAACATACCACCTCAAAATACTCCTCTTTGGGGGCTTCCTTGGTGGCGCAGTAGTTAAGAATCCACCTGCCAATTCAGGGGATGTGGGTTTGAGCCCTGGTCTGGGAAGATCCCACATGCTCTGGAGCAACTAGGCCCGTGCACCACAACTACTGAGCCTAAGTGCTACAACTACTGAAGCCAGTGCACCTAGAGCCCGTGCTCCGCAGCAAGAGAAGCCACTGAAATGAGAAGCCCGTGCACCGCAGCAAAGAGTAGCCCCTGCTCGCAGCAACTAGAGAAAGCCCGCATGCAGCAATGAAGACCAATGCAGCCAAAAATAAATAAATTAAAAAAAATTTTTAAGTAAAATAAAATAAAAAATAAATAAAATAATCTTTATTAAAAAAAATACTCCTCTTTGGCATATAGGTTATTTTGGGTAGATTATTTTTGAAAAGCTGCAGACACAGGAGAATCTCTGAAAACAAGCAGAAGTTACCCTTTATACTTATATTTATAAGGGAAATCCCTATTTGTAAGGGTGTCTCTACCAGGAAGAGGAGGATGGCCAAATCTCTAGAAACTCTTACCAATGGAGAAGGCATGGACTTAAATCCTTGTTTACTGCGCTTTGTCTGTAAAACTTCCATAGGTGCCCTCCTCCCCACCCAACACATCTTTCTTTTGTCGTTAGCTGAAGGTATTTAAGGTGGTGACTTGGGCCATTTGGGGAGGTACTCAGTTTTCCTGGGTATCTGCCACATATATAGGAGGTATACATATTATTAAACTTTTGTTTTTCTCCTGTTAATTTGTCTCTTATTACGCGGGGTTCTCAGCCAAGAATCTAGAAGAGTAGAGGGAAAATTATTTTTCCTCCCCTACAGGAACTATGGGGGAGAAGTTGACAAAGAAGATATTTTGAAGACTAACAAGTGAATTAGGCACCAGCTTAAAGAGACTGAGTTTAAAGAAAATGAAAGTCTGGGCAAAATTGATGGAGATTAGATGATATTTCTGGGAATTGTGAGGATAATATCTGGGACTCGCCTTGATGATGATCTGTACATGGTTTTAAATTCTTCCTATCTTGGAAAGAAGGTTCTCACCCCACTGGTCTTATCTTAAATTATAAAGTCAGTTCCATTTATTGAGTACGTTTGTAAGCAACTCTTTGCAAGAAGTTGCCCTCAGCAGGAAACCCCTTTTCTTGTCAATTTAAGCAAAGCTACATAGTAACTAACTTTTAAATCAAGGGTCCTGCAAGTTCCACTCATATCCCACCCTAGCACACCTTTCATATCTTTTGATCACACAATGTCTTGCCTAACCTGTTGGTTCTTTCCATAGATCAAAGAAGTAGAAATGAAGAATAAGTAATTAACAGCTGACCAGATCTCTTCTCTAGCTTCCCTTTCAGTGTGATCTTGCAAACAAACTGTGTGAACAAGATAGCATCTAAAGAAAGATCACAAGTCAACAAGCCTGCACGCAGTGGGGGATAGTGAAAATTCTGACCCCCAATCTCAATGATTAATTGAGATTACTTTTCTTTTTCCCTTTAAAAACTTTCATGGCCGAACAGAATCTTGGGAAATGGTTTTTGGAAGACACTTGAGTTCAACTCCCCAGACTGCTGGCATTCTGATTAAAAGCAACTTCCCTTTCTACAAACAACTGCCTCTCGGGGGACCTGAGTTTGGTAACACTTACTATGTAGATAGTAAGGTTTCTTGGTGTGTAGGGTTCCAATCAATGGGCAAGTTTATTACCACCATCTGGTACCTCCCCTTGCTTACACAGAGAATTGGATAAAGGGAAATAAAATTGGCAACACCATGAGATACAAGTTATGCTAGTTGGGCTGCAGCATTCCTGCCAGAGAAGTCTGGATCACAGCAGTCTCCACCTGCAAGAACAATATTCAGTGGCCATTCCCCAATGGGCAGTTCTGAATTCCCTCTGCTGGAGGCCAGGAAGGTGTGCTGATGCCTCTGTAACTTCGAATGTCAGCCTTCAGGGTACAACAGGGATAGCTGTGAATTTTGGTGCATGATGAGTTATAACAATCTCCCATTTTCTCCCCTGGAGATGACTAAGCCTCATGGATACCTCGAAACATAATGGCTTCACCAGCATCTCTTTTTTTTTTTTTTAAACTACTATACTGGATTTTAAGCACTACATGCTCCTTTTTAAAATTTTATGTGAAGTGTGGCTAAAACAGGGAGGAGAGTTTAGGGCTCTTGGGTGAGGGTAGAGATGGGAAGAGATTAATGCATCATCCATGGTTTCAGTGGTGGGCATTCTGCTTTCAATGAGGAGCAAAATTTTTCTATTTCGACTCTAGGCATACAAAATTATTGAATTTTCATAAAAGTTGTTGGCTATATTTTCTCCACTTTTTTCCAGTGAAGGAAACCAAGTCTCAGAGAAGTAATGTTAACTTGATCAAGAGCACATAATCTGAGCAAGAAAGAGCTAGGCCTCCAACCTCAATCCAGTGACACCAGAGGTCAGTGTCTTTCCCCTGTATACTTCTGCCATCTAAAACCCATCGCCCATTACCCACCTCACCCCCCAGCTCAGGCAGTAACAGGAAGGGAGTACCACTGAGGTCTGCTGCTCTGACAGTTACTCCTAAGTAGTTACCAGTTGTCTCCTCCCACTTTTGTTTTGAGGGCGGAGGCAGGTCCTGTTCATCTGCCAACTTCTTTATTCCTTAGAACTGATAGATCTTGGGATTCCAGTTCAAACTTCAGTTTGGCGAAATCTGAGCCCAATGAACCATGTCATAACCACATCAGGGTGGGTTTTTTTCTTTCTTTTTCTTTTTTTGTTTTTCCCTTAGCCAAATAGAGGCTAAATGGATGAGCTCTTGGCAACCTCATCATATCTATTATGTGCTCATCATTATTTAAACAAATGGTATTCACTGGGGTCCAAGTTAGAAGGACACGACACAGAGAAGGCTTTTTATCAGTCAGCTGGGCTGCTCTTCCCTTTTCCCAAGTCTTTTGTGTTCCCTGAGGATCCCTCAAGTGTGGGGCAGCTCACAAAGGACTAACATGGACAAAGCCTTTGTCTGGGAAGGGAGAGCCAGTCAGTCCCATTTGCCCCTCTGCAGATGTCTTGATTCTTTTGGCTATTTTCTGTCTCTATTTACATACAAAAGTGCTGATGAAACACTGTTAAGGCACCGGGGGCCGCAGAAGTGTGTGAGTCATGTGCAGCTTTCTACAAGGTCAAGTATAATTAAGAATCAGTATAGGCACTAGGACTTAACGCAGCAGAGAAAGAATAGGTGTTGAAAGACGCTGGCTCTACAGACAGTATGCCTCAGTTCCAAGAATTATACAAGTGATCTCGAAAATGCTTTAACCTAGCAAGACTTAGATCCCTCATATGTAAATGGGAACAATAATTATAGGTATTTCACAGCATTAACCAGAGGTTTAAGTGAAATATTGCATGCAGCATGGTTATTGGAACATTTCGTGCTTTTATTAAACTCTCGCTTTTATAATTATAGCTGAGGATAGATTTATGGAGGGAGGTGGCCTTGGGTCCTGGAAAGGAGAAAAATTATAGAATGTTTCAGGCCCAGGTCCAGGGAGTCATGAATTCTGGAGAATAAAAGCATCTGCAATTTATCTTTTCACTCTAGGGTATAAAGTTAGGGAAATATTTTACACATCTGAAAAGTTTCAAGTAAGCTACTCTGGTTTAACACATTGATGCTTGAACATAATTTCCCAAGCCACATTTCCACAAATAATAGTGCAGGAAATTTTTTTTTTAAGTTACCTCCTTGAATCCTATAAAAATGGGTACTTTGGTTTAATATATTTGACAAACTCGTGCATTTGGAAACTCATAATGAATATTAGCATACAGTTTCTGAGCAGGCCTATATGAAAATAACATAATTCAGCATTAACCAAATAAATCTGAATATGAAGCATTGTTGTTTCTATTGAACCTGCTGTTGTTTGGAGTGAGGGAGCAGAAAGCAGCACATAATGACACCCTGAAGAATGGAGGTCCATGGGACTTGGTTTGGGAGCTCCGCTGATTATTCCCAAGAATGGAGTTGGCTATAAGCTGGCTCACTCAGATGTGTGCGGTCAGCTCAAGTGTTTGCATGCAGGGTGTCTAGTCCACCAAAAAATGCAACAATTACGGTGACACTAGGCATTGCTCTAAAATAGTGGCTCTAAAGGGCAGTAATTCTAAAGACTCAGGAGCTGAGAAGTCTTAGTAGATTGAGCCAGGCAGCTTTACCTCAGGAGGAAATACTTTATCATGATATGGGACCTGGCATCAAAGTTTGAGTGGCTTTTAATTAGCTGAGTTTCCAAGATGTTATCATTATCAAATTGTTTCTAAAACCATATACAAACTTATAAAAACTTTACTCACCCCAACACTTTCCTACTGTAGTGTACAGAGTATATGAAAGGTCAAGACATTAGGTAGCACTGAGAATGTAGGGGGGTATGTGTCAGATGTTGGAAAAGAGGAGAGGCAAGGGAGGAACACAAAGAGAGAATGATGAAGCTATGTTCTCTTAATTTGAGAATATATATATAAATGCAATATATAGATGAACATTATTCTTATATTGAATCAGTAACCATATTTTTAGGTTATCTAGATATACAATTTGCTTTTTGGGGAGTGGAAAAACTAAAGATAACTGATGAAAATTTCAATTTTCCTTTATATATTTACAGCTACCTAACTGTAGCCTAAAATTTGCTGTGACTAAGATTTTGTGAATTACTTAGCATTTCATAGGTTGCTGGCACTGCACCATGAGAACTTCCTAATTCTGAACTTTTTGGGTCTGAGTCCACCCACTCAGTCTAATGCACTGTGTCTTTGAAAAATCTCTTTACCCTAAGTATCTTCAGTTTCTTCCTATGTAAACTGAGAATAGTAACAGTGTTTCTGGATTTTTATGAAACAAATAATATACTGCAGTCATTCCTAAATACCTGTCCATATATTGAGGTTAGTTCCATAACAAAGTTTTCATGGGTATATAGTAGAATAAGAAAAAAAAGATCACTGTGATGAGTGTTAATCAAATTTTATACAATTTTTAAAAATGGAGATAAGTTCTTTCTATGCTTTTGCTTTAAAATCTTCTTTATTTTACAAAATACCTTTTTGAGGTTTCTCCCTATTTCCCCCCTATTTTACTAGTAGGTAAAATCTCAAAGTCTCAGAATTGATGAGCTGATGATATAGAGACACTGGGCTCAACACAGATATGAGTCAGTGTCCCCATGAATTTTGCTTTTGTATGGAGTTAGTCCTCTGTCTAGCAGTAGAGACAAAGAGAGAGAGAGAGAGATCTTCAGATATAACATTTTTGGGTGAGTCCTTCTCAAAAACAGTGTTTTTGTCAATGGCAAAAAGCTGAAAGCCTTCCCACTAAAATCTGGAACAAGACAAGGATGCCCACTCTTACCACTTCCATTCAACATAGTATTGGAAGTCCTAGCCACAGCAATCATACAACAAAAAGAAATAAAAGGTATCTAATTTGGAAGAGAAGAGGTAAAATTGTCATTATATGCAGACGACATGATACTATATATGGAAAACTCTAAAGACTCCACACAAAAACTACTAGAACTGATAAACAAATTGAGCAAAGTAGCAGGATACAAGATTAACATACAGGGACCTGTTGCATTTCTGAAATATCAGAAAAGGAAAGTAAAAAAAAAAAAAATCTCTTTTAAAATCACATAAAAAATACTGAGGAATAAATCTGACCAAGGAGGTGAAAGATATATGCTGAGAACTATAAAACATTGATAAAGGAAATTGAAGATGATTCCACTGGACCACCCGGGAACTCCCTGAAGATGATCCAAATAAATGGAAAGATATCACATGCTCTTGGATTGGAAGAATTAATATTGTTAAAATGGCCATATTACCCAAAGCAATCTACAGATTTGATCCCCATCAAGTTACCCATGACATTTTTCACAGAACTAGAAAAAATAATCATAAAATTTATATGGAAGCATAAATGACCCAGAATTGCCAAAGCAACCCTGAGGAAAAAGAACAAAGCTGGAGGTATAACCCTTGCAGACTTCAGACAATACTACAAAGCTACAGTAATCAAAACAGTATGGTAAGGAATAAAGACGCAGATGTAGAGAATGGACTTGAGGACACGGGGAGGGGGAAGGGTAAGCTGAGATGAAGTGAGAGAGTGGCATGGACATATATACACTACCAAATGTAAAATAGATAGCTAGTGGGAAGCACCTGCATAGCACAGGGAGATCAGCTGGGTGCTTTGTGACCACCTAGCGGGGTAGGATAGGGAGGATGGAAGGGAGACTCAAGAGGGAGGAGATATGGGGATATATGTATATGTATAGCTGATTCACTTTGTTATAAAGCAGAAACTAACACATCATTGTAAAGTAATTATACTCCAATAAAGATGTTAAATAAAACAAACAAACAAACAAAAAAAACCCCAGTATGGTATTGGCACAAAAACAGATGTATAGATCAATGGAACAGAATAGAAAGCCAGAAATAAACCCACACACCTACAGTCAGGAGGCAAGAATATACAATAGAGAAAGGAGAGTCTCTTCAAAGAGTGGTATTGTGAAAGCTGGACAGCTGCATGTAAATCAATGAAGTCAGAACACACCCTCATGCCATACAAAAAAATAAACTCAAAATGGCTTAAAGACTTAAATATAGGACTGGACACCATAAAACTCCTAGAAAAGAACATAGGCAAAACATTCTCTGACATAAATCATACCAATGTTTTCTTAGGTCAGTCTCCCAAGGCAATAGAAATAAAAGCAAAAATAAACAACGGGACCCGATCAAAACATAAGTTTTTGCACAGCAAAGGAAACCATAAACAAAACAAAAAGACAACCTAAGGACTGGGAGAAAATATTTGCAAATGATGCAACCGACAAAGGCTTAATTTCCAACATATACAAACAGCTCTTACAACTCAGCAACAAAAAACAAACAACCCAATCAAAACATGGGCAGAAGACCTAAATAGATGTTTCTCCAAAGAAGACATAGAGAAGGCCAAAAGTCACAAGAAGAGATGCTCAACATCACTAATCATTAGAGAAATGCAAATCAAAACTACAGTGAGGTGTGACCTCACACTGGTCAGAATGTCCAGCATTAAAAAGTCTACAAATAGCAAATACTGGAAAGGCTGTGGAGAAAAAGGAACACTCCTATACTGTTGGTGGGAATATAAGTTGGTGCAGCTACTATGGAGAACAGTATGGAGGTTCCTCAGAAAACTAAGAATAGAGTTGCCATATGATCCAGCAATCCCACTCCTGGGCATATATCTGGACAAAACTATGATTCAAAAAGATATATGAACCCCTATGTTCATAGTAGCACTATTCACAATAGCCAAGACTTGAGAACAACCTAAATGTCCATTGACAGATGAATGGATAAAGAAGATGTGGTACATATATACAATAGAATACTACTCATCCATAAGAAAGAATGAAATAATGTCATTTGTAGCAACATGGATGTACCTAAAGATTATCATACTAAGTGAAGTAAATCAGAAACAGAAAGACAAATACCATATGATATCACTTATATATGGAATCTAAAATATGACACAAATGAACTTATCTATGAAACAGTCTCACAGACATAGAGAACAGACTTGTTGTTGCCAAGGTGGGTGAGGGAGGGATGGACTGGAGTTTGGGATTAGCAGATGAAAATTATTTTAACATAGAATGGATAAACAACAAGGTCCTACTATATAGCACAGGGAACTATATTCAGTATCCTGTGATAACTATAACAGAAAAGAATATGAAAAAGAATACATATATATTTGGTTTATATATATATAAAACGAATCACTTTGCTGTATACCAGAAACTAATACATTATAAACCATTATATATTTCAGTTTCAAAAAAAAGTGTTTTGGGGGCTTTCCTGGTGGCGCAGTGGTTAAGAATCCACCTGCGGGCTGCCAGGGCTCAGCAGGCGCTCAGGCTCCAGGTGTGCAGGATGAAGATCGAGAAGGTGAACAGCGCCACCAAGATGCAGCGCATCACCTCCCACAGCCACGTGAAGGGGCTGGAGCTGGACGAGGGAGGCCTGGCCAAGCCGGTGGCCTTGGGCTTGTGGGCCAGGAGAACGCGCGCAAGGCACGTAGTGTGATAGTGAAATTAATCAAAAGCAAGAAAATGGCTGGAAGTGCTGTCTTGTTGGCAGGGCCTCCTGCAACTGGCAAGACAGGTCTAGCTCTGGCTATTGCTCAGGAACTGTGTAGTAAGGTCCCTTTCTGCCGGATGGCGGAGAGTGAAGTTTACTCCACGGAGATTAAGGAGACAGAAGTGCTGATGGAGAACTTCCGCAGGGCCATTGGGCTGCGGCTAAAGGAGACCAAGGAGGTATATGAAGGCGAGGTCACGGAGCTCACCCCATGTGAGACGGAGAACCCCATGGAGGGCTAGGGCAAGACCATCAGCCACGTGATCATAGGGCTCAAGACAGCCAAGGGGACCAAGCAGTTGAAACTGGACCCCAGCGTTTTTGAAAGTTTGCAGAAAGAGCGAGTAAAAGCTGGAGATGTGATTTACATCGAAGCCAACAGTGGGGCCGTGAAGAGGCAGGGCAGGTGTGATACCTACGCCACAGAATTCAACCTTGAAGCTGAAGAATACGTCCCCTTGCCCAAGGGGGATGTGCACAAGAAGAAGGAAGTCATCCAAGACGTGACCTTGCATGACTTGGACGTGGCCAACGCATGGCCCCAGGGGGGACAAGACATCCTGTCCCTGATGGGCCAGCTCATGAAGCCAAAGAAGACGAAGATCACAGACAAACTCCGAGGGGAGATTAACAAGGTGGTGAACAAGTACATCCACCAGGGCGTGGCAGAGCTGGTTCTGGGGGTTCTGTTCGTTGATGAGGTCCACATGCTGGACATTGAGTGCTTCACCTACCTGCACCAGGCACTGGAGTCTTCCATCATCCCCATCATCATCTTTGCATCCAACCGAGGCAACTGTGTCATCAGGGGCACGGAGGACATCACCTCTCCTCACGGCATCCCTCTCGACCTTCTGGACCGAGTGATGATCATCCGGACCATGCTGTACACCCTGCAGGAGATGAAACAGATCATTAAAATCCGAGCTCAGACAGAGGGAATCAACATCAGTGAGAAGGCGCTGAACCACCTGGGGGAGATTGGTATCAAGACCACTCTGAGGTACACGGTGCAGCTGCTGACCCCAGCCAACCTGCTGGCCAAGATCAACGGGAAGGACGGCACTGAGAAGGAGCACTTCGAGGAGATCAGTGAGCTCTTCTACGATGCCAAGTCCTCAGTCAAAATCCTGGCTGACCAGCAGGACAAGTACATGAAGTGAGATGGCTGAGGTCTTCTGCAAAGAGACTCTGGGTGGGCCTGGTCCCGGTCCAGCCTGTGGGTAGGATGCTTGCCCCCAGGTTGGGCTCTGTCCCCACTCGGGCGGGTGGCAGTGTTGTCAGTTTAGCGTGGAAGGGTTTCTTTTTAAATTATTGTGACTCCTCCCGTGGTTGCTTTGAAGGAACCCTGCCTTATCTGGTGTGTTTTCTAATAAACCCTGATAGGTTATTTTGATGATTAAAAAAAAAAAAAAAAAAAAGAATCCGCCTGCCAATGCAGGGGACATGCGTTCAAACCCTGGTCCGGGAAGATCCCACATGCTGCAGAGCCACTAAGCCTGTGCGCCACAACTACTGAGCCTGCGCTCTAGAGCCCAGGAACCACAACTACTGAGCCCACATGCCACAACTACTGAAGCCCGCGCACCTAGAACCCATGCTCCGCAGCAAGACAAGCCACTGCAATGAGAAGCCCGCGTACCGCAACGAAGAGTAGCCCCCGCTCGCCACAACTAGAGAAAGACTGCATGCAGCAATGAAGACCCAATGCAGCCAAAAATAAATAAATAAAATAAATAAATTTGTTTTAAAAAAGGGTTTTTGAACAGCTGCCTTAGAGATGTCGTTGGTGCCTATAGAACCAAAATGAATTGCTCCCAAGGGCATGGTGTGGGCTGATTAGCACTGAACTTCTACAGACAGCAACAGGCAATAGAATTGGGAGAGAGCCATGGGACTCCCTTATCCAAATGTGTCTGGCCAGTGTCACAAAGCCAAATATGACTTTGAGTCCTGTGAGTCATTGGCATTTTGTCTCTTTTCTCCCCTATTCATGTTAATTGCTATAGGCTCATTTCTTAATTCACTTGAGAGACATTCACTGGGGTCCATTTTTTGTCAGGTATCAGGCTGAGTAGTTTACATACATTATTATCTCATTTAATTCATTCAACAGTTTAGTGAGGCAGGCATTATTATCATCTCCAATTTTACAGATGAGGAAATGGGCTCAGACGCCTATGTGCTGTACAAGGGCCACTGATCAAGAGTCATCTAACAGGGTTCAAGCTCAGGTGTCTCACATTCTGAAGGTCACAGCATGGACCATGGAAAGACAGGTCCTTCTGTATCACAGGCAGACCTATGGTGGCAACATTATAAGCAAGGACTTGGAAATATGCAGACCTCAGTTGTTGTTGACATCGTTTTTAGTTTGTTTGGAAAATTGAGAAAATAATTGTCTAACATTGATGGTTGTTGTCATGACTAAATTAAATACTGTATATAAAATCCTAGAACATAATAAGCTTTTTTGAAATGGTGACTGTCAATAATAATGTTAACAATAGTAACTGGACTTTGATGTGGGTGGTATGACACTTTGTAGGAGGTAAGAAAATATATATAACAACGTGAAGTATAGCAGGAAGTTTGGGAGTTGGGTAGCAGGCTTGAGGAATTGTGATGAGAGATACAAAGATCATTGGAGGTGGGTTCCAGTGTGGTGAGGGCATCCTTGTTGAGTCCATCCTGGCCTGGTGGGCCCCGGCAGCCTAAGAGATGGAGTTCAAGTTGGTGTGTGGCCACCGAGTTCACAGAGCTTTGTTCCACTCCTGCTGGGGAGGGACATGATCAGTGAGGGATGAGGTCCATGCAGCTGAGACCTTGCGAAAGGAGTCTGTATGGATGAGAAGCTAAGCCAGGCTCCCGAGGGGAAGCCCTCCACCCTGGCTGTCTGGTTTGTATTAAGTGGAGTCAGTCTCTGATTACCTTGGCCAAAAACCCTTTCCCCCAATGGCCCAGGAACTGAAAGATTAGGATCCTTCTGGCAGCTGCTGGCATGTTCTGAACCACAATGTTTGAATTTACTCCAAGGCTGGGAACCAGCTGCCCCATGGAGTGAAAGACGAGGGAATTTCACATGTGCAAGAACCTGAAAGGGGGGAACTTGCTCTGGAAGGAAATGAAGTCATAGCTCTTGCAAGCACAGCATTTCCTCCAGACTGGGGGATCACAGCCATGACTTAGACAGCTTGAGAAATTAAAATCCACTATTATAATGTATATTTAGAATGGGAAAAATTTAGGGAGTGTGGCATGTTTATTTATCATTTATTTGCACACATTTTCAGTGTAGATAAGGCACATCCTTCTCCAAAGTATGACTCATTTCTCTTGGTTTTTATCTTGGGCGTCGTCTGAGAGGATCGAGGAGTAGTGTGCTTAACTTTAATAAATTTTCTTGCATTTCCTATACATTTATACATATCTCCTCAAGAAATAGCTTAGTTAATAGTTACTGAGTGTCTGCCAACTGAATTGTCATAGATAAATATATATATTTATGGCAGTGTATTTATATTGTGATAGGTAGATAGGAACATACATACATATATTTAACTTATTTTGAAATAATTATAGATCTACAGGAAGTGGCAAAGATAGTATAGAGAGGTTCCTGTGTACACTTCCCCCAGTTTTCTCCAATGATTATATCTTACCTAACAACAGTGCTATATCAAAACCAGGAAACTAATATTGGTACAAGGTATGCATAGGTCTATGTCATTTTGTTACATTTACAGGTTACTGTAACCACTCCCTGACTCAAGATACAGAACTATTATATCACCACAAAGGTCTTCCCCGTGCTACCTCTTTATAGCCACACCCATTCCCTTGCCTCCACCATCCCTAACCCCTGGCAACCCAGTAATTTGATATCCACCTCTATAATTTTGACATTTTGAGAATGTATAAATGGAATCACATAGGGGACCTCATAAGATTGGCTCTTCTCACTCAGCGTAATGAACTTGAGATCCACCCAAGTTGCATGTATCAATAGTTCATTACCTTTTATTGCTGAGTAGTATTCTATGGTATGGTTGTACCATAACATTTTTAAGCAAATTGTCCTTTTGAATGGACATTTTGGTTATTTCAGTTTTTTGAAATTACAAACAAAACTGCTATGAACAATAATGTATGGAATTCATTTGGATATAAGTTTTCATTGCTCTGGAGTAAACGCCCAGGAGTGTGGTTGCTAGGTTGTATGGTACGTGAATGTATATTCTTTTAAGAAGGTGCCAAATTATTTTCCAAGTGACTGTACTACTCTACATTCCTACCAGCAATAGCTGAGAGATCCAGTTTCTCCACAACCTTGCCAGTATTTGGTATTGTCACTATTTTTTATTATATCTGTTCTAACAGGTTTGCAGTGACATCATATCATAGTCTTGATTTGTAGTCCCATCAGCTGCATTGCTATATTTAAACAGCCTTATTGGAATATAACTCACATACCATGTAATTCACACTTTTAAAGTGTACAATTCAATGGCTGTTAATTTATTCACAGAGTACTGTATCCATCCCCACAACAATTTTAGAATATCTTTATCACCCCCCAAAGAGACTCCTTATCCCTTAGCCATTACCTTCAAACCTTCCACCTCCCCCCAGCGCTAGGACACTACTAATCTATTTACCGTCTCAATAGATTGCCTATTCTGGACTTTTTATATAAATGGAATCATATAATATGTGGTCCTTTGTGACTGGCATCTTTCACTTAGCACAGTGTTTTCAAGGTCCATCCATGTTGTAGCATATATTATTACTTCATTATTGCCAAATCATGCTCCAATGTATGGTTATGCTACGTTTTATTTATTAATTTATCAGTTGATGGATATTTGGGTTGTTCGACTTTTGGGCTATTATTAACAATGCTGCTATGAACATTTATGTGCAAGTTTTTGGTGGACATGTTATCAGTTCTCTTGGGTATACACCAAGGGGTAGAATCACTAGATCATGTGGTAACTGTATATTTCACCATTCGAGCAACTGCAAACTGTTTTCCAAAATGGCTGCACCACCTTACATTCCCACCAGCAGTTTATAAGGGTTACAATTTCTTCCTTGCCTAAAGTGATCATTATATTTCTTTTTGATTAGTGTCATCCTACTGTGATATCTCATTGTGATTTGCATTTCCCTGAAGTCTAATGATGGTAAGCATTTTTTCATGTCTTTATTAGCCATTTGTATATTTCCTTTAGTGAACTATTTTGATACTTTGGCCACTTTTTAATTGGCTATTTGCTTTTTACTACTGAGTTTGAAGACATGTTTAAATATTTTAGACACATGTCCCCTATCAGATATAAGATTTTCTGAATTTTCTCTTATTCTGTGGGTCATGTTTTTACTTGAGACTGTTTTTTGAAGCACAAAAGTTTTTAATTTTGATCATGTCCAGTTTCACTCTTTATTCTTTTGTTGCTTATGCTTTTGGTGTCATATCTAAGAAAACATTGCCTAATCCAAGAGCATGAAGATTTACACCTTTCTTTTAAGAGTTTTATACTTTTAGCTCTTACATTTAGGACTATGATACATTTTGAGTTAATTTTTGTATATGGTGTGAGGTAGGAATCCAAATTCATTCTTTTACATGTAGAGACCAGTTGTCCCAGCACCATTTGTTAAAAAGACTATTTCTCCTCCATTTAATTGTCTTGGCATTCTTTTTTCTTTTTTTCTTTGGCCCTGCTGCTTGTGAGATCTTAGTTCCCTGACCAGGCATCAAATCAGGGCCCTTGGCACTGAAAGCACAGAGTCCTAACCACTGGACCACCAGGGAATTCCCTGTCTTGGCATTCTAATCAAAATCAACTAATCAACTGACTACACGTCACAGTTTTTAGAATTGTTTTTTTTTTTTTCTATCCTCAAACTCCAGTTCCTGAGAACTAAGCAATTTAAGCTTCCAAAGGATTAACTAATGCTTGATCTAAAGCTTCAGGAGCAAGGATTTTAAAACTGTGAAGAGTCACTTGTCCCTTATGTTAAATGAGATCCAGATACTTTTTAGAGAGTAACTTTAGATCTGGATGAGAGGAAATACCCAGTGGCTTTGGATAACTATGGGGAGAAGGGGAATAGAAGAAGGGGGCCAAGAATACATGACAATCCTAAAGATCAAATTTACTTTTTCAGTTTTTTCAGCTGTACCTTTAATTAGTCTTGGGTTTTGATTGTTTGGCCTCCCTCTAGTCTCCACAGTATAGTATGGCCTCACTCTGGCTAAAAATGCAAGATTTTGCATCAGATAAACATGGGATCCAATCCCAGATCCTTTGTTGCTTCCTACCTGTTTGACCTCTTCAAACTTCAGTTTCTTCTTTTGCAAATTTGGGATAACAATTATGTCTACCTCAATGGATTGTTTGAGCACTAGGTAATACAGATAAATATGTAGCACTGCCATGGCATATTAAAAATATTATCCATTATTATTTTCTCTATCCAAAATAAAACCTTATCTGTCCTGTGTTCTATTCCCTTGGATCCTGCTTTGTAAGATGGGATAATCTGCTAATATGATTTAAAAAAATCCTACTAACCTCTTAGTAGGTTTGACATATTTTTCTTTAGGGGAGTAGATTTCAATTTTCTTGTACGCTTTAATTTCCTGAGCGTATTACAAGCTGTATTAAATTACATTTACTATTTGGGGGTTTTAAGGGTCCTAACGTGATACTAAGCTTCTATTAACATGTGATAGAAAGGGAAAAAGTCCAGGAATCTGTAAAACCCCGTGGCCCTTCTACTTACTCCCTATGACTGTAGGCAAAATGGGGATAAAATACCAGCCTGGACTCTTGCGCAGAGTTGCTATGACATTCAAAGGAGGTAAAAACTGTGCAGAGCTTTAAAAATTGTAAAGTTTGCTGTATCTGTAAGATGACTTTTATTATTTCATTGAAGTACACAACCAGTGAACTCTTTGACAAAATATCAATATTAAATTTTTTTTGTTATTTTTCATTAATATTGTACTACTGTATCAGTGACCTTAAAAGATATAAAAGAGGACAGTAAGGTCAAAAGCTTTAGCTATGAAACAAAGCAGGGAGTCAAATTCAGAATGTACAGTTGTGGTTCAAGGCTCTAAGATGTTTTGAAGGGTTAATGCTCATTGTTTTTGCATTCTTTTCTGAAACCTTAGTGGGCTGGCTCTCTCAAGGCTTTCTTTCTTAGTGGTATGATCTTTGGTAACAGGAAATAGATGAACTCAACTTATAATTTTCAGAGCCTTAATTTTAGGGCCAAAGAAATGGTCCCACAGGCTTTTGTCAGGTCATTTAAGAAACCTGATACTCCATTGTGTGTGTGTGTCTGTGTGTGTGTGTGCGTGCACGCACGCATGGTCACAGCAAACGTATTTGAAATTCACTGATTCTTACAATTTAACATCAGGTTCTTTTGTTACATTCAAATACAATTACATTATTTTGTATTTAAAAATAGGATCTTCTATAGAACTCCATTTCCCTAAAAGTAGCCTCAACCCCTCTCCTTCCACCTGAATATTTACAAAGAAAAATGTCTAAGATGATGGTCACCTAACGATACTGATGATTAATTCTGTATGGTATAATTTCGGGGGAAATTTTACTGTCACCTTTATATTTTCCTATATTTTTTGAGGGTTTTCCCCCCAACTTTTTATTTTAAAATAACCGTAAACACAAAGTTAGGAAAATAGGAGCCCCATGTAGCTTCTCCCTATGGCAACAACTTATGACTATAGTACAATGGCAAAGCCAGGAAATTGACTTTGGAACAATACAAACTACAGACTTGATTCAGATTTCACCAGTTTTGACATGCACTGATTTGTGGTGACACCCCATCTTAACTCTATTCACCCCTCAGTGAGCACTGCTATTACAGTGGTAGGGTGGGGTATAGAGCACACTACACTTTAAAGGGATAAACATATACCTACTTTAAAAAGGCACATTATTGTTCATATGGTAACAAATTGGCAGGAAGTTACCTCATCCTTTCAAAATGACTGGTCAGGATGTGCTTGAGCTGGCTTATAACAGTCCTGAAGGCCAATTGTTAAATATTCAGGAATTTTGTCATTGGTAGCTTGAAATCAGCCATGGTGGAGGCATTTACCTCAGAGAAATCTGCAGAGTATAAACCAAGGCTCGCCCTCTCTTCCTTGAGCCTGCTGACCGGCACATCGCTGTTTGCCTGGCCATTGACAGCTTGTCTTGGCTGATCCAATTTCCCCATATACGTCTCCTCAACTCGGTCTCGGTAAAATCTTATTTCCCAGTAGGATGTCTCCTTATCATTCATGATGCATTTTTCCTCAGGGCTGTAGACTAGGCAGCTAGATAGTCTAAAAAAAAAAAAAAGAATTTTCTGTTAATGGATTTTAATAACTTCATTATGGCCTTTCTTGGTAACTCACTTTCATTTTGCCCAGGGACTTTCTGGAATATGTATTCGTTTTTAACTCCAAGAGAATGTTTGGGTGTGTGAGAGAGAGAGGTAGTAGAAGGAGCAAGGGGGTCTTGAGTGCCCTCTTCATTCCCACCAAGCAGGCAGTGTTGAGTCATCCACACTCAGGGTCAGCCCTGCCTTGGCTCCCCCGGTCCCATCTTTTTCTCTGTAGGCTGCGGGAAGTCAGTGGTCCCTTCTGTGAGGCAGAGGATGGGAAATGGGAAGAGAACCTTGCTTTCCACTTGAAAAGGGGTCAAAAGGCAAAGGGATTCTTTGCAGATCACGGTGGATTCATAAGCTTTCGTATAGTGAAGGGCCGTATCCTTTCATCGTTAGTCAACAAGTGTGCTGTGTTTCCTGGTACCCTTAGTACATTACTTGTAGACAGAAAAAGAGTAGAAACAAAAACAAAACTTTGCTGTTCTGTCTTCTCCCCTTGTCTAAGTATGTTGCTCACTTAACAGACTTGTGTCGACTATTATATGTATACTTCCCCAGGCGCTGTGGGGAAGTATTAAATGTTCTCTCACCTCAAGGACCCACTAACTGTCCGGAGACAAAAAAGCACACTGGCAGCACAGTAGTGCGGAAAGAGTACAAGCTTTCAAGTGAGAGCTGAGTTCAAATCCTAGCTCGGCCACTTACTAGCTGAATAAACTTGGGCAAGTTACCAAACTTTTATGTGTTGGTTTCCTCATTAGTAAATGCAAAGTTGTTTAAAACACAAGTGGTAAGAACTGGAACCCTACCCTGTACCATGCATTTTATGTCTGTTTTTATACTGGTTCATTTTACTTTATTTAAATTTAATCCTTACCATAACCCTGCCAGGCACGTTGTATTATTTCCATTTTATGGATGGGAAAATTGAGCCTCAGAGACATTCATTAACTTGATTAAGGTCATAGAGCAAATGGGGAACAGGACTGGGATTCAAAAGACCACTCTGGAGGTCATACAGCCTAGGAAAAAAATTAAAAAATTCTGACACTTGGTAGGGGCTCAGCAATTGTTTGGTTGTTATTCACTTAATATATAATTAATTATATGTTAGCTATATTGATAATTATATTAATATAATTATGTATCATAATATATAGGATTATATAATGTATTATACAATGCATTAATTACATGAATTAAGTGGAAGGTTGACTAAACTTGGAGTCAGATCATCTGACCCACATTTTAGCTCTGCTCTTTATTAGTTCTGCCAATAGGCAAGTCACTTACACACCAGTAATTCTCCTTCATACACAGGCATGAGTGAGACATGGTAGCTGTTCAATAAAAATTTGTGGAAAACTGAAGAAATAAATGAAGGAATCAACGAATGAGTAAATGTTTGTCTCTTCTGGGTCTTAAAAAAATGACTCTCGTTGTGATGCACACAAATGAAAAATTAAATAGTTAATGCTCAAATGAAAACCTCATTGTCAGTAGTCTGAGTCAGAGGTACCCCAGACCACAGCGGTTCCTTATAGCGACCCCTGTGGTACCAAGGGGGTACTGCAAGGGTTATTGCACAGGCTTCCCAGTAATGCCTGCTGTTGGCATTTTGCCCAGGATTTGTTTGCGCTGCCCCTTGTTTGCTCCTCCTCTGCTGCCTATTAACCCTAGCCTGAGGAGCAAGATTTTTTGCTTAGTCCTCTACATAAATGCCTGCCTATTCACGTAATATTGCAATGCTTTGGCAGAATACATGTTGCTTGGCTTTGTTAGAGAGTGCCAGGAGTCAGGAAGGATTGTGAAGGCAGGGATGTCTGGGGTAAGATGCATATACTATTCCTTCATAGTTTATGGTTTTATATTGATCTTCTATACTATATCCTTTTATACTTACAAATGAACGGAAGACTTTACAAATAATTAAAATGTGACTTATGAAGCCTACTGCTGATCGAGTCCTTATATCTCAGCCACACATTAAAACTTTTGGTACTAACCCTGCTTCATATCTCATTTAATTCTCACAACAGCCCAACAAGGGAAATTATCTTAGTTATCCCATTTTACAAAAAGGAAAGGAAGGCTTCAAATGTTTCAGTAACTCAGTGACACACACCTAGTGGCAAAGCTAGGGCTGGGACCCGGTGTGTCTTCCAAACACATATTCCCTCTCGTAACAGAGTCGAAAGAAAAATAGGCCAGAAAGAGAAAAGACCAACATAATTGGGATTCTGCTTTATGTCCATCAGTAATTAAAATAAAATGGAAGTACCTGGCTTGTTTTGAACTGTTCTTTCCCACAGCAGCCCCTATATAACTGGGGAGATGCCAGCACTAAGAAGCAGGGATCCTTTGTCAATTACAGAGTGATGTATAAAATGTCATTTACGGTTTAAGAATGGCAGACTAATAGAATAAAAGCTTATCTAGTCAATGTTTTGTACAAACAATCAGAAATTATTGCTTTTTTTCATTCTTGTGCTTCTTGGGAGGTAAATATTTTTTAAGGACGAGTCACTATTTTTTCTTTAAAAATTCCTTTAGGAAACATAATATGTTTTGGCAAAGATATTTAAAACATAACACTGCCATTTAAAAGAATTCAAGTACATTCACACAGAGAAACTCTAGACGCAATAACATACCTTCCCTTGTCTGTTCTCTGGGAAGGACTTGCTTTGGAGGGGGAGAATTAGGGAGTGAATCTGATGAACTGCCTTGACCCTTTTTGTCTGGCATCTTAGCGAGTCTGGCATATTTTGAGGCTGTAATTGGTCTCTAAGCTTCCCTGAGCCTTTGTGTTTGCAAATGAATTTGCAGCCTGGGTAAAGATAACAACCCAGCTTCCCTGAAGTAAGGAGAGACTGAAAAAAACCAAGATGGTGAAAAGCCACGCCAGAAAAGTGGACAAGACAGCGTTTATATTTAGATTACTGCTTTCATATGGACGTGCGGAGGAGAAACACAAAACCAAGAGACACAAAATGCCCCATAAAATCAACTTCGGATTTTCTTTGAGCTGACACTTTTTCCTGGACTTCTAGACAAATGCTCCCCTCCTGTGGTCAGAGGGTAGTAATACAGGGGAATAGAGAACTTCAACCCGAAGGATAAGGGAAGCGAGTAGGGAATGTGTCAGTCTTTTTGCCTGTTTTCTGAAGAGCTTTTGGTTTATGGACCAAAATTATTGTTCAAAATATAAAATAAGGTAACAACAGGAAGAAATAGCAAAACCCTTATATGATAACAAAACCAACCAACAAAACCCCAGAGACAACAATAAAATAAATTTCCAAAAAATGACCCAGTTTACCTATTTCCACATTCATGGCGCCTGCTTTTATCATCCAGATGAGAAGTGATACTTCTCTAAAAAATAAACAAATGAATATAACAACACAGAAACAGCCTCACAGATATGGAGAACAAGCTAGTGGTGAGAAGAGGGGAGAGGGATGGGTGAGGGGCAAGAAAGGGGAAAGGGATTAGAGGTACAAATTACTAGGTATAAAATAAATAAGATACAAGGATGTAAGTACAGCGCAGGGAATATAGCCAATATTTTCTAATAACTTTCAATGGAGTGTGATCTATAAAAATAGTGAATAGCTATGTTGAACACCTGAAACATATTGTAAATCAAGTCTACTTCAATAAAAACATGGAAAAAGGACTCCTTCCACAGTCTAATATATAAACAATAACATTAGGATAATTTAGTGAGGCTCTGCTAGGTATTAGGAAATGTATTAGTTGCTGAAGATTGAAAACTGAAAAACGCATATTCTCTGCTCTCAAATAACTCAGATTTAACTCGGGGTATAAGTGGGGATGAACGGAACAAATAATTTTAATTACCTGGTAAATGACAAGATGAGTACACATAGAATGCTTTGGGAGAACAAAGGATATTGTGTCCAACTCTTGAGGAAGACGATGGCTAAGCTGAATATTCAAGCTTTAGAAGAGGTATCCAGGACGTAAATGGCCACGCTGAGACTCTGAGCCTTATTTCCTATAGCTGGGTTAGACAAAATAACAGGCTTGTGTTGGCTGCAGCGTCTTACGCCAGCCCCAAATCCCATGTTTAGTTCCATAAGCGTTTGAGAGTCAACCCCAGGTAGGCACGGGAAAGCAAGGAGTAATTTTAAAGATGAGAACAAGCTGCTATGATTTGCACATTAAATCAAGCTGGAAACAACAAGTAGGGTATATATAAAGAGGACACAAGTGGAAGCAGTTAATTCAACTAAGAAGCTGCTGCAAGGGTTCAGGCGAGAAGCTCTTAATAGAAGTGATGGAGAATAGAAGACAGGTGGGAGAAGTAAAATCAATAGAACTTGTGAAGGACTGGATATGGAGGGTGAGGGAAAAGTGGGAGAGAATTAAGCCCATGAATCTATCATAATTCTATCTGACAGCTCTCACCGACTTGGGGGAACTAGGAGAGGGAACAGGTCTGGAATCAAAGATTAACTCAGGATACTTAGTAGATGGTGGCTTTTAACCCTCCTGTATTGATTTCTATTTCATTGTTTTGGGGACTTAACTGCCTTATTTTACCAGAAGTTCATTGAGAGCAAGGAACATATCTTGTCTTATATCCCTTAGAATGCCTTTTGAAAAAGCACTCTTTTCAAATTGTTAAAAATGTCATTCTCATAAAAATTAATGAGCATGTGTCCAAGTTTTATATACTTCATTAAATAAAGAAACCAGTAGAATGACTGACCTGATTCAAGAAAGATTTGAAGAATGGGGCAAAGTACGGTGAAAGAAGGCAGTATGCTAGAAACCAAAGTGGTTAATTTGCATATAGGACAAACCCCTAATCTTTGAGTTTTTCTTTTTTTATCACGCAAAAAAAAAAAAAAAAAAAAAAAAAAAAAAAGTCTCACCTTATCAACTTTCTGCAAGTTAGCTTCTAGCTTTACAGGGCTGTAAAACATCTGGGCTCTCATCAATTGCTGCATTTCCCCAGAGTCAAAAGACTTTTCAATTGACATATTAGAAACAACTCTGAAATGAAATTAGAAAGATACTCATCATTTTGCTTTACTTCCACGTTTTGAATATTTTTCTACATATTGATACTTTCCTATAGTAGCTCTAAGAATATTTAATGTGCAGTTAAAAAATATTGAATTTATACCCTGTGGCTGTACAAAAATACATCTGAGGTGATGTAAATTAAAGGCAAAACTAAAGTAAATTAAAGGCAAAAGAGTGAAATCAATAAAGTAAAAAGAAAATAGAAATAATTGACAAGATTCCATAATTAAATTTTAGATTTGTTCATGCATTTCTAGGCAGTCAGGGCAAAATAATTTACATAATAAATTATTTATTTCTTATTATAAAGGAAGAAAAATCTAGTTCCTGAAGTGGCTGTTGTTTTGTTTTGTTTTCTCCTTCTCCTTCTAAATTCTAAAAAAGAGTGTCATATGGAGCTTCATGAAGGTGATAGAGATGTAGTGGCCCTTGTTCTCAATATTTTTACCGTAATTACAGGCACAGATTCCCAATGCCTCTTTGTTATAGAGCCTATTGATCAAAACCAATGGTTTCATATTTATAAGTGCATCTGCATGCAAAAATGTATTTGTTAAACACATCTTTATTTGGAGCATTTTCAGTGAGCAAAAAAGCCTTCATCATTCACTCTGACATTTCGTATGTAAATACAAAATAGCTTAAATAAAGTAAGCATTCTTTATCAGCCACTGGACACATATCTTTACCCATGGGGTAGGTAAGCACTTGACTACACATCTGCACCCCTATGAAAGCTGCTCACCTGTAGGTCAGAGGCAGAGCTGTATCATGAGCCCATAGGAGGAGTCCCTTTGTGTGGGCTTTGTATGAACCTAGTGGCTGTTTACTTGTCCCACTGGCACTATGGTAGGAAGTGTTCCCTGCCCCCATTAATATCTCCAAAAGACACCAGGGTACTTTGTTTTGGAGCTAGAAGAAGTCAGTTGAGCTGTTGACATGATTAGCATATTTGAGTTATATACCAGAACTGGAGTTCATCAAAACTTTTCATTTATAACATTAGACAGAATCCATAACAATAATTGGTACCTTTCTCATAGAGACTCAGGCACTTGTAAGTCTTCATCAAATAACGTAGTCATGATGTCTTGAGGGCTGGGGTTATGTCTTATTCTCTGTTTTAGGGATCTGACGTGACACAGGAGATGGTTCCTATAGACGGGTAACAGAACTTTAAACTGATGAGTGACACATTTTGCTAGTTAAAGATAAGAGGTTGCAACTTAAGAACCATTCTTAGCATGGATTTTTCAAGCCCACCTCCAAAGACTAATATTATTTTTAATTGCTCTCAGTAGTGACCTATAAAATTATACCTCACATTGTGCCATATTGGTTCTTTATTTGTTTCATGTATACATGGGTAGTTTCCCACATAAACTGGAAGCTCTTTGAGGGTCGACCCATTCATACCAGGCCATAGGGATGGGCATATAATGGATGGTCATGTAACAGATGCTTGTTAACTTGTTACATCTAGTGGGTCTACAAGGTAGAGAAAAAAGGTAGGTGGATAAAGGAAAAGAAGTAATAGCTAGAATAAGAATGACAAATAGCTGGCAAGATTCTTCCCCAAACTATATTCAGAGCAGGCATGCTAATGACCATAGTTCCCTCCTCATGAGTGTAAATTTGTGCCTTGGACTCCTCACCATAGTGCCCCTGGCAGGTACAATAAAAAATTCAGAGTGGATAGATGAGAAGAAACCTATTTACCATCTTTGATGTAGAGTTTGTTCCCCAACATTATATGGATAACCCTGATTTCCCTCACCCGCTTTTCTAAAGTAGATTAAGAGTTAAAACAAAACAAAAACCTATGGACAATGCAAGATAAAGTTTTTAAAAATGCAGTTTGTTTTATTTTTATATAAACTAAAACACCAGAGCTCATTGATTCCTGTATTAAATACATAAATTATAAAATAACCATTCATAAAACTTTACATACAATAAGTTGATTCCAGTCTCTACGGTAATAACATACAGTACATGTACATGTTTGGTGTACTTCAGAGGATCATTCTGGTGAAACTCAGTGAATTTATATTTTTCTTCCATTGATAAACAAGCACTGAAGCAATATATGGAGTCATGCTAATGAGATGGAGAGAAAGAACCCCAACTGAAGCAGTTGATTGAATGAAAACTCTGAGAAATTGACCCCCTGGCTGCATTAATACAGTAGACATCTGGGGAACTATGTATTCCCATGCATGGGCTTTGTACTTGAGTCCCCACGGAATTGTATCGTGGAGGTTCAAGCAGGCATAAACCCTTTATGGAATGAGATTTTTAGCTGATAAAAATATGTGACTTTGGGCTAATATTAATACTGTAGATTGTGCTGGACTCTGTTGTTCTTTCCAGAAAAACCACTGGCATCACCAGAAGGCTAGATTATGGGCTTGGGTAATTGGAAAACCAATAAGTAGTTCTTTGCCTCAGTCAAAAACAGGGAATAGTAGTAATGGACAAAAGGAAGAGAAAAGGGAGAAGAGACAGGCAAGCAGGGGAAGAGCACAGATACCAGATGCTAAACAAAAACATGAGTTACCGAGCAGCATCAGAAAACCCCTTCCCAATTCCCCAATCCTAGGACAGAAGTACACATTTAGTAAGCGCTCACACCATCATACTATATACAGAATGTATATGTGTATATATCTACATCACATATTTATAAAAGTGTTTGGATTTTGATCTGCCTCATTGTGGGAAGTTATTATGGTTAATGTGGGGAAATAGGCACATTTTGTGACTTATCAATCAAATATAAGTGATTGCTGTTATCAATGGACGCTGGGGATCTGCTTTTGGGAAACTGCATCATCCACACTATAGTAAGTTTGTAGAGGCTTGACTGTAGGCAAAGTTGGACTCCAAGTTGTTTATCTACAGCACTCCCACCCTACAGAACTTTGATATCACAAGGATGGAAATAAAAGCAGGGGTTCAAAGACCTCAATGCAAAAACACAAAGATAAAAACAGGGAACTTCACCCAATCAACCACCTGTACCTCTGAGTTTCATATACTAGGTTGAATATAGCAAATTATAGTCCTTTTATTTTTGCCACATTGCCCCTTGAAGTATATCTTTAGTGATTATGATTAAACCTTGGTCTTGTACTCTTAACGATAGAAGATTTATTTAGAAAGAACTAAACTGCCAAACTAAAGGCAGCAAAGGAATGTGAATCTGCTCTGCCTGGTACTGAAATGGGATCACAGAGGATCAACTCCAACTTCTGTTATGTCTGAATCCTCCTGCCACAATGCCTGAGGTTCAGTCTCAAGACAATATATTATATAGAAATGACAAGGCAGTTGAACAGAATGGAAGCTTTTGGCCCTCAAGACCTTTTGACCTACTTTTTTCCCTTTAGAAAGTAGAAATCCACTTAAGGAGAGGCTTGGGTCCATCCTGGAAGCATTAACTCATGACATAAACAGTCATCTAAGATTTGCTTTGATGACTATCTCTCAAGTCATATCGAACTTTTTCAATATAGCAGATAAATATATACATACACATTCATATATATATGTATATGTATACATATATATATACTGTACCATTCCTTGACAGATCAAAAGTGCAATTAAATATTTAAAAAATAAAATGTCTATGCTGCCCATCTATTTTGATGTAATATAACACATATGATCCAGTTATTTGGCATCAACACAAAACTGATGAATACTAATTTTACAGTTTCCATGAAAACCTAGGCAGGTTAAAAAGACATGCTTCATCTTAAAACAATGAACTTACAAATTACATCAAAGACATTGAACACATGAATTATACAATGGGTTTACAGAAAAAGTTGACAATAAATAGGCAAAAAGGAACAAATTTGCCAGAGATTTATTTTAAACGGAAAACCACAAAAGTAAGTTTCATTTATATGATGTAAGTTAAAAGGGATTTGATAGTTATTTTTAGCAAATTCTAGTGTTACCTAAAACAAAACTTGGGTGGCCATTAAAAAAAGTTAGACAGTCAATTTAGTAATAGATGCTTTCTAGTTTTATAGTCAAATATAGTCTTCTATTTCTTCTCCCTTTCTCATGAAACTTTTCCTGTTCTCAATAGCCGTGCTAAATTGGGACTTTCGTTTTACCTCGAACTATTTCTTTAATATCTTCAGTTATGTTTATTTTCCAAGAGATGAAGACTTTGTTAAGAAAAATTAAGTAAAATGAACTCTGAAGAATGCTATTCTGATTGCTGCTAACCCATTGGCCAAATATGTCAGGATAGTTAAGTTGTAGAAATTAAAGCAGATATTAAAGACCCAAGTGGGGATCATTTGATCTCTGTAAGAAGTGGAGTCACAATAAACCTCTCCATTATTGAGACACTCTTTTTATGCTTGCTTAACATAGTATGCAAGGGAAGCATTCATTTAGATATGGTCCATTTCTGTGGATCCATGAGTGACTGGAACACACATGTACAATTTTGTTGATGTTTTTTATAATTGTGGAAATGGATAACAGAGAATGTGCCTATCAAAATATTTAGCCCCATCCCAAGATACGTTAATTTTGAGGATCATGAGTAAGGTATGGTAAAAATATTACCTTTTAGCTTAAAATCTTGGAGAAATTTGCTAATCTCCTGGATCTTAAGCTAAACCCCCCCCCCCTTTTTTTTTTTGCATTTTCCCTACACACATCTAAAGCTGCTTAGATGGCCATCCTCATGGGCATTGCTCTTGTATGATTTTGTGTGTATGTGATACAATCAGATTTATAGCAGATAAGGTACATGATTAAACTACATTATTTTAATAAATATTTCTGATTGTTCAAACCCCAGTCAGTGCTTGGATATAAAATTTAACCTACAAGTTTCTTGGTGGGGAAAGCAAGATGAAGAGGAAGAAAGTAGGTTTGGTGGAGCAGATGGGGTATGAATTTGCTCAGATGTACCCTGGAATGGCCAATGGAAAAGTCGTCTAAGATATGGGAGGGTAATTTATCCTCTTCCATATGTTCTGACTGAGATTTGAAAGTGTTGGGTCACAAACTGTAGTAGCACCCTTTTTCATATTGCCTGCACAATGCATGTACTATTCATACTTAATATTGAACCTACCCAGTTGAACAAAGAATCCAGCAGAAGGATAGTTATATTGTATATTCCCAGTAGGACATCTCACAAGACCTCCCCCTCCAAATGAAAGGGATAATTAGACTAATTATGTGATACTCTCAGTTCACTTCAAACCTTAATTTCATGGCTGGCTCTCCTATGATAAAAGTGGAGTTTTGTATTATGGCATGCATATACAGTAAGGAGAGCTAGAAAATGCTTATCATTGAAATTACACATTCTTCTAACTTGTCCAATAGCATGAGAATGATCTATTTACTATAGGTGATTAGGGATCCTGGTTCTGGATCACTCAATCTTTATTGCTAGTAATTGATGGGAAAGCTTCAGTGCTACGGTGCTTAGATTGAACCAAACTGAAGCACTATTTTATTACACAGGGGACTCTTTCTCAACAACACAAGAAAGTCAAATATAGCAGTCATTATTATTACAAAGCACTTCGTGCTACTTTAAGCACCTCTTGTTCCAGAATTGCAAAAAAAAAACCCTCAAAAAACAAAAAAGAAAAAACAAACAAACAAAAAACCTTTATGAAAAAGCATTTTAACCTCATTTTGCAGACGAGGAAGCTGAGGCACAGAGAGGTTAAGTGACTGGGCCAAAGATACCTGGGTCAGCAGTAAATATAAGAACAAAAAGTGGGATTCCCGCATTGTAGCTTTTCTTGTACATTCTTCAGTTATTGTTCTGGCTTTGAAAATGCCAGTGCTAAAACTGAAGAATAAGATACTGAACCCATGTATGGAAGAATTTGTGTAGCATTTCACAGAAAGAGTTTCTGGTTCCCTACACACATTCTTAATGCATGGGAATGCTAGCCCTGTAAATAAAACGTTGACAATTTGAAAAATTGAGGCTGTTTTGTTATCTACAGTAAATGAGGCTAAAATTAGCTTTTCAGGAACATTTATTTGCTCTCAGAGCTGAATCCAAGACTCAGTATTACATAACTTAGGAAAGTACCAGTCTTCTAATTGTCTCTGGTAGAAAATGACCTTATCAGTAACACAATGTTACTTTTATATAAAAAAGTAGAGCTACCTTGTTGCTGTCAGATCTCTAGGGGGGAAAAAAAACGTTATCAGTCTAAATGACAAGAGGTCAGAATGCTCTAAGCATATCAGGATACTTCTAAAAATAATCATAATTTCATTTAATAGTCACATCTCTGCAGTAAACTCAACTGTTGGTAGAAGTTTACTTATCGCCTCTATTTGTATCAAATCGCATAACATGTTATTTGCAGGCAATTTTAAGCAGCCATTTGAAGACCAGTATTTTGGAAATGGAAAGATTCAGAGATGCCTCTGGCCCTATAGTCGTTGACATTCTAAACAGAACTAAGTCAGGGAGCTTGTGATTTAGAGCATCATCTTCTTAATTTTCAATATGAATGAGATCAGTTTGTTGTTCGTGGAGGACCACAGATGTGACAGAAGGCCAAGGAAGCATCAACATCTGCTGTTATTTCTTATGTTGCATTCGCCCGGGTCTTTCACTTTGGTTGCCAGTTTAGTCCGGGTCACTGTGATCCACTTCTCATCTGTCATGTGTGGAATGCATTCCACAAGCTCCACCGTTTGCAGCAAAACAAACCAGACACTGCTTTTCTTCTCACTCAAATTGCAGATGTCTCAGTTCCTGAGTTTTAAACAATAATAAAGACAGAAAAGCAAATCCCTGTAGTAAGAAACCAGACTTTTCAAATGAAATATTTTATTGTAAATAGCTCCTCATAGGTATTCCTCGTGCTTCAATCCCCACCCACCCTTATTTTTTTGTTTGATTTTTTTAAAATGATGTTTATTTCAGGACTAGTGCTTCCATGGGGGTGTAGTGTTACATTAAAATGACCTCCCCTGCACAGCAGGGGTAGAATGTTTCTTTGTAACTTTGGTTCCATGCCCAAGACACATCTTTGATCTGCTGAAACTGGTTCCATGGCTGAATTGTTTTCTTCACGCAATATATGTTTATAGTTCTTTCCTTCTGGTTTGACCTATACGTGTTTCATTAAATGCAGCATATATTGTAGATTTTCAACAGGGTCATGTAGGAACTGTCAAGTAAGAAACCTTGAATAATGGCTTTAAAATACACAGTTGTAGTCCTGGCTACATTATAGTTCTAAGCTTTTGATCTCCCTTTCACTGCTGTAAACATTTCTGCCATCTTTGAAGGTTTAGAAGTATCTGCTTTTCTGTGGTCTTATCCGTGTTTTCGGTTACTCTGTAAAACAGAGGGAGAAATTCTTTAATCATCATTTCTGTCAATAGCTGAAACAGAATAAAAGCACAAACTCTTTTTTTTAAAGAAAAAACCATCTTTTATTTTTTACCACCTCTTGGAACTGCATGATCTTGTGCATGTTATATAAAGAAAATCTCTAAGTTTAATTTCTTTAATTTAAAATGAGAGAACAGAAGTATCTATTTCAAGGGTTACTGCAACATAAGGCATGTAAAGCAATTAACAGTTCTTGTCTCATATAAGTGGCCTGAAATATTAGCTATTATCATTATTGCCTTCTCTGGGACCTTCTAAGCCAATGCCTTGAGAAGCTCAATTAAAATATTATTTTAATTTTATTGTATTTTAAAAAATTTTATTGAAGTATAGTTGATTTACAATATTGTGCTAATTTCTTCTGTACAGCAAAGTGACTCAGTTATATATATATATGGATATATATATGGATATACATTATATATATATTATATATATATTCTTTTTCACATTCTTTTCCATTATGGTTTGTCACAGATATTAAATACTGTTCACTGTGCTATACAGTAGGGCCTTGTTGTTTATCCATCCTGTATATAATAGTTTGCCTCTGATAATCCCAAACTCCCATTCATTTCCTCCCCTAAACCCCTCCCCCTTGGCAACCACAAGTCTGTTTTCTATATCTATGTGTCTGTTTTTGTTTCATAGATATGTTTAGATTCCAAGTATAAGTGATACCATATGGTATTTGTCTTTCTCTTTCTGACTTACTTTGCTTAGTATGATAATCTGTAGGTCCATCCATGTTGCTGCAAATGGCATTATTTCATTCTTTTTTGATGGCTGAGTAATATTCCATTGTATATATATACCACATCTTCTTTATCCATTCATTTGACAATGGACATTTAGGTTGTTTCCATGTCTTGGCTATTGTAAATAGTGCTGCTATGAACACAGGGATGCATTTATATTTTTGATTTTGCTGGATCATACAGCAACTCTATTTTTATTTTTTTGAGGAACTTTCATACTGTTTTCCCTAGTGGTTGTACCAATTTAAATTCCCACTAATAGTGTAAGAGGGGTTCCTTTTCTCCACACCCTTTCCAGCATTTGTTATTTGTAGACTTTTTAATGATGGCCATTCTTCCTGGTGTGAGGTGGTACCTCATTGTGGTTTTGATTTTCATTTCTCTAATAATTAGCGATGATGAGCATCTTTTCATGTGCCTATTGGCCATCTGTATGTCTTCTTTGGAGAAATGTCTATTTAGGTCTTCTGCCCATTTTTTTGATTGGGTCGTTTGTTTTTTTGTTGTGGAGTTGTATGAGCTGTATGTATATTTTGGAAATTAAGCCCTTGTCAGTAGCATAAGATATTATTTTAAAAGCAGGTCTATCTGTGTTTTTCAGTGACTTATTTACTTTTATGTCACATTTCCTCCCCAACAATTGTATTTAATGGCAGATGGTCTCTACCCCAAGGTCCTGACCTGAGGATTCCCTGGGAATTCTGCCACACAGATTTGCTGTTTGGTCCCAGGGTATCTCTGAAAAGGTATTTCCCTGGGCTATGCCAGTCAAGTCTCCTAGCCCTGTTCCTCTTTAAGTCCATGTGCCCGGGTTTTCGCTTGGGTAGAAGTTTAGGACATAATATGCTATTCCAATGAAAGCCAGAAAATGGCACAGAAGACATGTTATCATGTGCTGCCTAAGGACATGGCCTTTAGAATGTGAATGGCATGGAGGGAGAAAATGGGATTTCCATGGAAAAGTCATTTAAATTCTCCAAGGCTTAATATCCCCGTCTATAAGGTAAAGATACTAATTCGGTAGCAGGATTTTACTGGCACTCCAGAAATAGTGACCCAGATCCAAAGAGGTGGAAAAGGAGGCATGTAGTACCTTAAGGATGCTTCCACTCCACCATACAGAGGCAAATTAGAGATTCAAAGAAGTTCCTGCCATAGGTGCCATAGGTGCAAGTTCGAAATATTTCGAACTTGTATTTGCAGAGCCACTTTGTCTACTCCCAAAGACTAGATTAGACTGAGATGAAAGAGTGACTGAGTCACAGAAGAGAATCAGTAGGAAGGAACTGCAGTGGTTGGGATGAAAGTACACTGTGGGAAGGAGGGGAGGGTGCTAAAAGGCATAGAGATTGGTGGTGCTGGCACAAAGGAGAGTTGCATTCTATTGCTCAAACACAGAGCAATGCTCATCTGTTTCTCATCCTCCTTTGTCTATCTAGGCAGAGAACTGGAGAGGAATGGCAAGGCGCGACAGGGGCAGTAACTTCCTTCCCAACAAGAAGCTGAGGCCAGTACCACCAATGATGAGATCCAGAGTCTCAGTGGAAGGGCTTGGGCCCCAGCCAGGCAGGGGATAGTGCACTGGGCTTCTAAAGAATTCACACATATGACCCTCCAAATGGCCCCATCACCTCTCATAGAAAACACAACAAGAACTGGTCAGTAACAGCCAGAAAAACAGCTTCAGCCACCAGGGAGGGGGCCATAACCACTGCCCATGGGGTTGAGAGGCATGGATCATTTTTCCTCTTCCTCTTCCCTGCCCTCCAGAAGAGCTGAACCTTGGAGAGGGCAGAGGAAGAGACCTCTTAGAGCCAGCTCGTGAACCTCCTTCACCATGGGGATAAGGGAAGAAATGAGATGAAGCAGAGACTGAAGCTGAATTTTTAAATTAGGCTAGACTTTCAAGAACTGGAAATGACTAAAAAAACTGGGGAACCAACCTAAGATTTAATTAAAGGATGAGAGAGGGAAATAAATGAAAGGCTTGTTTTGATAAAATAGATTGCAGGGCTTCCCTGGTGGCGCAGTGGTTAAGAATCCACCTGCCAATGCAGGGGACATGGGTTGGAGCCCTGGTCCGGGAAGATCCCACATGCCACGGAGCAACTAAGCCAGTGCGCCACAACTACTGAGCCTGCGCTCTAGAGGCCGTGAGCCACAACTACTGAGCCCGTGTGCTGCAACTACTGAAGCCCACGAGCCTAGGGCCCGTGCTTCGCAACAAAGAGAAGCCACCGCGGTGAGAAGCCCGCGCACCTCAACGAAGAGTAGCCCCCGTTTGCCGCAACTAGAGAAAGCCCACACGCAGCAACGAAGACCCAACGCAGCCAAAAATAAATAAATAAATTTATTAAAAAAAAATAGATTGCATTCAGACTTACATCCCACTGAGATGAGAGCCCCAAACAACTCGTTACAGCTATAATGTTCCCATAGTCCCTGGTAAAGAAGAGAATTAATCTGAATGTGTATAAAAGATGTTCTAAGGTGTGTGTGTGTCTGTGCACGTGTGCACGCTCTGTCTATAAATATATATGTATATACATACACACACACACCCAGTGTGTTTTTATATATAAAATAAATATGCAAACATAAAAGTCTTTTACTTGCAAATTTTCAATTTATATAACCTCAGAGATAAATCCTAAACTCTGTTTCAAAGCACATATGCACCATTTCTCCCCATCACAACTTAAGTAAAGCCCATCATTTGAGTAAAACCATGTTGGTTTTAAAAAACAAATGGATTTATAGGCAGTCTCCCAGAATGTTAAATTTCTGCAAATTGAGTATCTGTAAAAGGAACTATGATTTCTACAGCAAAGCCAGGTTTATTCAAACAGGCATTATGAATAACTGAAGTAGTATCCAACGGGTCACCACAGATGACCCATTTTCAATGACCTAAAGGTCAGTATGCTATAACTAAAACTGTATAAAATACAAATTCATCTTTGATTCAGAAGGCCCTTCTGGATATTACAAAACCTCAGGGATTCTTTTGAATGTATTGCTCTACAGCGCTGAGCTTTAGTTTCCTCCTCTGTAAAACAGTGACTGCAGTCATCCCTTCTGAGAGTTTACGACACGCCACCAGACTCTAAGTTGATGAATACAGTGATGTCATTTCTGACTTCTGACTCTAGTATCCAAGTACCTGCCGCATTGCCCGGTTCACAGAAGAAACCTAGCAAATATGTGCCGAGATCAATTGATAGGCTACTTATGTTCACTGTTCTTTAGAGTTTTCTGTTAGAAGTTGGTTCAGACCCTTTATGGACCATGTAATTAGAGGCACACTGATTAACAAACTGTAGCTAACTCCTGTTCTCTGGTTATGACAAATAGCCAAAAATCATGAACAGCAATCATGCCCTATTCCTGATTTCCATATATGCTTTTCATGGTAAAGGTACCACCATCTAACCAGTTATACTGTACCATCCGGGACCCTAAGGGCCATTCCCAATACTTTTCAATCTATCAACCCTTCTATACAACTTATTGTACAGTATTCAATAAATGGTAGCTGTTATTCTTACTTCTATTTTATAGATGAGGAAACTGATATGGAGGATTGTTAGATAATTGGTCCATGAGAATCCTAGTAAAGAAGATAAATAATATTGAATGAAACTTAACTGAAGCTAGAGGATCAAGGAAGGCTTCCCTGAGTCCCTAATTTTACACTGAGATGGGAAGGACAAATGGACATTAACTAGCTGATGGTGCTGTTGGAAATGTGGTCCAGGTAGAGGGAAGCACGTCTCAGAATGCATGATCTAAAACAGAACGCTTGGTGTGTCCTAGGAACTTGGCTTTTAATGATCCTTTCTATGGGCTAGGTACTATATTGGTTACTTTACTTATATAATATTACTTAATCCTCAGAAAAATTGTAGATGCTATTACTTGCTAATTTTTAATTAGGAAATTAATGTTTAGAGGGGTATAATAGTATCTATTTTCCAGAACTGTTGTAACTATTACATAAAATAATGGTCACGAAATGTACTTTTTCAACTGCAAAACAGGATGTCCTCTTCCTTGTTATAATATCATTACTATCATTAAAAATGCATTTATTGATTGTCAACTATGTGCTAGACACTGTCTAGGTATTTGAGATACAAGAGTAAAGATAACATCTATGGTCTTTGCCCTCATGAACTTTATATGCAAGGAAGGCGAGAGGCAGTAATTAAAAAAAAAAAACAAAACAAAACCAAAAACTCCAAATGCATATAACATTTGACTGGGAGTGAAAAGAAAGTATAGTTGTTCCTCCGTGTCCGTGAGGGATTGGTTCCAGGACCTCCCACCAAAATCCAAGGATGCTCAAGTCCCTTATATAAAGTGGTGTGGTATTTGCATATAACCTATGCACATTCTCCCATATACTTTAAATCACCTCGAGATTACTTACAATACCTAATACAATGGAAATGCTATGTGAATAGTTGCCTGCATGCAGCAAACTCAAGTTTTGCTTTTTGGAACTTTCTGGAATTTTTTTTTCCGAATATTTTCCAACCACAGTTGGTTGAATCCAAGGATGCAGAACCTGTAGATATAGAGAACTGACTCTACTCTGCACACAAGGGCTGAATGGGCAGAACTCTGTGGTAGGCGGAAGGGAGTATAGCTCATCAAGGGAAATCCTGGAACAACACGAGGCCTCAGTTAGTCTGTAGTTAGATCAGACAGGGCTTTTTTGGCCACATTAAGGAACCGTGATTTGACCCTAATAGTGATGCTTTCCCAGGAAGGGGGCATGACTAGATTGGTGTTTCCTAAAACTCATTCGGACTGCTGTATGAAGAGTGAGTTATGAGAGTGTCTGAGGAGAAGCACTGACTCCAGTAAGTAAGATATCCCCCCTGTGGAGTTGGGGGAGAATATATTTGTTTATGTATTCTTTCCTCTGTTCACTCATTCTTTAAGTTATTCTCCAAACGACATATAAAGAACAAACTGGATAGTTATCTTGGTGTTACATTACTATGCTATCCAGGGCCCTGATCTAACAGGTCACAAATCTGCTTTCACCTTCATTTACCCAGCTAGTTATTCATTCATACGTCTGCCCTTCAGTCCATCTGTCAATTTAAAATTTATTCAGCACCTAAGTATATATAAGGCACTGTTGTAGACACTGAAGATACAAAGATGAATACAGCATGAGCCCTACCCTATGCTTTACTAACAGTCTAATGTGTGAGACGGATAGGGAAACAATTTTAATACGACTAGATAAAGGCTAATGGATATGTTTACATAAAGGAAGGGCTGATTAGCTAGCATATAATGCTGCATCAAATGGACTTCTTTTACCAATATAAAAGAACAAGGAGCAAAATTCTCCTGTTTTAAACAACGTATATTGTAGATATTGGTCAATTGCCATTTGTTTTCCACATGTCCCCTATAGGAATTAGTGGGAAGAGGGATTGAAAAAAATGTATATGTAATAAGAAATAAACATTTGTATATTTTAATGGAGAATTTGTAACTAATCAGCTGTGGCTGTTTTTATAATACAGCATTTATTACTAAGTTTTTTGGGGTCAGAACAACAACGCAATATTATGTGCCTTTTAACATGGTTTATGTTACTAGACAGGAAGCGAAAATATTGAGTTATCAAGTTCAAAAATTCATGGTTGACACCAGAGAAGTATCATTAAAAATGAACTAGAATATGTGGACGAAGAATCACCATCACCTGTTCTCTGTCTGGTCTTCCCAACTTCAAAATAAACGAAGCTGGTTCTGTTTTGTTCTTCACTAATCCATCCCTCCTCAGAAGAGGAGGATTTTCAATGGTCATTGTAACCTGGATGTAACAACTAACCTGGTGATAGCTATTTTTGCACTCCTCTCATTTTCTTCTTTCCTTTGCCTTCCTGTGTAAGTGTCTAACATGGAAAAATTAGTGGTACACTATTTATTAGAATAAAAATACAGAATACTAAGAGGAAAGAAATACATGAAGGAGATTAAGAGGTACAAACTTCCAGCTGCAACATAAATGAGTCCTGGGTATAAAATGTACAGTGTGGGGAATATAGTCAAAAAGTTGTAGTATCTTTGTATGGCAGCTTGTAACTAGACTTATTGTGGTGATCATTTTGAAATGTACAGAAATATCGAATCACTATGTTGTGTAACAGGAACTAACATAATGTTATAGGTCAATTATACTTCAAAAACAAGCAAACAAACAAAGAAACTCATAGAAAAAGGGATCAGATTTGTGATTACCAGGGGCGAGGGGTAGGGGGAAGAGGTACTGGATGAACAATCAAAAGGTACAAACTTCCAGTTATAAGATAAATAAGTTCTAGGGATATTATATACAACATGATACATATAATTAATGTGATTGTGTATTATATATAAAAGTTGTTGAGAGTAAATCCTAAGAGTTCTCATCACAAGAAAAAATTCTTTTTTCTATTTCTTTAATTCTATAGATGCTCACTAAATTTACTGTGATAATCATTTCACGATGTATGTAAGTCAAATCATTATGCTGTATACCTTAAACTTATACAGTGTTGTATGTCAATAATATCACAATAAAACTGGAAGGAAAGAATGAATGCATGAGCAGATGGTATCTCCTGAAACTACGTGAGGTTCCCCTACTTAAGGTAAAAGTCCCACGATAACGCATGAACTGAGTTATTTAGTCAGCAACCACGGAAAGCAGTAAGGGTACCTTAGGAGCCTTCAGCAGCTTCTAGATCATCACTGACAAAAATGACTTAGGTAATTGCTAAAAGGAAAGAAGCATAAGTCATTTCATTTTAAGGAGCCTATTTTTTTTTTTTTTAATAAATTTATTTATTTATTTATTTATTTATTTATGGCTGTGTTGGGTCTTTGTTTCTGTGCGAGGGCTTTCCCTAGTTGCGGCAAGCGGGGGCCACTCTTCATCGCGGTGCGCGGGCCTCTCACTATCGCGGCCTCTCGTTGTGGAGCACGGGCTCCAGACGCGCAGGCTCAGCAGCCGTGGCTCACGGGCCCAGTCGCTCCGCGGCATGTGGGATCTTCCCAGACCAGGGCTCGAACCCGTGTCCCCTGCATCAGCAGGCAGACCCTCAACCACTGCACCACCAGGGAAGCCCAAGGAGCCTATCTTTATATACAATTTAAGTTAGTCTTAGGTTTAGAGCAGAATATAAATCATTAATTTAATAGGAAAAATATTTTTCTGGTTATTTGCAGCATGCTCTTACTACCCGCCAATAAGAAAGCACTTTTCTTCCTTACTTCCTCCTACCTCTCTCTTGCCTGCTTTGCATATATAAGTAGCATTAATCACTTTCCAGTAATGTCTTATTCCCTTGTATTATTGAAATCCAGATTATTCTTGGAAAAGAAGAGATGAAAAGGTAACTACTCCTTTCGGTTTAGGTGGTAAACTACTCGGCAGTACTTAGAGGTTTTATTTTCAAACTTGTGTATTTGCAAACTCAGTAAATGTGATAGCCAACTTTTTTTTTTCTTTTTTATAATAGCTAAGAGTTGCTGATTACTGAACCATGTGCCAGTCAATGTGGCAAATCCTTCATATGCATAATCTTATTGAATTTTTTCAACATAATACCATGCTGTAGTTAATATAATTATAACCATTTTATGGAATAGGAAACCTAATCTTGGTCTAAACCTACCATGACGTAGCTAGTACATGGCAGGATTCAAACTTAACAGTAGAGTTAACTTCAAAGCTGTACACTCTAAACTACTCAGCCTTTGTCCCTCTACATATTTTTACTACCCAGATTCACTGCCACATTCATTTGCCATATTATTATTATTAATTATAATTGCATTTTTTCATTTGACCATTCCTAAGTGTCAATCACGCGTGCCCCTGGAGGAAAAGCAAATTAAATTTTGTATATCCCTCGAGGAGTTACAAAAAATTGGAAAAGGTATGGAGATGAGCGCATTGCAATTTCAAAACCCAAGAGCTATGTAGTAGTACACAGATTGTAGATAGGACCCCTCTGATTGCTGATATATATGAACATAAATAATGCTCAAAATGTGAGAGAAAGGCCCTCTTTCATTTGTGAGGCAGAATGGGGTTAAAAGTGGACTCTGGCGTGAGGCTGTCTGGGTACAAATCCTAGTCCTGCCCACTGTAGCGATATGGTCTTGGGAAAAATCACATGCTGTAGTTTCCCCAGCTGTAAAAAAAAATAAATAAAAGCAACACCTACTTTCTAGGGGGTTTTGTGAGGATTAATGTATCTATTGCTTAGAACAGCACCTAGCATGTAATTGTTAGTCATTATTGATATTAATGTTCAAGCCTACTCATTTTCTAGCTAGTGTTTATGTATTAATGAAGCTTGATTTTTCTTCCCTACACCACCATGTAGTACTTGCGTCTCAACGAACTTTATTTGCCTCATTGATCGATTGTTATTTGGGGGATGGGAGGGCTGTTTGTTTTCTCATGCTCTGGCCATTTTGATCCTTTCCTAGAGAATCTTGCCCATTTCTCTTTAGATATTCTCATTCAGTTTAAGAAACTAAGTCCTCTTCTTTATGTGCTGCAAGGTTACCACCCTTCTTGTCAGACAGAGGATAATTTTCAGTCTGAAAAGAAAATCTTTTGGAGGAAGGAATAAAGCCAGGGAGTTGGGTATATGAGGATACAACTTTCTGGGGATATCTGCTTCACTCCTTCCTTGTATCAGGTCATGCTAAAGTACTTTTGCTTTTCTGTTTCACATCCAGGTAACAGAGTTGATACCCACAGAGAGAGAAAGTGTCTCTCTTCCATTTTTCAACTTGTTATAGAAAATGTTAAGTAACGTGAGGTCCAGGAAAGATCCCTGCATAATATAACTTAATAGGATAACCAAAGTGGACATACACCATGGTAAACAGATTTAGAATGGCAGCTAGCCCTTGTTTATTTTTAAATAATGGTGTTAAGGTTTGTGGTTTCTGTACCTGGGTAGACATCAGAATCACCTGGTATGCTTGTTAAAAATATAGATCAATCTTTACTCTCCACCTCTCTCACCCTCTGTCTCATCCCCATGTCCAGTAATCTGCTTCATTAAATCGGAGGTAAGGCTTTGGAATCTGTATTTTTAATAGCATTGGGAATCACTGTCTAAGATGATTTATACTTGTATTCATAAGAAACTGACTTGATAATATAATAATAGTGAGTCTTCATTTTTTTCTAAATGGACATTGAAAACTATCTTATTTTAAAACAAGATCCAATTTCCCTAAATAGCCTGTTTTCCTGAGTCCTGATGAAGAGGGACTGGGAGAAAGGGTTAAAAAATCAGTCATTTTTAACTTGTTAGATTTACAGAAGCAGAATTTTCAACCTGGAAGAGACACTAAAAACATACTCATATTTTTTTACTTTGCAGATACAGAAACGACTCTTTCAGTGTAATGAGGGGCTACAGTGAGAATTCGCAGATCCACAGACATCATGACTTCCCAAAGCAAGACAGTTAGCTAGAAAAAAATCCTTGATTTCCATCATGCTTCATGGTTGCTTCATTTCTTTAATAATCACCCAAATGGATTGGATCTATTTCTCATTTTATGGCATTTAAGATTGGCATTTAAATACCCAGTGTATTTGTTTTTTAAAAACATGGGCATAGTAACTATATGCAGCATCCTTCTTATCAAATACCTCTTAGAAGCACATTTTGAGAATTAAATGGAATCTTACCTGTAAGAGGCACCTTGACATCAAGGCCATAGAATAAAGGCAAGAGAGAAGAACAAGAATAGAAACAGAAACTGCAGAAGAAAAAGAAGAAGATTATGTAAATCTGAATTTCTGTACTGCCATTCAGGTCGCACAAAACCTCAGCTTTTCCACTTTGCTCAAATCTGACCATTTCTCATATATACACCAAATACCTTTTATTTCAAAAAAAAAACATACCTTTTATTTATCCACTGGTAAAGCAATGCAATGAATAACTGGTGTTCAACTAACATCGACTGATACATTTTAGAATTCTGAGAGGGTCTTAACAGGTAATCGGTCTAAGCTCCTAATTTTCTAAGTAAGAAAAATAAGCACTCAATAGTCTAATTGCATATAATCTGATGGTATAGTGAAGCCTAGAGCTTAGACCTTCCAAGTCCTACTCTATTACATGTTATTGTCTCTATTTTTAATGTGTGAGAGGGTAATTTAAAAAATTAAAAATGATCAAAGTGTACACAATCACTCAGGGCTATCATTATATGGTTAACGTGTTAGGTTTTAGGACTAAGGCAGAGCAGGAAGAATATTAATCTGTAGGGTAAACATACGATCACTTATCCACAGTGGGGCGCTCCTCAGAGGGAAATGGAATTGTATTAGTAATTACATCATGGCAACAGGTATAACCTGGGTCTGTCCTGGTTGAGTGAGGATATGTGGTCCTTCTACTGGTATGAACTATGCTTATTCATCAGAGGTAACTTCACACAGTGAATGGACGCTGCCACTCCAGGCTGTCATGCTTCTGAGATAGATTTCTCCTTATTTGACTCATAGAAGTTAAATGGAGTCCGATTTGTCTCTCTTCACCATGAACCTTCACCAGAGAAGCAGATACTTGGATGGAAAACATGCTTGTTTTCCACATCCATACTTGGATGGAAAACATGCTTGCTGGTAGAAAACCAACTGTATGCTAATTATAAAATGTCATAGGTCAGATCAGTTTTTTCAAATACTGATCTCCTCGGTGATTTACTCTTACAGAGTCATGAAGTCTTTTGCCTTGTTATCACACTTCAGGAGCCTTCTGTTGGACATGACATTTTTGAATAGGGTCCTGTGTGGCAGTCTCATATTGGGCATATTATTTGCATATTTCCTTTAATACCATACTTACAAGGCTCTTGCTTCACTGTGGCAAAATTGCATGAACAAGTTATAAACATGGTGTGAAGAGCCATGTATTAGTGACTGGTCTAGTACCATGAAAAGCAGAAACTCTGTCCTTTTTTTTTTTTCCCCCCCATTCCTTGAAGATGGATAGTAATAGGATGGCACCTGTAGCAGGAGTGGATGGAGGAGAGGAATGGAAGACTTCCACTATTCCCATGAGAAGGTCAGGTGTCAGAGCTACCTCTCTGGGCATGAGGGGATGCCCATCACCTGATTTACAATGAGAGTCTAAATTCCATGCTATGTGGTAGGCAGGCTGTGGCACTTAAGGTCAGATACCTGACCTCTGGTCTTGATTTGCCATAGACTGGTTATATGATTTGGGGAAAGTTGTTTAATGTCTCTGAGCCTTTGTTTTATTATCTGTATAAAAGGGGAACATAATATCTGTGGTATATTTCTCATGATAATTATAATTAATTATAACAATTATTATTTATTATAATAATTAATAATTATAATTAATGATGATAATTCATCATCAAATGAGATGATGAACGTGGAAGTGCCTTGGATGGTGAAGAGCGGCACATGGGAAGCAATTTTGCTATGTTTGTTTTTATCACCTGATTTATATTCACTGTGTGCGTGGGAATTAGGAACAAAGAAGGAATACTGTATGTACCCTGAGAAGGTGTTCAAGTACTCCAGGGGAAAGAATGAAGACTATCCCTGACATAAGTGATCTTTAGCCTTTTTACTATGCTTGTGGATGAGTAGAATTGAGGTCAAGTGAATAGAAGGTACTTTATAAACCTCATCTGTCATTCTAACCTCTAATCAAAAACCAACTGGATTGTTTTTGAAGTGGCTTAGTTTAGTACCACATATGGAATATGCTGCTTTGATAGCTAAATAATCGTCATTTTCTGTTAAGTACATTAACCTATTATCATAAATGTTTAGGAAGTTCAGACCTGTAAAATGAGAAGTTCACACTTAATTTGGCTAGGGTGGTGACCTGACTAGATGTTAGAAAATTCCTTTATTTGTTTGTTTTTCCTCAGTTAAGTGGGGACTGAACTGAACGAAGTTTCTGGGGCAGAGCTGGCAGCTTTCTCCTTGAACCACCCCAGGACTGTTTACGAATTAGCAGAGAGACTGACTAGGACCAAGAGTAGCCATTCAAATACGTGGATAACGGAAGATAGCAGGTGTGTCCTTTGACAGCCAGGGAAACTGTGGACAACCCCTGCTTTCTGTGGGTCTTTCTGTCAAACACTGGGAAATTAGATGCAGCTTTTCGTTTACTACACTCTTACCCTGAAGAACTAAATAGCACACTTTGGAAATGAGGAAAATTCAAATTCAAAATTTTGTATAAGATGTGTAACTTTACATTTTGAAATTTTAAAAAATATACTTTAATTTGACTTATACTTTTTTAGTGTTTCCTAATTTTCATGTAAGTGACCTCCTGTTTTTCCTCATGGAACCCATGAGAGGAGGTGAGGGTGAGTGTTACCATCCCTATTGAATAGATATGGCTCAGACACAGTGGGTAAAGTCACTTACCCAAGCTCAAATAAGTACGTGAAGACCCAGCCTACATAAGAATCTAGGTGGCTGATTGTTTGGCTACTGGACCCTACCAGTGGCCTTTGAGCTCACATAAGGGCAACTATAAAAGCCATTTGGGATGAACCAAATTCTAATCACTATCTCGGAAATGGCAGGTGGTTTGCTATTTGCTTCTTGGGTGTCCATGGAAGATACTGCAAAACAACCATGCTTTTTTGCAACACAGGGATTCGGGCTGCTACTTCCAGTCAATGCGACTGGAACTCCATAGAACACCTCTTGCCATCCCCGCTGTGTTCCTTGGCAGGGCGCCCCTGGCATCCTAGGCAGGATAATTCTTTGTTATGCAAGACTGTTGAATTCACTGCAGCTAAGGAGCATTCCTGTGCTAGCCCTCTCCCTTCTCCCAGAACACACACATTTCCAAATGCCCTCTTTACCTCACCCCCACCCCTGCCAAAATGTTGGCTGACCTGGAAGAAGCAGTTCCTCTCTCAGACCACTGGGGAAGTGACATGAGGGCATAGTTTTCATGTGTCAATCTAAATTTCTGAATGTATTATTGAGGTGAAATTGCAGCACAAGGAGGAAAGGGCTTTTTATGAATAATGGGAAAGACTTTTTTAAAAAGGGACTAAAAAGATTTTAAAAAGGAAGAGGAACGTAGAGTGACAAAACTCAGAAGAAGCTTTTGGCAAAGAAGTGAAGATGAGAAAGGGAAAACTGAGGAAAGAAAACACGTATAGAAAAGGACAGGAATCAACACAAAAGGCAAAAATGTAACCGAAGGCAGAAGCTTTGCTAGAATCCTGCTGCCTGACTACAAGCAGAGTTTACGTTTACTGTAACTATACCTGCCTACACAAATACACAATAGCTGAGAAGAAAGAAAACACAGTGAGTGAAAACAATATTATTGTCTGATCTAAAAAATAAAGATTGAAATTCATATTGAACTTCACATGTACCTTTTCTTCTAAGTCCTTTATCTGTCTTTTCTGGATGTCTGTTTTATCTTCTAAGTCACGAATTCTCTGAAAAAAAAAGGGGAGGGAAAAAGAAGCTTTTCAGTCTGTTAAGTTAAACAAGAAGATCATTCACCAACCTAAAATACAGAACTTCCTATAAAAACATAACATCTGGAAACGTCACATATACGTTTTTCTGTACCCAGAGGGTTATTGCATGTTTCAAAAATTACCCGTACTCACAGTGAAAATTATTGTCATTGATTATATTTTAAAAATATTTGCCACCCCTTTCTCTTCTGGGTCAATCTATCCCTGAAGACCCCTTCCCTGTGAGAGAGGTATGATTCTCAGCCCACTGTCCTTGGGCTTGGTCAGGAGACCTGTTTTGGCCAGTGGAACGTGAGTGGGAGTGAGATGTGGGAAAGCCACATCTTTGTAGAGACAGCTGTATGTCCCAGAACTAGAGAGCAAGAAACAAACTTTGTTGTAAACCATTTGGATTAAGGTTTTTGGTTGTTTATTACCTCATTAAAAAAATGGCTAAAACTGGCTCACACAAATGCAATTATCCCATTGGTTTCTGTTCTACCTTTTTTTTTTCAACCTTATTTCAAATCTGTTTCAGGGTGGAATTTCCTCATGAAACAGCACTGACCAATTTTCACAAAATAAGCTAGCGATTCCACGTCAAAAAAATTCAAAAGAAGGAACTGATAAACTAGGGGAAAAACAAAACCAAACATAACAAGAATAACACTAGTAATCCTGAAGACAAAAAAGTTCCAGAACTGTTTTTGAAATTACCTGTAAACTGTAACAAAATTCCAGTAATTTAAATAGCACAGATTTGAAATCGACATTACATAGACAATAATTTATAAGTGAAAAGAGTCTTCAAATTTCCTTCTGGCAATCTAAAGGCCTTGTATATTCATGGTACAGGGTTACACAGGGCAAGCTTGTAATTTAATGCCTCTTTTGGGAATAATTAGAAAATGGAGAACTGGAGTCTAAGAAGAAAACGATGGAAGCTAAACAACGTGATAATATAGAAGGAGAGGTTTTACAATGCAATGTGGGGAGACAAAAGGGAAGCTAGAACAAAGAACAGTTGAACTTGGAAATCATATCTTCCTCTCTCTAAACAGTGGTTCTCAACTGGGGGTGATTTTGCACCCCAGATGACATCTGGCAACGTCTGGACATTTAAAAAAGTTAGTTAGTTAATTTATTTTAAAGTGTAATATTCAGTGGTTTTAGTATATTCACAAAGTTGTGCAACCATCACCACTATCTAATTTCTGGACAGTTTTGAATCACGTGCGATCACTGGTCACAACTGGGGGGAGGGGTGCAACTAGCACCTAAGGGGTAGAGGCCAAGTATGCCGCTAAACATCCTGCAGTACACAGATCAGTCTCCACCCCCCCATAAAGAATCATCAGGCCCAAAATGTCAGTAGTGCAGAGACTGAGAAATCCTGCTTTAAAGGAAAGAGGGTGAGGTTTGTGCAGGAGAGGAGGGTGTGTTCTGTCAGAAGGACCATGAAATTATGTGACAATGAATGTGTGTGACAGTGAATGATAAATGTGTGTGATGTGTGTGCTTGTATTTCCATAGTGCTGCGTATGCTCCAAAGCTACACAGTGAAAGAATAAATTTGCTAGCTCTTTCTACCTTGAGTGTGCAAGAACTTCCTTCATATGTCTGCTGGATGCGGAGGCACGCACTACACCAATAAAATCATGAGATTACTATGGCGTCTATTCAGCCACCAAGCCTGTGCTTGTTGGGCACCTTCGTACATGTTCAGGACTGTGCTGGATGTGATGGAGAATACCGGCAAGGCGTCAATTAGTTCCTGATCTCAAAGAACTATCACATCCAGGTGGGGAGAAAAAATGTAAAACACAGGGAAAAACAGATTAAGCAGAAAAAGTAAACAATGGCGAAACTATGCACAACTTCATCGCCAATCTCTAACACCCCGTACAGCGTTTAGCACAAAGAAGCTGCGTATACATATTTATTAAATGAGTTAGGTAGGCTACATTGGGTGCTGCGGGCTTTATGTCTTTTTCCTTCCCATCTGCTTGCCAGCCTGCCATCCAGTCTAACAGTAAACTCTATGGAGTCCAAAATAGATCCCTTTTCTACCACTTTTTGTCTCTACTGCTACTAAGTATACCAAGTCCCCCATCATGACCATGTGAGAGCTTACTGCCGGCTCTTCCTGCTTCTAATCTTGTGCATCCTACATCCACCTATAGCAGCCAGTGTGAACTCTTAGAATGTGAAATGATCACGGCAGTCCTTGAGTTTTAAGGGGGCGAGGAAGAGGGAGAGGGAGGGTTAGCCAAGTTGCTCTCAGAATAAAACCCAAACTCCTTCAAGGCCCAGCATGATCTAGGCCTGTCTTAGCTCTCCAGATTCATCTCATAACAACCTTCTCTTAGCTCCATGTGCTCCTGCCATACTGGCCTTCTCTCTGCTCCTTAAATATTCCAAACATTCCCATGATAGAGACTTAGCCCCTGCTGACCCTAACTTCTGGGACACCTTGCCAAAATCTTTGTGTGGCTGATTTCTTGGGACTTCGACATTTTCAGAGAGGCCTGCTCTGATCAGCCAGTTTAGAGAGGCTAATCCGACTCCCAAACTCACTCTCATTCTCTCCCTCTCCCTCCCTCCCTCCCTCCCTCTCTCTCTCTCTCTCTCTCTCTCACACACACACACACACACACACACACATCTTCAGAGCACTTATTGCCACTCTCTGAAATTGCCTTGGCTATTGCTCATTTGCACTGTCGCTTTTTCCTTCTTCATCTGTAGGATACATGAGAACAATGACCTTTATGTCTTTGTCCACCATCACATTCCCAGCACCCAGCACAAGCAGGCCCTCGATAAATGGTTCTGAATGACTGTATAAAAAGGGTATGGAATGTCGATTTTTTCAGTAGTATGTAGTTCATTGTCTTCATCAGGGAGAGTGTTCTGAGGAGGTGGATCTAAACTGGGACTGGAAAAATGAGAAGATTTGGATAAGTGCAGCAGACTCTGAAGGACATTCTGGGGTGAGCAGTCAGGAAAACAAAGGCTTGGAGGTGGGAAATCATGGCCTAAGGGGTACAGGAAGAGTTCTGCGTGAACAGAGAGGAAGGTAAGCTATGAAGACTGTCTCAAATCTGGGTTTTAGGGGAGGAGTGGCCAGCTACTGAAGGACCTGGAGATAGCAAGACTAGACTCAACTGGAAATTGGGATCATGGAGGCTTTTGAGGAAGAATATAACATCAGAAAAGGTGAGAAGGACAAGGAAGACCCCAGGGTTTTCAGCTTGAGTGCCTTGAGATATGATAGTTCTACTAACCAAGACAGGCAGATGGGGAGAGAAGGGAGAAGTAAGGATAGGAATGTGTGTTTAGGTATGTTTCACATGAGTTCACTCTAAAACATTCAAACAGAAATGTCTAATAAGTGGTTAGTGATATGCTCTAGAATTTAGACTGCATTATAAACTTATATATGACAAATCCTGGCCAATGCCTTCTGGAATAATTCTCTCAAATCAAAGCTACTGATTGAAAGGAAAGAAAAGTAAGAAATAACTGGAGAGGCATATTCTAACGAACATCTGTTTGGGAGACAGAAAATGTCAATAAAACTCTCTGAGGCTTAGAAATATAATGTATTTAACAGTTCAGACTGGGTAACTTAAAACAAAACAGACAGAACCATCTCTTTTGGGAGTGAAGTACCTTAGCTGACTGAAGAGACACAGAAGCATTGACAAGGCTTTAATCTTAAAAAAATTTAGATAACTGTTTGTCCATCTTAAAAATGAACACTTCTGTGGTTCCATGACACACCTCCTTCTTTGCTGAAATTAATTAAATGCTATTGCAGCCTAAGAAATTTATGCAGAGGACATGTTCATTCCCTTACAGAAGGAAAGAATGCCTGCATTAATGCAATGATACCGTACAGTCTATTATTGAAAGCTTTAAAACTCTCTTCAGAGTCAAAATCCTAACCTTTATGATGGAATCTCAAGAACCAGTGAAACAAACATGCATGTGTTTATCATCTCTAGGACAAAATGGCTTCAGAGTTCCCTGTTAACTTGGGTCATTTGTTAGCCTGTAAAGATCCACAAAAAATAACCCCTGTTCCTTTTCTACTCACCTTGATCTCTAATGACCATATGATTCTTACTTCTTGTATAGCCCATCTGGATTTTGTACCAGTTGCTTATTACAGCTTATGAGTACCGAATACCCTAGCCTGGAACTTTCAATTCTGGAATTATTACAGAATCTGCTTTTTGACCAGGACCCTAGTCTTTGCCTGTCAATCTATGACATGAACAAATAGTTGGAATTAAGAATTTTGGCTATAAGTTAATATTAGGTGTTTATTTTGAGCCTTGCTGGTCTAGATAAATCATATAAATTATAGATGACTCAAGCTGTAGCAGACAGTATAGTGCAATGTTTATGTGCACTGGCCTTGGAGTCAGGCCGATCTGGGTTGTAATTCTGGCTCTGTTGCTTACTATCTGTCATCTTGGGCAAATCACCTAAGCACTCTTTTCTTCAGTTATCACGATCTCTTAAGCTGGGATAATAAGAATACTTACAGTAGTGGGCTATTGCAAAGATTAAATGAAATGATGGAAGTAGAGCCCTTAGTTTAGTTCCTGACCTATAGCAAATGCCAATAAGTAAGAGGCAGCTTCCATGCTTTGTTGCTGTTGCTGTTTATTCTGGGAATAAAGAGAAAGGTCCTTGTTCCCTTTTACCCTCTTTGGATTATTTGATCAGGCTAGGTTATGGCCTGGGATGAGTAACAGCAGGAAAGCATTATCTGTGTCCTGGAGTGAGTTCCAGAGAGTCCCTTCCCAGCATAAGGGACATAATCAGGCTCCATGAGATTCAAGGGGTATTTCATGACAAAGTAGTTGCAAAAATAGTAGCATGACACAGTGCTTCTGAAGTGCCAATTTTCTTCAGACTAATCCATTATAAAACCATCGTCCTATTTCTGAGTGTAGGTGGAAAACAATAGTTATTTATTTTACTCTTTGACAATAGCTTCTAGCTCCCAGGCTTCTCCATACTCATACTCAACACTATGTACTAAGCACTTGGTCCCATTTTCTTAGTACCACCCAACACAGATGTAGTGACTACATCCTCACCTGATGGGCTTGCTGTAAGAGCTCCATTCTCTCCTGAAGAATCTGACAGTCGTACTCTCTGCTCTTCCTCAGCATCTGCCGCCGTAACTTTTCCACTGCTGTCCTCAGCTCCTCTTGCTGTTTCTCAGTTAATAATTCACCAAACTTGATAACAGTTTCTTGCTGCAGAGCATTGTACAAAGTCGCTTCTAGTTCCTGGATTCTCTGGCAAATAGAATTAGAAAACCTTGGAATTTAGCATCTTAAGTGTGGTGCGTGAATGTACACATGTGTGTACATGTGGAGGGATGTATTATTTTAGTCTCACAGGATCCTAGCAACAAAATAAATTTCAAAGCTTATCCAGCTTAGGGACTATCCTGACGGTACAGTGGTTAAGAATCTGTCTGTCAGTGCAGGGGACACGGGTTTTAGCCCTGGTCTGGGAAGATCCCACATGCCGCGGAGCAACTAAGCCCGTGCGCCACAGCTACTGAGCCTGCGCTCTAGAGTCTGCGCACCACAACTATTGAAGCCCACACTCCTAGAGCCTGTGCTCCGCAACAAAAGAAACCACTGCAATGAGAAGCCCACACACTGGGACTTCCCTGGCGGTGCAGTGGTTAAGAATCTGCCTGCCAGTGCAGGGGACACGGGTTCAAGCCCTGGTCCGGGAAGGTCCCACATGCAGTGGGGCAACTAAGCCCACGCGCCACAACTACTGAGCCTGCGCTCTAGAGCCCACGAGCCACAACTACTGAGCCCGTGTGTCACAACTACTGAAGCCCGCTTGCCTAGAGCCCGTGCTCCGCAACAAGAGAAACTACCGCAATGAGAAGCCCCCGCACCGCAACGAAGAGTAGCCCCCCACTCGCCACAACTAGAGAAAGCCCGCGTGCAGCAATGAAGACCCAACTCAGCCAAAAATAAATAATTAAAAAAAAAAAAAGCTTCTCCAGCTTAAATATCCTTTTGATGATCCCCTTTATAAGATGCCATAAGGATCATCTAGCCAATACGTGAACTTCTCTGATGATGGAGAATTTGTTCTTTTTCTTGGGATCCTGTCCATTTCACATACTTTTCATTTTTAGGAAGTCTTTACTTTGTTATAATAACTGTATATCCTTCTATTCTCAAATGTAGCTGAAAATAAGTTTGTTCTCTCTTTCATTTGACAGATATTTAAAGACATCTATCGTGGTGGCCATATTTTTAGAAATAAGCATTGAAAAGTGGTCCAAGTTGGAATAAAATAATTGAAATTGGAGATATTTCACACACACAATGCCACCTCTCTTCCACATGACACACCTCTGAAGATGGCTTTAGAGTCTACATTTTTTTCTTAAAATAAAAATTGGGAAATATAGCCTAGAGTCTTTGGAATTGGTCTGTTTTTTAATACTCTGAGATTTATAGTTGCTCTAGCTATAAAATGCTTCCTTGAGGCTTTTCTTTTTTAGATGAAGAGTCTACTCTTTCTTATATCCCAGTTTTCTTTTCTTTCACATGCTTCAGATACAGTTACCAAAATCTATCATCTTATCCCCTGTGACTCTGACATAGGTGAAAGGACACGCCCTGGTGAGGGATGTTCTCCAAGCTCCTGTCCTGGACTAAGCAGGTCTCATCTTTTAAAAGTTAAATATATTAACAATTATCTGAATGAGTCTTCAGTCCTGGGACACACACACATGCAGTTTAATCTTATTGTGTGTAGGTAGAGAAGGCAAGGCTAAAAGGATACGAAGGGAGGGAAAAATTACCTCCTTCTTCATTCTCTAATCAGCGGCCAATATTCATCGTCTCCTTTCCCCATCAGTCAGTGCTCAGAATCTCTTATTCATCTTGGGTGGGGAGTACTAATTCATCTTTATTATAAGCAGGGGCTAAGTGCTTCACTCTTTTCCCAAAAGTGACTCAGGCTGCTTCCAGGAAAGCATTATAAAAATCTCTACTAGCAACTCCTCGAAATGTTCCTCTTTTTCTCTTGAGTCATTACAGTGTATTATGGTGGGGGGCAGGGTGGTGTCCACACGGAGAGAAGAAGTGCAAGCTGTAGTCCAATATGAGGAATGATGCTTTATGAATTTGGTACAGGGGAGTGGATCAAATTTGCTCCTCAGTCAGTACAATCTTCTGGAGGAGAGAAAAAGGCACAGCCCATTTCCCCATATATTCTTTTTTTTTTTTCATTTTTGAATTTTATTTTATTTATTTTTTTATACAGCAGGTTCTTATTAGTTATCCATTTTATACATACCCATATATTCTTACTGTGGCTGGATGACGGTAGTTAAGGCCACAATGTCTGGAGTCAGATCTAAACACTACCTACTTGTGTACCAAGCTGGGCCAAGTTCTTTCTCTCTCTAAGCCTTCATTTTCTCGTATGTAATATATAAATAATAATATTCCCTATACCTCTTAGGGTTGTTGTCAGAAATAAATGAATTAAAAATATGTATCACATTAAATACATCATTATTCTATCCCTAGATTAGGCTCCCCAACAATCAGATTTGATTTAATAAAATTTCTCTTTAATCTACACTGCCATCCAATCTGTTGTTCATTTAAATATTATTTAACAACACAATTCAATTTTTAAAAAAATGAAGTATAATGAAATATTTATTAACTATTATAAGAGTATTGTAACAGCAAAGAACTAGAGATATATTTGTTCTAAAATGAGAACTGGAAACCTCTGAATAAATGAGCTGCACATTGTGGTCTATTCAAATACATGACATGACCAATTACACAGGATGCTTTACCCCAGAGCATATAATCGTAAACACTCGGAGTGTCTCCAATGCTTGTTGTACCTACCATATATGCTTGGTCGAGAGCTTGTTTCCTGTAGTCTAGTTCTTCTTCCAGATAGCCTTTGATTTTGCAGAATTGTTCCTAGAAAAAAGGGCCACATTAATACACAGAGTCAGCTTAGTTAATGAGAAAGTGAGATATAAATTGTATTGATTAGTGTTTTCTCTAATTCCATTGTAAGACAAATCACTAGTATTTGTAGGGTCACAGATTTTGTCTTTTAGGGAAATAGTTCAACTTTTATAGTTTCACACAGGGAATGTACAAATCAATGGAAAGAAGCAAAAAATATATAACAAACAATCCACATGGAACGTCTTAAAGGATTTTTATACCAATTTAAGAGTATGTCATTAAGGATAGATTTTTGTTTGTTTGTTTATTGGTTTGTTTTTTGGCCTCACTGCACAGCATGTGGGATCTTAGTTCCCCAACCAGGGATCGAACACATGCCCCCTGCAGTGGAAGCATGGAGTCTTAACCACTGGACCGCCAGGGAAGTCCCTAAGGTAAGGGTAGATTTTTGACAAGATAAATGCTATAGATGCTAACTAATAAGTATATCTGTGTAAATATACTGGGATAGTATATTTTTGTAAGAATTTTATGAAATGTAATAGAGCAAAGTTGTATAATAAAAAACAATTTATTCAAACTCATCTATGTATCATTAGCAAACACAAAGATAATTTAGAGAGTGGGCGCAAAGTTAACCACACATATTGCTCCATCCACATACCAACTAACTGACCAATTTATCCATCTACCTGTCTCGCTAAGACTTATGAAGGGGTGGTGGAGGCAGGGGGTTGGGGGCGGGCATCTGCTTTAAGAAGAGTCATAGGGGACTTCCCTGGTGGTCCAGTGGTTAGGACTCTGTGCTCTCACTGCAGGGGGCATGGGTTTGATCCCTGGTCAGGGAACTTGGACCCTGGTGTGGCCAAAATAAATAAATAAAAAGAGTCATGGGAAGGGGTAAATGGGAGTTGTTGTTTCATGGGTATAGAGTTTTAGGTTTGCAAAATGAAAAAGTTCTGGAGATGTGTTGCACAGCAAGGTAAATGTACTTGACACTACCGAACAGTACACAAAAAAAATTGTTAGGATGGCAAATTGCATGCTGTATGTTTTTTACCACAATTTAAAATAAATTTTATTTTAAAAAGAAAGAAAAAAAAAAAAGACTGTGGAGGCAATTCCACCCACAGTGCCACTTAATGAGTGAGTGTCTGCTCTTGCTGCAAAGCCAGAGTGAGCTGGGAAACGTAAATCTGATGCTCCCTTGCTTGTCCTCAGTTTCTGTGTGTTTCTCATATTGCGAGCATCTTGCCATTTGCATCAAAAAATGTATCTTTGTATAGAACATAGCTCCAAGCACAAGTCAATTCTTTCTCTGTATGCTTAACAAGGAACAAGGACCTCTTATAACACTGAAGGTAAACTTGATTGCATCAGCTTTTGAGAGAGGATATGTCTGCATGCGATTTCTTTTTTTTAAATTTATTTGTTTATTTATTTATTTATTTTTGGCTGTGTTGGGTCTTCGTTGCTGCGCGCGGGCTTTCTCTAGTTGCGGCGAGCGGGGGCTACTCTTCGCTGTGGTGCGCGGGCTTCTCATTGCGGTGGCTTCTCCTGTTGCGGAGCACGGGCTCTAGGCACGCGGGCTTCAGTAGTTGTGGCTTGTAGGTTCTAGAGCACAGGCTCAGGAGTTGTGGCGCATGGGCTTAGTTGCTCCGCGGCATGTGGGATCTTCCCGGACCAGGGCTCGAACCCGTGTCCCCTGCATTGGCAGGCGGATTCTTAACCACTGCGCCACCAGGGAAGCCCCTGCATGCGATTTTGCTAGTGACTTTCCTAATTACCTTTGAGCTCCAGTGCCTAGAACGGTGTCTGTAACAAGCTAATTGCTTAATTAATATTTGTGCATTTAAAGAGTTCAAGGGTATTTTGAATATAAACAGTTCTTGTTATATGTTTTGATTTTACAGCCTAACCTGTTGGTAAAATGTTAAGTCCTGTGTAAAATATGAGCAAATGATTTGTAAGCTGTCACATGCTATATAAATTCAACTTGTTGTCCTTACTATAGGATTCCCTAACCTGATAGGAATCACTACCTGATTTTTAGTAATAATGATAACAGTAATGACAGTACTGTTATAAAAGTCTATGTATTGCTGTAAGTTAAAAATGACCAATTCCCAGGCTTGGGGATTTAAAAAAAAAAAGCTAATAGTGGCAAACTACACGCAACATAAAATTTATAATCGTAACCATTTTTAAGTAGTGTTAGGTATATTCACAGATAAGAAAGTTTCACAGAAAAAAGTTTCACAGAAACTTTCTTATCTTCAGTAGTGTTAAGTATATTCACAGTGTTATGAGACCAATCTCCAGAACTCTTTTCATCTTGCAAAACTGAAACTCTGTACCTATTAAACAATAACTCCCCATTTCCTCCTCTTAGCTCCTGACAACCATCATTTTGCTTTCTGTTTCTATGAATATGACTACTGTAGGTACCCTATATTAGCAGAATCACACAGTATTTGTCTTTTCGTGACTGGCTTATTTCATTTAGCATAATGTCCTCAAAGTTCATCCATGTCATAGCATGTGTCATAATGTCCTTACTCTTTAAAGGCTGAATAATATTCCATAGATGGATATACCACATTTTGCTTATCCATTGACAGACACTTGGGTTGCTTCCATGTTTAAGCTATAGAGAATAATGCTGCTTTGAACACAGGTGTACAAATATCTCTTCAAGAGCCCGCTTTCAGTTATTTTGGGTGTACTCCCAGAAGTGGTGTTGCTGTATCATATGGTAATTCTATTTTGAGTTTTTTGAGCAGCCACTAACCATACGGTTTTCCATAGCAGCTGCACCATTTTACATTCCCACTAACATTGCACAGGGTTCCACTTTCTCCACATCTTCATCATCACTTGTTATTTTCTGTTTTTTGTTGGGGTTTTTTTGATAGTAGCCATCTTAATGGGAGTGAGGTGGCTTGGGGATTTTTAATACCAAAGTTACACCCATCATTTCTCTAAATTTGGTGGAAAAATTATTTAGCCTAAGAAAGAAAACACCTAACTGGATTTTCTTCAGCATTAGTTCTGGAAATACTACAAAATTACAACATGATATTTCTGGAGGCTATAACTTGAAATTGTGGGGTACTTCTGGGCATTCTGTTTCACAGTCTATACACAAAATAATGGCAAGGCTACAAACTTCCATCTGTGCCAGGTAAAACTGCTAGAAAACAGTTGTTTTCCATTTGTCTTCTCAACTTTTCTTTTGTTTTCTGACATCTCATTTTTACTCACCATGTCACTTTCCAATTCCATCATTTTCTGGTGCAGGGCAGCCTCTGCTCCCTCAATTTGCTGGATCCACTAAGGGGTAAACCAGACACAAGTGTTTGACATGATTGCTTGACATGGTGTAAATGGTGCTGCCTCCTGAGCTGCTTAGTCTCTTCCCCTTATATCTCAGGAAGCAGACTAAGATTTGGAGTGAAAACTTGGTACATTTTATCTCTTAGCTCAGAAACAAGTTTATAAATTTCCACTCATTCATTCATTCTTCATTCAGCGAAAGGCTTCATTGATATCTACCATGTGTGAGGCAATGTGCTAGGTACTAGGGCTGTGATGGTGAATAAGACCAACACGTGTTTTGCCCTCATTGGAGGACACCATGGGAGGCTTTCTTGGAAATGACAATTGCACTGGGTGTAAGGAATGAGTCAGAGATGACTAAGCAAAGGTGAGGGGCAAGTTCCAAGCAGAAGGTATGTCTAATTCTCCATGATTGGAGGGAGCATGATGAAAGAAAGAAGGCCAGGTGAGACTGGAGAAATGGCATTTTTTTCAGTATAAGACACTGATTACAGCTAAATGTTGAGGAATCATTTTTGTTGAGTGGAGACAAATTTTAAATCACACAGAAACTTATCTTTCCTAACACTTAGAATATATCATTCTGATAGATGGTGTTGATATTAGCACAGATGAATACCCTGAATGAATTTAGACTTTGAATAATATAGTGTGAGCCTACTACATATATGGTTTCAGAGAATAAATTGTTATAATGGGTCTCCATCAAGTTAACCATCAGCTTATCCCTCAGGGAGGCAACTGGGCAAATAATTAAGTGTGTGGGTCCTAGAAGCCAACTACCTTGGGTCTAATCCCAATCCTAGCTTTTCATGGCTATGTGGCCTTGAAATGTTACCTGGTCTCTCTAAGCCTCAACTTTCTTATCTGTGAAATGGGATTAATAATAATGTGAAGATTAAAGGATGTAATTAACCTAAGGACCTACTGACAGTGTACTGCACATACTAGGTAACCAATACATTCTAGTTTTTGGTTAACATTCATATTTGTACTTCCACACTGTTAGAAATTTGCCTCACTACCAACTATTTCTTCTTAGTTTGTTTGTGATAAATTATGTGGTGTACTGAGCATTTTTCTATATACTAAAGCCTTGGTATTCACAAGGGGCCACCATATCCAACAGCCCCTTGGCTGTAAGGAACATGGGGAAAGAAAAAAGGCCGTGGAGACTGGAGAGGTGCTAATCTCTCAGCTCTTGTACATACACGTGGCTTCCCTCATGAAACAAATTTCAGTCCAAAGTCATGGGTTTCTTGTAAACAGCCTCATATTGCAATTGTGTACCACCAAGCTTTATTAAAATGCTTCCTCTTGCTTGCTGCCCATTTACCATTGAGAAACAAATTCTCTTGTGTACCATTTTTTTTTAAAAATATTTATTTATTTGGGTGCGCTGGGTCTTAGTTGCAGCAGGCGGGCTTCTTACTTGTGGCTCGTGGGCTCCTTAGTTGCAGCATGCGTGTGGGATCTAGTTCCCTGACCAGGGATCGAACCCTGGCCCCCTGCATTGGGAATGCGGAGTCTTAACCACTGTGCCAGCAGGGAAATCCCACACTATGTTTTTAAGAGACCCGTGAAGTGAAGTAGTCCGGTCATGGGCTTTAGCTATAGATTTGTATGTTGGCTCCCGACCCTGACTACATGGATGATGCAGGGTGAGGAATGAAGAGCCCAGGCCACAGTTTTCTCACAGATAAAATGAAAATAGTGGATGAATATAGGGTGGTTGTGAGGAGCAATGAGATGAAGCACAGACAGTATTTAGCATAGTCCCTGGCCCATAACATGTCCTCACATAAGGTCACTGCTCTTATTATTTTTAATACGAAGTCACAATAGGATTTCCTTGTTGGAAATTTGTCTAGGCTCAACCTCTGGCTAAAGGTCACACTCTCAGATGGTAGAGAGATAATTCAAATGCGTGGACTCAGGAAGTTCAAGGTGATATTTACAATTACTTGGAGGTAGAAATGTTTATCTGTGAATCCCAAACATGGCGGGGGGGTTACTTTAGCTTATGAATTGCAAAGATTTGCACAAAAGGCAATTGCACAGACCATGAGCGTTTTAAGGACAAGCTTGTGTCTTATTCAGTTGGTTCCTCACTTTCAATCACAGTGCTAAGCGCGTAGGCATCACCCCTTGATTGTTTAATCCAAACCCCTCACACCTGTTTTGCAAAGGAGGTAGGTGGAGACACGAACTAATACGTCAAAGCTTTACTAGAACAGCTCCTACGTGCTATACGGTACTTTCTGCTTTTAGTAGGAAGCTTGAGGGAAAGTTTGCAATAAAAAATCACAGCCCTTCATGACTCCAACTGGATGAGATGCTCTGGTGTGAAAAACTAGGAAAACAAAGAGTGAAAAACAGATTCCAGAGTTGCCCTCGTGGAGTGTAGAGTCTAGTAAACTACAGAAAAAAAAAAAAAAAGCGTGGTTGTATTACAGTTGCTAAAAGCCATGGTAGCAGAAGCACAGGTCACTCTGGGAACACAGAGCGAGAAGACCTAACTGGGCTTGGGTGAATAGGAAGGCTTCCCCATTATGGGAGGGTCTAATGATTAAGATTTAGCCAGACAAAGGTAGAAAAGGAAGAAAAGAAAATCTAGACAAAAGGAACAGTGTAAAGGACCAAGGGATGAAAATATGTAGAGGTAGATAGAGACAGAGACAGAGATAGAGAGAGCGAGAGGAGAGAGAAGAGAGGAGAGAGGAGACTGGAGCCCCAAAAGGATTTGTGCATGGCTGGACCTTGGTTGGTGACCAAGGAAGGAAGTGGGGTGCTGCAGAAATAGGTAAGGGCCAGCTCCCAAGGGGCCGTCTTGCCAAATTCTGGATTCTAGACCTATGTTAGGGACAATGTGGTGCTATTAATTTGATCGCAAGAGGAAAGGGAAAGTGATAAGGTCTGTTATTAAATTGTGAATGGAGGAAGTTTTTAAAAGAGCAAATCCCAGATATTTCACATGAAATACTTCAGTATGTGTCCCTAACACTTAAGGTCTTTGAAAAAAAAACATAACCACAAGGCCATTTCCACACTTTGCAAAATTAACATTAATTCCTTTTGTCATCTGATACCTGGTCCATATTAAAATTTCCCCAGTTGTCAGCAAAATGTCCTTTGTTTCACACTTGGTTTGCTTGAATCAGGATGCAAAAAAGGACCATTTCAATATTTCTTAAGTAAGTTTTTATTTTATAGCAATTCTTCCCTCTCCCTCTGCCATTTTTTTTAAATGTCATTGTTTTGTTTGAGTAACTTAACTGGGTCATTTGACCAGTAGAATTCCCTCATTTCAGACCGGAGCAAGGTGAATGCTTGCTCATGGTTTCATTTAATTTACAACATGCTTTTTTATGCATTTAGAAATTAAGAAAGCATCTCAAGGAACTTATAGTACATAAGTTCTTACTTTATCCAGCCATGTACACATGACTGTCAACTATGTGCCGATTCTCAAGGTGCCCTGAATACGGCCAGTTACCAGGTTTCTTCACTTGGCTCATTCCTTTTTTCCCTCTCTTGCATTTACCAGGTTTAGCCACAAGGGGGTGAGAGAACGCTCAGTGTTGCTCTTCTGACAGTCCCCAGGTTGGGCTTTCTAAATGAAGGTGCAGGAAGCCACCACCAAGTTACAGAATCAGTTGGAATAACTGGTATGTACACACCCAAGGAAAAGCCCACAGAAAGAGCCATGCTCCAATTTACCACTTAACAAAACCCTTCTTTATTGGTTTCCCTGCTTGGTAAGGATGGCTTAAGTAATGCAATCCAGGTTTTGCATTTTTACAGAATTATATTTTTAAGAGACTTCAAAGCAAGAATTATCCACCCACTCTAAATCAGTGTGTAGACTCTTCTTTTGTGTGTTCTCATTCTACCTGGGTTATATCACCCTGAAGAATAAAATATTTATTAGGTATTCAATAATGCAAAATCATGTGCAGAGATTGTCCTTCAACCCCAAGTGTTAAGCCAGACACTGAGATGATTTGAATGTTAGTATGATTTATTACCTTTTCTGCCAGGGACAGCACAGTGCTGGCCTGAATTATAGCCACTTGCTCTTCATTTCTTAAATTCTGTGGCGGGGGTTGGAGAGGTGGGGAGAAAGAAAATAAGCTGAAAACACTTTTTGACATTTACACTATCAGAAGATACTGCCTAACTTGCCTGCCACATACGCATGCATGGAACATTCACAAACGGCCTATTCTATTCAGTAATAATTCTTAACAAAGAGTTCATTCAAAACCTGTAAAAAGTACCTTAAATGTGATGTTTTTATATCTCTAGTGCTGACTGGATTTTATGTTTCACTGTAAGCATACTGCATTAATAGTCATAAGAAAAGCAGAAACCAAAATGAAATAAAGATGGTGGGAAGCAGCCACACAGCACAGGGAGATCAGCTCGGTGCTTTGTGACCACCTAGAGGGGTGGGATAGGGAGGGTGGGAGGGAGACGCAAGAGGGAGGAGATATGGGGATATATGTATACGTATAGCTGATTCACTCTGTTATACAGCAGAAACTAACACAACGTTGTAAAGCAATTATACTCCAATAAAGATATTTAAAAAATGAAATAAAGAGTAATCTCTTCAGAGCAGTTTGATGTGATTTAATTGATTTTGTTCTCTCCTTTGGTAATTTTTCAAGGGAAAAAAATAGTGTGCCTACTTCAACCTACATACATCATTCATCTAGTATCTCAGTGAATGGTCCTCCCACTGAATTAATATGCCTTGACCCTGTCTGGAAGGTGTTTTTAGAAAGAAAAGGGATTATAGCTTCCTAGTGCATTTTTATGGGGCTGCCACCAACCCTACTATTTAGCAGCATTTGCAACTGCATGACTGATTAATTTCACCCCCATATGCCTCCCAGCAACAGTCAGAAGGTAATTAGCTTTAATCACCGCAGACTCCCTTGGCATTCAAACCTGAAACCTGCGCATGAAAAGCACCTTACCAGTTCCCACTTCTGCCACTACCTTCCAGAGACCCTTACAATCCCTTAGCTGAGTGGTTTGATAGATTTGTTGATACTTTTCCAGAAGCCGCATGCTTAAGTGAACCTGCTGTCTCACTTGCTATTATTTTTTTGTTTTTTTCTATTTATTTATTTAATTGAAGTATAGTTGATTTACAATGTTGTGTTAGTTTCAGGTGTACAGCACAGTGATTTAGTTACACACATATATATATGTGTATAACTACATTTTCAGATTCTTTTCCCTTATAGGTTATTACAAAATACTGAGTATAGTTCCCTTCACTGGCTACTATTTTACACGTGATGCATTGGCAAGTATTTCTTGCTTCTCTTTAGGCAAATTCATATCTTTACTGCACTTAATCAATTCATTACTTACCCCGTTATCACCCAAGATATCAAGCTGCTTTATGAGATCAGGGATGTTCACATCCTGCAAAATCAAGGAGATTCATTCAAGTCGTGGCTTACCATTCTACCAGTGCCTGCCTGAACCTTGAGTTAGAGAGGACATTTTGAGACCTGCTCTTCCTGGGTTTGTTTTCAATCAGGCACAGCTGTTTTTACATTTCCACTTTGCTTTCTATAAGCTGTGTGAACCTGGGAAAACTACTCAACAGTGCATTTTCAATTTCGCCAACTGCAAAATAAATACTTCCTTCATAGGCTGATTTGAGGATAAAGAGATTGTACGTGAAAGCGTCTAGGATGTACTAAGGACTCGGGATTTGCTCAGTAACTTTTTTTCTTATGATTGTAGAAAATTGTTTCAACTGTGGTAGATTTCAAGCATTAAGAAAAGTAACAGGAAAGAAATTTAAATAACCAACCAATTTCATTCTAATTAATGGAATTCTGACCTGGTTGAGATTTTGACTGCCACATAGAAAACTACAGAGCAGTTCTATTTTTTAGGTGTTTAGCATTAATTCCATCCTATGGAAAACAGCTGATTTTTATTATAGTCCCTGAGTCAATTTGAAGCAGCTGAACTCCATTTAAAAGAGTTCCCTTGTATATAAACTACATGCAATCATTAGGTTGTTTGTGATTTATCTAAAAACAAAACATCTAAGGAAAAGACAAAGTAAAGTGCTTCTCATTGAATTAGAGTTGAATCAAAAAATTGCTTTGGTTTACAAATTTTCACGCAGCCCAGGAAGGCCAGAAGTTTAAACAACATGAGAGTGATTTAAGACAGAAGTCAAAGAAGCACAATTTTCGACCTAATATCCCCCCCATTAGACAGTACCACTTTCTCCTCTTACTCAGGTTCAGATAACAGTATAGCAGATCCCTACTGCCAGAAATACAAAAGTCTAGCTCAATCTCAGAGGTAGAGAGAAGGCAACTAAAGCAGGTATATTTGGCAGCTCAGAGTGGGAGCAGGAAGGGCCATGCAGTAGGTAAGGAGAGACCAGGAAGAGCGGGAGGCTTCCTAGCCTTACCTCTGGAATAGTCAGTCACTATGTGATTCTGTTACATTGAGGGACAATATATTTTCCAGGAGATGGAGCCACCTCCACTCGACCTTAATATTTAAAATGTATCCCAATATCACTAAAGATAAAATTATATTTTGTCTAAGTGAGCAACATGTTATAATCCCCAAGGCCTTCCAAAAGTGAAATCCTCCCTAAAACACCCACATCAAAAGAGATGGTGGGCAAGATGATTTCAAGGTTTCCTCTAATACTGAAATTCCAGGATGATGAATTCCATACCAATTAGAACAGCACAACAAAGGGACTCAACAAATACCTTTTTATCTGGCATCCTTGAAATATGATTCTTAAAATATTGAATTTATTTAATATTTCCTCCAGATAATCAAGGGTAATTATCTTAATATTTTGATTCTGTATCACTCTTTATGTTACTCTGTTCTAAATAATCATGGCTTCCTATTTTTTTTTTTTTTTTTTTTGCTGTTACCATTCATACATTTGTCACACATTTATTTTGTATACGTTCTGTCGATTTTCCCATAGATGTGACTATTATCAGTTCCTACATAGTTTATATCAAAATGACATCCAGTGACCGAAAGACAAAACAGTCACAAACAACCTCCCCTTTTCCAATTCCCAGTTTTTCTACTGTCTACAACATACACAAGGAAACATCTGCCTACCTTGACACCTTCTTTCATACAGTAGATCTGTAGAGCACTCACACCATCTGAGAATGGGTGAATTTGCAGATTAAATGGAGGGGATCGTCTCTCTCTTTCCTTGAAATACAGTGAAGAATATTTGGGAATTAAAAAAAAAAAGCAACAACTGATTAATCACTAAACCAGTTGTCTGTGGCCTCTATGCTATTTCAGCAGCTTATCAATATGCCATTTGGCAAAAAAAAAAAATCGAATTCAATATCTTCATGCTTGAATTTAATGGAAAAGAACTGATAAGTCAACTAAGAGATGTGGGAGAAGAATTTAACATGGTGTCATACAGTTTTGCAAATTTTTTGATCAAGGGAATGTGGGAAGGGGAGTTCCATTTTAAACTACATGAATATTTAGAGCTTTCAGGTATCACAGAGAATGTTCTTCTGACCATGAAGTTTTATGGCAGCTCATGGTCTTTTGCATATTCAATCCACTCAAGCTTTATTAGTAAGATTTGTGGGCTACCAAAGATGACTTAACTCTTCTTCACCGAAGCATACCAACTGCTAACTTTATCCAAACCTAATGTAAAATAACCTCAAGAAGAAATTGCTGGCAAAATAACAAAGAAATCAAATGGGAAATTTTCTTATCCTTTACAAATCAGCACACATTCAACCAGACCCTAAGCCAGATTCTGCATGATACAATCAACATTTGATTTGATTGATATGTTTTACTTAAAAACAAAGACTCTGAAACTTGGTCAAGTTAACCAAAGTATTTCCTAAAACAAATTACCTTGCTTCTTAGCCTTTTGCAGAATGCATTACAGAATAAAAAGTTTACTTACAAATTCAAGGGTCTACCAATAAAATATTTTTGTATATAGTACATTTTAAACTATAATTCTTGAAGCAATATTTTCCGGAGTCAGAATTCAATGAAGGATGGAAATGATTATTTAAAAGCAATGAAATATTGATAAAGTTTGAAAGATATTATTCAAATTATTTAAAAATTATTCATTAGCCTTGTTCATAAAGGCAACAGTGTTGTAAAGTATAGTATCTGAGCAGACAATTTTGAGTTGCATCAGTGCTTCACCACGTACTAGACACAGGACTTGGGCAAGTTATTTAACCTCAGTTGCCTCATCTATCAAATCTTGGTTGTGGCTGTGAGGTCCAATGAGAGTATGTATCTGAAATGCTTAAGTTAGCACCTCACACAAAGAATGGGTTCAGTGCATGTTAATATTTTTATTATCATTATCATCATATTTCCTTACTTCTAGCTCTAGATTTCGAAACTCCAGCAGCTCATTCTGGTCTCTGGCATCCTGCAGTTCCTGTTGGAGCCGGTGATTTTCTGCCTCTTGTTTTTCTATCTGATAAAGTAAATCCTCAAGTTAGGTGGACATTGCGAAAAGCATCTACAACTTTGCAAAGCAAGCATGGACAGCATTCATTTACACAGTGAGTAAATCGTCTAGAACATGAAAAAAGTCCCAAGTAGGTGTGAATAAAATAAATCTTTAGTTTTCCCTCTAGTTATCCTTTGGTTGAGTATTTCGGGTCATAGAGAAAAATACTGGAGGATGCCTCCATTCATTGAGATAAAGTCTAGGGACCCTATGAATAGTGAATCTGTCCCTTGTTGTCTGGGACAGTGTCCAAGAACTAGATTTAATGGTGCAAATAATGGAGACTAACACCTCTTATTTCTGGAGTTACAAGTTGTTGAAGAAATATTTTTTTAAAACAGCTCTGATCCTACACAAACATTTGTTGAATTCCAGTTACCTGCAAAATAAAGCCGAAGTCCTCAATGGAATTCAAAAACCTTAATAATCTGCTCACCAGATTTAGGTGTTATCACTGTCATGTCTACACACACACACACACACACACACACACTCACATGTGATCACACACACTTGAATCTAGAAACCCAGATCTACCCTATGTTCTGGTTACTCCAGGAGCTCTGTCTGTGCTCACCTCTGCCTGAAAAGGGCTCCCCAATTCCCTTTCCTACATGAGGAAATCCTATACTTCCTTGACGTCTCCTAACGTAAGAGCCTTCCCCTGGCTCCTCAATCCAAAGTGACAGCTCTCCCTTCTGTTTTCCCATAGGGCTTTCCTGTAGGACATCTAGCGTAACCTGATGAAGCATGGAATTAAGTTAGTTGTGTACAAACCTGCCTTGCCCTGTACACAGTGCCCGTGTCCACAAGGGATCAGAACATTTTCACGATCTGCAATAGGTTTGGGGCTGCCTTCGATATTAGCTGTGTGGGTGGGCCTTCTGTACAGTAACTATTTAAAATCTTGAATTTAGCTTTTTTTTTTTTTTTTTTTTTTTTAATGTGGGATCTTCCCGGGCCAGGGCTCAAACCCGTGTCCCCTGCATTAGCAGGTGGATTCTTAACCACTGCGCCACCAGGGAAGCCCTTGAATTTAGAAATAAAAAATCAGGGGCTTTTTAATGTAGGGTGAATCTGACTTTCTCAAGGATAAACACTTGAAGTAGAATGTTTAGCTTTATTGTCACTTTGGTTTTCTTTTACTCTTAGAAGCCTGAGCTCAAAAAATTCCCCTTTTAGCCCAAAGAAATCCAGACCAAAGAAAATCAGAAAGAAAACATAATGGGAGTTATTTTTTTAGATGATAAATAAGAGTAATAACACTTATTACTGGGCATCTCGGAGACTACTAAAATCTTCTTTTTCTCATGGCCTCCTGATACAGAAAAATTATAGAAAAATAAAGATGGGGGAAAGTGAGATACTATGTAACATTAATTTATGTAGCCGACTCAAGTTTTTTCCACTAGATTTTTGTGGTCTAGTAAACTTTTGAAAGTTTTTAGAAGTTGACTATTTCCTAGAATCTTGGATTGACATCAGAGATGGGATATTTGGGGAGATTCCTGGATCTGGTGGTTAGCACTAGCCATCATATTAGTGGTTCACAGGTGGCTACAATTCATAGACCAGGGCTAATGTCCATAAAGTTTCTTTATAGGGACCTGTAACCTTTCTCAGAGTACCAGTCCTCAATCCTGGAATACCCACCCCCCTTCTATACATCAGCTCTGTCTCTCATCATGTAGAAAGTGAGACAGGACCAGAGGGAGGGGAGGACAAGCATCTTCTTTACCTTTTCATGCTTACCAGGGTGTTGCGGTTAACTTTTATTACTTGTCAAGGCTAGTGAATATTGGTAGAAACAATCCTAAAATAATTTCTATATAACTCTACGTCACCCTACAGAATTATTTCCCTTTTTCAAATGGGCTTTCAAATTCTCTGTCAAGAATAATATGAGATTATTTTGTAATCGTTTCACATCATGAAAGGGAAATACCAAAGGAAAAGCCACGTTTGAACTTAAAATGATCTCTGTTGTATTTCACTGCCCTTAATCAAAAGTCTATGTTCAGCTAACCCAAATTAATTCTATCTATTGGGCCGAAACCATGCCTTTGCATCTTGATTTGTTCCAACCTCCTGGAAATGCTGTTTTGTGCTCTGGATGCATCTTTTGAAATGTTCTTTCATAAAAAATAAACAAACAAGCAGCCAACATTAGCAAAAAATTAACAGTAAGAACACAGTCTATGCTGGGTTGCAGCATGTCCTTGCACAAAATAACAAGTCCTATTCACAGGGTGCTCTTGTAGATGGACAACCACATAGGATGTGTGCATGTGTGGGTGTGTATATATATACGTACAGTATATATATATGGGTAACAAATCAATAGGTTTCAGGGATCACGTCCTTTCAAGTCGGCACAACGCCCAGCGCAGAGCCATGCACACCACGTGCCACTCAACTGATGGTGATGGCAGTGACAGAGATGCAGTTGGGCACTCAGCAGAGGGGAGCACAGCACCAGAAAAGCCTCCCCGTCCCCTAGCCCCTGTGCCACTCCTGAGAAGACCCCCTGCTGCTCCTGGATCTCTCATCATTCTCTCCTCTGCCCCACTAGGGTGTTGCGCCCCACATACCTTTTCTAAAAGCTCCTGGTTTCTCTTAATGAAAAGTTGTTTATCTTCTACCCAGTGTGAATCCTGTTTGACAAAGAATATCGCGCAGTCAGCATTTCAGAGTGGCATGAAAGAGCATGTGTCGTCAAACCACTTTGCCAGAGCTGTCTTCTCTCCACCCGGATTGTTTGCCTGCCAACGACTGGTAAATGACACCCACCCCGGCCTGCTCCTTATTCCAAGACACTGGGGCCAAAGTTGCCAGGAAAATTTAACCCCCTTTTTATTGTCACTCACTATCCCTATCTTTTTAAGTCTGAATAATCCAGGACCAGCCTTCTGGGGACTCAGAAGTGACCACACAGGCAAAAAGTGAAAAGGGTCAGAATGCACACAGGCTAGATACATATGGATGGAAAACATTAAAATGCAGAACCATAAATGTAGCATAGAGGCAAAGAATGCAGCTTGAGGGGGTGGGTCTTGGTCTTAGCAGCTCATGACCGCTCTAGGCTATGTGTACAGGGCTCCTCTTCCTCTGGCATTCTCTCTCTTGCCCAGCCTCATTCACTGTTGTAGCTGGGTTCACACTCTGGCCAACAAAACACCAGGGACAGAAACAGAGAGTTGAACATTCTGACACAGTTTGAGAAAGGTCACTGTGGAGAGCCAAGCCGTGTCCTGGATGGGCCCATGCACAGCGTGATCTAGAGGAGGGTCAGACTGAATTGCCTGCATCTGCAGAAGTGGGAGCCACCAAATGCCTACCTGCCCTTTCTGAGCCAGAGTCGCTTCCAGATCTTCAATTTTGGCTTTATACCTTAGCACCTCTGCCTGGAGTTGCTCTTGAGCCTAGTGAAATCAAAATTCCAGAACTCGGTAAGTAAAATGGCAACACCACATTTTTCTTCCCCTCATGTTCCTTGATTAGAACTCAACAAGTGAGGAAAAAAAAAAAAAAAAAAAGAATTTTCTATCACCAAAGAATCTTTTCAATCTATTTTTACAACCTAAATTCTCTGTGTACAACTTTCAGTGGCTCCCTTTACCATCAGGTTAAAATTCAAACTGTTTAGCTTGGGATTCGAGAACTTCTCTTATGTTTCCAATCTTTTCCCACCACTATCAACACAGGGTCCATCCCTTACCTGCTGGTGATCTCCTTGTTTCCTAAATATGCCTTGTACCTCTCCGCTTCTCTCTTTATTTGAACGACTTCCCCTTCTGGAAAGCCTTCTCCCATTTTGCCTCCCCAAAAATCCTTCCGTTCTTTCAAAGCCAACTTTGTGCCCTATATTTAAATCTAAATCCAAATCTATGTATGTATGTATGTATATATGTATCTATCATGTGTTTTGTGTGTGTGTGCGCGCACATGTGCGCACATCAGCAGTTTGGGACACTGATTTGTATGGAACAACCTTATTTCATTTGGTCTAGTAATTTTTTAGATTCACTTGTATTCTCTCTCAATATGATTCTACTTTTTGTGAAGAATAGCTTGTTTTGTTTTCTGGTCATACACATATTTTTTTCCTTGTCTTATGATCTGGATAGGTTCAACAAAGTTGAACAAAATCAGCGATGGTAAGTATTCTTTTCTTATTATTCACCGTGAGGAGAATACTTCTTTGGACTGTTAAATGTTATATTTACCTTTATCAGGTTAAAAAATTCCAAGCTTCGTTTGCCAAGAATTAATTTAACTTTGTTGGCTCAGTGGTTAAGAATCCACCTGCCAATGCAGGCGACACGAGTTCCATCCCTGGTCCGGGAAGATCCCACATGCCTCGGAGCAACTAAGCCTGTGTGCTGCAACTACTGAAGCCCATGTGCCTGGAGCCCGTGCTCTGCAACTAGAAGCCACCACAATGAGAAGCCCATGAACCACAACGAAGACCCAACGCAGCCGAAAATAAATTTAAAAAAAAAAAAAAAAAGAATTATTTTAACTTTGAATGGGTGTTGAGTATAACCTATTTTTTTTCCTTGTCTTGAAATGATTAGGTCTTCTGTTTTCACTGATACTTTTTCATCTATACTATTTTTGCATTTCTACTTTCTTTGAATTTACTCTACTACTCTTTTCCCAACATCTTGATTTGTTTTAGACTATTTTGCTCAGAATAGTAAGTTGTCTTATTTTAATGGCCATAAACAATGCTAAACCTGTATTTTGATGGGAGAGTGAGACTACAGAAAGAGAACTGGGTTCTATGTCATCACCTCTCCAAAAAACCAGGCATATGCTATTATTTCAGTTGACCAATCCTATGCTGGTAAGAATGGGTAGTAAATACTGATAAAGGAATCCACAACTCTTATAGTATTAGGGCACAGACATGAAAGCACACACACACACATCCCTTCCTAATGATTGCTTACCTGTCTATTCCAAATCACGGTGGGTTTTCTTTAATGTTTACTCTCTTATGTATGTGTATGTGCATGTATGTATGTATGTTACCATTTAAAAATATAGCTATAATATCTATCCTTTCCCATTAACCAACTAACAGTGGTTCCTACAACACTCCTCAGTACATTGTAGACCTTCTAATTAGGAAGTAGGATAAAATCACTGGATGGTCACACTCTTTCTTGCCCCAGGTAAACTAACCTACGAGGCAGTTATGGCATGGTGGTTATGACTGAACTCAGAAGGAGGAGGTTCATATCCTAGCTTTCATCTAAGCTAGGTACCCTGGTTTTAACCTAACTAAGCTACATTTAACTTCTACTAAGCTACTATTTCCTCTCCTGTAAAAAGGAGTTAATAATAGCATCTAACTCATAGAGTTGTTTTAGGATTACATGAGATAATGCATATAAAGTACTCAGTACAATGCTTGAAGCACAGCAACGACTCAATAAATGTCAAGTATTAGTACTGTATGTGGTTTTTTTAAAAAACAGACTTATGAGAGGCAGTTGCAACATAATGGAAAAAACAACTGACCCAGTATGATATGATTTGAAATCCCAGTTTTGCATTTATTAGCTGTGTGATCTTGGGCAATTCAATTAACCTCTCTGAGCCTCAAATTCCTCTTTTATATGATACCCACCTTAGGGGGCTGGCACAAGGGTTAAGTGAAATACTGTTAGTGACAATTCTCAGTAAGCTGTCAATGTAATGCTGTGCACTTATTAACTAAGAAAAAGAACTGGCTAACCATTGCTTTTGAAAGATAAAAAAAATTTTTTTTTTTAAAGCAAGAAACTAAAAAACATGGATTATCAAAATTCAACATTGTTTAGCTTTGAAAATACAAGTTTTCAAATAGCAAATGTAAGACTATGTACTCAAGTATCTTTAAAGGAACAAAAGCATCGATCTAAGCTGGCTCTAATGTCTCTAGATCCAAGGTTTGTTGACATAAAAGATAAAGCAGTTCAAAACTGCAGTGGAGAGAAGGGTACAGAGAAAGCTACCCTATTGGTACTTTTATGTCTGCAATACTTTTATGCTGTGACTGTCGCAAGCCTATTCAGGGCACTCTCCCAGATGTACACTAACCTTGGCTTCTCTTTCAGCATCAATGATGCCTCCAGTCTGCTCCTGCAAGAGGGCATAGGCTCTTTGGAGAGCCTGGTACTCTTTTGTTAATTGTCGGAATCGTAGCTCAGATTCTTCAGCTGCTAGACTCTTGAGGTTAAAAAAAAAAGTCGAAAAATAATTATGTTATGTTCAGGTCCTGTGTTCAATGTGAAATATTAGCATTTGTCCATTTTTTAAAGAGAAATGAAGGTTTGTATGATATTGGATTCTATGTGATTTTATTCTTAATTTTAAAGTATGTGTATGGGCACAAATATTATGACACTTTCTAGATGCGCATTTCAGAAATATTTAAGTATTCATTAATAAGAGAAGCATTTGCTTATTTATACATTTCTGATTATTACCCATTTGGGCTTGGATTACCGACAATTTTGGATCCAAATGAGAAAAACGTACACCCAGATTTTGGATCCAAATTTGAGGAGATGATAATCAGAGTTTTAGTTTCAGTTCCTTTCAATACATTCATATCTAACAACTTCTTCCCCAGATAAATTATAAAAACATAGTTTTACAGCATTAGGTCCCAAACTTCAGAGCATAATACAATCACCAAGGAGTTCTGTGAAAAATGCAGATTTGGGGGTTCCACCCTCAAGATCCTGAGTCAGGAGTTGTGTGGTCCAGGAACTTTCATGGTAATTGAACCCCCTAGATAGTTCAGATGAAGGTGGCCGACAAAGAAACTTTGCTAAACACTGTCTTAGACTTATTTAAAAGCTGTTCCTCTAAGCTTCTTCTTTGGTTCACGCCTTCTCTGGATGAAAAATCTGGGAGAATAATTTTATTTTGAAATAAGTCTTCAAGTTACAGAGCTGAACTTCAGAGAAGTTTCTACAAGGGCTACATAACATAGGTGAAGCTATTTCTAAGAGGTAACAAAGTCAAGCACAGTCTCAATATTGGTCACTATTATGAGATTATGCGCTGTTCATAAAGCAGATAAAAAGTGAAATGTTTTTTCTCCCCCTTCAACGAAAGATGTGGTGACAATATCACAAAAGATGAGAGAAGTGAAAAAGCTTACTTCATCCAAGTCATCGTCAGGAGTAGCTGGCGTTCGGTCTGTTCTAAATGAGGCCATGGATGATGTTTCGGAATCCATGGAGTCCTCATCGTAGCCAATAAAGGGGTCCAAAACAGGCCTCTAATGGAGGGACAGTACATATTTACCAACAAAACTAACAGTGGGGAAAGTCAACATATTATTAAAGCACTGTCAACTGGCAAACATGCAAATGAACAGAGATGACATGGATCCTTTAATGCTTCTTTGATGAAATAAACATATTAGGCATGAACACAATAATTCCAATAAATGTTTGTCCTATGCTATTTCACTTCTGATATTTTGGAGGAAGATTCATTAATATTTGGCTCTCTTCATAAAAACACTGTATCCTCTTTTATGTTACATTTTATACCATGATGATTTTATGTCATTTTCTCTGTCCAGTATTTAAAATATAATCAAGGAATTCTGAAAGTCCAGGCATCTATGGGAAGGGCATTATCAACTCATATCATCTAATTCCACATCCAAATCAAATGATGCAACTGTTAAAAGCAAAAATCAAACACATTGACAAATTAAATAACAAAACTTTGTGGATTGTAAGAGGCTATACAGATATTCGTGGATTGAGAGTATCATTATCAATAATATTGCCCAAGTGAATAATGAACATATATTAATCAGTTATAGGATGGGTATCAGATGCTAATATTATTCAGGGGAGACATCAAATCATAAGTATCTCTTGTATGTTCTTGGAGTGTGACTCTCCAGCTTGTCAGATAACCCTTTCTGTGTCAAACCTAGTGGCTTCTTCACTAAGAGGAACTCATATTAAAGCAAACCCTATCGGGTTAAGATCCACAACGCAATCATTTTTGGACTTCTGAGAACTGTCAAGAGAAGAGGTTTTCTTCTGGCAGATAAACCCCAGGGTTTGCTGCAATTCAGGAACATCTGATTTATCGCATCTTTGCAGGAAGATTCCTTGGCAAGCCTCACTTCTCTGGCTCTGTGTGTGGCAAAAGCCTGATAACCTAGTTTCCTCATTACCTTAATTGGCTTGGAACTTCTTCTATGCTTTCTCCTACGAATGAGCTTTTCCCGGTCCTGGAAAATAGATTAACGACTTTTCAGATCTTGAGTTGGTACATATTTCCCCGTAGGGTTTTTTTTTTTTCCCCCAAAGACAGAGTTGTTTTTCCCCTGAGGCATTACATATTTCTATTTAAAATAAGATTATGTTTTATAAATTTTGGCAACTTTGGGTTTGATACTTAAGTATTTTCAAAGGAAGAATATTCTACAACTTTTCCTGATTATGTGGATCTGAGAGCCTCACAGTCAGGAAGCACACTGTGTACACTGTGTTGCTAATCAGATTTCAAGTGTGTTATACTTGAAATCAAGAACAAAATAGTCATTCATGTTCTCCCAAAGCACAATTCTTCAATTTTCTCAGATCCCAAATTATTTTAAATTTAGGTGTTGAAAAAAATATTATTTTATTTTAAAGAATAAAACATTCTTTTCACTTAATCACTTGAAAAGCATAGAAAGCTATCTTTTGACTATGCTTGGATCCTTGTTCTCACCTGTAGCCTCTGAAAATGGGAACAGGGTATCTGCTTGGTTGGAATCATCTAGTGTTTTCTTTTTTTGGAGGGGGGTGTGGTCCTTGTTAGTTCTGGGAAATTCAAAGAATATCTAGAAATAACGATCGATTTCTTAATTCATTCTTTTTGTGAAATGAGATATCCTGGGACTTAGGTGTTCACCTGCTAAATACTCCATATACTTACTGTACAAATTCAAAAGTGGATGGAGGGATTTCCCTAGTTGTCCAATGGTTAAGAATCCGCCTTCCAATGCAGGGGACACGGATTCGATCCATGGTCTGGGAGCTAAGATCCCACATGCTGCAGGGCAATCCTGCGTGCCACAACTACAGAGCCCACGAGCCACAACTACTGAGCTTGCGTGCTCTGGAGCCCGCGCACCACAACTAGAGAGAAGTCTACACGCTGCAATGACAATCCCGTGTGCCGCAACTAAGACCCGACGCAGCCAAATAAATAAATAAATATTTTTTTAAAAAGTGGATGGAATAAGTGATACTTATGTCTCCTTGAAAGTCTGGTAGACATGCCTCAAAACCTCAAAATTCTGTAAGAAACTTTTAGCTTAAACTCAGGATACTCAAAGCCAGCAAATTCCTGGACTAGTGAATCTGTGAGATTTATGAGTTATTAAGGATGTGGAAGTGAAGTGAGGGGCATAGAGCTTTGAAGCGCATGTTTAGGAAATAATCTGGTTAAGCCAGTGGTGTTAACTTTGTTGATTTTTCACCTTTATAAGTAAAGTAATTTGATCATGCAACCTTAATATATCCAAAACTTTTAAAATTTATACTTAGATGACCCTCCAAACGTAGCATATGCATTATAACATACACTCAACATGGAAAATTTTAAAAGGGTGAACCATAAATAATTATAAAGCAGAATTTATAATCTTTTCTTCCCTCAATGGCAGTAAATTATCTTGCTCACCCTACTCTGGAGACTACTGCCTGAAACTCCTCCATCACTAGTTCACCTCTGTGAGCCTTGGCTTGGTCCGGAAGTGAAGAGTGATCTCAGATGTCATTCACAGAATAAAGACAGAGGCAAAGAGGAAAACCCAAACACATATACAGGTCTCAGCCCAAAGCTGTAGGTAACACAGGCCTCAGCCCAATGCAGATGGGAGTAACAACTGCTTTACCTGCTTCAGCAGGTACTGAAGTCACAGTCAGAAGATCTGGACTGGAATTTCAGCTGTTATGTCATTATGATATTGTTGTTCATTTGACAAATATTTATTAAACTACCACTATGTGCCAGACACTGAATCAGGTGTTGGGAAACAAGAGACCTATGGTCCTGTTATTGTAGACAAAATATTTAACCTCTGAGCCTCAGAATCTTGATACTGGAAAGCAATTATAAGAGACATCGCACAATCCACCTACTCACATTATAATGCATTTGGGAATTATTTTAATGTGCTTTGCAGCTATTATTTGTGTTACCAAAATTATTAAGTGCTTCTAGTGTATGTTGATTTCTTGGCTACTTGTCCTTGGAAACAGCTTAGAGTTTATAGATTAATCAAGACCTACCCTTGTGAGCTCATCAATAATGTTCTGTTGCTCAATGACCTGAAGTTTTAGGAACTCTGTCTCTTGTTCTTCATTAGCTTGATCGAGGTCATTCAGAGATTTTAATTTCTTCAAGGGTGGATGAGATGTAATTTTTTCTCTCTGGGTAGGAAAAAAAAAGAAAGTGTAGGCAGAGACTTTGAAAATCCCAAACTTTAGTGGTTAACATAAAATATCTGTAGCAACTTTATGAGGCTACAGCTAAATGTGAAAATGGCCCAGCTTCAATACACACACACACCAACTAACACCCTCAAGTACATTTTGTCTGCTGTAATAGGTGGAAATCATTGGGAATGTCTGAAGATCTCTACAGCTGGAAGGGAAGTCTGTGAAGGAGTACGGTAGCACGTCACCTCTATATATAATGCAAATGATGGCATCTATTCTCAGTTACTATGCAAGATCTTAGGAGATGTGGGGTACCCACTGTACGGTTCCACAAAGTGCACATTAGTGAAATTCTTGGAAGGAAGTTTCTTTTTTTTAAATTTTATTAATTTTTAAAAAAGTTTTAGTGACGTTTAGTTGATTTACAATGTTGTGTCAATTTCTGCTGTACAGCAAAGTGACTCAGTTATACATATATATATATATTCTTTTTCATATTCTTTTCCATTCTGGAATATCACAGGATATTGAATATAGTTCCCTGTGCTGTACAGTAGGACCTTGTTTATCCTGGAAGGAGGTTTCTGTGGTTGAAACTCTGCTTCTCTATTTTGGAGCTTTTGGAGAGTGTACAGATTCCTGGAAGTGCTCCCATCGTTCGGCAAAATTTAGAAACCCCCCAAAATTCAGAGCCAGCAACCTTCTCTTAATTTCTTCCTTATGTGTTCCTTGCTTACATAAGGGAAAAATCTAAGCTTTCACAAATAGCATTGTATTTTAAAAATAAACTGGGAAATACCAGGAAGTCAGGTTAATAGAGTAATAAAAAGAAGGAAGCTGCAGTTTTGCAGAGTCTGTGGTACACACCATTTCTGAATTTTCCTTGCTAACGGCTTTTAGTTTCTCTTCCATGCGCTGCAAAGACACCATCAGTTCATCATTTCTCTTGGCGAGGCACTTGTTCCTTTCCAGAAGAGGTTTACATTGTTTTTCGGCTTCCCGCACGCGTTTTAACTGGGAAGACATAAGAGAATGTGTCCCTTGTGTTTAGAGGCTGAAAATAACCTCATTATACCAAGAGCCACCAAAAAGAATGTAAAATGTAAGGCACAGAGCATGATATTTTAAACACAAACATCCAAAAATGATGTAAAAAATCCCTAATACTAATAAGAAAATGAACGCACGAAAGGAAATGGGCAAAAGACAAAGGGCAAATCACACAGGATACCCAAAAGGCCAATAGATATTTGAAAGTTACTCCACCTCATTAGTAAGAAGGAAAATAAAAATGAAAATCCTACAATAAGAATATACCTCACACCCACCAAAATGACTAAAATGACCAATTATCTTTGCATGTTGACAAAGACATGGAGAAACTACAACTCTCATACATTGTTGGGGGGAATGTAGTTGTTAAGACAACTGTGGAAAACTGGTAGCAACTGCTGAAGCTGACTGCATGCATACTCTATGATCCAGTAATTCTGTTCCTTAGTATATTCCCCCCAGACAAGAACACATTTTCTCACCAGGACATGCAGCAGCACCATTAACAGCTATAAATTGTTATGAAACAACATTAATGTCCATTAACAATAGATGAATATATATATTTATCATATAATTGTATATACATATTATATCATATATTGTTCATACTTTTACAATAAATATATAATTATATCGTATATAATTGAATATGATAGAGAGTGAAAATGAGTGAATTTTACATGCAACACAGTGGATGACTCTCACCAATGTAATGCTGAGCGAAAAAGCCAGACACAAAGGAGTAATTATCATATGATTCCATTTACAACATATTTTGTTGTTGTTGTTGGTTGGGCCGCATGGCTTGCGGGAATCTTAGTTCCCCAACCAGAGATTGAACCCGGGCCCCAGCAGTCAAAGTGCCGAGTCCTAACCACTGGACTGCCAGGGAATTCCCTACAACACATTTAGAAAATGGCGATAGACCTCTATAGTGACAGAATTCAGTATAGTGGTTAACTTTAGAAGGATGGTGATTGAAAGAGGTCACACAAAGGGGAAGTTCTGAGATGCTGGTAATCTTCCACTTATTCATCTGGGTAGTGGTTATATGGGTGTTTCACATTGGGCATATTTACTGAGCCATACCTTATTATTTGTGCACTTTTCTTTATTGTGCTATACTTCTATAACATCGTATATACTACTATAACAAAATGTTTAAAAAATAATAAAATAAAAAAATTTTGCTTAGAACTCACCAATTCATTTCGTTCATCTCCAAGCAAGGTATTCCTGTCTTCTAATTTTCTTATAGTGGCGTTCAGCTCAGCTATTCTCTTTTGATTTCTTCGCAAATCCTACACATGAAAATTAAAATTAAAAGTATTATTTCTTCAATAATACTTTTCACAAAATTTTAGAATACTGCTCATAAAAGTAATAGGCTTGGTTCCTTTCATTTGGCCCATGAGTTGAGAGTAAAATGTTCTCTTATTCAGAGAAGAGTAAATATTTACCCTATTCCAATCCCCAATATTCACTGCTTGGGTTTAAGATCAAGCCTGCTTGAAATTGTAAATGAATTCCACGTGGCAGATACTCCCTGGAGGCCTGGCTCCTGGCAAAGGAAGTGGTAGATGGTTGGATCAGTTTATGAGATCTGTGAGCTGTGAGACCAAGGTCACGCTGTGATTACATGAGGTTCATGGTTACATGAGGTTCATCCCTTGTGTCACGGCTGCACATTGCTTCCCACAGCCTAAACAGATGTCCTGCTATTACTCTTAGCCAAAGAGAGGATAGAGCAGGATATAGGGATGGGATTTGCAAATTCCTGCATACCCCGGAGAAAAAGGTCAGACTCAGAAGGCTGGCGCGTTACCTTCATGTATAGAAGACAGTAGATTATAGGACAGACTTCGCTGGTAGATTCTGCCCAGATCAGCTGGCTTCCCCACTGGCATAATAGTCATGGAATCACTTTACACACAGCAGTCATAGATTAATTCTGTGCTCTAGAGTCCATAGGACCTATACAGTTGCAATTCCATTATCATCTTACATTTTGATAGTGCTGTACTGTTGACAAAGCAGTTTCACACACGCTCTATTCCTTGATTCACAATATCCTAGAGGATTCAGCAGAACCGGTAAGATTCAGGGAGGTCGTTAAGTTGTTCAAGGTCTATACTAATATGTATTGGATGCTGTGTGCGAGACACTATGTTCTATATTTTACATATCTTTTCTTCTAAACCTTAGACCAGCTCTATGGAGTACCACTATTGCCTCTATTTTACAGATGAGGAAGCTCTGAGCAGTCAAAGGATCTGCCTAAGGTCACACAGCAAATGGCAGATCCAGGATTTAAACTAAAGGGTATGACTCTAGAGCCCATTCTCTTGACAGTTTTACTACACTGCAGGTAAGTGTCAGTGATAGAACTAAAACTTACATCTGCTGAATCCTAGTTCAGTATTCTTTCCGCCACCTACTGGGATATATATATATATATATATATATATATATATATATATATATATATATATACACACACACATATATTCATAAATTATTTATTAGTCAGTTCTAAGTACTACTTTGGAACCTACCTCTGTTCCTAAAAAATACATTGTCATCTTTTTTAGCACTAAATAATTCAAAAGGTATAAAATATGAAAGTAAACTATATACAAGCTGATTTCTATCACTAAACTGAAAATAATTTCTCATATAAAATGATGAAAATCCAGGAAAATAAGTGTCAAACTCAATCAGACTTGAAGCTTTCAGATGATGATTATAAATGGTTTAGTCTTTTACACAGTTATACATTTTGACCCCTGGACATGATAACCATTTTTACCAATTTTCAACTCAATTGTTCATACAAGGGAAAATGACCAGTCTTGGCAAGAGGCAAAGTATTTTCATCTAATTTATGATTCTTATAATATGCTGATGTTTGGACAGGTATCACGGCTAGAAAAATTCTATAAAGGATTTTAAAAGATATGTAATTCTCTTGTGATCAGCTAATGCAGTACAGACCACTTTGTTGTCTATGAGTTTAGAAAACCCTGCTCCCAAGATACTTGCTTGTTTTATAGTAGGAGGTGGAATTGATTGCTCTGTAGTAAACAGGAAAAGAGCTTAAGTGAAAAGTAAAACTTAGGCACTAAATAAAAGGTGACTCCTGAGTTTTTAACTTCAACTTGAATAGACTTACAGGACTGCTGCAGTGTTCAGAGCCATCTCCTGCCCTTCCCGGAATTTCTCGTTTTGGACTGCTCATGTTACATTCAGCCTCCTTGACCAGAAAGAGCTGTTCATCCAAAGCCTCCTTCTGCAGCTGGAGTTTCTGTACATAGCCTGTTTGGGTCTCCAGTTCCTTTTCCAGGGAAAAGATGATCCTGTCCTTGGCTTTGATTTCATCCATCTGAATTAAAGGACACCCATGACATTTTATTTAACAATGCTGCAAAGAAATGCATTTTTAGAATGGCATGAGCTTAACTTTTTTTCTGCTGATTGATATAGGGAAAAAAATCATGAATATGACAAATATACTGAATTCAGGAATCAGACAAGGCAAGAATATGTAATGAACGGCCATCCTAGACTAATTAGGTGTCAAGGAGGGTAATTTTTTCTCTCTAGTATATCCTATGTAGATGCTGTGATTCAATATATTGTTTGAAACAGTCTGGTTTAGTTGGATATGGAAAGCAAAAGTTAACTTTAAAACAGATCATTAGTGTTAATAAAGACAGATGCTAAATATTCTACTACAGTGTTTCCCAGGACAACGCGTGATGTTACCTGCTGTTTGGGGGAATGACTTTTGAGTTCAGTTTAAATAGCAGTAACAACTATGAACGGGTCATTTGTAACTGAAGAAGCTACAGTATTTCCAGTAGCCTCATCATTTCCTAAGGCCAATATGTTTGCATTCAAGTGGTGAATTTGTCCTTCCATGGTTCATGTTGTATGGCTCTTTCCACTCCTACCCATTTTTCAGAGCAGCTAGTTCTTAGCAACCATTTTACTATTACAGTCAGAAAATCATGGTTGGGACAAGAACCGGAATAGAAATTACCTGGTAATATTAGTCACTATTTTCCCACCTATGTCTGTGGGATATATTTATTGATCCCAACACTCATTTTTGTTAAGCTTGGGCATGGCCTCAGAAATACTTCTCAACTAAAGGCCAAAAGCATTTGATACCAGTTGATCAGAGTTCCACTGGACTGAAAACTTTTTGCCATCCCTGGGTGAGGGCTAGTGAAGTTAATATCTATAAACAATCTCTGAAGAAAGCATAGCCATTAGGTAAAAACTTTCTTCTCATTTCATTATATTCCATGAGAATCTTAAAAATGGAAATAGAATAGACACATTTAATACAAACAATACTATACTGTTCTCCTCTTTATAAAAATGTCTCCTTATATATAACAAATCACTTGGTATAAATCTTTCTTTGCTGTGTTCCTAAGACCAAAATACATATTTATATATATTTGGGACAGAAACTGTGTCATACAATCACATCTTCCCACATGTAACTCTCTGTGAGCTACTGCCTCCAAGTCACAGGATACAATTTTAGATCATTTTTGGGAGGCCATGGTGCTGTGACATCATCTGATAACTTGGCAAGTAATCAAACACTGTCCTGTTAATTTGGGAGTAAAAGCATTGTCTTTATTTTATCTCCTTGCAGGAGACTTGAGTCCAGTGTTACTCTTATCTAAGCTGCACGTTCCTTTGTTAGATCTGTCATCTATGGTTTATTTCCAGTTTATCATAGCTCCAGATCTGTATGCTCCTAGCTGGTTCTTATGCACCCTACACAACTGAACTGGCTGGGAAATCACCCCATTACACCCATATAATCAGCCTCATCATTATAACTGAAACTTATTGATCTTTTTCTACATTCAAGGCATTCAGAGCCTTACATACCTTGTCTAATTTTATAACAATCCTATCATATAGGTTCTGTTATCACCATTTCACAGGGGACGACTGAGGATCCAAAGGGTTAAGAACTTGGTCATGGTCATATGGCTAATAAATGATGAAGCCTGATTTAAAATACAGTCTTATGACCCTAGAGCCCATTCTATTTGGCACTATGCTATACTTATGCCAAGGTTATCCTTCCAGCATTTTCCCAAAGTGGTTTTCTGTAGAATATCCAGTACCTAGTGTCAAGGAGTCTCTACTGCATGCTGGTTATAAATATGGACTCTGGTTTCAGAATACTGAAAATCTTCCAAATTTTGAGTTCTTAGATGGGGAGGGGGTACATACCAGAATTCCCTGGGAAAATTTTCTACACAGAATAGCTCCTATTTCTCTCCTTTTCAGTTCCAAAAATAAAACTGGGTGTTGCAGTAAGAACAGGATTAGAAGGAAAAAATGAAGACAAGTGCATCTGTATTAATGAAAAAGTTTCCCCTGTTTTTCTGTTTGCACCCAATTTTTGAACCAATCTTCAGACAGATTAGATTTTACATTGTTATTAAGAGGGGTTTCATGTCTGCTTCTGCAATGTGCTGGTGAAAGGAAATCATGAAAATAATTACAGACCAACAGGTAGATATATTTGTAGATTTTACATTAAAACCATCGACAAGCAAAAATATTTAATGTAAAGCTTCCTTTTCATTTACCTACCTGCTGACTCCAGAGTTCACAGTCTTGATTCTTTCTTCATCAGCCATTGTTGTCTTAAAAACCAAAGGCAGGGCAGAGACCAATATTTCTGCACTGTGTTTGGTCTTTATTGTCAACCAATGCGATAGTATGAATTGCAGATAAAGAATTTGGAAAGTGTAGCAAAGGCAACATTTTACAGTCACACTGTATTGCAGTACAAGGAAAATCACATGTTTAGTTTTCTAAAATGTTCTACGACAACCATTTTTTACATAAAATTGAAATCCTAGAGATATCGTCTAAGGAACATAATTGGAATTCTTAGAATATAAATGCTTAGACCTGGCACACACAAGAAGGAAAGTGTAGTTTTTCCTAAGAAAATATTTTTAGAGAAGCATAAAGTACACTCGAACAGGTGATAGTTAATATATAACCAAGATATAACTAATGCTAAACATTCTGAATATAGATGCATATAAATACTTCTAAGACAAGGCCAATCTGAAACATTATAGCTTTCACACAATAATTCTATTTGTTTTACTTCTAAGCATAGTGAGAGAGTGACGTGGCTTTTGGTCATACATATTAAAAAGACTCAACTCAGTAGGGGTTGAAGTAAGTCTTGGAAATTTGTAATAGCAAATAAGCTATTTAGGAATGACATTCAATTTAAGAATTATAATGGCCCCTATTTTGAATGGCCCCTGTTTATTCTGGGAAAGAAGATCTATTTGTAAAATGACTAGCGGTTTTATAGCTCTATTTCTTGCTTTCATACACGGCTCCTGGAGAGAAGACAGGTGAATCCCAGAGGAGGCTCCCAGTGGCTGCCATTATCAGACCCCTTGAAAGCCAAAGAAACTTCCCTTTCCCCTGTAAAAACCCCCGAACATTTTATAAATGGCAAGCCTACAAAACATGCTGATTTTGGAAGAGTTCATAATTCAGAATATTTCCATGGACATCCAAGAAAACAGGAGTCATTAAACCCATACTCTCCATACGTGTGGGGCTGGAAGAAACCAGTTTTCATGAGAAAGGTGACTCCAAAATCTTTTACCTTTTACAATGCCAACTTTGGCCTGGGCGCATCTACTTATCTAATGACCTATCTTGTATCTTGGCCATAGCACTAGACAGAAGGAGGGCACTGTTTATAATCCGCTCATGAAAAACACCTGAAAAAGCAAACCCCACAGCGCTCTGAAGCCTGGAAAGAGAATGGTTCTGCCCTGGGTTACTAACCAGCCTCCGAATATCCCGCTCCGACTCCCACTTGATCTTGGAGATGGCTTCTTGGTGGGACTGATGCTCACTCCTGAGGTCCCCAGCCTTGATTTTATCCGCTTGGATCATATTGCTTAGCGCCTCATCCACCTGCTTCTTGGCCGTTTTCAGGTCCGCAATTTCCTGTAAGAGCTTAAGGCGCTCTGCATCAAACAGTTTCCGGGCCTCCTCGCGGGCCTCGATGGTGAGCGCTGTCCTTACTTTGTCGCTGCTGCCGTCCCGGAGCGCACACAGCGCCGACTTGAGCCTCTGGATCTCCCCGTCCCGCACCTTCACTGTCCGGGCCATTTCCTGCTCGTGCTGCTTGATGAGATTCTCCCGCACGGCCTGCAGCTCCTTCATCTTCTCCTCGTGGAGCTTGGTTTTGAGTTCCGTCACCAGGACCGTGTGCTTGCGCTGCTCCAGCTCACGGATCCTCTTGGCTTCTTGAGTCTTCTCTCTCTCGAGTTTAGATACCTGGAGGCAGAGAGGGGAAAGGATGAAAAGAGGTGAGCCTCATCAGTCAGGCGTGCTCCTAGGCAGGACTGGCAGCTCAGACCCCTGTGATCTCTTCATGCCTCGTCTCTTTTCAAATTCCAGCCCCCTGTGGAAGGAGCGAGGGGAACCACAGGCCTTTTAATGCTGGGAATGCAGTGGGAAAGGAGGAAATACCCGAGGGTGCTCACGTTACTTTATTCAGACAAATAGTTGATGTTCTGGGGCCTTACTGTTCTGTGTGGTCTGCAGACAAGCAGCACAGGCGTCACCCAGGGGCTTGTCAGAAATGCAAGGGTTCCATCCCAGACCTAGGAATCAGAGCCTGCAGTGTAACAAATCCCCAGGTGACTGGTGTACACGTTAAAATTAGGAAGCGGTACTATAATAGTCTTCACCCCGGTGAGGAGTTCAAAACAGATCACTTGGAGAGCTTTCTAGACTACACATCCCTAGCAAGGTCCAAACTGCTAAATGTGAGTGTACCGGGACGCCCAGGTTGGTCCACAGTTCAATGTTATGATCAGGCTAATAAATTGGTGCCTAAAGTGATAGTATAAAATATTCCTCCGCCCCCTTTTTTTTTGGAAGAGAAGCTAATTGCTGCTAAGGGGGAAGTGAGAAATGAAGACAGTTGATATGTCCTCAACCTTACCTTTCTTACTATGGCAACTTGGTTCCACCCCCAAAATTATTACAGATCCACACACACCAGCTCAAAACCCTGCAGTGCAGGGCCCTGTGCTAAAGGCGTTCAGTGGCTGTTGTTATTTCTGCTACATGGGTGTCTGCATCCTTCACTACCCCGCACTCTTATCTCCCTCTCTCTCCCACCTAAGCCAACACTCCAAGGAATTTAATAAAGTATTCCCTCTCATCTTTTCACCTGCCAGGTATTCTGGTTTAAAAAATTCTCCTGTGTTTTGTACTATTTCTAATGATAATATAGGTCTCTTCATAGATTAGCAATGGCACTACCTTAATTTGGCTGTGAGTCCGTCTCTGATTCAGTAGATCAGGGTAGGGCCCCAGCATTTGTAGCTTAAAAAAGCCTCACCAGGCTCTTGTTGTACTGTCCTCCTCCCCCCTCCTCATCTCTGCTGCCTGCCTTTCTTTGTTCTTCTGTCTCTGTCGTTTGCACGTACACACGCACACACATACACCCACACAGTAACCTGGAAAAAGGGAAGAACTGGGCAGCCCCAGGAGTAATATCTAGGTGAGTGATACTGAGTCTCTGCCAGTTGTAAATTTAGAATGTTTCATAAAATAATTAAGAGCCTTTCCAGCTGAAAAATGTTAAGATCCAAATTCCTTATTGAAACCATTGTAATTATAATGTAAAGTGTCTGAGATTTCACTTACCTTAACAGTTTACCTACCTTTAGCTAGAACAGGATTTTCTAAGTCCACATGGCATTTTATGAATATTTTATTTTAAAGGCACAGCAATTATTCCCATGTAGGTTATTCTAAAAGAACTCAGGGCACAAGGAGACTTGGCAAAATATGCAGCCGGGCATCCCCAAATGACTGTCCTTGGGTCTTGCCTCCAGCCTAGGCTCAGGTCCCCTCCCGGATACCCTTTAGTTCATATGTTCTAGAGCTGTGCTGTCCCATGCGGTGGCCACTAGCCACACCGAGCACTTGCAATATTGAAAATCTGAATTGAGCCCTGCCCTAAGTGTAAAATACATACCCGATTTTGAAGACTTAGTATGAGGTAAACATTAATATCTCATTAATAATTTTTACATTGGTTACATGTTGAAACTATAATATTTTGGATAAATTAGGTAAAATAAAGTATATTATTAAAATTAATTCTGTTTAGTTTTACTTTTTAAAATTGTGGTCATAAGACATTTTAAAATCACATATGTGGCTTGCGTTTGTGGCTCATATTATATCTCTTTTGGACAGCATTGCTCCAGAGTTCTTGGAGGTTCATTTAATGAACCGAGCTTTCTTCACACTGCTGCTGACATTCTCTTAGTAAAGTCCTGTTATGATCTGATTTATGTGCCAGGACTCCTTTCTGCTGGGGAATAAAATCCCAACATGTCAGCTGCATCTTTCAGCTCTCAGAAGACTTGGTTGGACTTCCAGCTCCCACGTCAACTCCTCACTCTACCTCTCCAGGCACGGGGGATTATCCTATTTTCTGCACATGCCCTACATCGCTGTACCTGTGTGCCTACCTGAGTTTCTTCTTCCTGACCTGCCCTTCCCTCAGCTCCTTTTGGGATCCTTTCATTCCTCATGACCCAACTAAATGTCACCCTCTCTGATCATGACACCCTGATCACCCAGGACCAAGCTTATTTCTCCTGCACTTGTCTTCTCAGTGCAGTTAGCTAATACCTCCTTACTGGTCTCTTCCACATTTTTCTTTATGCTGTATTTTTTTTACATACTTGTCTGTCCTCACCACCTCCTCTCCTACCTCACCTCAGACTGGAAACTCCTAGAAGGCTGCCAGTGAGCCTTGTTCATCTTTGTCTACCCAATGGTTGTCAGCACAACACACGATAAGAAGACAAAGAGTATGTGTGGAATTAAAGAATGTAAGCCAATATGTTTCCCTGGCTAGCCTCGTAACCAGAGGCAGGAATAATATATCCTGTCAATGTTTTAGAGAACATAGGCTTGCACTGTTACCCAGAGCAGCCGTCATCCATCCCTTCCCCGTATAAAACAATAAAACAAAAAAACCCCTAACATATAATGTTTGCCTGTCCTCTGATGTTTCTCTCAGTGCTTCAGTGATGAAAACCTAAATCTAACTTTCCATTTTTCTAAAATGAACTGAAGAAGTATCTTCTAGACCATGAATGGGCAAACAACAGCTCATAGGCCAAATCTTTCCTGCCCCACCCCCAGTCTTTGTTAGTAAAGTTTTATTGGAACACAACCAGGCCCATCCATTTCCATATTGCCTATGGCTGCTTTCACGCTACAATGAAGTTGAGTAGTTCCACAGAGACTGTCTGGCCCACAAAGCCTAAAATATTTACTATTTTGCCCTTCACAGAAAATGTTTGCTGATTCTTCTTTTAGATAGTGCACTTTTTGACAAGAGGGGCCTTATTTTTCACTGATTTAGAAACTCTGTAATTTACCTTCCATCTAGGACCTTGGGGAAGTTAACTTTAGCTTGAGTGATAGGAAACTGATCATCTTCAATTTCAGCAGGACGTATTTATGTTCCTTAGGCATTTGGAACAGTATCATGACCATTAAGAGCTGATAGGTAACAAGTTACTAAGGGAATTTTAGCAACTCTTCCTAAAACAATAAAAAGTTGTAGTGAAAATGGATAAAGGGTAATGAATTCTGGGTTTGTATTTTGATTTCATCATCTGCTGTCTCTAAGAAGGTTGCTTTATCCTGAGGATCTTTGATTACAATTTTAAAAATACCTGTAAAAGAATTATTTTTAGGATTAAATTAGATAGTGAATGGGAAAGTAGCTTGAACTGTAAAGTACTATAAAATGTAAGGTAATAATATTATTATTGGATATAAGAGGAGATACTCTTGATCTAAAATTATTTGTCAAATTCTCTGCAGGTGCATTAGATTGTACCACTTTGTGATTCTGTAATTTCTCTCAAATTTATTTATAAACACTAATCTTTTGTGTGTAGACTGGAGAGGAAATGAATGAAAAAGGAAAAAAAAAGTGAAAATACAGGTGTATGGGAAATATATTCCAGCATGAAGACAAAACTAACAATGGCCTTTTTGTCTATCACATAAAAGGAATCCATAGAACTCAAAGAAAATTCAAAGGTACTGAATTACATTTGGCATTTTTAATGTCTGCTTATTTTGGTTGTCATGGAAACTGTCATTTTTGGCAGGATTTCTAGGTATGATTTTTTTAGGCTTGGGAGAAGAGTTTCACTGTGAAGGAGATACAAAGAATGTGACTGACATCTGGGAGGAAAAAAGAACCAATAGAAATTTTGTAGTAAAATCATTTTCTGAAAATTATTTGCAGCTTAGATTGCACCACTAAGGAAACAGATCTTAATATCTTAATGTAAATCATGAGAATGAGTATACGACAAGATGAAGAACTACCCCTGAGTAACAGTGAAAAAATGTGAAGATGATAATACTTTGAAACGGAAAAAATTATTTACGTGATTGGAGAGAGAATCAATTTTGTTAGTGGAAATGTTTTATGGAGAAAAATTTCAGCTCCATCACGTAAAGAGTAAGCATTCATTGAGAGTTTAACTTACTATGTATGGGTTAGGCAATTTTTAAAGGCTTTACACCTATCAGTACATTTAACCTCCTAGGCAGGTCTATGATGTAGGTAGTATTTGTTGCACCTGAATTTCTGATGAGAAAAGAGGGAAACAGGCTCTACATAAGCACAACATAAAGAAGGCTGAGCAGAGTCCAGTGTGGGCCAGGAGCCAGGTCAGGTCAGATCCCAGATCTCCTAGTTTGCTCTGAAACCTTGGGCAAGCTGGGGCCCCTGACTCAGCCTCAGTCTCATGTGTAAACTAGAATTGGTGATATCCTTCTCATATGATTGTTGCGAGGACTGACTTCCATAATGTAGCAAAAGTCCTTTGGAAAGGCTGGAACACATGGGAGGTTAATAATTATTAATACATGGCAGATACTAGATATTAATTTTGATGAACATTATAGCATATATTAATATTATATCATGCAATGATATACTAATACCAACAACAACATAAATCTAAATACCCATATTATGGTAGTAAGACGAATGTTACTATTATTACATTATCAAGACCATAGCAACTATTTTCCTAATAGAAAGAGATGTTCAAAGATAACATTTTCCTCAAGATGTCTTGAGTCCCCTGGTGGCGTCTAATCTTAACTGGGAAGACACCTGGATTATGTGTACGAAGAAGGACTGGGAGTGGGGTGGGACAGGGCCAGGGGGTGAGCACTGAACAGAGCTTTGAATGGTACACTTCCCATATCCCTTTTACCCCAGAGGTGTTATCAAAAATAAAAATAAAATAAAGATCATTAGGAAAATTTAATCCGGCTGGGGAAAGCTTCCACTATGACAGAAGGAAGAAAATTCATGACTAGCCCTCCCAGGCCTCACATTATATTTTCTTCTTCTGTCCTCATTCTGTTCTGGCCTTTGAAAAATGCCACTGTAAGTTCTGCCAAGATAAAGAGGGTGGTGTTTGAGCTTTAATGTGACCTTAGAAATCTAGGATTAAACATTGGACAGCCTGTCGAAGATAAGGAGGGTTGAGAGGTTATCAAGACAAGACAAGCTAGCAAAAGGTTCAGCTTGGATTATCTGCATCAGATGTTGCTGGAGATCTAAACTCATGGTAGGCTGGCAGGGATTTTCGTGGGCACTGAGTAACTCTCCAACAGGAGATGTGAAGAGGGAAAGGCTGCCGCCACAGGAACTTGATCCATAAGGGAGATTTTATACAGGCTGGGGAAGTAATAGAAGCTTCTCTCTTTTCATTTCTTGCTTTTAGCTACTTAGGCTTCCTGAAAATAAAACTAAATTTGCAGAAAGCAAGAAATACTGGATGCCCAGTGTGGTCCCTGAACCTGGAAGCTCTAGAGTACTAGCCTGAGGATAGAGAAGGTTGGCTGGTTTTCTCAGAGTGCCCAGCCACTCTGTGTGGTGGAATAAGACAGCATTACCTTGATCACTGCCTTAGAGAAGATGGGAATTCCCATTTTGGCTGCTCTACTAGCTGTGTCACGGGGAGCAAATGAGTTACATGGTTAGAACTCATTTTCTTTCTCAGTGAAATCAGAATAGTATTGCATGCTGCCTTCGTCCCAGGCTCTCTTGTGAGGACTGCTTGGCAGTCTGCAGGGCTGTCCAAGGTGGCAAGTGCTGTCTGGAGCCGAATCCTCCCAGAGCCTGCATCCCAGGCCTGTTGCCCCACTGCCCCTACCCCTGGAGCCCTGTCCTCTGCTCCTGCTTCATCCCCTCTGTGCCTGTGGGGTTCACCCTAGCTGCAGGCTGCCTCTGAGGGAGAAGACCAAACCCTGGGGAATCGGGTGGGTGGATTTCACATCTCACAGCAATCCCTGGTGTGCTTACACACCCTGAGCAGCGGATCATGGTGTCCACGGAGCAGACAGACAAGGAAATACCATGGCTTAATGGCTCAGTGCTGCTCTAAGAAAAACAGACCTGGGTGGAAATACTTTCTCCACCCAAGCTTGGGGTTGCCCACCTAAATAAATACTATAATGTACTTATCCCTTGGGGTTGTTGGGAATGTCTTAAAAAGAACCATGGAAATTCATTCAACAAGTAGGACATGTCTCCTACGTGCCTGGCAGCAATGCAAGCTCTGGGGATACCTTACTTAGGGGATCCCTTAAGCAGACATGGTCTCTTACCCACAGAAGCATATATTTCATTGGGGTGGGGGCAGCAGGCAATAAACAAGCAAATAAACGAATAACATAACTTCAGACAGTACAGAGTCCTGTGATTAAAGTATTACAGGGCGATGTGATAGAGTACAGGGAACTAGGGGAACAGTGTCATCTAATTCGGTGGTCAGGGAAGGGTCCCGAAGAGCTAAAGCAGTTTCCTTTCCTAACTAATCACGACCGTTTTGCAAGGACCTTAGCTCTTTTACGTTGTCTACAATCTGCTCGTTTTATAGATGCACAAGTGCAGGCCCAGAAATGACAAGATCATCCAGCATGAAGACCCCACCCTGGGCTTCCCTGGTGGCGCAGTGGTTAAGAATCCGCCTGCCAATGCAGGGGACACGGGTTTTAGCCCTGGTCCGGGAAGATCCCACATGCGGCGGAGCAACTAAGCCTGTGCGCCACAACTACGGAGCCTGCGCTCTAGAGCCCACGAGCCACAACTACTGAAGCTTGCGCGCCTAGAGCCCGTGCTCCCCAACAAGAGAAGCCACCGCAATGAGAAGCCGGCACACCACAACAAAGAGTAGCCCCCGCTTGCCGCAACTAGAGAAAGCCCATGCACAGCAACGAAGACCCAACGCAGCCAAAAAAATAAGAAAATAATAAATAAATTAATTAATTTTAAAAAAAGACCCCACCTTGTGTTCTTTCCTATCCACCACAGGCTCTTCACAGTTATATCCTCTTGGCCCTTATGCCTGGAGTCCAGTCTAGATGACCTACCTATCTGCATGGTTATTCCTATCAGCGATTGGCGAAACTTTTAGATAATTTCTACTCACCAGAAGTTGACTGTGTCTAGTATTTTTGTTTCATTTCCCTGCAGTGGAAATGCACGCATCTGTGGGAGAAGGATAGGGGTATGTTCCCACTCCCTCTCTCACTTTGTTTCTCCCTTTGAAATTTTGCACAGTAGTGTAAAGAAAAGTTCTTACATTCTCTCTTCCTCTGCCTAAACTTTTCAGTATTTTCCAGACCTTCACATATTTTAAGCATAGGCTTTGCAAGACATGGAAACAACCTAAGTGTCCACTGATGTAAAATGGGTAAAGAAAATGTGATATATCACACACACACACACACAATGTTATTCAGCCATAAAAAGGAAGGAAATTCTGTCATTTGCAACATTATGCCAAGTGAAATAAGTCAGATAGAGAAAGACAGATACCGTGTGGAATCTAAAAAAAAAAAAAAAATTAGAGCTCATGGATACAGGGAATGGACTGGCGGTTGTGGCCAGAGGCAGGATGTAGGAGATGGGAGAAATGGGCGAGGGGGGTCAAAAGGTACAAACTTCCAGTTATACAATAAGTAAGTTCTGAGGATGTAATGTACAGCATGGCGACTATAGTTAACAATCCTGTTAACAATATTTGAAGGTGGCAAGGAGAGTATATCTTAGAGGTTCTCATCACAAGAAAACAAAACTTTGTAACTATGTGAGGTGACCGATACTGACTAGATTTATTGTGTAATCATTTCACAATTTATACATATATCAAATCATTATGTTGTATACCTAAAACAAATACAATGTGATATGTCAATTATATCTCAATAAAACTGGGGAAAAAACATATTTAAAAAAAAGAGCATTGGCTTGGGAGGAGAGAGAAGGGGAGTTGAAGACTCAGCTCTGTCGCCGACTAGCATGTGACTCTGGGTGAATTGCTTTACTTCACTGAGCCTCGGTTTCCTCATCTGTAAAATGTGGATCACAACAATGCCCACCTCAGAGAATGGTAGTGAGGATGAAGTGGGATAACTGAATTATAACACAACATGTTTGACACTAACTCCTCAAAAAATAACACACACATACTTAGGAAGTAAACACGACTATTATCCCATACAACAGATGAGGAAAGGACGATGCGGAGGGATTTCATAACCTGCTCAGGGTCACTCAGGCGCTAAGGGAAAGAGCTGGGATTATGTCAGGAGGAAATGCAGTTCTTATGGTGTGTGACAGATAGTAAACATTCAAAAAAGTCTAGCATTTGTGACTCTGCTCTACTACAATGTGTTCTGCAAATGTCAATGGGATGATTTGTCTTTCTGGAAAAATGACTAATGCCCCATCGCTCCAAAGGTTTCCGCTCTTTAGCTAGTCCATTCCCCAGTGGCTAAATTGTCATTTTATCATCATAGCCTTGGAGCCAAACTGAGAGTGTGAATTCACATGTTGGCATTGTTCATATTCTCTCTCTTAAAGCTTGGGCCTTTGGAAACACAATCGTATTTATTTTAATAAAACTGCTTTATGACTTGTTTGCCGTCTAAATTCCCTTTGCTCTTTGGGGAATGCTGCTGACAGGCGGTGAGGCTTTGCTGTCGCCCCTGTGCTGGGATTGTAATTAACTGCCGCGGAGAGGGAGACTGGGGAGGGGGCAGCAGAGGGGACAATAGGGCAGTGCTTTTATTCCAGGGCCTGGCTTCTCGTCTCTTGTCAGAGGAAAGGGAGGTTACCCCTGACCTGCTGGCTTAGACACCAGGGCCAGGCCCTGGATAAACAGGCAGGATAAACAGTTCTGTCCGCGGTCAAGAGTTACTCCTTTTAAAAGGCTTGAATGTGTGGAAAATGGCAGGGTGGGGTCTGTCGGGCCTCGGCCTCTTTAAAATTTCATGAGTTTGCTCTCTGTAAATCAGCGGCAGGTTATGGTTGCCGGTCTTTAGATGGATAGGTTTCTTCCCATGAAGGTAGTTTGTCATTCTGTTGTTTCTACAATTAAAGGAGTCTGCCTCCCTTGAAATGTTATGTTGCCCCAGGGAAAGTTAAAACCAATGAAATGTTTATAGATTGTCAACCTGGAAGGAAGCATGGAGTGGAGTGTTTGTCAACGTGAAGGCAGAGAACCACCTCCATGGGGATTGCCTGGACTGTTTGCTGGAATTGCAGTCCTGCTCCTTAACCCACCTACTTTATCAGAATCCCTGGGTTGTGGGCCCAGGGATCTCAATTTTTAATAAGTTCCCTCAGGTTATTCTAATGCCCAGTGATGCTTGAGGGACACAGATATGGAGAAACAGATTCAGTCACTGAATTACAGATCGAGGTATTGAAACACTGAAATTTGTCTCCAAGGAGAGATGAAGACAATATTCTGGTTTTCTGACTCTTACACAAAAGTTTTTGGGTTTTGTTTGTTTCTTTGTTTGTTTTCGTTTTTGGACATCACATTCCTTTTAGCTTCGTGGAAACTATAATATCCTTCACAAACTTTACATTGGGGTCTGGTTATCCAAGGTCAAGGCTTAGCTGAGACAGGAGGCCAGGAGCTTTGGCCAATCCAAGCTTTATTATTGCTCAAACCAGGAGAAATAGATTTGGGTGAAAATAACTAATTAAAATGTAATAGTAATGTCAAAGAAGAAGAGGTAGATTAAAAAGAATACGGATATCTGTTGGTTTGTGATCTATAGCTTGATCAAGAACATTTCCTTACTGCACAAAGCGTTATCTCTTTAAGGCAACTTTATGCTGACCTGGTTGTCTCTAGTTTGCAAAAATGTCTTATGCCTGTCACATATTTCAAAATGCTTTCCTGTCCGTGACCCTGTTTGATATCCATACCACTCTAGTAAGATAAGTGTTAGCATATTCATTTAAGGGATGAAATTCAGAGAAGTAAAGAGACTTTCTTAAGTCTAGTTAGCAACTGACTCAAGCATACAGCATTTTAGAAGAGATATTACTATGAATTTTTTTTTCAGAGTTTGCTCTCTGAGCATCTGACATGAATTTTCTCATGTACTCCGCATAACTCCTTTTTGTACTTGTCTAACTTAAACCTCATCCCAGCTCTACAGGATAACAGTATGTGACTGATGAAGAAGCTAAGGTATAGGGAAGAAATCACCTTTCGATCATGTCATTCATCTACTCATTTAACAAATATATGTTGAGCTTTTCAGTTCTGGACATTTATCTAGGCTCTAGGAATAGAGAGGTAAGATGAGACTCTGTTGTCATAGAGATTGCACTTGACCGGGGAGAGAGAAGCACTAAACAAGTGAATAAATAAACATAGAAATTGCTCTGAGATGAATCAAGAAGAGGCAGGCCTTAGGGAGTACGTGGGCCCAGGAAGTGCTCTGTTTTGGACACTGTGGTCAGATGCTTGTACTAGAGCTGACACCTGAAGGAGGTGAGGAAGGAGCATGCCGCTGACTGGGGAAGAACAAGGGCAAAGGCCCAAATGTGATGGGCGTATGTCTCCTGCTCCAGCGAAGAGGCTGAAGCAGAGTGATCTGGGGGACAGCAGTGGGAGATGGGCCTGGGAGACAGCTGGAGGGAGAGTCCTGCAGTGGTGGGGAAAGTCCTGTGACTGAGAGGCAGGAAGCCTTTGCAGGGTTCTGAGCAGTGGAGTGACACCAGGGACACATCTGAGAAATGCCACAGGGGAAATGACTACAGAGGGCAAGGGTGGAACCTACCCAAGGCCGTATGCCTATTAAGTGTCCAGAGGTGTTGGTGGGGGCAGGTGTGGTCTCAATTTTTACATCTGGCCCCCTGGGGGGGCAGAGCTCAGCCCCACGGGCAGGTTTTTCTCATGTTCTGTGTATCCTGTGCTCAACTCCCTCCTGCCACACACAGGGAATCTCCCCCTGTCCAGGGGTTGTTGCCCTCTCTGGCAACCAGCCGACAGGAGCCCACTGAGGCAGGCCAGCGGGCAGAGCCGGGCCAGAGCCTCCCAGGCTGCAGCCTTGGGGAGCCCCACTCACCTTGGACTTCTCTTGATGCAGCTCTATCTGGATGTCTGTGAGCTTGGTCCTGAGGTCTTCGTTGGCAGCTTGAAGGGCGACAATGAGCGCCTCGGGCTTCTCGCCCTTATTTCGCCCTTTCTTGGACATGGTTCCTTTCGGAATGGAGTCTATTGGTGTTTAATTCCTCTCAAGCAGGGGCTGCCATGTTACTGCTGCTTCTCCCGGGCGCGATGGCTCAGCAGCTACTGCGTGCTGCCCCTCGGGAAGGTCTCCTCAGCCGCTGTCCTAGAAGCCCTGGGAGAGGCAGAGACAGCAGTTACCGCTGTGACCAAGACCTGGGCCATGTGCCCGCCAGGCACTCAGCCTGAGCTGCCTGCGTGAGCCCCCTCCCGAGGGCTCCCGTCCACTTGGTGCATCAATTTAGGGCCGGCTTTCCAAAGGGCTAGTCTGGTCATGTCAACGCCCAGCTTAAAACCCTTGAAAGACCTATGATTACATGTATCAGTATATCTTTCACATCTCAGAGTGCTCTTTATGCCTGAACCTGCCCATTCTCCTAGCCTCACCTCCTCCACATCACTCACTTATACCCTGGCTGTAAGGAATGTCTTTTTCTGATTCTTCCTCTCTTCCCATAAGGACTTTTCATTTTTCTCCATCCTCTGCCCAGCCTCCTCACATGGTCCTCCCCGTATCCTCATCCTCACACGCTGCCACACAGACAGGTCAGTCTGACTAACCTTTATGACTCCATCAGGTCTCAGCTGGCATATCAGTTCCTCCCCGAAGCCTCCCACCTTACCCACAGGTTAATACATGCCCTTGTTATTCAAGTGCGGTCACCTCCATAACCTGTAAGCTTTGTAAGAGCAGGAATGTGTTTGTATTTACAACTTGCTTCTCAGAATCCATCACAAGACCTGGGACATACCAGGCACTTAATTAGTATTTGTGAAAGGAAGTCACCTATGTGATGACCTATGGTCACCCTACAGAGAGACCCAACTTTAAGAAAATCTGATATATAAAGATCTAGAATTATACAGTGGATAAACTGGAAGAAGTGGGGATTAATTATGCTGAGTTAATTGGGTCACTCACTTATTCATTTAGTCAATAGGCTTGTATATGTTGTGCTAAGTACAGTATGTTGAAATTGAAAGTGTTAGCTTTCCAAAGCAAAAACAACAACAAACCTTTATCCCTATCTACCTATCTATCTATATCTTCATCATAATCACCATCATCTATCTGATAACTGCCGTAAAGAAATAAACACTAGTTGTTTCAAAAATATAGACAAGAACTTCTCCTTCTCAAGAGAGAAGTAAGGAGTAAGGAGGGCTCCCTGAAGACGGTGGCATTGCCTGGAACTTGAGGAGCGGGTAGGATTGTAACAGGTGGAGAAACAGGTGAACCTTGGGTGAAGGAAACAGCAGGTGCCGAGATACAGCAAACAGAAAGCATAGTAACTATTTTGGGGGAAATGAGGGCCTGATTAGTTACAACCCAGGATATGGTTGATGGGCATTAATGCTGGAAAGTTGCCTGGAAATGATAGATTCTGGGAGACCTGGTATGCCATCCTTAGAATTTTGGAACCTTTTATTTATTTGTTTATTTTTCAGTAAGTAACAAGGAAGCTGCAGGAGCTCTTGGCAGGTAGATGCCCTAATAGAGCAGTACTTTGGCGTGGTTATTCTGGCGGCAGAGTGGGGGAGAGAATGAAGGCAGGGAGACCAGATAGAAGGCTATTAAACTTGCCAGGGTGAAGGATGATGAAGGCCTAGTCAGAACAGTAGAAGGAGGAGAGAAAAAAGAGAGATGTATCTTGATTTACAAATTCTTAAATGTGTCATAGGAACAAGGAGGTAAGAAAAATATGAATAGTAAACTGTTAGAGTCAATGCAAAAAAACGTGACTAGACAAAGAAGATACTAGAGAGTTTCCCATGCAACCTTTCAGAAAATTGAGTATTGTGTACATCTAGGTGCTTCAGTCCAGAACTAAGGGGAATTCCTGCTGATGACCCATATGTTCTAGCAGCTGCTGCTCTACCAAGACCCCTGGTATTCAGCCTTGAGGACCATGCTGGGATCCTGGGCTTTCTGCCATTTATCCATGAGCACTGGGGCCATGCCCTTTGGAGAGTGTCCCTAGGGAAAGGGGATAGGCAAAGGTTAGGAAGTTGGATCCAACTGTCTCCAGCCGTCACGGACCTGTCCACCATATTCCACCCTCGGCTAGATGCTGGAGTTGTCCTTCATGCTTGTTTTGCGCATGTTTCGGAATCATTAAAGTGTATGGCTGGGAGACTTCTAAGTGGTTACCATTCTTTGCTTTTAGAATTGAAATGAATTCAACAAGCATTTATTGAAAATTTGTATGACAAACACCACTAGGCACAAAGATAAGTAAGATAGTACTTAACTCCAAGCAGATTCTGGGTGAGTAAACTCACACGTATACAGTTAACAGGTTTCTCTTCCTCTAGCTGCTCTCTAGATGTTGCTGGTCCCCAGGGCTTCGTCCAGGTTATCTCTACTGGCCCCACCTATAGAGTTATGACTCTCAGTGCTATATCCATAGCCCTGACCATTCCCCAAACCCCAGACTCATGTATTCAACTGCTTCCTTACCAAATCCACTTGGACATCCAATTGGTATCTCAAACCTAACCTAACTAATACAGAGGTCTTTTTTACTAGTTCCTCAAAAACCTTATCCTTCCCAAGTTTTCCCATATCAATAAATGGCACCAGCACATGCCCAGTTATTCCAGATCTAAGCTTAGAAATCATCCTTTTTTTTATCCCTTATTTCCCTTATCCGGTCCACTAGGAAGTCTGGTTTGTTTTACCTATAAAATATATCTCACTTTGGTCAACTTCTCTCAAACCCCTATGGTGCTGTCACAACACAGAGGAAAGGGCAGTTTGGGAAAAGCTTCCCAGTCACTTCCTGGCCATATCGTCATCTTGAATGAAGAATGGGCTTTTCTAACTGGAGATACCCAAATGGCAGAGGAAGGAACTTGAGAAAAACATGGAGCCACACAATTGATGTATGTGGAGAAGGTTGTGAACTGGGAGAAGAGAGACTGGGGTTAGATTTCACAGGCTCCTGAATAATCGATGATTAAATTTAATTCATAATGATTAGATTTCATTAGGTAGAAATGGAGAAACACAGCAGCCTTTGAATATAAGTGTAATAATAATAAAAGCTTACAGTGACTGATTGCCATGAGCCTGTCATTGGATCCAGCAATTAAAATACTGCTCTCATCTAATCCTCACTAAAAATACGGGGGCGGGGGGGGAATAAAATGATTCACAGAAAGATTAAGTAACTTGCCTAAGAGGACTGAGTGGAAAGCTGGTGAGGCCCAGATTCAAATCCAGGCAGTTTGAAACTGAGACCCAAGGTGTGTACCCTGGGCTAGCCTGCCTCATATTTGCATTTTAGAGAGGTAGCTCCAGCAGTGTGATGGAGGATGAGTTACTAAGGAGGGAGAGACTGGAGGCAGGAAATTAGTGAGCCTGCTTCAATGGTCCAGGCGAGAAATAAGGCAGCCCTGAATGGGGCCATGGCCATGGGGATGAAAAAGGAGGTGGCAGCTCTGTCACATGGAGACTTTGATGGAATCATGTCCTACTTTTAAACGTTACATTCTTCTGTCCATTGTAAATAACGAGTACCAGCTCTCTGTCATTGCTTGCAGCAAGAATGTGCAAAGCAACAGCCATATTTTACATTTTAATTTATAATCCTTTCAAAAAATATAAAATATGTGCCTGACTTCATATATTTCTAGTCTGGGAATTATTGTGAACTTCATCCCATAAGAGCTGGAAAAAAGAATAGGATTAATAAATTAGACATGTTCAGGAGAGAAAAAAGCATCACAGGAAGTTGAGGATGGAATCGATTTATAGATACCTTAAGGTAAGCACCTGTTCATACGTATGGCCCTACATACCCCTCTGTTGGAGAGCAACTTTCCAAAGTCTTTTCCAGTTGTGGTGGGTGCCTGGCAATCTCATGATTCTCATATATAATTTCACTAAAACGCTTCTGTTGCTCTGTGCTGCCCCCTCCCCGTTTCGGACAGCTTTATTGAGGTATAATTCACATATCATAAAATTCATAACTCAGTTTTTTAGCATATTTACAAGGCTGCACAACCATTACCACAATCAATTTTAGAACTTTTCATCATGCCAAAGAGAAAACCCATACCCATTAGCAGTCATTTCCCATTGCCCACCAAACTCTCCCAACCCAGGCAATCACTCATTTACTTTTTCTCTCCATAGATTTGTCTATTCTGGATATTTTGTATAAATGGAATCATACAACATGTGGATTTTTTTTTTTTTTTTTATTAACTGGCTTCTTCTACTTCAAAAGAGTCACCCATAGTACAGCACGTATCAGTATTTCATTTCTTTTTATTGCTGAATAATAGTCCATTGTATGGTTGAAACTGAATTTTATTTATCCCATCATCAGTTGATGGGCACTTGTGCTGCCTTTCCTTAAGCAGTCTGAGGTCAGCCTTCAAGAAAGGCTGCCACATGCAGAGGGACACCACCCCTCGAAGGAGCATACTCCAGAGCATAAAGGAGAGCTTGAAGGGATCACTGCACACAGATGGAATGTTTCTGGGCCACCCTCAGAGCCCTTGTCGCTGATAACATCTGATGTAGCAGATGATCTGGAGGAGGGACAGAAGCCTTGTTCAACTAAGGGCCAATCCTGGTGGGGGGGGTGGGCAGGGGGAGACGGCTTCATAACTTAAAAAAACTTGAAGGCATTTTAAGTGATCCCTAGGTTTCCCGCTCTTAGCTGCAATGATGGTAGTGCTAGCCTCAGGCAATGCGGTGAGGCACCAAAGGTGAGAATTTTAGCTTATCCTCTGGTCCTACCCTGTCCTTAATCAGATACCTCCCATAGCCACCAAGGCTGAATTTCTCTGCAACCAAGTCTCTGACAAAGATATCAGAAAATTTAGAGACAGGCTCTCAGGAGCAATTGCATTTTAAAATAAGGACCACTGCTTGAGAGCAAATCTTAATGTAGGAATATATTATCAATGGAAGAGTTACAGTCATCATTCATTCATTCATTCATTCAGTAGACATTTATTGAGGAGGAAATACAGTGTAGGGTTTGAGAACAAAGCTTCCCAAATCTTTGGTCTGGTTGTGTTAAAATCTATTGGAGAGCTTTAGTGATTGGAGCTCCAATCTAGAGATTTTGATATAGTAGCTGCCAGGTGATTCTGATGCACAGGTGTCCCTGAGAACTCCTGGTTAAGAGTATGGACTATGGAGTCAGACAGACCTGAGTTTAAATTCCACCTATGTGTTCAGTAGATGTGGATCTCGGGTAAATCATTAGTTCTCTAGCTGTCAATATTCCTCATCTCTAAAATGGGGGCTAGACGAGTGGGAGTATATAGAACTATTGCTTTGGATTGTTTGACAATTACATAAAAGAATGTAAGAGATCTTCTAACACAGCTCATGACATATGAGAGTTACCATTTATTGAGTGCTTTCAATTTCAACTATTGGCTAAGGTGGTAGAAACAAAATAGCCTATAGGTGTTGTCCTCAAGATGCTTAAATTGAGTAAGAATGACAAGGGATACACAAAAATAATGATAATTCAAGTGTCACACTTATGGAAGCCCTCAAATATTAAAAAGCCATTCATATTCTTGGTTCTCTACAGACTTATTTAGGCACTGGCACAAAACCCCTGAGAGAGAGACCACAGAGAAGGGAGAGTGACATTAACACAAATAGATGAAGCTTCTTTCCTTCCCCACCATGATTTCTCCTCAGGTACCACTTCTTGGAGACTAGAAGTAGTACGCTGCATTTGAAATAATCTTGGGATCATCTGTTCCCAGCTGTAGCCTTTTTATGTCTTTTAGAGTTTAGGGAAACTCAGTGTCTATTTTTTATAACAAAATGTCCAGATTTTAAAATTTCCATTCAGCTGGATAAAGAAAATGTGGTATATATGCACAATGGAATACTACTCAGCCATAAAAAAGAATGAAATAATGCCATTTGCAGCAACATGGATGGACCTAGAGATTATCATACTAAGTGAAGTAAGTCAGAAAGAGAAAGACAAATATATATGATATCACATATGTGAAATCTAAAATATGACACAAATGAACTTATCTGTGAAACAGAAACAGACTCACAGACATAGAGAACAGATCTGTGGTTGCCAAGGGGGAGGGAGGTGGGGGGGATGGGTTGAGAGTTTGGAATTAGCAGATGCAAACTATTATATATAGAATGGATAAACAACAAGGTCCTATTGTATAGCACAGGGAACGATGTTCAATATCCTGTGATAAACCATAATGGAAAAGAATATGAAAAGGAATGTATATATATATGTGTAACTGAATCACTTGGCTATACAGCAGAAATTAACACAACATTGTAAATCAACTATACTTTAATAAAATAAACTTTTAAAAAATTTCCATTCAGCATCATTCTTTTTTTAAGACACACACTTCAAGATTAAAATCAAGAAATTAGAAACATTTATTAAATCAATTAATCAGTATTTAAATATGATGAATCTATGCTACTGTTCTTTGGTTATAATCCTGGTTGCACAGTCTGTCCAGGAAAGTAAAAATAGCCTAGAAATCCTAATATGATGTCCAGCTACATTTTCTACTGCCTCTCACATCCTAAAATATCACACAATTCTTTATCAAAAATGTGGTCAAGAAAATATAGGCACTATATATTCTATTTATTCTTGGCTTTTCATAGAGGTTAAAAACTGTAAGCATCATTCCCACCCTCCACTAGCTTCTGGCCGAGAGGAGGAGGCAAGAGACGAACATCCGTAGAGAGGAAACGAATTCTAGAATGCGGTGGATGATACAGTTGGTAAATGCTGTTGGGGTAGCTTACAGTGGACTGAGAAAGCATAAAGACAACAGACAAGGTGGCATGTGAGCTGAGCCTGAATGACGGTGATGCTGAATGATTCTGCCTACCTTATTGAGTTCTTACTCTGGGCCAGGCACTGTGCTAAGGTACAACCACTTTAGGTACACAAAATTATCCCCATTAACAATCCCAACTAATCCTTTCAGATATTTACTCTTACTACTTTTTTAGATAAGAAAACTGAGGCTCAGAGAAGTTACCTTGAAAAAAGTTACACAGCTATGAAATGGCAGAGCTGCAACTCAAATATACATCTGTCAGTCTCCAAAGCCTCTGAGCTATAATAACACTCACTGGAAGAAAGGGCAGGATTCCACTCTGGTTGTGGGTAGGCTAAAGAGGTGGCAAAGGCATAAAAATGTCAGTGGGGACTTAAAAAAATAGAATCATGGGGTGTAGTGGTTAGAAGCTTGAGATTTGAAATCAGAAAAATTGGTTTTGAGTCAAACTTTCTAGATGTATATACTTGAGAAATTAGTTAAACTCTCTGAACTTCTGTTCCATTACTGTAAAATTTGGAAAGGGATATATTTACCTCACTGAGCTCTTGCAAGGAATAAATGAACTAAAGTGTGTAAAAATGATTAGAAATTATTATCATTATCATTATTATTATTTTTCTAGGACCTAACTATCCAGGAAAAGCCAGCTTAGATTTTAAGGGAAGAAGAAACAATTTATCATTCCTTTGTGTTAAAAGGACGGACTAGGAAAAGCTCAGAGATCCCTGAAAAGACTAAGGCAATTCATGCTTATGCTTTTGGCAAAACGGGACCTGCACTGGCAGGGCCAGTGTTCCCAGGAGTCTTGGCTTTGCAGCTGGTTCTGCCCTAAGCTACAAGACGATATTAATCTTAAGAGTTTCCAATAAGGCTGTTGCCTCTGAAGTATGATTTGAAAAGCAACTGTAATATAAAATAGCTAGAGTTCATGTGTATGCAACACTTCTCCATAACTAACATTTGGATATGTCCACTGCACCAAAACCTTGCTAGCTTGTCTAAGCCTTTCCCCCACTTCTTTTCCAAAGATGATGCTTTAGAGTCAGATGTTGTTAGTATTTGAAATGAATGAATTAAACTTACTTTATTCCCAGTGACCTGCAGAGAAATGTTAAACCCTTCTTTATGCAGGAAAACACATTCATGAACTGTGCATTCATGAACCTAACACAGCAATTTCATATAAAGGAGGGGAGCTGCTATATAAGCCAATCCAACCCTGGAGTTCTAGTTTTCCTATATAAAGGGAATGTGGTGGTGTGGCTATGGGGTCAAAAGACTCTTAACCCTTTATACATCTGTTAGAAGAAAGTGTATCTGAAATGCTAACATTCAACATGGTGGATATTATGCATCTTCAGGATTGGGATGCGTCAGGCTTGTATAGTTCTTTGTGTTACTTTTTTCCTCTCCTATTCTTCCACCGAATTACCCTCTTTATCACATAATAATAATAGCAATTATTTTATTACTACAAATTATTTAGTCAACAGGTTAAATTTTTCATACGAAAGAATGTAATATAAATACAATCAAAATGTATTATTCCTGATGGATTTGTTTTTTAGATCTCAGGTTTAAATCTTCATATTAGAAATATACTTCATGAAATGTACAGTAAAAGAGCTCTCAGCACACATACAGGAGACGTCTAACCTCTTTAAGGGGGGTTGTCAGGAAGGCTTGGTAGAAATGATGTCTAAATTGAAATCCAAAGCAAGTAGGATTCTTCCAGAACTAATCTGCTCTACAAACTTTGTTAATGCAGTTCCTTGTTTGGCTTTCTTTTTCCTCCTCAAATCTCTGGTGAACTCCATCCTACTCATATTTTGGGGGCCAGATCCAATGTCATCTCATATCACTTTCCTTCACACCTCTTCACCCTCTCCTGTGTGGAATAAATTATTCCTTCAATTAGGTTTCTATTTTCACTTTAAAGACACTTATAGTATTCAGCACTCATTCCTTAATTTATTGATTCATCAATTCACAAATGTATGTGAAACATCTGGAGGGGGGGGTATCTGTGCTAAGCAAGAGGGACAGGGTCCCGTCCTTCCCAGAGGAGGAATCAGCGATTTCATGCAGTGTGAAAACTGCACACATGAAAAGAGAAAGGAATCACAGGCATTTTGGTGGTTCAGGAAAGACTTAGGAAAAGTGATATATAACAAAGATCTGTAAGATGAGAAAGAATCAGCCAGCTAAGGGTTAGAGTAGGAACAAAGAATGTTCTAGATAGAGGGAGTACTGAGTAGGAAGGGCCAGGGGTAAAAAAGAGTATAAATGATGCTCTGGAGAAAAATATAGGCAAGAACTTGGTGAAAAAAATGGGAAAACTTCAGAGATGAACTTGGAGACGTAAGCAGGGAACAGTTGGTAGAGAACAGTATAAATTATGTTAAAGGGTTTGGACTTCATCCCCAAAGCAGTGTGTAGTCACCAGAGTTTCATACAGGGGACTGACTTGATCACATCCTGGTTTTAGTAAGTCCTTTGGCAGTTGAGGATGGAATGGACTGAAGGGGTAAACACAGATGTAGAAAGAACATTTAGCAGGCTATGGCCATAACTCATTTAAATCATAGTTATTCTTTAGGTGACTGAGTCCCACTTGAGGGTGAAACTGTCTCATTCATCTTTGTACTCATAGTACCTGTCACAATGACCACCACGAAGTTCAATTTAATGAACACTGGTCCAGATCCAAGGAAAATGCTGAGAATGAGGAACATATTTCACAATTTCAACAAAGACGATTCATAATACGGTTTATTATGGGAAGTTTCCTTTGCTTTGTGCAAGCACCTGAATGGCTGTTCTGATTTCAGGCAAAAGTTAAAGCTTGGTATAACAGTTAAATAAACAATAAAGTTAAATAAATTTTTATTTAAGCCATATTCTGAGATTTCAGGATCCTTGCGGCTATTCATCATACTCCAAAGTTTAATTTCACTCAGCACTCAGCACTATTTTTGTGTATGGTGTTAGGGAGAGTTCTAATTTCATTCTTTTACATGTGGCTGTCCAGTTTTCCCAGCACCACTTATTGAAGAGACTATCTTTTCTCCATTGTATATCCTTGTCTCCTTTGGCATAGATTAGTTGACCATAGGTGTCAACTCTGGGCTTTCAATCCTGTTCCATTGATCTATATTTCTGTTTTTGTGCCAGTACCATATTGTCTTGATTACTGTAGCTTTGTAGTATAGTCTGAAGTCAGGGACTCTGATTCCTCCAGCTCCATTTTTTTCCCCTCATGATTGCTTTGGCTATTCGGGGTCTTTTGTGTCTTCATATAAATTTTAAGATTTTTTGTTCTAGTTCTGTAAAAAAGGCCATTGGTAATTTGATAGAGATTGCATTGAATCTGCAGATTGCTTTGGGTAGTATAGTCATTTTCACAATATTGACTCTTCCATTCCAAGAGCATGGTATATCTCTCCATCTCTTTGTGTCATCTTTTATTTCTTTCATCAGTGTCTTATAGCTTTCTGAGTACAGGTCTTTTACCTCCTTAAGTAGGTTTATTCCTAGGTATTTTATTTTTTTTTGTTGCAATGGTGAATGGGATTGTTTCCTTAATTTCTCTTTCTGATCCTTCGTTGTTAGTGTATAGGAATGCACGACATTTCTGTGCATTAATTTTGTATCCTGCAACTTTACCAAATTCATTGATTAGCTCTAGTAGTTTTCTGGTGGCATCTTTAGGATTACCTATGTATAGTATCATGTCATCTGCAGTGACAGTTTTACTTCTTCTTTTCCAATTTGTATTCCTTTTATATGTTTTTCTTCTCTGATTGCCATGGCTAGGACTTCCAAAACTATGTTGAATAATAGTGGCAAGAGTGGACATCCTTGTCTTGCTCCTGATCTTAGAGGAAGTGCTTTCAGTTTTTCACCATTGAGAGCGATGTTAGCCATGGGTTTGTCATATATGGCCTTTATTATGTTGAGGTAGGTTCCCTCTATGCCCACTTTCCGGAGAGTTTTTATCATAAATCGGTGTTGAATTTTGTCAAAGGTTTTTTCTGCATCTATTGAGATGATCATATGGTTTTTATCCTTCAATTTGTTAATATGGTGTATCACATTGATTGATTTGTATATATTGAAGAATCCTTGCATTCCTGGGATAAATCCCACTTGATCATGCTGTATGATCCTTTTAATGTGTTGTTGGATTCTGTTTGCTAGTATTTTGCTGAGGATTTTTGCATCTATAGTCATCAGTGTTATTAGTCTGTAATTTTTCTTTTTTGTAGTGTGTTTGTCTGGTTTTGGTATCAGGGTGATGGTGGTCTTATAGAATGAGTTTGGGAGTGTTCCTTCCTCTGCAATTTTTTGGAAGAGTTTGAGAAGGATGGGTGTTAGCTCTTCTCTAAATGTTTGATAGAATTCACCTGTGAAGCCATCTGGATCTGGACTTTTGTTGGAAGATTTAAAATCACAGTTTCAATTTCATTACTTGTGGTTGGTCTGTTCATATTTTCTATTTCTTCCTGATTCAGTCTTAGAAGCTTATACCTTTCTAAGAATTTGTCCATTTCTTCCAGGTTGTCCATTTTATTGTCATAGAGTTGCTTGTAGTAGTCTCTTATGATGCTTTGTATTTCTGTGGTGTCTGTTGTAACTTCTCCTTTTTCATTTCTAATTTTATTCATTTGAGTCCTCCCCCTCTTTTTCTTGATGAGCCTGGCTAAAGGTTTATCAATTTTGTTTATTTTCTCAAAGAACCAGCTTTTAGTTTTATTGACCTTTGCTATTGTTTTCCTCATTTCTTTTTCATTTATTTCTCTTCTGATTTTCATGATTTCTTTCCTTCTGCTAACTTTGGGTTTTGTTTGTTCTTCTTTCTCTAGTTCCTTTAGGAGTAACATTAGATTGTTTATTTGAGATTTTTCTTGTTTCTTGAGGTAGGATTGTATTGCTATAAACTTCCCTCTTAGAACTGCTTTTGCTGCATCCCATAGGTTTTGGATGGTCATGCTTTCATTGTCATTTGTCTCTAAGTATTTTTTGATTTCCTCTTTGATATCTTCAGTGATCTCTTGGTTATTTCGTAACGTATTGTTTAACCTCCATGTGTTTGTGTTTTTTACATTTTCCCCCTGTAAATTATTTCTAATCTCATAGCTTTGTGGTCAGAAAAGATGCTTGATATGATTTCAATTTTCTTAAATTTACCAAGGCTTGATTTGTGACCCAAGATGTGACCTATCCTGGAGGATGTTCCATGTGCACTTGAGAAGAAAGTGTAATCTGCTGTTTTTGGATAGACTGTCCTATAAATATCAATTAAATCTATCTGGTCTATTGTGTCATTTAAAGCTTCTGTTTCCTTATTAACTTTCTGCTTGGATGATCTGTCCATTGGTGTAAGTGAGGTGTTAAAGTCCCCCACTACTATTGTGTTACTGTTGATTTCCTCTTTTATAGCTGTTAGCATTTTCCTTAGGTATTGAGGTGCTCCTATGTTGGGTGCATATATATGTATAATTGTTATATCTTCTTCTTGGATTGATCCCTTGATCATTATGTAGTGTCCTTCCTTGTCTCTTGTAACAATCTTTGTTTTAAAGTCTATTTTATCTGATATGAGTATTGATACTCCAGCTTTCTTTTGATTTCCATTTGCATGGAATATCTTTTTCCATCCCCTCACTTTCAGTCTGTATGTGTCCCTAGGTCTGAAGTGGGTCTCTTGTAGACAGCATATATATGGGTCTTGCTTTTGTATCCATTCAGCGAGCCTGTGTCTTTTGGTTGGAGCATTTAATCCATTCACATTTAAGGTAGTTATCGATATGTATGCTCTTATTACCATTTTCTTAATTGTTTTGGGTTTGTTTTTGTAGGTCCTTTTCTTCTCTTGTGTTTCCCACTTATAGAAGTTCCTTTAGCATTGGTTGTAGAGCTGGTTTGGTGGTGCTGAATTCTCTTAGCTTTTGCTTGGCTGTAAAGTTTTGATTTCTCTGTTGAATCTGAATGAGATCCTTGCTGGGTAGAGTATCTTGGTTGTAGGTTCTTCCCTTTCATCACTTTAAATATATCGTGCCACTCCCTTCTGGTTGTAGAGTTTCTGCTGAGAAATCAGCTGTTAACTTTATGGGAGTTCCCTTGTATGTTATTTGTCGTTTTTCCCTTGTTGCTTTTAATTTTTCTTTGTCTTTAATTTTTGTCTATTTGATTACTATGTGTCTCGGTGTGTTTCTCCTCGGGTTTAACCTCTTGGGGGTCTCTGCGCTTCCTGGACTTGGGTGGCTATTTCCTTTCCCATGTTAGGGAAGTTTTCGACTATAATCTCTTCAAATATTTTCTCAGTCCCTTTCTTTTTCTCCTCTTCTTCTGTGACCCCTATAATGCGAATGTTGGTGCATTAAATGTTGTCCCAGAGGTCTCTTAGGCTGTCTTCATTTCTTTTCATTCTTTTTTCTTTATTCTGTTCGGCGGCAGTGAATTCCACCATTCTGTCTTCCAGGTCACCTATCCGTTCTTCTGCCTCAGTTATTCTGCTACTGATTCCTTCTAGTGTCCTTTACATTTCACTTATTGTATTGTTCATCTCTATTTGTTTGTTCTTTAATTCTTCCAGGTGTTTGTTCTTTAATTCTTCTAGGTCTTTGTTAAACATTTCTCTCATCTTCTCTATCTTTGCCTCCCTTCTTTTTCCGAGGTCCTGGATCATCTTCACTACCATTATTCTGAATCTTATTTCTGGAAGGTTGCCTATCTCCACTTCGTTTAGTTGTTCTTCTGGGGTTTTATCTTGTTCCTTCATCCGGTACATAGTCCTCTGCCTTTTCATTTTGTCTATCTTTCTGTAAATATGGTTCTCGTTCCACAGGCTGCAGGGTTGTAGTTCTTCTTGCTTCTGCTGTCTGCCCTTTGGTGGATGAGGCTATCTAAGAGCTTGTGCAAGCTCCCTGATGGGAGGGACTGGTGGTGGGTAGAGCTGGGTGTTGCTCTGGTGGGCAGAGCTCAGTAAAACTTTAATCCACTTGTCTGCTGATGGGTGGGGCTGAGTTCCCTCCCTGTTGGTTGTTTGGTCTGAGGCGACATAGCACTGGAGGCTACAGGCTCTTTGGTGGGGCTAATGGTGACCTCTGGGAGGGCTCACGCCAAGGAGTACTTCCCAGAGCTTCTACTGCCAGTGTCCTTGTCCCCACAGTGAGCCACAGCTGCATCACCCCTCTGCCGGAGACCCTCCAACACTAGCAGGTAGGTCTGGTTCAGTCTCCTATGGGGTCACTACTCCTTCCCCCTGGGTCCTGATGTGCACACTACTTTGTGTGTGCCCTCCAAGAGTTGAGTCTCTGTTTCCCCCAGTCCTGCTGAAGTCCTGCAATCAAATCCCACTAGCCTTCAAAGTCTGATTCTCTGGGAATTCCTCCTCCCGTTGCTGGACCCCCAGGTTGGGAAGCCTGATGTGGGGCTCAGAACCTTTACTCCACTGGGTGGACTTCTGTGGTATAACTGTTCTTCAGTTTGTGAGTCACCCACCCAGCAGTTATGGGATTTGATTTTATTGTGATTGCGCCCTTCCTACTGTCTAATTGCAGCTTCTCCTTTGTCTTTGGATGTGGGGTATCTTTTTTCGTGAGTTCCAGTGTCTTCCTGTAGATGAGTGTTCAGCAGTTAGTTGTGATTCCAGTGCTTTCCCAGTGCTACACATTCTTATTTGCAATGTCCTTTCTTTCTAGATTGAAAGTATTTTACAGCTAATGTAGAGTGAGGAGTACCAACTTCATTGGACATGGGGGAGAAATCTCAAACCAGCAGGAAATGATTGTGTATTCAAGGTCAGACAGAGCAAGAAACATGCATCAGAGCCCCTGCCTAAGAAGGCACTTCCTTCATATGTATACTATTATTAAAAAAAAAGAAAAAAACCCGAAAACTGGTATGTAAAATTAAAGAAAAGTACCCAGATCACTGGAGGGAGTGGGCTTCAGAGAAGTGTATTTATAACTGATAGCAAGCCTTTCTATTTTAGGTATAAGTGAAACACATATAACTTATGCTATTGTTTCCTTGGTGACTGTTTTCAAAGACCCTGAATTTAAAAAAAAAACTATCATAAAAGCACCCTTGCAAAGCGTCAAACATAAGCAGAAATTTCTACATACAGGAGGTGAATAATGTGTACCTGCTATTAAAAAAAAAGGCAGGACAATTTCTATGTTAAGATTTATACAGGTTAATATTACTTGAGTAAAAGCACATAAAGTTTGAAAAAAATAACTTTTGGATATACAATATCGTTCTATTATAAAGAACTGCATTTAATTTACCACGCTCTACTAAAGAGAAACTGGCTATCAATATCTTCCTTATGTTATAATATGGTACCATGTAGTATAATAAATTACAGAATAATATAGATTATTATTATTTTTTATCATTTAGATTTCTGTTTTGAGTTTTGTCCCAGAGGCAATGTTTAACTACATTTTTTTAAACTGATGGGATCTTGGAAGCAAGACTGTGAAGTTGACTAATGGAAAGTAGTCAACCTAGCCCCAGCGTGTGGGCCATATGTTACAGGAAAATCATTGCAAAAAGCAGATCAGCATCTACCTCTTGAACTATAATCATGTGCAAGTTATCATGTCAGAGTTGAAGATAATACAATATGTATCCGCCAAACAAAGCTGCATATGCCATGTGCCAAAGGGGTGAGGACACACACACACACACACACACACACACACACACACACGCAGGAGAACAAAAGGACTAGGAGCACAAGGGCAAGGACTATGTCTCTCTGGCTCCTTGTTGAATCTCAGTGCCTAGTACAGTGCCAGGCACAAAGTAGATTCTGAATAAATATTGCTGAATAAATACATGACTTCACCGAAAGAGAAGGCCTTACAGTTAAGGCTGGAACATGAAGGATGAACAGGAGGGATCAAGGAAAGGCAGAAAAGTAGGACACGTGGAAGCTAAGTGTGAGAAATAAATTGCAGATTACAATGTCTGGTGTGGAAGGTTCATTCTGGGGGACCAATGGATGTACAACTAGAAAAATAAGGGGAGGGTAAATTATGAATGTCTTGACTGCCTAGATACTGACTTTACATTTTGTTTAAAACGTACTGAGAATCTGATAAATATTTTTAAGAGAAGAGGCATGATGCAATGGGCATATACCCTGAGAAAACCATAATTCAAAAAGAGTCATGTACCAAAATGTTCATTGCAGCTCTATTTACAATAGCCAGGACATGGAAACAACCTAAGTGTCCATCATCGGATGAATGGATAAAGAAGATGTGGCACATATATACAATGGAATATTACTCAGCCATAAAAAGAAACGAAATGGAGGTATTTGTAGTGAGGTGGATGGAGTCAGAGTCTGTCATACAGAGTGAAGTAAGTCAGAAAGAGAAAAACAAATACAGTATGCTGACACATATATATGGAATCTAAGGAAAAAAAAAAAAAAAGGTCATGAAGAACCTAGTGGCAAGACGGGAATAAAGACACAGACCTACTAAAGAATGGACTTGAGGATATGGGGAGGGGGAAGGGTAAGATGTGACAGGGTGAGAGAGTGGCATGGACATATATACACTACCAAATGTAAAATAGATAGCTAGTGGGAAGCAGCCGCATAGCACAGGGAGATCAGCTCGGTGCTTTGTGACCACCTAGAGGGGTGGGATAGGGAGGGTGGGAGGGAGGGAGATGCAAGAGGGAAGAGATGTGGGGACATATGTATATGTATAACTGATTCACTTTGTTATAAAGCAGAAACTAACACACCATTGTAAAGCAATTATACTCCAATAAAGATGTTAAAAAAAATAAAATAAAGGAAGATTAATCTTGATGTTATATGCAGGGCAGAATGAAACAGAAAGAAACTAGAGGTTAGAGGTACAGATATGAATCCATTACCAACATTCAGATACAAAGAGATGAAGTTTGGATTAGGATGGAGGAACAGAAGTGCCTTTTTCTTTCCTAACCAAAAGGAATGCTTATTCATCTCACCATCATCATTTTCTTCATCATCATGCAATGTCTTCTCTTAATTGAGCACTTACTATGTGCCAAACAGTGTACAATGCAGCATTTTATGTGCATCCTTCCATTTCAGACTTAAAGCAAGACTATGAGATATACACATTTATTATTCCTTATTTATAGATGAGAGAATTGAGTTGATAGGTCAAGTCCCTTACTCAAAGTCACGGAGCTAGGTAGGTGGCATAGTCAAGGTGTGTCCGAGCCTGAAGTGTCTATGGACTAAAACCACTACACTTTTCTCCAACTGGTCTGTGATGTGTGAAGGGTCCACACAAATGCTGACTGTTGGGAAGCAGTGAGAGAGGGAAGGGAACGTTGAAGATGACACCCAGTCCTTGTGCATGGGACTTGGGAAGACTGTGGATACTGTCAACAAACTCACTGGGATGAAAGGAGGCATACATGTGCTGAGAGATAACAAGAGCTAATATTTTCAGGTACTCAGTATAAGCCAGGCACTATGCTAAACGATATTCATTTTCTCATTTAATCCACAACATTATAAGTATTACAGACAAGGAAAAAGAAGCTCAAAAAAGAAATAAACAGCACAGTTAGGACATAACATGGACAGTCTTACTCGAGGGTCTATAAACCTGACAAAGATGCTGTATTAGAAACACCCGTTCGTTTTTAGAGAATCACACGTGAGGGACAGCAATACCATCTTTTTGTTCATGATTCGTTGATCGATTTACCTATTTATAAACTTTACTCCACAATTCATTTGAAAACAATTTCCAAGCACTTTATAGAAATAGATTGCAACAAAATAAGATTTTAAGACATTTAAAATGAAGTAAATAGTACTTGTGTACACAAAAAGCAATAGTTGAATAGTAACTATGTGACATATATAAAGATAGGCTTTCAAATAGCGATAGTTTCTTTGAGTGGTAGATGATAAGAGGTCTTAATTTAAACTTAGTAAGGCTTTTCTTCCCCGTTCCCAAGATTTCGGTAATAATTATTGTATAATTTCTATAATCTGAATGAAATAATGTTTCTGAGGGAAAACTGAAGAAGAATTCAGTGAGGAAAGTGGAGCTAAGAGAAATTAAGGGTAGATAACCAGCTGAAGCTACAGGTGAAGCTGGAATACATAGTCATGCTTCTGACAGCACATGATGAAAACTGGAATTAATTCAAGCATAGAGACCGTGTTCCTAAATCTGAAATGCTTCGGACTCTAAAATGCCTCTCCTCTCCCCTGAAGAGAGAACCAGCCATTCGGCACAAAGAGTCCCGGCACAACTGTCCACTCTGCAAATCCTGACAACGGGAATCAACAGGATGGGAACAGGCTCCTTCAAACTGTATGCTGGGCCCCTTCTCGCGAAGGGACCATGTAGTCAGTTAGATTGGAGTTTGAGGCTTTTTTTGAAAAAATCGCAGGTTGGGGGTGGGGCTGGGGAGGAACTTCTTTCTGTCAAACCCTACCTTTCTCAGGGAAGCCTTTGCTGCCTGCCAGCCTCTCCCAAGAGCATCTTACAGACTCAAGAGTACAGAGCACTCAGGGGAATAAACTGCATTACCTATGAAATTAACTTCTCACTCTGCAATGTCTCGATCTCTTTTTGCTCCACAGTCAGGGATTTCTCTGGGCCTCTTCACCACTTTACCCCCAGGGCTTAGCATAGTGCCTGACAGTAAAGATTCAAAAGTAAAATGTTTGTTGAAGTAAGTGGATGGAGCCAGAATGACATTTCCATCGGCAAAAGAACTCTTTAAACCCACAAAATCTTAATGTTATTCTTCCAAAATATGAACTATTATAGGAGGAGGTGTAATTTACCATTGAGTTAATCATAATGTTATTTTTACCCCGTATTAAACTCTGCAGTATATTAATAGTAGCTAACTACTTAGAAATTTAAGCAATATAATTTCAAATGTAAGCAATTTACATCTGAGAAACACATTTTTTTCCTCAGTGTTTTCTTTGGCTTAGTACCTATCCCTTGGCACAGAAACTAGGAATTACAATTTCTCATTTAAGATTTTAAACTATTTCTATAGACAACTTTGTTAGGAAAAGCAAATTCAAAGGCTCAGTTTTTTTTTTTTTTCTGTACACAGACCCACAAGAAAGATTCTGAGATCCATTATTTCCTCTTCGTATGGTAAGCAATCTTTGATATTCCAAAACCCTGGAGTGCTGGCCTATAATATTCTAGATCATCATAGCTTTTGTACAGATAATTATTATACTTCATCTGCTTACTCACCTCATACTGTGACAGTTGAATACTACTACTACTGCTAATTATCATCATCATTATTATTATTGACCATTTACCACTGCCGGCCACTGTGCTAAGCTGTTTACATGAATTAGATTTTTAATGCTCTGAGGTAGGAATACAAGTCATCTAGTCCAGCCTCAAATGTATGACTTATGAATACTTTTTACACCTATCCCCCCCTGGGAGGGGCTGCCATGTAAATAATGAAGTGCAAGTTTGAAAATGTAATGAGTGCTGTAACAGGGAAGCAAACCAGACACTACTGGAACACAGAGGAGGAGATCCAATTCCCTGGGGAGGACTAGGACTGCTTCTAACAGAAGGGATAGCTGAGCAGAGTCTTGAATGATGAGAGATGATTTGTCATGTGGTTGAGGAAATAAGGAAGAAGTGAATAAATGTTATATGAGAAGATTTAGTAAGAATTACGTATATACCAAGACTATTGATTAACTCGAGTTAGGGGGAGGATGGAGGAGGGACAAGAGAGAATTTGGAAAGGGCTCATTTTTATATCTGATACTAAGCGCATCTCTATTCTTACACCTCATGTAAAACATTAAATTTGGGGGAGGAGGGTTCCACATGCTGAGCTGTAGACTAAAAAATTGTTTAATAATAATGCTATTGAAGGGGCTTCCCTGGTGGTGCAGTGGTTAAGAATCCGCCTGCCAATACAGGGGACACGGGTTCGAGCCCTGGTCTGGGAAGATCCCACATGCCGCGGAGCAACTAAGCCCGTGCGCCACAACTACTGAGCCTGCACTCTAGACCAGTGAGCCACAACTACTGAGCCCATGCACCATAACTACTGAAGTCCACGCGCCTAGAGCCCATGCTCCGCAACAAGAGAAGCCACCGCAATGAGAAGCCCACGCACTGCAACCAAGAGTAGCCCCCGCTCGCCGCAACTAGAGAAAGCCCGTGCACGGCAACGAAGACCCAACACAGCCAAAAATAAATTAATAAAATAAATTAATTAAAAAAATAATAATAATGCTATTGAAATCTTTCTATATGTCAAGCACAGTATTTACCATTGCACATATAGTCTCTCTCTAAAACATGTTCTTGATGTAGATATCATTTTCCCATTATGCAAGAGAAGACATTAAAAATTCTAAATTTGCCCAACTTTACACAGCTTGTATGTCTATGAGCCATTCACTGATTCAGTTGTTTCTTGACAGCCTATGATGTGTCTGTCAAAATTTAAAATCAGGTCAGCCTGATTCAAAAACATTCATTTTAACCACTACATAGCGCTTGTCTCTCCTTTAGGATCAGAAAGGGAGTATCTTTTTTTTCCTTTTTTTCTATCTATTATTAGCTTTAAAACTCTCAGATGAATCAAAAATAAGTCCTGCTCTATAGAAATCAAAGCATAAGGCTGCAAACACATTTCTTGTCCAGGGTGTTTCAAAGATTTAACACAAGGCTGTGTATCATTATTGCAGCAATGCACTGAGCCCTGATTGAAGTAGTCACTTAGGGCATTTCAGTGATAAATCCCATTTTTCAGGGCACTTATAACCTAGCAGTTAACATTTTTCCTGTGTGAAATAGGGTAAGACAAGGGAGTACTTTACTCCTGCAAAACAGGGCACACAAAATAGCTATTAAGTCTTAAATGATCACATGAGATAGATAATTAAATAAGATGGGATTGGAAGCCTGAATCTAGGGCTGTGGTTGAAAAACTTCTTATAGTGTTGACCTGGTTCCTTCAGACAGTCTGACAAAATACAACCAATAGTAGTAAACAGTAATCAGTAATATTTCCCATGTATTCATTCAGATGGGGTAACAGAGACTTAGTGAAGATTAATGATTGACCTTCATTCATCCCTGAGCTGGTAAGTACTGATTGGGGAAGATTTAATCCAAGCTGTTTGACTGTAGAGCCCATGTCTTCACTCTATCACTCAGTGCCTCTCTTGGAGGGTGGTGATGAAAATTCCATGGACTAAGGCAGGTGAAGGGTTTAGCAAGGTACGTATCAAATAAGAGATCTTTATAAAAATCAGTTTATTTGACAAATGCCTATTTGAACACTTCATAGCTGCCAATCACTGGTCTTGGCACTGAGTAAATAAATGAAAACAGACATAATCTCCAGCTCATGGAGGTAACATGTTAATTGGGAGAGGCACACAATAAGCATGATAAATAAATAAGTACCCTGCTAGATTATGACAAAGTTCTATGGGGAAAAATAAAAGCATGGAAGGTGATGGGAAGTGTCCAGGTAGGTTGCGATTTTAGATAAGGGAAAGCCTAACCAAGCAGGTGTTATTTGGCTAAAGACTGGAAGGGGTGAGCCATGCAGATGCCTGGGCGGAAGCATTCCAGGAGTGCAGGGCAAGTATAAGAGCTCAGCAGTGGGCACAGACATCCACGTTCCAGGAGCTGAAGGAAGCCAGCCAGGCTGGAGAGAGTGAACAAGCTAGGAAAGCAGCCAAGTTGAGGGCAGGCATTAATGGGAAGGCAGCATGTGCAGACCATGCTGTGCTTTTTAGGCCATTTTACATCGACTTGGGCTTTTACTCAGAGTGAGGTCCCATTAGAGGGTCTGACAGGAGAGGTGCCCTGATCTGACTTGGGTTTTAGCGTCTCACTGACTGCAATGGTAAGAGTAGAAGAATTTTCATAAGAGTGGAAGTAAGGAGACTGGCTTGGAAGCCACTGCAAAAATCCAGCTTAGAGATGGTGGTGGCTTAGGTCAGGGTGAGAGCTGTAGAGGTGGTAAGAGGGACCAGATATAAGCTGCTGTTAATCCTTTCTAAGTTGGTGTTTGGCCAAAATTACAATGAATCAGTTGTTAAGCTGAGATGCAAAGTCACATAGGGCTGAATGAAGTATTAAACAGTACGCTAGAGTGTCTGTCTCTGAAATTTATTAAGCTCCCACTCTAAGAAAGGCATTATGCCAGGCACTGCAGATGAAAGAGATGAGGGTGACTATCCCTGCCCCTTTGAGAGCTTAACTCTAGTAAGAGGACAATATAACACAGCTATATGTGGGGGCAGAATGTGGCCGTATGCATTCTTCCAATGAATATTTGCTAGATGCGGTTTTAGGTGCTGAAGATCAATAGATAGAATGTAGATAGAAGAGACAAAAATCCCTGCTCTCATGGAGTTTATATTCTAGGAGAGCGAGACAAAAAACGAGCAAGAGAAATATATAAATTATATAGCATGTTAAAAGGTAACAATGAAGGAATTCATAAAGGTCAAACCCATACCTGCACAACACTGTAATAGGGAAAAATTAGGAACAATGTAACATCCATGTGAAAGGAACTGGCTTAATAAAGTGGTATGTCCAGTCTATAAACTAGTATACAATAGTTATAAGATACATAAGTAGATATACTGAACCAATGAGACTAGCTGCACTTCAAGATATATTACTGAATCAAAAGAGCAATATGATGAACAAAACACAAAGTGTAATTTTTAATATACACACACACATATACCACCATGTGCACATATATGTATATGAAGTCACAATATATTTTGGAAAGACACGGGTGAAGGGATCAAAAAAGCTTCCCACATGCTTCACATCATTTGCTCCCAGGCCTCCAACTCCTCCCTTCTCAGCTGTGGGTCAGTCTGCAGGTCATTCTCCAGAGCTGTGTGGCAGTGTGGCCACTGCAAGATACACTGTGTCATCCTCTGTGTGATAAGCCCCACCTTCATGACAGCTCTGACAATGACATACTTTGATCTGTCTCTGGGAAAGCTGAGACCCTTAGAGTGGACAGGTCAGTCCTGGGTGAAAAAAAAATCTCTTCTGTTTCTTTCCTGTCTCCCAGGATCTTCCTGGGGCTTTGGAGGTAACTGGAGCCTCATTCTGGCCTCTTTCTCTCCCACCTTTGTCACCATCTTCTGGCCCAGTGCCTCACTCCACTCAGCCTTCCCAAGCTCAGTAAATGTGATAAACCACTCCTGCCAACATGCTAGCAGATAAGGTTTGTGTTTACAGACTCTCCCATCCCCCTGATATGTGAGTTTTATTTTAGAAAGGGGTTTAGGAGACACAAGCATTGCATGAGATTTTATATGAGAAAATTAGTGTTACCCATAAACCACGGTACATAAACTCAGTTATTAAAATGATTAATATTAACTCTCCCAGACTTCCTTGGTGGCACAGTGGTTAAGAATCCACCTGCCAATGCAGGGGACACGGGTTCGATCCCTGGTCTGGGAAGATCCCACATATCGCGGAGCAACTAAGCCCATGCGCCCCGACTACTGAGCCTGCGCTCTAGAGCCTGCGAGCCACAACTACTGAGCCCGTGTGCCACAACTACGGAAGCCCGCGTGCCTAGAGCCCGTGCTCTGCAACAAGAGAAGCCACTGTAATGAGAAGCCCACGTGCAGCAATGAAGACCCAACACAGACAAAAACGAATAAATAAATATATAAATTTATAAAACAAAACAAAAAACTCTCCCACCTTTTCCACTGTACACAGATTAAATGTTATTGTTATTATTAACCATCTCACCTCCTCCACAGTAGACAGATTGGGAAATGATATTAATAAATCTCCCCATCCCCCAGCCCTGCTTTTTCTGTCACTGGGAAGATATTTGCATGAACTGTGCTGGGCTTAAAAGGCCAAGGATTTTTAATCTCCCCTGTTCCTAGTACTGCCTAGCATTCTTTCTCCTTTTTTTCCTTTTTTTTTTACAAGTTTATAAGTTTACAAAGTGCTCGAACATGCTTTATCTTATTTAACATTCACAATGAGACTCTGAGACATACTATGATCCCCACTTTACAGATGACAAAACTGGCCCTCAAAAGCATGAAGTCACTTACCCAAGTTGTTACAAAGCTGGGATGTAACCTAACTCGTCTTCTTCCAAGCACTGTGTTCGTGTAACACAACCCAAGCTTGGCCAAACAGACTTTCTGTCCTACAGCCTCACCCGGAAGAGAGGAGTGTTTTTCCCTCTTTCTGCTCAAGGACACAGGAGGTGCTGTTGATTAGTGGGATGCAGAGGAAGGAGCACTGGAACTACAGTGGAGGTGGCCAGGCTTGTGACTGTCCACAGCTGTGTGAGGGGACACCGAGTGGGAGCCTATGTGCTGCACCTGTGCCTCTTGAGTCTGCACGTCCTTGAGTCTGCACATTCTTGAGTCTTCACTCCTGTGTTTCCCTGTGGATGCATCTGTTTCTGTGTCCTTCTTCTGTGTCCTTCTTCCAAGTCATCAAATAGAATGCCCCTTCCTGCCTCAGGACCTTTACACATCCCACTCCCTCTGCAGGGTCCTCTCTTCCTTCAGAGTCTAATGATCTCAGCTCAAATGTAACTGACTCAAGGAAGTTGTTGTAGGTTGAATTGTGCTCCCTGATAAAGACATGGTCAAGTCCAAACACCCAGTACCTATGAATGTGACGTTATTTAGGAAACAGGGTCATTTCAGTTGTAATCACGTTAAGATGAGGTCATACTGGATTAGAGCCCTAATCCAAGGACTGGTGTCCTTTTAAGAAAAGGAAAAATTTACACACAAACACACAAACATAAAGGAGAGAAGGCCTGGACAATGGAAGCTGAGATTGGTGTGACACATCTACAAGCTAAGGAACACCAAGGATTGGCAGCAACCACCAGAAGCTAGGAGAGGAGGCATGAAGAGGTCTCCTCAGAGCCTCCAGAAAGAGCCAACTCTACCAATAACTGGATTTCAGATTTCTGGCCTCCAGAATTATAAGACAATACATTTCTGTCATTTTGCCACCAAGTTCGTGGTCATCACATTAGCCCTAAGAAAGTACAACAGAAGCCATCCAGCTTTTCCAGAATAGGCCATGCATTTAGTGCATGTTTTCATAGCATCAGCTATTTTTTCCTAAATAGCATTGTATCACAGCTTGTGGTTATATATTTGTTTTTTTTTTTTTTTATCAATATTTATCCCCCCACTAAAATGGAAGCCCTATGAAAATGGATAGTGTTGGGTTTTGATCACTATAAGGAGGTAAAAAAAAAACAAACCCAGAAGTGTCTAGCATAAAAACAGCACGGTATGCAATGAACATTTTTTAAATGAAAGAAAGAGTGAATGAATGAATAGATTGATGATTGGCAAGAAGAGAGAATGGCACTTGTAATTTTGGCCTGGGAGTATGGGAAAAGCATCTGAAACCAACACAAAGATCTCTGTTTCTCTCTCAAACTCTGTCTCTCTTCTCCCTCTCTCAATCTCTGTCTCTCTGATTTCTTGCTTTTGTCAAGTTAGATTAGAACATTTGTCTTTTTAAAAGTCTGTGGGGACTGATAAGATTAACAAAACAGTTCATGGTAACAGGGAAAACTGTCAACACCAATGCTGACGATAAATACTGTAAAACTGTGAAAAAATGAAAACAAATGATTTCATTCTGTAAGTTAGAGAAAGTGGATTTTTTTCACTGTCTTATCAAACAGTACAATGATAATTATTTGTACCGTCAATTTTGTATACAATTGAAAATGGTAGATAACTTTTATTTAATGAAATCAGCAGAAGTCATATATATATTTTTCCTATCTTTATGTTAGCTATTTACAAACATCATCACATACTCATATATCTTAAAAAGTACAGGAAAATGATGCTGCATAATGGTTAAGGGCAAGAGTTCTGGAATCAGACCCCAGGCTTAAAGATCAGCCCTAACCACTTAGGGTGTGACCTGGGACACATTACTTAACTCCTCTCTGCCCAGCTTTTAATTTCTGTCTCATAGGGTTGTTGTATGGATGAAATAAGCTAATATATGCAAATACATATAAGAGTAATTGGCACTTAGTAAAACTCAATACATTTTAGCATTATTATTACTATTAGACATCTGACAGTTGATGAGACCATGGTAAGTAGTCACTGAGATAGTCTCATCTATTCATGTCATAGCTACAAATTACAAATCATTTTCCGTGTTCATCTTCCAGAATTAAAAAGCAATGAACAAAATAGACTGGTGGATGATGCGTGGGGTTAGGGATGGCAAAGAGATTTTGCAAACACATTTCTTTGTAATAGAAGTACTGAAAGCTTAATTAATCTTTTATTTTTGGCAAGGGGGTAGGGGGCATAAAATGTCAAAAAATGGAATTAAAAATTAATATGCCCTATTTCCATTCTTTTGAAGCAATTAATTTATTTTTATGGTAATTTTTAAGTTCAAATTTTTGCACTTTAGTCTTAGTCCTGTCAAGTCAAAATTTCAAAGGATTGTTAAAAACTCAGGTTAACAGAATGATTTAAATGGTTTAAAGACTCAGAATTATAATTAATTTGGGGGTTGAACTTCTGATCACACAAATCGGATTTCAGTAGAAAATCAAATCCATTAAGCATATCTGTGGTCTTCGCTCCTTCTCAGAGAAATACTTACTTCTAACAACATTTCTATTAACTGGTTTATTAAAGAATTTTATGGCAAATTAATTAATATATTTAAACTGATGATCAGAATAGCCACACTGGAACTTAGCTCTTCTCTTGGTGTCAAAGAAGATCACTCTCATTCCATCTAAGATTTAACGGAGTTGTCTGCTGGCAGTTGCTACCACTTATACTGGAAAAATACTGAGGTTTAAAAAATTCCTTTAATGGTCTATTTTGGCTAGAGAAGATAAAGTTCATTTGAGAGGGATGCCAGCAGCTTGTTATCTTTTAGGGTGTTTCCTATCTTGCCTTCGTGGCTAATTTTGGGATCACATTTCGATTATGGGCAGCTAAAATAGAAACAGGACTCCTCGGTGGGCTGTCTACATCACAAGTAGTCATTACCCCAGGCCAGGACTTCCTGAGAGATGGAGAGGCCATGCAGGAAAATGAGCCACCCCAACAAGATTCCTACAGATCCTATCATTGTCTGGACAATGGATAGGCTATGCTTGTCAAAGCCACTGTTTTCCATTCTCTCCCACTCCCTCTTTGCGACTGGTAATTTCCATCTGCAGCTTTTGCAGTCTGATGTGTAATTTGGCCTCTCCTGACTCCCTGAATGTGCCTTCATGTTACATCTTCTTTTGAGACTGCATCTTTCTCAAGGTTTTCTTATCTCTTAGTATTGTTCAGATTCATTCTTCTTTGTTGTTGAGAGTCAGAGTTCAACTTTGAAAAAAATACAGTAAAGATGGAAACAAATGAAAAAAAATAAAACATAAGAGAACTAAACTGTTTTGACAGGGATAGAAGTTAAGTTTTATGTCCTCTTGGCCTTTTGACAAAAGTAATGCATATATATGTGGCTCAGAGCTTATCAAATTGTGACAAATGTTGTGTTTGTTTAAGGTTCTACAATAGAGGCCGAGTAACTTGAAGGCATAGAATAAAACAGAAGTACATGCAAGTAAGCCAATTTGTTTTACTGTATGATCATTCCTAGATACAGGACCAGAAGGATTTTCTCCCCTCATTCTCAAATTTAGACTGAGGATGAGTATTCATGATCAAGTTAGAATCATACCAAACTGAAGACATAAATATTAACACTCAGAGTTCTTTTTTTTATTAAAGTATCGTTGATTTACAAAAGTATATTAGTTTCAGGTGTACAACATAGTGATTCAATATTTTTATAAATTATACTTCATTTAAAGTTATTATAAAATAATGGCTAATATACAATAAATTATTTATTTTATACATAGTAGTTTATACCTCATAATCCCCTACCCCTATTTTGCCCCTCCCCCCGCCCCTCTCTAATAGTAACCACTAGTTTTTCTCTTTATCTGTAACTCTGTTTCTATTTTGTAAATAAATTCATTTCTATTATTTTTTAGATTCCACATATAAGTGATATCATATGATAGTTATCTTTGTCTGGCTTACTTCACTCAGTATGATAATCTCTAGGTCCATCCACGTTGCTGCAAATGGCATTGTTTCACTCTTTTTTATGGCTGCGTAGTATTCCATTGTGTGTGTATTTATATATATACATATATGTATGTGTATGTGTATATATATATATATCTCAAATCTTTTTTATCCATTCATCTGTTGATGGACACTTAGGTTATTTCCATATCTTGACTATTGTAAATAGTGCTGCTATGAACATTGGGGTGCCTGTATCTTTTTGAATTATAGTTTTGCCTGGGTATATGCCCAGGACTGGGATTGCTGGATCATATGGTAGTTCTATTTTTAGTTTTTTAAGGAACCTCCATACTGTTCTCCATAGTGGCTGCACCAATTTACATTCCCACCAACAGTGTAGGAGGGTTCCCTTTTTTCCACATCAGCACTCAGGACTCTTATGGAGTAATTTTTGTACTAAATTTGGCAGTTTATAGATAGCTACCAATCCAGTTAAATTAATTGCTCTTTAACGCAAGCTTAAACAAAGAAAAGCCTATATATTGGTTGAGAGGATAAAAAAGAAAAGCAAACTGGCACCAATTTCCAGGTTTCCTTCCACACTCGTGGAAATGAGCAGAACCCTGCAGGGCCCCCGCCAAGTACAAAACAGAGCAGTTAATGATTAGGACAATCGAGTCATAGACTCAGTGTCTGGTGCACACTCCTGAGTTGTTTTACAGATACTATAACTGCCGCCAGAGGAAAAAGCTAACTGCATGATGACCAGACTATAGCTATGACATAAGCTGCTCCATCTTCAGAGCAGTACTGAATCTATGGCTAGCACAATACCAAGAACTGGCCTCAAGAGAATGGGATTAACATTATTGTTCACAATAATCTGTATCTTTGTGGGCATCAAAATAATTGTAGCTTGCTCTGCCCGTATATGTAAGTGGGCAACTAAAATTGTCAGCAAAGAGATGTGACAGACCCATGTCAACATCTTCCGCTCTGAGAATATGGCACCCTATGTCAGCCTGAAGAAGTTACAGAAGACAGATGTTTGCCCATAATCCCATAGAAATGGAATGATGTCCTGACAAGTGGGGATTTGTAAGCAGCTCTTTGCAGGAAACCGCCTTCAGCAGGAAGCCCCTTTCCTTGTCACTTTAGCAAAGCTATATTGTAACTTTTAACCAGGCACCTCCGTACTCTACTCATCTCTGGCTCAAGCCCACCTTTCAAATCTTTTAATCACACAATACATTGCCTAACTTGTCGGTTCTTTCCATAGACTGAAGAAGTAGAAATGAAGAATAAGTAATTAACAGATGACCAGATCTCTTCCTTAGCTTCCCCTTCGGTAATCTCCCGAACAAACTGCGTGACCAAATTGTGTGAACAAGATAACATCTACAGGAAGATCATGAGGAGACGACAAGCCTGCACTCAGCGGGGGATGGCAACAACTCTGACCCCCTATCTCAGTGATTAACTGAGATTACTCCCCTGTTTCCTTTTAAAAGTTTCATGGCTGAGCAGAATCTTCAGAGGGGGTTTTTGGGGGACACTGACTCCACCATCTCCCCAGACTGCCGGCATTCTGATTAAAGGCACCTTTCCTTTCTACCGACATTTGTAAGTATGTAGTTGATTTTGTAAGTGGCGAGCAGTGGGACCCCCATTCGATAACACTCCACAAGGTAGAAGACTCTCAAGGATGCAGGCTTTTTTTCCTTAGATTTCAGGCAGGTGAAATTTATGATGGCTTCTCTTAGTCTGCAGTTTGGCTACACCGGTTCCCGTGTTTCTTTAGAGAGAGCTAGATGCACTGGATTCCTTCCTATGGCGTTATCTAATGGAAACAGCACTTTCCAACTGCAGCAGCCCTAGCCTGTGCCCTGGGCCCAGACATGTATGCTCCTCCCCAGCTTCTGACCTGCAAAGCAAGGCTTGTTTCTTTCTTCTCCTATGTTACAGAAGTGGAGGGTCTATCTTTGTGGGGGCAGGGGGAGCCGAAGTGGAAGGGGAGAGAGAGAGAGAGAGAGAGTGAGAGAGAGAGAAAGCTCAGGGACTTTTTCTTCATTTATACTCATTTAATGCATACTGATTTATAGGAATTGAGGACTTACTTGACTTAGACACAAATTATATAAAATCAAAACATTTTTTTCTGAAAAAGTTATGCAGAATAACACATAGTTCTATTATATTATATATTTTAAAGCCACAATGGATCCAGTATCTAAAATCTGAATATATTATGTTAATTTGGTTCCATTTTAAAGGAGAGAAAAAACAAAACAATATTCTATGGAGATCTTCCCAATATACAGACTGCTACCTGTCTTAACTTTTCTTGTCCCAACAAAGGTTAGGTAATTACAAAAAGGATGTTAAGACAAATCCCTATGGAGGATGGACAAAATTTAGTAAGCAGATAATGAATGCCAGCCATGCTTAAGACTTTTTTCTATATGAAATGAGGTTTATTGAGACTGACATGTTACACAGCTTCAGGGCATGTCACTCGTGTACGCTCCCTAGTGCTGTGCAAAGTGGTGATATAAAAATATATATAATATGGTCTTTCATTGGTGCACTGTGGTCCCCAGAATAATGACATTTCAGCATTAAAAGCTCTTTGCTATCTGGCCCAAACCTCATTTATCACAGTCTGTGTAATCTAAGATTTGGCTGTAAAGGATCTATTCACTACCCACCTTTTGCTGAAATTAACCTATACCCTTCTACCCCTCCTGCCTTTGCTCATGCTGTGACCCCCATCTAAGAGAGCAGAGAATATATACACACCCAAGTATTACATATGGTATGAAAAACACTAAGGCATACCAAGTTTGTGCTGCTGGTGAAGGAAATTGAAAGAAAATAGAGCTGGAAAGGTAATTTAGGCCAGTTAAAGGCCTTATTTAGTAGGTCACAGGGTTTGCTAATGGTTTGAATAGGTGCATGACAGGAGCAGAGTTGTGTATTAGTAAGACAAATGCATTTGGTAAGAAAAGTATTGCAATTGTTAAACAAGACAGAATCAGGATCTAGCCACATTGGATATGGATAAGGATAGATGTAGTGAGATTTCCAGGGTAAGAAAAGATAACTGACAGACACATTCTGGGAAGTTGTCTACAGTGGTAAAAAAAACAATTAGAGAAGGAGTCTTTTAAGAATAAAACCATGACTAAAGAGAGTGGGTAGAAAGACAAGTGAGGTGGGAATAGGGCTGAGGGGCTTGGGTAATAAAGAGGAATTAAGGAGAATTTCATTTCCATCCATACAGTGAACTAGTTTTCTTGAACATTTTACCCACTTAAAAATTACCTAAAATTTATAGATTAACAACAATAGCAGCATCCAGTAACAGAATAAAAATAGGATGCCAGAAATGTAAACAAATACCACAGATGGCTTTATCCTAGGAACATCTGCCAAAATGTGATGACTCTTGAGCACTGGGGACAGGAAATACACCCTAGTGTTTGCCACGAGTAAGGCCTTACTTTTTATGAAGGAGCCTGTGTAAGATTTCCAAAGAGAACTAAAAATCAACCTGCTCTACCAGAAGAACACTAAGACAAAATGCCTATTTCAAACTTGCTGATGTGTGAAGAAGGAAGAAAACGATTTCCTGAGATGGAACCACAAGTCATCCTTCATGGAGATGTGTGGCCTGAACGTATACTACCTGTTTTTAACTACTTGTGTTAGGTAAAAACACGTTGGTTGAAAAACCAGTGCTCTAAGCGAGCAGAGAGAAGCAAACTCGAAACCACTTTGTGAAACATACCTTTAACACAGACCTCAAAGAATTACCCCAAATAATGTTCCAAGGTAGAAAGTTTACTGAGGAGGAGCAGACAACAAAATCAGACTAACAAAGATTCAAATACTGAAATTATCAGGCATACTACATAAGTTATGTATGTTAAAAATACTTTAAAATAAAATAAGGGATTAAAAATATAAGTGCTAGTTATAAAAATAGAAAAATTTTTATAAAATAATGAAAATAACCATATAAATATGATTTATAAAATAACCAAAATTGAACTTTTATACATAAAAATAACTCAAACCTTTAGGTAGAAAAAAAATATAGTTAAAAATTAAATTGGGACTTCCTTGGTGGCACAGTGGTTAAGAACCCGCCTGCCAATGCAGGGGACACGGGTTCGAGCCCTGGTCCGGGAAGATCCCACATGCCGCTGAGCAACTAAGCCTGTGCACCACAACTACTGAACCTGCGCTCTAGAGCCCGAGAGCCACAGCTACTGAGCCCAAGTGCCACAACTACTGAACCTGCGTGCCTAGAGCCCGTGCTCCGCAACAAGAGAAGCCACCGCAATGAGAAGCCCATGCACCGCAACGAAGAGTAGCCCCCGCTCACTGCAACTAGAGAAAGCCCGCGCGCAGCAACAAAGACCCAACGCAGCCATAAATAAATAAATTTTAAAAAAAAATTAAATTGGTGGTGCATATCAGGTTAAATACAGATGAAGAAATATTGAGTGAACTGGAAGATAGAGCTAAGAAAGTTTTCAATAGCATAAACAAAAAGACAGAGATAAACAAAAAACATATACAAGAGGTTAAGACAAATGGAAGCCAGAAAAAGAAAGTCTAATATGTATCTCATGATATCTCCAGGAGGAGAAAGTAGGCAAACCTGGGGAGAAGTAACATTTGAAGAGGTAATGGCAGCTTTAGAATTTAGCAAGTGTCTTGTGAGGGAAATTCAGCTATGTGGTTGTGTTTCCTCATTGTGTCACTGCTAAAAGCTCTGATCAGGACCAAGCCCAGGGTCTTAGCCTGTAGCCAGAACCAAGAATTAGCAACTCTCCAAGGGAAGACAGCAACTGCAGATCTCGAGATCACCTCTGAAAGTTTCTCACCTCTGTGGAATTTTAGTCCCTCTAGTCTTCCTTGCTTCTGCAGCTCTCTAATGCCTTTAAAGTGTGACTTGTGTAACATGTTTGGCTTTTCTTGTTATTTTCAGTGGGAGTATGAACCTGTCATGAATTACTTCATTCTAGCAGGAAGGAAAATTTAGGGAGGCTTCTTTGATATTTAAGCATATTCAACTGGTTAGAGCATTTATGAAGGGCCCATTGTGGCTAAAGTGATAGAGGAAAAAGTTGATAACTGGGAGTGAGAATATGTAGAACCTTGTAGTCTATAGTAAGGATTTGGTTTTACAAGAACTGTAGGAACAAAATATGGTAAGGACCAATGTAATGAATGAAAAAATCTCTAAGGATAGGGACAAGATATTAAGAAGGAATATGATTCTGGGTGGAGGGAGAGGGTATCCTGGGATTAGATTGAAGAACAAAGCTTGGATCCAAAGACAGAGGAATAAGTTAATTCATTTTGCCATCAGACACTGGTTTGTGGTTGAGTGGTAAAGGCAGAGTATTTTAAAGATAAAGAGAATGCTAATTCTTTATCCTCATCCTCATAATTAGTGCAAGAAAGATGATAAGCAGTCTACTGGAAAAGTAAGGAGAGAATCTTCTCGTTAGCAAAAGTTAGGCTTCAATGATTCTAAAACCTACTGCCCACTCATTTTGCTTGCTCATCATCTCTGCATTCTTCTGGTAACTCCTTCAGGGAAACTCCTTCAGGGAAACATCCCTCTTCCATTCCCAGTTCATATGATTTCAGTAGAGTCAACTGCTTTCCCCCTCTGCCTCTCTCCTACTTGCCTGGCAAAAGGTTGGTACATGATCCAGAACTGACCACAGCAACTGATTCTAGGATGAACACAATTTTGTGTAGTGAAACTCAATTCCAGGACTTTTGATGGAATTGTTTTGCTTGAATTGATGGAATGTTTGTCTGGATCAGGTAGTGGCTACCTTGCCAACACAAGAGTTAACACAGAGAGTGCAGTAGAACTCAAGAGGGAGGAAGACTGAGAGTCAGCAAGACAGAACACTGAGAGAGAAAATAGCACTAACATGTCTGAGTGTATCTCTCTCTCTCCAGACTCTCCATTTACATGACATAATAAATCATCTTTACTGCTTACATCACTTTGAGTTGTGTTTCTGTCTGCTTGCAAAAGAATAACTTCTGACAAATGCACTTGGCAAAATTTGAAATGGATGGAATTTATTTGCAATAAAATAGAAGGTTCACGAGGCATAAAAAAGCCAATCCTAGAATTTCAAAGTAATATAAAACCCCAGAGATAAAGATGATACTGAGGGAAATGTTTTGACTTGCTCTAAGTTCTGTAGTCAGCTCATGATAGATCTACTACTAAAATCCAGGTCTCCCATACTTTCTTCTCTTAAGAAGAGATGGGGTTGTACTTACCCCTTCTCTCCTTGCCTCCCCCTACTTGGGCTTTTAGCGCTAGAGAGGACAAGAGGAAGAGTCTCCAACATTAGAGGTGGAACAAAGTAAGAGGAAAGGCAAGCAGGGAGGAGGGATTTACTCTTTCTGGGGACTAAATTATCCATTAATAATCAATCAGCTTCTCCATGGAAAATCAACTGGATTCTCTGTGATAACTAACATGGTCATTTCTCAATAGAGAAGCCTGGCTGAGATTTTCCTTCCTTAACTTCTAAACATCTTTGGCTGTCAATAATCATCTGTATTAATACTTGATACTGCTGTCAATCCTGACTTTGAAGAAAGGCTCTGGGGTGGAGTTAAGAAGCTCCTCTGAAGAAACAGCCCTGCAGTGTGACAGTGTGTGCAGGCAGTCAGAGGCCTGCTGGAGCTGTGTTTGTTCACGTCTCCAAAAAATGCAGCATTTATTGGATAGAACCAGAGAGAGAAAACAGCACTAACAACACAGCAGAGTGCGAATAGCAAGGTACAGGCCAACAACCGCACACACACAAATCAGCTGGGATAATTTTATCTCATCATCTGCTACACCCAAGATGCGTGAATGAAATCTCTTTGAAATCTGCTCATTGGTGCTGTAAGAGAGAATATGCTTTGCCCTAAAGGATAATTGTCCTCTGATTTCTTGATTCCTTGGAATGTCTTTTGCATCAGTTAAGCCCACTGTGAATGTACAGAAAAACGTGTCTTGCTCAAGCTGTGTTTGAACCTCAGAGTTCTTTATGTGAGTTCACTATGTGTGACATCTTTTCTGCACCTTAAGCAGCGGATTACTGGAGCTAGAAGGGAATTCAAAGACTACTTGACTCAGAGACAGTGAATGGTCACTTGGCAAGTAAAGAATATGTTTGAGGAACTGCGTGACATTGGCAAAACCCTCTTCACTTTGGGCCTCAACTCTCAGGTCTGCAAAGTGAGGGTGTTGGACTAAGGGAAACCTACAGTCAATTCCAGGGCAGAAATGCTCTGACTCTAACCTCAGGATAAAGTTTGTGGTTGGGAGGTTGGTCATTCAGTTTGACACAAAGCATTGAAAGAGAGCAAAAGTTCAACCTTATGTGTGACGAAGGACTTGCAATTTAAAATTCCACTTTTTACCTATCAGAAGAAAACATTTTTTAAATGCACTGTTTGGGCATGAATGTGGGGAAACACTTTTATATTGCAGTGGGGGTGTAAACCAGCACCTTTCTGCAGAGCAATATGACAATATATTTAATAACTGAAAATGCATACACCATTTGATTTAGACATTCTATTTCTAGGAATTTATGCTATACATATACTTACACGTGTGAGATTACCTTTGTATAAGGATAGTCATTATAGCATTGTTTGTAATAGAAGCAAAACAGTAGAAACAACCTAAATATCAATGAGAAAAATTCTACAGTGAAATATCATGCAGCTTTTACAAATAAAAGGTAGCTCTGGCAGAAAAATCTTAAAATTACGTTAATAAGGAAAGACTTGCAAAAGTGAATTACCTTAGCTAACTGATTTAAAGAAAAGCTCAAAAGTGATGCTAGCTTTTTTTATCTTCCTTAAGACTTGAGTATCCAGAATGGGTCTAAGGCCAGCAAATACATTCCAATAAAGAATTGAGGGCTTCCCTGGTGGCGCAGTGGTTGAGAATCTGCCTGCCAATGCAGGGGACACGGGTTCAAGCCCTGGTCTGGGAAGATCCCACATGCCGCGGCGCAGCTAGGCCCGTGAGCCACAATTACTGAGCCTGCGCGTCTGGAGCCTGTGCTCCGCAACAAGAGAGGCCACGATAATGAGAGGCCCGCGCATCGCGATGAAGAGTGGCCCCCACTTGCCCCAACTAGAGAAAGCCCTCGCACAGAAACGAAGACCCAACACAGCCATAAATAAATAAATAAATAAATAAATAAAATTAAAAAAAAAAAAAAAGATTTAAAAAAAAAAAAAAAAGAATTGACCAGCAACTCTTTTCAGTCAGCACTGGCAAGGATGGGATCTCGGGACTTTGGCTGAGGTATCCATTCATGGTATCTTCCCTTGCCTTATTCCTCTTCTTACAGTTGTTCCCTTACCAGTGATGCTTGTGTGTTACTATTTTCTATCAGAAATACTCACAAACTTGGGACTTCCCTGGTGGTGTGGTGGTTAAGAATCCACCCGCCAATGCAGGGGACACGGGTTCAAGCCCTGGTCCAGGAAGATCCCACATGCCCTGGAGCAACTAAGCCCATGCACCACAACTACTGAGCCAGTGCTCTAAAGCCCGCAAGCCATAACTACTGAGCCCGCGTGCCACAACTACTGAGCCCGTGTGCCACAACTACTGAAGCCTGTGCACCTAGAGCCCGTGCTCCGCAACAAGAGAAGCCACCACAATGAGAAGCCTGTGCACCACAGCGAAGAGTAGCCCCCGCTCACCGCAACTAGAGAAAGCCCACATGCAGCAACAAAGACCCAAAGCAGCCAAAAATATATTAATTAATTAATTTTAAAAAATAATAAAAAAAGAAATACAAACTCTTTTTCTTAACACGTTATAGTCACCTAATAAAATGAACACCTCTTAAAAAAACATAACAATTACAATATTGAGTACCTACAATGTGCCACACAGTATGTCGAGAAATTTATATAGATCTTGCCATTTATCAAAAAAACTATGATCTACCTAAATATTATCTCCATTTGTCAGATGAGAAAACTTAGGCTCCAAGTGGTTTAATAATTTACTCAGAGAATGACAGCTAGTGAGGGGTTGAAATTAGTGCTTCATTCTTTCTGCTATGAAAGCTTAAGAGTGTTTAGCTCTGTGTTGTACTCCTAGACCTTCTTTGAGGGCAATTGTATATTTTTCATACAGGAAGTTAAACAGTTTATACAAGGCATTGTGATTTAATTCATATTAATCCTATGTCCCATGCATGGTGCTAAGTCCCTGGCAAGTACAGTCCAGTATTAGAAAGGCCAGAAAGGACAGAAATGGACATGTGCTCTCAGGGATACTGGCTGTCCATGTTCCATGTATAATCAGTATTGTTAAATGCAGTGCTTCCCAAACGACAGGCATTTTCATTCTTCCCTCACGATTTTCACTATATCTACACACCAACTATAATATTATTTCATTTTTTCTTTAAATCAATTCATTTTTTCCCCTTAAAGTCTATCAATTTTAGCCTCCATCCAAGTAAAACCAAAGTTGTGGTATGCTAGTAACATTTTCTAGTATGTGATACAATAAATACATTACTACGGGGAAAAAGAAAACAGTCAGTGTCCCATCTAACGGTACACTTTGGGAAATCCTGGATTAATGCTAGATGGAGGCAGAGCAACAATGCCCCCCCCCCCCACGCCCCATGAGAGTCTCTCACTCAGTTTTATGACGCTGTTGCCACCACAGTTTGCCTAGCATTGGTGCATCCTCCCTGGTGACATATCCCACTCCAAAATGGACAGATATATACATGTTTCATCATGCATTCTCCCTTAAACGTTTGACTCAGACTACTGATGTGGTATGTAACAGTGGGTTTGTGATACTGAATTTGTGATGAGTCAATGTTTGATATGTAAATCAGGTCACAAATAGTAAGTAAAGAGTCTTCTTTAGAAAAATGGAATTGTAACAAGATGTTGTTGGCAAGGAGTCATAATCTGAACCAAATGCTTCCACAGAACAGAACTTGGGCTGTTCTGATGTAGGCTACATTGACTAGTCTGAGGAAAGTCAGAAAAAAGCTTAAGCTGAGGATGATTTCTGAGCAAGGTTTCCTAAGACTGTAAGTCAGAGAGAAGGGAGTTTTAAATATATATTATATACATATCAACAAATATTTCCTTAGGAGACATTCTTGGAAGTGTGTGATTATTGAGTCAAAAAGTATGAAAATATTTTTCACATTTAAATACACATGGTGAAACGTGTATCTAGCATGTGGACCCTAGCCACAAATGGGGATTCAAGTGACAATGGAAGGAGACTGTCAGCTTGAAAAGAATAAACTGAAAACAAAATAAAATAAAATAAAAAAAGGAATGTGGACCAAAGAAAGATTCACATTTCCCTCAACACTGGGTTTCAGACATTGATTCTCAAACCTTGAAGAGAATTAGTATCACCTGGGGTGGGAGGTTGGGAGGCGGTTGTTAGGCTCCACCCCCTACAAATTCTGAATCCAGAGCTCTCGGGTGAGAATGGGGAATCTCATCTTCAGCGAGCTCCCAGGTGATTCTGATGCACCCCACATTTCAAAACTCTGACTTAACTGACAGCTAATCATGTGAGAGGTGGAACAAGCTGGAATTATGATTGCCGACACTTGGTTTAATTATGATTAGCTTAGTAATCAATCTGCAAAATAAATAGCTCTTAAAACTTATTATTTTTCATTCACAGTTTTAACTCCTGTTCCTTCCATTCTAATATGAACTCCCCCTGCCCTCACAATACAATGTTCCTGAAACTGAGATGCTTCTTACAATCGACATTTTTTTTTTTCATGAAAAGATGTTAGCAAATCAGTGTTACGGAATACAGTGAACTGTGTCTTAATCAAAGAAATACAACATTTGCAGTGACCTCAAAGGTCCATGCCGGGAGGCCATCTGTAATGTTGTGGATTCCTGGGTTTGAATCATGAGTACCCTGAAAGCAGTGTGGAGCTGAGGTGAGTGGTGAGTGAACCTGGGTGACTGCCCAAGGTCCCAAGCAGCCCTTCTGCTTAGCAATGCAGTGACTCTCCTGAAGCAGTGAAGCCCATCACCACCTCAACAACAGCACATTTTATTTCCTTGTGAAAATCAGCCCTCAAATACTGCCAGTGGTTGGTATGGGTGATGGGTGTAGAAAGGCCTAAGAATGATCTTTTAATCTAAAAAGAGGTACTTTGAAAAAATTGAGGAGCTGAGCTGTGGCAGCAAATAAGACCTATCAAATGAATGATATAAATGGTTTAGATTCATGGAGTTGTCCAATGTTTAAATGATATTTTAAGACTGTGTAATGAAAACTTAATTACATTAGGAGAGTTGAGACGATCTCACTTTTTTTCTGAGAATGTTAAGGATCTACATTACGAAACTTATATATACTTGCATGTATGTATTTGTGTATAAAAATACACACACAAGAGACAGAGAAAGGTAGATACTGTATGATCTTACTTATTTGTGGAATCTATAAAATCCAAACTGACAGAAACAGAGATCAGAATGGTGGTTGCCAGAGGTGGGGGTGGAGGATGGAGGGTGGGCAAAATGGGTGAAGGTGGTCAAAAGGTACAAAGTTCCAGGTATAAGATATAATATACAGCATGGTGACTATGGTTAACAAGACTGTATATTTGGAAGCCTCCAAGAGAATAGATCTTAAAAGTTATTATCACAAGGGGAAAAAATTGTAGCTATGTGAGGTGATGGAATTTGACTAAACTTACTGTGACAATCATTTTGCAATATATGCACCTATCAAATCACATTGTTCACCTTAAACTTATACAACGTTACATGTCAATTATATCTCAGTAAAACTGGGGAAAAAATTTAAATTGTACACAGAAGAAAAAAAGAAAATATACATACAAACAACCCCCCAAATGTTTATGTACACATCTATAATTATTTATATATATACACATGCCTACAATTACACATATATAAATATTTCTATACATACGCACATGGATCTACATACGTATCTCTATATAAATATGTACATATATACTGATATATATAGTATGCATTACAAGATATTTTAAAAATGCAATTAAATATTTTCTGTGGTCTATTGTAACTGAGCAAGTCACATATTAATGACTTACTCTGAAGTCAATATAAAGTAAATTGGGGACTTCCCTGGTGGTCCAGTGGGTAAGACTCCACGCTCCCAATGCAGGGGGCCCAGGTTTGATCCCTGGGTCAGGGAACTAAATCCCGCATGGATGCCACAACTAAGAGTCTGCATGCCGCAACTAAGAAGTCCGCGTGCCGCAATGAAGATCCCGCGTGCTGCAACTAAGACACAGTGCCGCCAAAATAAATAATAAATAAATAAATATTAAAAAGAAATAAATGGGAGGTGAAAATATTATTCTAGTCTTTCTTTTCTTGTTCTCCTGCTTGTACTTTTTTCTTAAGGTCACATCATACTCTGCGTTGTACTTCATTTATCACTGTGCCTGCCTCAGCTCTCCGTTAGACTACAAATTATCTAAAGGCAATGATACTCTACTAGTCTTCGAATTCTTCAGTGCCTAACAGAGTGATCTGCATATAACAGAGGCTTAATAAAATCTGAAGGAGTACTAAACGAATAGATGACTCAGGAAACACAAGCTCCATTCTGAGCTCTTTTATTAATTACCTTCTTAAACTTAAGCAAGTCATTTAATTTCCTTGGAATCCAGTTTACTCACTCTTACAATTACAGAATTGGTTTAGTTAGCCTCCAAGGGATCTTGGAGATTTGTTTTGTTTCACATATTTTAAAAATTCCAAAAGCTATTATAAGTGCTCCATAACACTATGGAGATTATATAGATTCTGCTGTGACACACAACTTTATCATTTCTTCCATTAAATATATTAGCTATCAACAAAAGAAAAATCAAGTAAAATATCTAAAACCAACAGGTATGCACTGCATATACAGTGAAGCGTCAAGGACAAGTAAAAAATACAATTTGTGTTCTTTTGTGAGTAGCTTATTTCACTTAAACATCAGAAATCCTAGAATCTAGCCTGAGTTTTGCCATTTACTAGCTGGGTGACCTTCAGAAACAAGTCAATTGAATTCTAAGGCTCCATTTCCTGGTCTGTAAAATAAAGATGATACCGGCTTTATCTCATTCTTAGGGTTGTTGTGAGGTCCATTAAGATAATATATGTGAAAGCAGTTTATATAGTGCTGTACGAATGAAGGTTGTAGTTTTATACCTCAATACCAATGTTTTGATGATATTCAGCTATATATTATTATGGCACAATGAATTCAAAATGCACCAAGGCTCTGCTAAAGAGAAACATAAAAAAACTAAAATGATAGATGTGACAGGAGGCAGCTCTGAAAACTTAATTACATTATGCAAATGTAAGGTAATGTTATTATTTTATATCTTGATGCAGATTTCTGAATCAGTTACAGGGACACATTCCAAGTAGTAAATGACTAGGTAACAAATTAATGTATCTGAACAGAGAGGAATAGAAATCTTTATACTATTTCTTAAAAAGTCTCAATTAGTCTCTTCAATCTTTCTGAAAATTATTCACTAATGTTGAAAAGATAACATGTTAAATGACAACATTCTGTGACAGTAGAGACATAAATGGATCTACCTTTAAAAATAACTTTTTTCTTCTGCAACTTACCTTTTTTATTGAAGTATAGTTGATTTATAATGTTGTGTTAATTTCTGCTGTGCAACAAAGTGATTCCATTATACATACATATATATATTCTTTTTCATATTCTTTTCCATTATGGTTTATCACAGGATATTGAATATAGTTCCCCATGTTATACAGTAGGACCTCATTGTTTATCTATTCTATATATAATACTTTGCATCTGCTAATCCCAAACTCCCAATCCATCCCTCACCCACTCCCTCTCTGCCTTGGCAACCACAAGTCTGTTCTCTACGTCTGAGTCTGTTTTTGTTTGGTAGATAAATTCATGTGTCATATTTTAGATTTCACATATAAGTAATATATGGTATTTGTCTTTCTCTTTCTGACTTACTTCACTTAGTATGATAATCTCTAAGTCCATCTATGTTGCTGTAAATGGCATTATTTCATTCTTTTTTATGGCTGAGTAGTATTCCATTGTATATATGTATCAATACCACATCTTCTTTATCCATTCATCTATCAATAGACATTTAAGTTGTTTCCATGTCTTGGCTATTGAAAAATAACTTTTCTTATTTTTATTTTCAGAGGGACTTTGAGAACATGGGCTTGATGGCAAAAGAGAATATGACTATTACTGCCAAGAAATAGATGTCTGTGCCTAATACAAGGGGAACAAACCCAGAGCCTGCAATTTCCTAGAGTCATAATGAGGTAGTTCCCAGTCCATAGAAGTAATGATAAAATGGTATATAGAGGATTAACCAAGATGGCGGAGTAGAAGGACGAGCTCTCACTCCCTCTTGCGAGAGCACCAGAATCACAACTGGCTGCTGGACAATCATTGACAGGAAGACCCTGGACTTCACCAAGGAGGATACCCCACGTCCAAGGACAGAGGAGAAGCCACAGTGAGATGGTAGGAGGGGCGCAATCAGAGTAAAATCAAATCGCATAACTGCTGGGTGGGTGACTCACAGACTGGCGAACACTTATACCACAGAAGTCCACCCACTGGAGTGAAGGTTCTGAGCCCCACGTCAGGCTTCCCAACCTGGGGGTCCGGCAACGGGAGGAGGAATTCCTAGAGAATCAGACTTTGAAGCCTAGTGGGCATTGATTGCAGGACTTCGACAAGACTGGGAGAAACAGAGACCCCACTCTTGGAGGGCACACACAAAGTAGTGTGCGCATCACGACCCAGGGAAAGGAGCAGTGACCCTGGGGGAGACTGAACCAGACCTACCTGCTGGTGTTGGGGGGGTCTCCTGCAGAGGTGGGGGGTGGCTCTGTTTCACCGTGGGGACAAGGACACTGGCAGCAGAGGTTCTGGGAAGTGCTCCTTGGCGTGAGCCCTCCCAGAGTCTGCCATTAACCCCACCAAAGAGCCCAGGTAGGCTCCAGTGTTGGGTTGCCTCAGGCAAAACAACCAACAGGGAGGGAACCCAGCCCCACCCATCAACAGTCAAGTGGATTAAAGTTTTACTGAGCTCTGACCGCCACAGCAACAGTCAGCTCTACCCACCACCAAAGCCTCCCATCAAGCCTCTTAGATAGCCTCAACCACCAGAGGGCAGACAGCAGAAGCAAGAAAAACTACAATCCTGCAGCCTGTGGACCAAAAGCCACAGTTACAGAAAGATAGACAAGATGAAAAGGCAGAGGGCTATGTACCAGATGAAGGAACAAGAAAAAACTCCAGAAAAACAACCAAATGAAGTGGAGATAGGCAACCTTCCGGAAAAAGAATTCAGAATAATGATAGTGAAGATGATCCAGGACCTCGGAATAAGAATGGAGGCAAAGATTGAGAAGATGCAAGAAATGATTAACAAAGACCTAGAAGAATTAAAGAACAAACAAACAGAGATGACCAATACAATAACTGAAATGAAAACTACACTAGAAGGAATCAATAGCAGAATAACTGAGGCAGAAGAACGGATAAGTGACCTGGAAGACAGAATGGTGGAATTCACTGCTGCGGAACAGACTAAAGAAAAAAGAATGAAAAGAAATGAAGACAGCCTAAGAGACCTCTGGGACAACATTAAACGCAACAACATTCGCATTATAGGGGTCCCAGAAGGTGAAGAGAGAGAGAAAGGACCAGAGAAAATATTTGAAGCGATTATAGTCGAAAACGTCCCTAACATGGGAAAGGAAATAGCCACCCAAGTCCAGGAAGCACAGAGAGTCCCATACAGGATAAACCCAAGGAGAAACACGCCGAGACACATAGTAATCAAAGTGGCAAAAATTAAAGACAAAGAAAAATTATTGAAAGCAGCGAGGGAAAAACGACAAATAACATACAAGGGAACTCCCATAAGGTTAACAGCTGATTTCTCAGCAGAAACTCTGCAAGCCAGAAGGGAGTGGCATGATATACTTAAAGTGATGAAAGGGAAGAACCTACAACCAAGATTACTCTACCCGGCAAGGATCTCATTTAGATTTGATGGAGAAATCAAAAGCTTTACAGACAAGCAAAAGCTAAGAGAATTCAGCACCACCAAACCAGCTCTACAACAAATGCTAAAGGAACTTCCCTAAGTGGGAAACACAAGAGAAGAAAAGGACCTACAAAAACAAACCCAAAACAATTAAGAAAATGGTCATAGGAACATACATATCGATAATTACCTTAAACGTGAATGGATTAAATGCCCCAACCAAAAGACATAGACTGGCTGAATGGATACAAAAACAAGACCCATATATATGCTGTCTACAAGAGACCCACTTTAGACCTAGGGACACATACAGACTGAAAGTGAGGGGATGGAAAAAGATATTCCATGCAAATGGAAATCAAAAGAAAGCTGGAGTAGCTATACTCATATCAGATAAAATAGACTTTAAAATAAAGAATGTTACAAGAGACAAGGAAGGACACTACATAATGATCAAGGGATCAATCCAAGAAGAAGATATAACAATTATAAATATATATGCACCCAACATAGGAGCACCTCAATACATAAGGCAACTGCTAACAGCTATAAAAGAGGAAATTGACAGTAACACAATCATAGTGGGGGACTTTAACACCTCACTTACACCAATGGACAGATCATCCAAAATGAAAATAAATAAGGAAACAGAAGCTTTAAATGACACAAAAGACCAGATAGATTTAATTGATATATATAGGACATTCCATCCAAAAACAGCAGATTACACGTTCTTCTCAAGTGCGCACGGAACATTCTCCAGGATAGATCACATCTTGGGTCACAAATCAAGCCTCAGTAAATTTAAGAAAATTGAAATCATATCAAGCATCTTTTCTCACCACAACGCTATGAGATTAGAAATGAATTACAGGGAAAAAAAAGTAAAAAACACAAACACATGGAGGCTAAACAATACGTTACTAAATAACCAAGAGATCACTGAAGAAATCAAAGAGGAAATCAAAAAATACCTAGAGACAAATGACAATGAAAACACGACGACCCAAAACCTATGGGATGCAGCAAAAGCAGTTCTAAGAGGGAAGTTTATAGCTATACAAGCCTACCTCAAGAAACAAGAAAAATCTCAAGTAAACAATCTAACCTTACACCTAAAGAAACTAGAGAAAGAAGAACAAACAAAACCCAAAGTTAGCAGAAGGAAAGAAATCATAAAGATCAGAGCAGAAATAAATGAAATAGAAACAAAGAAAACAATAGCAAACATCAATAAAACTAAAAGTTGGTTCTTTGAGAAGATAAACAAAATTGATAAGCCATTAGACAGACTCATCAAGAAAAAGAGGGAGAGGACTCAAATCAATAAAATCAGAAATGAAAAAGGAGAAGTTACAACAGACACCGCAGAAATACAAAGCATCCTAAGAGACTACTACAAGCAACTTTATGCCAATAAAATGGACAACCTGGAAGAAATGGACAAATTCTTAGAAAGGTATAACCTTCCAAGACTGAACCAGGAAGAAACAGAAAATATGAACAGACCAATCACAAGTAATGAAATTGAAACTGTGATTAAAAATCTTCCAACAAACAAAAGTCCAGGACCAGATGGCTTCACAGGTGAATTCTATCAAACAATTAGAGAAGAGCTAACACCTATCCTTCTCAAACTCTTCCAAAAAATTGCACAGGAAGGAACACTCCCAAACTCATTCTATGAGGCCACCATCACCCTGATACCAAAACCAGACAAAGACACTACAAAAAAAGAAAATTACAGACCAATATCACTGATGAATATAGATGCAAAAATCCTCAACAAAATACTAGCAAACAGAATCCAACAACACATTAAAAGTATCATACACCACGATCAAGTGGGATTTATCCCAGGGATGCAAGGATTCTTCAATATACGCAAATCAATCAATGTGATACACCATATTAACAAATTGAAGAATAAAAGCCATATGATCATCTCAATAGATGCAGAAAAAGCTTTTGACAAAATTCAACACCCATTTATGATAAAAACTCTCCAGAAAGTGGGCATAGAGGGAACCTACCTCAACATAATAAAGGCCATATATGACAAACCCACAGCAAACATCATTCTCAATGGTGAAAAACTGAAAGCATTTCCTCTAAGATCAGGAACGAGACAAGGATGTCCACTCTCACCACTATTATTCAACATAGTTCTGGAAGTCCTAGCCACGGCAATCAGAGAAGAAAAAGAAATAAAAGGAATACAATTTGGAAAAGAAGAAGTAAAACTGTCATTGTTTGCGGTTGACATGATACTATACATAGAGAATCCTAAAACTGCCACCAGAAAACTGCTAGAGCTAATTAATGAATATGGTAAAGTTGCAGGATACAAGATTAATGCACAGAAATCTCTTGCATTCCTATACACTAATGATGAAAAATCTGAAAGAGAAATTATGGAAACACTCCCATTTACCATTGCAATAAAAAGAATAAAATACCTAGGAATAAACCTACCTAGGGAGACAAAAGACCTGTATGCAGAAAACTATAAGACACTGATGAAAGAAATTAAAGATGATACCAACAGATGGAGAGATATACCATATTCTTGGATTGGAAGAATCAACATTGTGAAAATGAGTATACTACCCAAAGCAATCTACAGATTCAATGCAATCCCTATCAAATTACCAATGGCATTTTTTACGGAGCTAGAACAAATCATCTTAAAATTTGTATGGAGACACAAAAGACCCCGAATAGCCAAAGCAGTCTTGAGGGAAAAAAATGGAGCTGGAGGAATCAGACTCCCTGACTTCAGACTATACTACAAAGCTACAGTCATCAAGACAATATGGTACTGGCACAAAAACAGAAACATAGATCAATGGAACAAGATAGAAAGCCCAGAGATTAACCCATGCACCTATGGTCAACTAATCTATGACAAAGGAGGCAAAGATATACAATGGAGAAAAGACAGTCTCTTCAATAAGTGGAGCTGGGAAAACTAGACAGCTACATGTAAAAGAATGAAATTAGAATACTCCCTAACACCATACACAAAAATAAACTCAAAATGGATTAGAGACCTAAATATAAGACTGGACACTATAAAACTCTTAGAGGAAAACATAGGAAGAACACTCTTTGACATAAATCACAGCAAGATCTTTTTTGATCCACCTCCTAGAGTAAGCAAAATAAAAACAAAAATAAACAAATGGGACCTAATGAAACTTCAAAGCTTTTGCACACCAAAGGAAACCATAAACAAGACGAAAAGACAACCCTCAGAATGGGAGAAAATATTTGCAAACGAATCAACGGACAAAGGATTAATCTCCAAAATATATAAACAGCTCATTCAGCTCAATATTAAAGAAACAAACACCTCAATCCAAAAATGGGCAGAAGACCTAAATAGACATTTCTCCAAAGAAGACATACAGACGGCCACGAAGCACATGAAAAGATGCTCAACATCACTAATTATTAGAGAAATGCAAATCAAAACTACAATGAGGTATCACCTCACTCCTGTTAGAATGGGCATCATCAGAAAATCTACAAACAACAAATGCTGGAGAGGGTGTGGAGAAAAGGGAACCCTCTTGCACTGTTGGTGGGAATGTAAATTGATACAGCCACTATGGAGAACAATATGGAGGTTCCTTAAAAAACTAAAAATAGAATTACCATATGACCCAGCAATCCCACTACTGGGCATATACCCAGAGAAAACCATAATTCAAAAAGACACATGCACCCGAATGTTCATTGCAGCACTATTTACAATAGCCAGGTCATGGAAGCAACCTAAATGCCCATCAACAGACGAATGGATCAAGAAGTTGTGGTACATATATACAATGGAATATTACTCAGCCATAAAAAGGAACAAAATTGAGTCATTTGTTGAGAAGTGGATGGATCTAGAGACTGTCATACAGAGTGAAGTAAGTCAGAAAGAGAAAAACAAATATCGTATATTAATGCATGTATGTGGAACCTAGAAAAATGGTACAGATGAGCCGGTTTGCAGGGCACAAGTTGAGACACAGATGTAGAGAATGGACATATGGACACCAAGGGGGGAAAACTGCGGTGGGGTGGGGATGGTGGTGTGCTGAATTGGGCGATTGGGATTGACATGTATACACTGATGTGTATAAAATTGATGCCTAATAAGAACCTGCAGTATAAAAAAAACAAACAAAACAACTAATACTAAACTTTCATTGGGTTATTTGTATGGAAATATGTTAATATAAATGTTTCAGACATTACATGAAATTTCTAAAAATCTTATATTTGTATTTGTATGGCAATACGTATGGAAATATGTTAATATAAATGTTTCAGATATTACATGAAATTTCTAAAAATCTTATATGTTCTGGTATAATGTTATAAGTAATAATCCTAGTTATTACTTTAAAATGTATATCTCAGAAATAACTAATTTTCTTGTCTACTGCATAATTATGAACTTTCATCAAACCTTTAACTGTGGTCATTTTTAAGTCTTTTGTCATTTACAGACAGTTCTGGGTGTACTCTGATGCTTTTGCAAATATGTTCCTATAAAAGGGTTTCATCTTCAAGAAATTCATGGAAAAGACTCTGACAAGTACAGGTTTCTGGTAACTGACTGTACTGCTGAACTGAATGAATAAGCATTTTCAGAACTCTAATGAAAAACTGATGAACTCATAAAAGTGCTAACAAAAGATCAAGATGAAAAAAAAATTAATTACATGGGACTGAGTGAACTGATGAGGATGAGAATAATTTTTGTGACTTTCTGTCTGAATTAAAAAAAAAAAATCCCACAAGGACTCAGAGGCAAAGAATATACAAATCAATTTTCACTGCAAAGTAAAGGAGCTGTTACAGTGGAGGATTACTGGACTGAATGTCAATATTATGACATAGTATGAGTGGGTTTTATGTTTGGTAATTGCAATCATTGTTGCTTTTGTTGTGCTCATCCATGTACAATGCTTGGTGTCAGTCTATTTATCTCTTGTAAAATAAAATACAGTGTGTGTGTGTGTGTGTGTGTGTGTGTGTGTGTGTGTGTGTGTGAAAAATAAATAAATAAATAAATTACAAGAAAAAAATGTTACAAAATAAATAATAATTATAATAAAAAAAATGGTATATACTCTATTCTTTTACTCATTTATTAGTTCACTCAACAAATATTTATTTTGCTCTGGGTACTGTGATTGGAAGTGGGGACTAAGTAGTGAATAAAAAGGATGGGGTTCTTTCTTTCCCAGACTTTTCAATCAGGCAGAGAAAACAAATGTTTAAAGAACATGGACCAGGGTAGTATGTCTCTAAGAAGGCAAAGAGCTTAAAGAGACAGATACTTATGGGAATTGGGGGCAACCTAATTTTATTAAGCTTCAGTTTCCTCATGGATAAAAATGGAACAGTGTTATCACCAATGTCATGAGTATTTTGGAAGATTAAATGAAACAATGGGTATAAATCATAGTGTGCGATACATAGTAAATTCTTACTAAATGGCAGACTTTAAGGTGTTGATAAAGATATCTTTACCAGCTATACAACTTTGAACAGTTTGAATAGACTTTATTTATGCCATGCTGGAACATTCTACAAGGAACCTTACCTTATTCACAATTCAGATCTCTAAAATGTATGACATGTTGCACTTGGAACTTGGTTTTCTTTTTTTTTTTTTTAGAAATATTGGATTAGCTTTTTTTTTTTCACATCTTTATTGGAGTCTAATTGCTTTACAATGGTGTGCTACTTTCTGCTTTATAACAAAGTGAATCAGCTCTACATATACATATATCCCCATATCTCCTCCCTCTTGCGTCTCCCTCCCACCCTCTCTATCCTACCCCTCTAGGCGGTCACAAAGCACCGAGCTGATCTCCCTGTGCTATGCTGCTGCTTCCCACTAGCTATCTATTTTACATTTGGTAGTGTATATATGTCAGTGTCACTCTCTCACTTCGTCCCAGCTTACCCTTCCACCTCCCCATGTCCTCAAGTCCATTGTCTACATCTGCGTCTTTATTCCTGTCTTGCCCCTAGGTTCTTCAGAACCGTTTCTTTTTTTAAATTCCATGTATATGTGTTGGCATATGGTATTTGTTTTTCTCTTTCTGACTTACTTCCCTCTGTATGACAAACTCTAAGTCCATCCACCTCACTACAAATAACTCAATTTCTTTTCTTTTTATGGCTGAGTAATATTCCATTGTATATGTGTGCCACATCTTCTTTATCCATTCATCTGTCGATGGACACTTAGGTTGCTTCCATGTCCTGGCTATTGTAAATAGTGCTGCAATGAACATTGTGGTGCATGACTCTTTGAACTATGGTTTACTCAGGGTATATGCCCAATAGTGAGATTGCTGAGTCATATGGTAGTTCTATTTATAGTTTTTTAAGGAACCTCCATACTGTTCTCCATAGTGGCTGTATCAATTTACATTCCCACCAACAGTGCAAGAGGGTTCCCTTTTCTCCACACCCTCTCCAGCATTTATTGTTTGTAGATTTTTTTTTTTTTTTTGGTTTGGACACATTGTTTGTAGATTTTTTGATGATGGCCATTCGGACCGGTGTGAGATGATACCTCATTGTAGTATTGATTTGCATTTCTCTAATGATTAAGGATGTTGAGCATTCTTTCATGTGTCTGTTGGCCATCTGTATATCTTCTTTAGAGAAATGTCTATTTAGGTCTTCTGCCCATTTTTGGATTGGGTTGTTTGTCTTTTTGTTATTGAGCTGCATGAGCTGCTTGTAAATCTTGGAGATTAATCCTTTGTCAGTTGCTTCATTTGCAAATATTTTCTCCCATTCTGAGGGTTGCCTTTTGGTCTTGTTTATGGTTTCCTTTGCTGTGCAAAAGCTTTTAAGTTTCATTAGGTCCCATTTGTTTATTTGTGTTTTTATTTCCATTTCTCTAGGAGCTGGGTCAAAAAGGATCTTGCTGCGATTTATGTCATAGAGTGTTCTGCCTATGTTTTCCTCTAAGAGTTTGATAGTGTCTGGCTTTACACTTAGGTCTTTAATCCATTTTGAGTTTATTTTTGTGTATGGTGTCATGGAGTGTTCTAATTTCATTCTTTTACATGTAGCTGTCCAGTTTTCCCAGCACCACTTATTGAAGAGGCTGTCTTTTCTCTGTTGTATATTCTTGCCTCCTTTATCAAAGATAAGGTGACCATGGGTGCATGGGTTTATCTCTGGGTTTTCCGTCCTGTTGCACTGATATATATTTCTATTTCTGTGCAAGTACCATACTGTCTTGATTACTGTAGCTCTGTAGTATAGTCTGAAGTACAGGAGCCTGATTCCTCCAGCTTCATTTTTCTTTCTCAAGATTGCTTTGGCTATTCGGGGTCTTTTGTGTTTCAATACAAATTGTGAAATTTTTTGTTCTAGTTCTCTGAAAAATGCCATTGGTAGTTTGACAGGGATTGCATTGAATCTATAGATTCCTTTGGGTAGTATAGTCATTTTCACAATATTGATTCTTCCAATCAAAGAACATGGTATATCTCCCCATCTGTTTGTGTCATCTTTGATTTCTTTCATCAGTGTCTTATAGTTTTCTGCATACAGGTCTTTTGTCTCCATAGCAAGGTTTATTGCTAGGTATTTTATTCTTTTTGTTGCAATGGTGAATGGGATTGTTTCCTTAATTTCCCTTTCTGATCTTTCTTTGTTAGTGTATAGGAATGTAAGAGATTTCTGTGCATTAATTTTGTATCCTGCTACTTTACCAAATTCATTGATTAGCTCTAGTAGTTTTCTAGGAGCATCTTTAGGATTCTCTATGTATAGTATCATGTTATCTGCAAAAAGTGACGGTTTTACTTCTTCTTTTCTGATTTGGATTCCTTTTATTTCTTTTTCTTCTCTGATTGTTGTGGCTAAAACTTCCAAAACTATGTTGGATAATAGTGGTGAGAGTGGGCAACCTTGTCTTGTTCCTGATCTTAGTGGAAATGGTTTCAGTTCTTCACCATTGAGAACGAGGTTGGCTGTGGGTTTGTCATACATGGCCTTTATTATGTTGAGGTAACTTCCCTCTATGCCCACTTTCTGTAGAGTTTTTATCATAAATGGGTGTTGAATTTTGTCAAAAGCTTTTTCTGCATCTATTGAGATGATCATATGGTTTTTCTCCTTCAATTTGTTAATATGGTGTATCACATCGATTGATTTGTTTATATTGAAGAATCCTTGCATTCCTGGGATAAATCCCACTTGATCATGGTGTATGATCCTTTTAATGTGCTGTTGGGTTCTGTTCTCCAGTATTTTGTTGAGGATTTTTGCATCTATGTTCATCAGTGATATTGGCCTGTAGTTTTCTTTTCTTGTGACAACATTGTCTGGTTTTCTTATCAGGGTGATGGTGGCCTCGTAGAACGAGTTTGGGTGTGTTCCTCCCTCTGTTATGTTTTGGAAGAGTTTGAGAAGGATAGGTGTTAGCTCTTCTCTAAATGTTTGATATAATTTGCCTGTGAAGCTCTCGGGTTCTGGGCTTTTGTTTGTTGGAGGATTTTTAATCACAGTTTCAATTTCAGTGCTTGTGATTGGTCTGTTTATATTTTCTATTTCTTCCTGGTTCAGTCTTGGAAGGTTGTGCTTTTCTAGGAATTTGTCCATTTCTTCCAGGTTGTCCATTTTATTGGCATAGAGTTGCCTGTAGTAATCTCTCATGATCCTTTGTATTTCTGCAGTGTCAGTTGTTACTTCTCCCCTTTCATTTCTAATTCTAGTGATTTGAGTCTTCTCCCTTTTTTTCTTGATGAGTCTGGCTAATCAATTTTGTTTATCTTCTCAAAGAACCAGCTTTTAGTTTTATTGATCTTTGGTATTGTTGTCTCCATTTCTTTTTCATTTATTTCTGCTCTGATCTTCATGATTTCTTTCCTTCTGCTAACTTTGGGGTTTTTAAATTCTTCTTTCTCTAATTGCTTTAGGTGTAAAGTTAGGTTGTTTATTTGAGATTTTTCTTATTTCTTAAGGTAGCATTGTATCGGTATAAACTTCCCTCTTCGAACGGCTTTTGCTGCATCCCATAGGTTTTGGGTCATCGTGTTTCTAGGTATTTTTCGATTTCCTCTTTGATTTCTTCAGTGATCTCTTGGTTATTTAGTAGTGTATTGTTTAGCCTACATGTGTGTGAATGTTTTACAGATATTTTTCCTGCAACTGATATCTAGTCTCATAGCGTTGTGGTCGGAAAAGATACTTGATACGATTTCAATTTTCTTAAATTTACCAAGGCTTGATTTGTGACCCAAGATATGATCTATCCTGGAGAATGTTCCATGAGCACTTGAGAAGAAAGTGTATTTTGTTGTTTTTGGTTGGAATGTCCTATAAATATCAATTAAGTCCATCTGGTTTAATGTATCATTTAAAGCTTGTGTTTCCTTATTTATTTTCATTTAGGATGATCTGTCCATTGGTGAAAGTGGGGTGTTAAAGTCCCCTACTATTATTGTGTTACTGTTGATTTCCCCTTTTATGGCTGTTAGCATATGTCTTTTGGTGGGAACATTTAAGCCATTTACATTTAAGGTAGTTATCAATATGTATGTTCCTATTATCATTTTCTTAATTATTTTGGGTTTATTATTGTAGGTCTTTTCCTTCTCTTGTGTTTCCTGCATAGAGAAGTTCCTTTAGCATTTGTTGTAAAGCTGGTTTGGTGGTGCTGAATTCTCTTAGCTTTTTGTCTGTAAAGGTTGTAATTTCTACATTGAATCTGCTGTATAGATCCTCAGATCCTTGGTGTGTAGAATACTCTTGGTTGTAGGTTGTCCCCTTTCATCACTTTAAATATGTTCTGCCACACCCTTCTGGCTTGCAGAGCTTCTGCTGAGAAATCAGCTGTTAACCTTATGGGGATTCCCTTGTATGTTATTTGCTGCTTATCCCTTGCTGCTTTTAATATTTTTTGTTTGTACTTAATTTTTGCTAGTTTGATTAATACTTGTGATTGGCATGTTTCTCCTTGGATTTATCCTGTATGGGACTCTCTGCGCTTCCTGGACTTGATTGACTATTTCCTTTCCCATGTTAGGGAAGATTTCAACTATAATCTCTTCAAATATTTTCTCAGTCCCTTTCTTTTTCTCTTCTTCTTCTGGGACCCCTATAATTCGAATGTTGGTGCATTTAATGTTGTCCCAGAGGTCTCTGAGACTGTCCTCAATTCTTTTCATTCTTTTTTCTTTATTCTGCTCTGCAGTAGCTTTTTCCACTATTTTATCATACAGGTCACTCTGTTCTTCTGCCTCAGTTATTCTGCTATTGATTCCTCCTAGAGAATTTTAAATTTCATTTATTGTATTGTTCATCATTGTTTGCTTGCTCTTTACTTGTTCGCGGTGCTTGTTAAACATATATTATATTTTCTTCATTCTATTTCCAAGATTTTGGATCACCTTTACTATCATTACTCTGAATTCTTTTCCAGGTAGACTGCCTATTTCCTCTTCATTTGTTTGGTGTGGTGGGTTTTTACTTTGCTCCTTCATCTGCTGCATATTTCTCTGTCTTCTCATTTTGCTTAACTTACTGTGTTTGGGGTCTCCTTTTCGCAGGCTGCAGGTTTGTAGTTCCCATTGGTTTTGGTATCTGCCCCCAGTGGGTAAGGTTGGTTCAGTGGGTTGTGTAGGCTTCCTGGTGGAGGGGACTAGTGCCTGTGTTCTGGTGGATGAGGCTGGATCTTTTCTTTATGCTGGCAGGATCACGTCTGATGGTGTGTTTTGGGGTGTCTGTGAACTTACTATGATTTTAGGCAGCCTCTCTGCTAGTGGGTGGGGTTGTGTTCCTGCCTTGCTAGCTGTTTGGCATGGGGTGTCCAGCACTGGAGCTTGTTGATCATTAAGTAGAGCTGGGTCTTAGCGTTGAGATGGAGATCTCTGGGAGAGCTTTCGCCATTTGATATTATGTAGGGCCGGGAGGTCTCTGGTGGACCAAAGTCCTGAACTCGGCTCTTCCACCTAAGAGGCTCAGGCCTGACACCTGGCCGGAGCACCAAGACTCTGTAAGCCACACAGCTCAGAAGAAAAGGGAGAAAAAAAAAGAACGAAAGAAAAAAAATCAATAAAATAAAATAAAGTTATTAAAAAATTATGAAAAATAAAAAAATAAAAAATAATAAAAAAAAGAAAGAAAGAAGAGAGCAATCAAACCAATAAACAAATCCACCAATGATAGGAAGTGCTAAAAACTATACTAAAAAAAAAAAGGAAAAAAATTAAAAAGCACAGACAGAACCCTAGGACAAATGGTCAAAGCAAAGCTACACAGACAAAATCACACAAAGAAGCAGACACATACACACTCACAAAAAGAGAAATAGGAAAAAAATATATATATATGTATATATATATTAAAAAAGGAAGAGAGCAACCAAATCAATAAACAAATCTACCAATGATAATAAGCTCTAAATTCTAAAGTAAGGTAAACATAAAACCAGAAACAAATTAGATGCAGAAAGCAAACCCCAAGTCTACTGTTGCTCCCAGAGTCCACCACCTCAATTTTGGGATGATTCGTTGTCTATTCAGGTATTCCACAGATGCAGGGTACAGCAAGTTGATTGTGGAGATTTAATCCACTGCTCCTGAGGCTGCTGGGAGAGATTTCCCTTTCTCTTCTTCGCACAGCTCCTGGGGTTCAGCTTTGGATTTGGCCCTGCCACTGCGTGTAGGTCGCCTGAGGGCATCTGTTCTTCGCTCAGACAGGACGAGGTTAATGTAGCAGCTGATTCGGGGGCTCTGGCTCACTCAGGCCTGGTGGAGGGAGGGGTACGGAATGCGGGGCTAGCCTGTGGTGTCAGAGGCTGGTGTGACGTTGCAACAGCCTGAGGTGCCGTGTGTTCTCCTGGGTAAGTTGTCCCTGGATCACGGGACCCTGGCACTGGTGGGCTGCACAGGCTCCCAGGAGGGGAGGTGTGGATAGTGACCTGTGCTTGCACACAGGATTCTTGGTGGTTGCAGCAGCAGCCTTAGTGTGTCATGCCCGTCTCTGGGGTCCGCGCTGATAGCCACGGCTCGCGCCCATCTCTGGAGCTCATTTAGGCGGTGCTCTGAATCCCCTCTCCTCTCGCACCCCGAAACAATGGTCTCTTGCCTCTTAGGCAGGTCCAGACTTTTTACTGGACTCCCTCCTGGCTAGCTGTGGCGCACTAGCCCCCTTCAGGCTGTGTTCACGCAGCCAACCCCAGTCCTCTCCCTGGGATACGACCTCTGAAGCCCGAGCCTCAGCTCCCAGCCCCCGCCTGCCCCGGCAGCTGAGCAGACAAGCCTCTCAGGCTGGTGAGTGCTGGTCGGCACTGATCCTCTGTGCAGGAATCTCTCCGCTTTGCCCTCTGCACCCCTGTTGCTGTGCTCTCCTCCGTGGCTCCGAAGCTTCCCCCCTGCCCATCCCCCGTCTCCGCCAGTAAAGGGGCTTCCTAGTGTGTGGAAACTTTTCCTCCTTCACAGCAGGTGAAGGTCCTGTCCCTATTCTTTGTCCCTCTTTCTTCTTTTTTCTTTTGCCCTACCCAGGTACGTGGGGAGTTTCTTGCCTTTTGGGAAGTCTGAGGTCTTCTGCCAGCATTCAGTAGGTGTTCTGTAGGAGTTGTTCCACATGTAGATGTATTTTTGATGTATTTGTGGGGAGGAAGCTGATCTCCACATCTTACTCCTCCGCCATCTTGAAGCTCTCTGGAACTTGGTTTTCTGATCCAAGCTTCTGAGTTCTGACCTTTGGCTTTGTCTCAGGTCTCTAACTTCACACCTACCATCAGACCTATGTCTGAAACGGCCTCTCCTGTTCTGGACTTCCCTTCTTGGCTACAATCCACACTCATCTGCAGAAGCTATGTTTCCTACCTACTCCAGATAATAACTGCCTGGACTCCTAGGATCAAGATTCCCACCTGGTCTGCCCCATCCTGAGGAAGGTATTTAGTGAATTTTATTTGTAATAAAGCAAATTATGCTCCGTAAGGTCTCATTTTTTGCATGTTGTTAAATGACAAGATTTGATTAGATAATGCCTTTGTATCCATCATTTTATAAATTCCTATTTCTCTTTTTTATTTTGGTGTGAAAATGATCATATTTTGCATAGAGTCCTTTGTAAAATCCCATGAAATCTGTTGAAACAGTAGGAACACACAAGCCAGGGAGCAAATTTTGGAGTTTTTTCACTAATAATACTTACACAGGGCTTTATTCTCCTCTCTTTGTGGGTCTTTCTCACATTATAAAATTGCTCTGCCAATATCAGTTAGTGGAGGGGGGAGGGAATATTTTAAAGCTAGGAATTGGATGTTTCACTCAGTTGCTCCCTCATCCATCTTAATTTAGACACCATGACCACACAGCACCTAGCACCCACCCCTTCCACTCTGATGGCAATAATGGTCATGTCTATGAATGTTTAAAAGCAAAAATGGAAGGGCACACGTTCCAGCTTCAAACACAGACACTTCCCATTCTCCTTCTCAAGGCAAAGCTTAAACAATAACCCTAGCTAAGGATTGAAATAAATATTCTTTGTTATGCTGAGTTCATAAATTCAAGTAATTCTAGTTAGGCAGATTCCTTTAAGAAATATGGCTAACAATTTAGATATGTGTACAAGGAGGGGAGGAAAGTGAGAGTAAAGGAAACTGTCAAAACTGGCAATCTCCAAAAATAAACACATCCTGAATATAAATAATGCATTGTATAAATTTAATTTGTTACACTTTACATCTAAGATATTTCTAGCCAGGAATGATATAATGCTGCTGACTTCAAATTTCTTCTCACTTCAAGGATTGTAAATTGCAGAATTAGTATATCTTTATTATACTAATAAAAATTGCTTAACATTTGTTTAACTTTTTGACAGATGACTATGTCTTTTTGCAAATGTGAGCCTTCCTTAACATCAAGTTTCCATTTTTTACATGAGATATTTTTTAAAAATAGCAATAATGTTAGGAAAAACAATATAAACTAAACTCTACTGAATGTTCACTAATTACCATATACTATTCTTGGGGCATTACATGCATCAATTCACTTAAATCAGTCTAAAGAAGCAGGTAATTCCTTTTTTATTTATGAGGAAATTAATAGTAGGAAAAATGGTAAATTTTTAAGTACATTGAGGATTCTATTTAATTAATAGCAGACTGGATAATTCTGACCAACTCTCAACCAATAAAGACAATTTAAAAGGCTGGGGAGAAAAATCCCATATTTTAAAAAGCATTAAAAACAAATAAGATTATAAAGAATTACCAGTCAGATTTGGGGATATATAGAAACCCAGAGCCAAGAACACAGAGCACCCTGGGGCTTTGGGTCTGACCATATTTGCTGATTCAGGAGAGAATGGCTAAGAGGCTGAACTGAGTTTTTGATAGACAAATAGGTCTAGAGGAAAAAAGTTAGAATCCAATTAAATTGTCCTTGCTTTGGGTTGAGAACTCAGAGTGCTGCATACTAAAAGAAAAGATGAAATACAAGCAAACCAATCTTCATAAAAACTCCAGGCTGGCTGTGAGACATCTGGATGACCCAGAAAATCTCAAACCCCAAATATAGATTAAGGTAAACCCAAATTGCTGTTACCCTCAGGAGTCTGGGAAAGGCAAAAGGAAATTGACTTGGAGAACTCAAATAATTTCTATTAACAATTCTTGAAATACCATGCTCAGCATACAATCACAGGTGACCAAATAAATGAGGAGACAAGATAGCATGTGTAAGAACCAGCAGAACCAAGATACAACAGAAACACACAGACTTCAAATATTGTAATATTATTAGAAAGGGCCTGTAAAACAACTATGCGTACTTAATTCAAGGAGATAAAAATCAAGCTTAAAAATGTTGAAACGCAACTTGAAAGTATAAAAAGTGATATAGGAGATTTGGGAAAGAACAAAATAGAAAGTATTAAGCTGCAAAATCAAATAGCAACAAAAATTAAGAAATCAGTAGATGTGTCCATTGGCATTTTAGGTACAACAGAAGAGTGACTCAGTAAATGAAAGACAGGTCAAAAGCATGGAGAGATCAAAAGATCGAAAATGACTCAAGAGACAAGAGAAGACACAGGATTTTGAGTAAAAGTTTGGCACACGTTCCACAGAGCCATGGAAGGATCCAAAAGACAGAATGGGGCAGAGGCAACGTTTAAAGAGATAATGGCTAAATTTTTTCCAGAATTGTTGAAACATACCAATCCATAGACTCAATAAGTCCAATAATTACTAGTAAAAATCAAAGATAAAGAGGAAATCTTAAAAGCTGTCAGAGAAAAAGAGAGATGGCTGGCATACAAAAGAACATTTATACTGACAGCTAACTTCTCAATAGCAGCATGAAAAGCAGAAGACAGTGGAATGATATTTTCAATAAGCTGAAAGAAAGTAACTGCCAAATGAGAACCCTGTGTCCACTGAAAATATCGTTTAAGAATAAAGGTAAAATAAAGACATTTTTGATGCATACTAATGAAAATCCTAAAGGGTACTCCATAGGCAGAAGGAAAATGATACAGGAAGGAAAAAGGAGCAGAAAAAGTGATAAAAATCTAAGCAAATTCTAAATGAACATATTTCTTGCAGTGTATCTATATAATTATAATTCACAAAAATAAAAGCATATAATTCTATAATTCAAGAAGAGTAAGTATAGCTTTAAGGATGAGAAGGAAGATAGACATGTAGATTAAAGTTAGACTTTGATAAGTCAAGCATATGTTATAATTACTAGGGTTAGCACTAAAAGAATAAACAATCTAGAACTTCTACATTAAAAAAAAGAAGAAATTCAATGATCACAAAATTACCTATCATTCCAAAAGAAGTTAAGAAAGGAGAAGGAAAAAACCAATATAGAACTCCTGGAGCAAACAGAAAACATTTAATGAAGTAGTAGATGTAAAGCCAAATATCAGTAATCACATTAAATTTGAATGAATAAAATACACCAGTTAAAAAGATAAAATTGGCACACTAGGAAAGACAAACAAAAAAAGCCAAAATCATAGCCTAATTTAAAGAGTCCTATCTATAACATAAGGATATAAAATAGTCTTAAAAATATGTATATTTATATGAATTTATTTTATGTAACATAAAAACAAAATAGAAAGTTGTGATGGTTACATTAATACCAGAAAAATAAATTTTACTAGAGATGAGTAGGGTAACTTTTTAATGATAAAATTCATATTCCCCAGGAAGATTTAACAACTCTAAATTTGTGTGTAACTATCCACATAACCTCAAAAAAAAAAAAAAAAGCAAAAGCTGACTGAAGTATAAAGAGAAAGGGAAAAATCCATAAATAGAGGGAGGCTTTTTTTAAAAACACTCCTCTCTAAGTAAAAGATAGCCCCTTCAAGACGTCTAATGATATTTTTAGTTTTAAATCATACTTCTTCCATGCTAAAGTATGGGAGGAAATGGATGTCAACTTCCTTATTTTTTCCCATGGCTGGGACCTCTTAGGAAGGATTTCCCTAGAGATGATAAGTATTTCAAAAACCATTATGGAATACCATACTCCACCATACTTTCAACAGGTCCTATTTATCCTAGGTATTCATAAATAGTTTGCAATACAAAAGTATTTGAAGGTGGAAAAAATTTTTTTAATTTAGAATCTGGATTTATTTGACTATGCAAATCTACAAAATCAGAGTTAGAATGATCATAGACTGCCAAGCTTCTCAAAGCTACTTTTTCTTTTTTTACATTTCTTTTTTTAATTTAAGTATAATTGACATACATTATACTTAAAGGTCCAACATTTTAAAGCCAATGAACTCAATGATTTCTAAAGAGTCCTCCATAGCTTAACATTTAAATTGCTAATTGCTATTTGTACTGTCTACCTAACTTTGCTGCAAATGACTAATCTTAGTACTTTACTGCTTGTTGTAATTATCACACGGGTGCTTTTATAAATACCTGTGCAATCTTTTAAGGATGCTGTTATAACTTGCTATCACATATTTCAAGGTTGTCTCCTTGCTCTTTTTAGTTATTCCTCTCTCCTTCTTCCTTTCCTTCCCTCCCTTTTTTCTATTTTCTCTCCTTTCTACTCCCTCCTCTCCCCCCTTTATTTTTTCTCTGTTTTTGATTATGTGCTGTGCACATGGGAGGTTCTTTGTGTAAGGAGTGGCGGTTTCCTGAACATTCCTCTCCATGATTTCCCAAATTTCTAAATCCTTGAGGATTTGCACCAGAGAGCTCCAGAATACCATAGATGGAAATTTCTTATTTCTTTTCTATCTTATAGAGTGAAGAGAATTTGACCTGAGATTTTTTTTTTTAAGTATGTGACCACCAGCCCCAGCAAAGTATAGCTAATGAAAGGATAACATGGGACTATGTTAGTAATAGGAGAATGGTGACAATATTTTGGTTATATTAGAAGTGAAATAAATAAAAAACTAAACCATCTGATTCTGAAGATGTCAAGTTTGTTGTTTTCTCTGATAAAACAAATCTATCTGTAATTTACTGTTCTTTTAATGCCACAATAACTAATTTTCTCAAAGAATTACCTACTTTGAAAAATTAAAAGTAGAAAATATAGTTCATTTCCATTTGTAACCTTTTTTCTTTTCTTTCCCCTGCAACCTCATTTCATATTGTTATTGCAGGGGAGAATGCATGACCTTTACAGTGCTAGCATAGTTAGTTCACAGCATCAGCAAAGCATTTCTGGGAGAGGAAAAATATGAATATTAGATGATTAATTATATTTTGAATTTTGAAAAATTTAACCATGCATCATTAGCACAGTATTGAATCTAAAGGAAATAGCAGAAAGTTTAGAATATAATCCATAAATTTTACATTTCAATAGGGTTGACTTTTCTAAATACTGGGGCTTTATACCTTGTTAGTCCCATTTTATTTTATTTTTTTTACTGAAGTAGTTGATTTACAATGTTGTGCTAATTTCTGATGTACAGCCAAGTGATTCATATACGTATATATATATTCTTTTCCATTATGGTTTATTCCAAGATACTGAGTATAGTTCCCTGTGCTATACAGTAGGACATTGTTATCTATTTTATACATAGTAGTTTGTATCTGCTAATCCCCAAATCCTAATTTATCCCTCCCCGCTCCTTACTTCTTTGGTAACTGTAAGTTTGCTTTCTATGTCTGTGAGTCTGTTTCTGTTTTGTAAATAAGTTCATTTGTATCATATTTTAGATTCCACAAGTAAGTGATATCATATAGTATTTGTCTTTCTCTGTCCGATTTACTTAATATGATAATCTCTGGGTCCATCCATGTTGCTGCAAATGGCATTATTTCATTCCTCTTTCTGGTTGAGTAGTATTCCAATGTATATATATATACCACAACTTCTTTATCCATTCATCTGTCAATGGACATTTAGGTTGCTTCCATGTCTTGACTATTGTAAGTATTGCTGCAGTGGACATTGGGGTGCATGTATCTTTTTGAATTAGTTTTCTCCATATATATGCCCAGGAGTCGGATTGCTGGATCATATGGCAACTCTACTTTTAGTTTTTTTTTTTTTTTTTTAACATCTTTATTGAAGTATAATTGCCTTACAATGGTGTGTTAGCTTCTGCTTTATACCAAAGTGAATCAGTTATACATATACAATATGTTCCCATTTCTCTTCCCTCTTGCATCTCCCTCCCTCCCACCCTCCCCATCCCACCCCTCTAGGTGGTCACAAAGCACCGAGCTGATCTCCCTGTGCTATGCGGCTGCTTCCCACTAGTTATCTATTTTACATGTGGTAGTGTATATATGTCCATGACACTCTCTTACCCTGTCACATCTCACCCCACCCCCTCCCCATATCCTCAAGTCCATTCTCTAGTAGGTCTGTGTCTTTATTCCCGTCTTGCCACTAGGTTCTTCATGGCCTTTTTTTTTTTCTTAGATTCCGTATATATGTGTTAGCATACTGTATTTGTTTTTCTCTTTCTGACTTACTTCACTCTGTATGACAGACTCTAACTCCATCCACCTCATTACAAATACCTCCATTTCATTTCTTTTTATGGCTGAGTAATATTCCATTGTATATATGTGCCACATCTTCTTTATCCATTCATCTGTCGATGGACATTTAGGTTGCTTCCATGTCCTGGCTATTGTAAATAGAGCTGCAATGAACATTTTGGTACATGACTCTTTTTGACCTATGGTTTTCTCAGGGTATATGCCCAGTATTGGGATTGCTGGGTCGTATGGTAGTTCTATTTGTAGTTTTTTAAGGAACCTCCATACTGTTTTCCATAGTGGCTGCACCAATTTACATTCCCACCAACAGCATAGGAGGGTTCCCTTTTCTCCACACCCTCTCCAGCATTTATTACGTTACTCCCATTTTAATATCAGACATAGAGAAAAACAATATCATACATCCCACATAATCAGATACACAAAATCTAGAAATATATGTATTTTGTATGTTGAATTATATGACACTGAGTATCTTAACTAAACATTTTATAAACCAGCATATAATACTGTGATTTTAATACCCACTTGCTAGTTTACATAAATCTTTAAGAAACAAAACAGTTCCAATTCTGCACATAATCTGTGAGAGAAGATTTCATCTTTTGAGAATAAGATACAATTAAACTCAACAAATCAGCAGCCTCCCACATATGTTAACTGGAATATGGAGAGCAAGTAAAGTAACTCTTCCAACAATAGGAAACGTTAGTGTGCTCTTTTAAAAAAATTATTCAAACAGGGTAGGGGAAGAGTTAAACACAATGACTTTTGTACATTCCAGGTGGTATGTTCTCTTACAATTGCCCCTTGGGGTTATTAATGTTAATTTTGGACAATGCCATGGGGCGAAGTTTGGCCACTCTTTTCAGAAAAAAAAACCTTTTTGCTGTCAGTGCTGGGTGTTCAAGCATACGGAATTTTTTAAAACAGGTAATCATTGATCCAAATATAGTAAAAAGTTGATACTCAATATTCACAAGATGATTCTCTATTACTCTTTTATGCCTTTTGCCGTAGTCATTTTTAGCAATTACAGCTCTGCCTGTGCTCATTCATTATGTAGTCTGTATAAACCATCATTAGACATTACAGGAAAGAAGAGCACGTAGCTTAAAAAGTGCTCATTCTATCTTATTCACCAGCTGTGGCTATACAGTTGTCTCTTCACGGTAGCCTGGGGATAACAATCTCGAACACATTAGCTTTTTTTTTTTTTTTTTTTTTTTTTAGCTTTTTAAAAAATATAATGAATTGTCTAAAACCCCAAAGAAGAGCTGCATAACATATCTGGGACATATGGTGTTAAAATGATCTTGTACTTTCCCACCACCTGTGAGAAGGCATTTTCACCTCTCCAAAGGGGCTTCAATCAAATTCAATCCAATATCTAGAAGATGCTATTTATTATAAAGAACAACAATCCACTTTACCAGATACTGAATTAAAACCTTATTTTGTGGCAGGCACACTGTAAGATGACAGGGTTAAAAAGACAAATAAGAAGTTAATTAAACAAATTATTCCTTTATTCATAATTCTACATTTTTAAAAAACACTGCCAAGCATTGAGCTAAGTCCCAAGGATACAAGACACTTGACCTCAATTTGGTTTTTTTATTCTAGAATACTTATAATGCAAAGCAGTTTTCTTTTACCATCTAATGTACCATATGCTCATAAATGAAGGCCCCATGTAAACATGCCAAATGTACATTTTCTAGCACTATTATTTTTGTCATCTTCCTCTTATTTGTTAGTTACTACACCTGCCACTTGAGATAATGAGACAAGGTGTTGTAGAGAAATATCTTTTAATGTCTTTCTTGTTCTTCAATAACAATAACAACAATAAAAAGAAAACCCATCTAATGTGCTGTGCCCTGTGTGCCTGGCATTGTGCTATGTGTTTTATAGGCATCCACTTTAAACCCATCTGAAAAACTCCATCAGGTAAGAACTACCATCATTTTAATTTAATGTGAAGAAATGAGATTCAGAGTGATTTACTAAATCCCTTGAGTTAACCAGGCTAATAAGAAGTTGAGCTCAAACTCAAACTCAAGTCTGCTGCATGGAATGGTGATACAGAAGGAAGATCTTCTGGTACTCACTCCATCTTCATGATGTCTTCACAAGTTGGGGCAGTTTAAACTGATTTGCAAAAGAGTTGGATCAGTAGTTTTCTTTTCCTTTTTAATCACTGTCTAGATAGATAGATGGATAGATATATATATAGATAGACAGATAGATAGGTAAACAGACAGACAGATAGATAGAACTCCTTATATGATAAGGGTATCCCTGAATTAAGAGTTGGCCAACATCAGTTTTAGTTACAGATGCACGACCTTGACAACATATTTAACAGTTCCATGTTTGCTTTCTCATCTATAAAGTCTTAATTCCATCCTTGCCTAGCTTGCCTCCTTACTTTCAGGAGGATAAAGTGAGAGGATATTTGAGACAGCACTTTGGAAACCTAAAGAATATGCTCAAGTGTCATCAATAAAAACTAGGGGGAGAGGAGAAAATAAAGGACAGAAAAATCACCAAGCTTTACCCCTCTGAAGTGCTATAATTTCAAAAGGCTAAGGCAGGGTTGGATACTGTCAAATAAAAAGCTTTGTTCTCTGAAATGTTTATTCCCTGAAAAACTTTCCCTGCAGAGACAGAAACACAAGAGTTTGTCCTTAATGGGGAAGCAGCAAATTCAGGGGTTAGGGAAGGGGAATTTGAGGTCAGCTGTACGTGGTTTGAAATGGGCTTGGCCATTTCATCATCTACAAGACTGAAGAAGTTGTTTAACTTCCCTAAGCCTCACTTTCCTGTCTACAAAACAGCCTTAATAATATAATAGCTATCTGAAAATATGGTTGCAAAAGTTAAATATAAGAAATGTATGCAAAGTGCACAGCATTGTGTTTGGCTCTGAGCCTGGCACATAGAAAATGCTCAAGCTCTGCAGAGTGGTACACTGAGTGATTTTCTACCAATGTGCTTGTGTTTGTTTTTTTAACTGTGGGCCAAGCCTGAGTGATTTCAGGCCATTTTAAGTTAATAGAGAATGCAAGCAGATAGAGGTGCTAGGAAGAATCGAGGCACGTTTGTTAGACTGGAACAAAGTGAATGAGCAGGGAAGGAAGGTGAGGGTTTCAGGCCAGAGGCAAAGGACAATGTGATGCAGAAACGAGAATCACATCAGTTCCATTTTGAATGGTCTAGGGGAGAGAGATCAATAAAGACACGAAGATCTAGTTTGGCAATAAAGGGCACTGCTTGGAATTTTTAGGGGGAAAGAAGTCATTAAAGATGAAAAAAGTCCTTTGGGGATGTGGGATAAGCAATGGTAATATTCCAGTTCACTCGGGACAGACTTGCTTCGCAGCTGCTCTCTGGTGTAACAATTAACAGTGCTCTAAAAGTATTTAGGTCTTGGGACTTCCCTGGTGGTGCAGTGGATAAGACTCCGCACTCTTAATGCAGCGGGCCTAGGTTCAATCCCTGGTCAGGGAACTAGATCCCACATGCATGGCACAACTGAGTTCACATGCCACAACTAAGGAGCCCAGGAGCTGCAACTAAGGAGCCCGCTTGCCACAACTAAGACCTGGTGCAACCAAATAAATGAATAAATAAATATTTTTAAAAATAAAAATAAAAAAATAGAAGTATCCAGGTCTGGACTAGGAATTATACAGTTGCCCCTACTTCTGAGGCCTGACAATATCAGGGGATTATTTGGAGGGATTCTGGATAAGGTTTTTACAGGAATTGTGAAAGCAGCAGATCCTCGAATAACATGCTGTATGTTATTTAGAGGTTTTGCATCATCTCTTAAATTCATGGTCATGTTTACTCGGGAAAAAGAGCCTCAGATTTAGAGTCCCAGAGAACACAGCAATGCTCTCCTCTTCCTTTTATCTAGATTATTTTGCTCCAAGATAATCACAACAATAGTTTTGAAAAATAGGTCACCTAGATTTCAAAACTATTTTGTTTCGAGCCATCTGGGGCTGAGGATGGTTTTGAAATGAGCCGTTCTTAGTATCACGGCTGAAACCTGACATAACACATTTATTTGCCCATCTGCCAGTGTTGCAGCATTGTTCTGGGTATTTGATATTCAGAAGATGTATCAAGAATTTGAACCTCGGAGAAACAAACTACTCAGCATTTCAATTAGGATCAGTGTGCTGTGCATACAAAGCATCACTACAGAAAATCTTGGAACATGTTGGAATACTGGGTTTTAAAAAGTAAATACTGTCAAACAGTTGCAAGTTAGATTATATTCTGCATGGGCAATCTCTGTCCCTGTCCCTGAGCTGTTCTTCTGAGAAAGGTGATTAATACAGACTCCTGATTTGCATCTCCAGATTCCAACCACCTTAGCTTTCCAGGCCATGTTTAGTAAGTTATTTTCGACACATTTAATTGACTCTGTATAAAGCTTTGATTAAATGGCAGCTAAGAGAACAGGTCATGTGACTCCATGTATTTCCCATAACACCCAACATAACTATATAAAAGATTAGTGGCTTCATTTGGAATCATTGCCATTTTTATGCCCTTCCCCCTTCTTGCTGGAGTAATTCTTAACGTCCTTCTCTTTTACCATGTATTTGTGTGGCTTCCAGAGTTCTATTCATAGCTGCTATCATCATCACAGAAAAAAGAGATGGCTGCATCTCTTGTAAAAAATGGAGTGCGTTATCATTTAAATATGGCCATTTCTCCCCTATCTGCCTCAATGGTGGATATAGGAGAAAACATAGGGCTTATTGTTATCTTTCAGATAATAATAATAATGACTGATACTACTAGTAATAATAACAAATGTGTATTGAATATTTACTAGGTGCTAAAGATCTTACCTGCATCATGTCATTAATCTTCACAAAAAACTGAAGAGGTAAGTACTATCACTCCTATTGTTCAAGTAAGGAAACTAAGGCTTAGAGAGGTTAAGTAGCTTGCCAAAGTCACACAGCTCGTACTTTTTCATGAGCTGGGGGTTTAAACTCAGATCTGTCCGGCTTTAGAATCTGCTCTTAATCTCATGCTATGATATTTCTCTTTCATAATATGAATTTCTGACATACCTAACACCACCCTGCCGTTTGATCTTACAATGTTATATTCGAATTCTTCTGTCTTCCCAACACCTTCAAGGAAATACCTAAAGTAAAAATCTTTATGATGCTTATAGAATTTAAAATTGATAACAGATTGCCTGTGCAAAACTGTTATTCATAATTAAATTATGGTTCAGGTGAGGATTTTTTAAATCCATTAAACTCTGAGGTTCTTAATGGGAGAGATGCTATCAATTATTTCGTCCCCACTGAGGAGCACGATAGTTGACAGGTGGTTGTCACCAGGTAATGCTTACTGAATAAATGCAAATTAAAAAGAAAAAACTTTACTCATGATAATATCACTCACTTTGGTTGTGAGAGAGGCTCTGTACTGAAAAACTGAAATGGGCAATTTCAGTCCATGCCGGGCTCTGTGTCTGACAAAGGAGGGAAGGAACAAAGGAAAAGGTCTGTCTTTATGTTTATGCTGTTACTGTACTACCTGATTCTTGCCTTTCCTAATTAATATCCTTTTGGGTTGGTATTTTCCATTTTGCTCCCTATGCCCTTTTGTTTTCCTATTTATTCTTGATATACTTTCCGTCCTTCCATTTGCTGTTGCTGTTTCAGCATCTTTGTAAGTAAGGTTATTGACAAAACAGATTGCTTTCCAAGAAGAACAGCAGAAATTGATTTGGGGGTAAGACTTACAAACTACATGCAGATCATAACAAACTGCTAAGAAACTGCTTTCTGTGTCTAATGAGCATGAACAGAGTCTGATTTATCCTCTGTGTAAAAGGAGGAGGTGTAGGAGGGCACCCTGAGGGCCCTTGCAGACATCTGTGTGAGAAGAAAATGCTCTATTGCAAGAAACAGCAAACAGCCTTCTCCCAGGCAGACTGCCTACCAGTTTTGCAAGGTTCAACGCAGAGGGTCAGAGGGGAATCCCCAGAAAATGGACTCTTGTGGATCTGCATATGCTGGGGTCAGCACCCGGGAGATCCTTGCTATTCCGGTGTCTCTATTTCAATGTGTTTCTCACCTGCCAGACCTCAGTTTGAATGCTAGCTCTGCCAACAATGTCACCATGGTCAAAAATTACCAAAACTGTCTTAGTTCCATTGTTTGAAAAAAATGGATGGCATGACACTCAAATCAGAAACTTATAGAATATGAAAGTGATTTTCAAACAGTAAAGCTTACTTCAAGTGTTGCTTGTTATTATTACAGGAATTATCTTCCAAGTATTTCCACCAACTGAATTCTCATATTTGTTAACGATTAGCCTTAACTGGCCATTTCAAAATTCCGTTTGTTAGGCATGGTACTAAATGTTTCTGTTGTGCTTTCTAGCACACACTGCTGTTGGTAACTCAGTTAGGTACCACTTCTGTGAAATAATAAAGTCAGCACCGTGGACGAGAATGAGCACTGGTTGAGAAGTCAGGAGTCTGATGGTTCTGGTCTCAGTTTGCAGTCCAACTTATTACCACTCTGGGCAACTCATTGTCCTCTCAGAGCCTCAGGGCAGATTAAATGAGGCAATTCCTATAAACGAATGCTCTTTCCCGCCTCCTATTCCTTATCCTGCCTTAAGAAAGAAACATAGTCAACTGCTTCTCATCTACCACTCTCAAGAGATGGGGTTTTCTAGTTCGTGTAATTTCCTGATTAATTAAGATTAAAATTTTGTTTCAGTTACTACCAAGAACATTCCAGAAAGATTAATCCATTTGATTTAAAGAATGAACATTAGCTACTAAGGGGTATCTTAAAGTTCATCAAAACCCCATTTCTAAAGGTTTCTGATGTTGAGTATTTACATGGATCTTTTACACAGATTTTATGTAAGCCCCGTATTGTTTCAATGTTAAAATTTTGAAGATATTCTGGTAACTGGTAGCAACTTAAAGACTTTAAGGTCAATTCTTCATACACACCTGCTGTGTATTACTATTGCCCAGCTGAGTTCCCAAGGGAAGACAGAAGTTTACTAGAAGAGACCGAAGAGACACTGAGCCTGATAGAGATTTGATGTGTCCATAGTTACTATTATCACATGAGATAGTGAATGAAAAATATTGCCTGCCATATCAGTAAACAAAGGATGTTGCAGCCATCAAGCCATCACATTAGCGTCACCCGAGCAGTGAGTCCTGAGGGAACTGAGGATAGAAACAGGCTGCCTGCCATCAAGTCATCAGCCTCTGCAGCCACCCCTCAAAGATGCGCCCTGAGGGAACTCGGGATGAGAAGCCACAGGACACTGGCCCCAGATAGCTGATGTCCAGTGCACATCAAAGGAATGATTTCAGTGAGCCCAGACTCTTGCATCTTCCCATACATAGAAAAGCACTAAATTCCTTAACTTGAAGTATCTGGCTTCCTTTAGTTAACAATAATCTTTTGATGTTCCGACTACCTGGTCTTTGTTGCAAAAACTCCTATATATCCTGGCTCCCCTCTTGTCTCTTTGGAGCAGCCCCTCAGAGTTATCTGAGATGCTGTGACCTGGGCTTAAGTCCTCAGTTTTGTCTCAACTTTTAGGTTGCGCATTTCTTTTTCTTTTTTTTTTTTTTTAATTTTATTTTTATTTATTTATGGCTGTGTTGGGTCTTCGTTTCTGTGCGAGGGCTCTCTCCAGTTGTGGCAAGCGGGGGCCACTCTTCATCGCGGTGCGCGGGCCTCTCACTATCGTGGCCTCTCCCGTTGCGGAGCACAGGCTCCAGACGCGCAGGCTCAGTAATTGCGGCTCACGGGCCCAGTTGCTCCGCGGCATGTGGGATCTTCCCAGACCAGGGCTCGAACCCGTGTCCCCTGCATTGGCAGGCAGATTCTCAACCACTGCGCCACCAGGGAAGCCCAGGTTGCACCTTTCTTTTTCAAGTGACAAGACACATGATTTCTAAGACCTTATACGTGTTCATTTACCTCTCCTACTACTGGGATGGGCGTTTGTCCTTTTAGGTAAGATATTTGTTGACTAGCTGATGTCAGGCCCAGTAATCTCCACTAAAGAACACAGATTTAGAGGAGAAGCCAGAATATTTCCAGAAATATTTATCATAATAATAGACATTTGGAATGCTGTGTTTAATTTTAATTTCTTAGATTTAGTATTGCCTGATTTTGCACAATGAAAATACTTCCCACTTTAATGTCAAAACATCTCCTAATAAAATTAATTATAGAGCTGAAAGCATATGATTATCACTATGTCTTTTCTTTGTGCCCTGTTCTAGCCTTGCTGTAACTCTGCTCTTTTGGTGTTATAAATCAGGACTATAAATAAAGAAGGTTATAACTTTTTATCTTTTTGTTTTTAGATCAAGACATTCAAGTATTTTTTTCCCCTGGAGACAGGGAGAAATAAAGAAGAAAGTACTCACTAATAAACAGCCCTGAGATTTTAATTTCCCGTAACGGAAATGGTAATGATACAAATTTAGAAGTGAAGCCGTTAAAGTTTGGAGATGTCACTCTGAACCGGCTCTTCCCACAATTCTCCAACCTTTATAATCTTTAAGGTATACATTCTTTTTTTGTTGTTATTAATTCATTTATTTTTGGCTGCGTTGGGTCTTTGTTGCTGCGTGCAGGCTTTCTCCAGTTGCATCGAGCGGGGGCTACTCTTCGTTGCGGTGCATGGGCTTCTCGTTTGGGTGGCTTCTATTGTTGCAGAGCATGAGCTCTAGGCGCACGGGCTTCAGTAGCTGTGGCTTGTGGGCTCTAGGAGCGCAGGCTCAGTAGTTGTGGCACATGGGCTTAGTTGCTCCGCGGCATGTGGGATCTCCCCAGACCAGAGCTCGAACCCGTGTCCCCTGCACTGGCAGGCAGATTCTTAACCACTGCGCCACCAGGAAGTCCCTAAGGTACACATTCTGACCAAGAATGCATTTAAGCTGTAATAGATCTCTAGTTTTAGCTATCTAAAAAGTATACAGGAATTGATTCCAACAGCTGCTGATTGATTTTAAGATTCTGCTCATGAAACATGCTTGTTCTTCTATTGGAAAATAACATTCTCATTAAAGGTAGTCAGGATTCTCCTTGATTAAGCTGAGTGACTTAAATGTCTCAGTCAACACAGTGTCTGATGGAATATATATATATACACACATACACACTTATTTTCAAAATGTTAATATGATGGGTTTAAGCAGCAATGCCTTGAAGACGAGAATTTCAGGTTGTGTGTTTTGTAAGAAAATTCATTGTATGGAAATTCAATGTATAGGTCAGGTGATGACTTAGTACTGAACACTATTTTAGCACTTCCTTTACAGAACTGTTAGATTTATAATGTGTGTTAATAAATATGAAGTTGATGATTAACAGCTTGGCTTTGTAGTGAGAAAAACAGGATCAAGTACTGGTTCTGCCACTTGCCAGGTGTGTGACCTTGAGGCAGTTACTTTTCTAAGTTTTAATCTTTTACATCAGAAAAAATGTGATAAGAGTATCAGCCACCTCACATGACTGTTACTGGGATTTAATAACATCATGAGATGATCATAAGGTGATGAACACTAATGTTAACATATTAACGAAGGCTGAAGATATAATAGGTGTTGCAAGCCAAAGAGAGATACCAGATCAAAATACAGTACATTTTCAGCATACGTCCTGAGAAACAGTTTCATGACCCTTGGGTCTTCACCCAAGGATCTTAAAAGAAGATGTAGGATATAAAATGTTGGAGGGTGGAAAAGAGGAGGGCTTTGTTAAGCTGATTTTGGAAAAGAGCCTTCAGAGGATGGTATGTCACACCTGCTCCTTAAACCTCACCAAAGGGAAGGGATGGGGATACCCATCCTCACCACTGAAGCCTAGTGAGGGACTTTTAATGCACCCACTGGAAAAGCTTGATACGGCTCTCCCAGATCCTTAAAGGCAAGGGACTCGGGTCTGACTCCCACCAGGGAAATCTGGAAGGCAGCAGAGAGGCTGGTAAGCTGCTTTACTGGGACAGTAGAAGACAGTTCCTCCTGCAACTGTATTCCCTCTAACAGCACATCAAAGAATATGTGAGTTTACCCTAAAATTTAAGCCACATGAGAGAAGAAGCTGGCCTTGGGGTGTTTCACTTATGCCCAAGAGTGCTACCTGGAAGAGGCAATGGGATTTCACCCATGAGAGTCCATTTGGAGTGTCCCTCTAGAAAACTGGCAGTGGGGTGAGCAGGTGGCCAGCCAGAGGAGCGACACTGCCTGACTCATGAGAGTAACAGCTCCAGGGCCCATACGATAGCCTCTGAAGAACTCTCAAAAATGTCCACAAGGTAAAAGAGTCAGCTTTAAACTCTTTCCTCTTGTGGAGAAAAAGCAAAAAGGCCACAGGGGAAGAGAACACGAAGCCATCTTGAAACAGTACCGGTTCAAGTAAAAAGAACTCCCACATGCTCCTTTGCCCTTCCCTTTCCCAATGCTCCAACCATCATGGAGGGTGAGAAAAAGATAAGGACACCCCCACACACACACACACACACGCACGCACGCACACTGCAAGATGCCAGCTTCCAATATTGGTCAGAGAAAATCTAACATCACATCAAGTTCAGAGTTGTGATCACCCTCTGGGACTAGACAGTCCAGCTTCTAAAATAAGACTATGTGTGATTTAAAGAGATCACAGGACTTTCTATTACCTAAGACTGACCAGAAAAGTCACAGCCCTGCCCATTTTCCACTCATGGTCATGGAAAGACTGTGCCTAGGATCTAAGTTTTAAAGGGAACAATGGAAAATAAAAATATAGTGTTTTAATGTGTTCCATGAGCCATGCTTGTTCAAAGTACACTTGATTATGGGTATAACTAGTTCTCTCTCTTTTTTTAACAACTAGAAAACCTTATTTCCTGGACACCAGACCCATTGAGTCACACTCTTAACCGGCTATACAGGCTTTGGCCAGAGGCCACCATGGAGAAGGCATTCTTGTTACACATACTCCTGCACAAGGTCATGTAAGGGTAAATAAAATGTAAGGTAGGAATGTAGGTATCACTAAGATCTAATGCTTAATTATAGAATCAGAATGGAGGACACACATTAATCACTCAGATATAGAGAAGAAATTGAAGACTGATTACCACGACATATGTAAATATATATTGTCAGCACACTCTGAAGCCAGATTGTACCTTGCTCGGGGTTAGAGAGCTAACCGTGGCAGCTGGGACAAGTAAGTCTGGTCATAGTGTTGTTTCTAAAGGATAAGCCACTCCCTGTTGACTGAGAGCCTTTCCCAGGCTAGAACCTGGGGGTTGTCCCCATGACACTTCCCTTCAATGCCATCTCTCTCCCCATTGATGCTCAGCATATGTGCACTTCCAAAAATTTTCAGACAACTTAGAAGTAGTATGGGATGGTCACAATAATCCTGAAATCTTGTCTTGCAGGTTCTTCTCTCATCTTTCAGGAATCATGTGGCATAATGAACGGGCTAGAGTCAAAGCTCTATCAGGCTTTGTCTTCGCAACCAGAGCTTAGCACAGCAAATGACACTTAGGATGTGCTTGATAAATGACAGCTGGAAAATAAAGTGCTTGTTATCATGACTGCAACCCATCTTGAAGAGCAAAAATCACATATAGGGTTGGTGAAGAGGAATACTGTCTCTAAAATGACCTGTGAGTTCCTTTTACGTGGGGAAGCACTGGAATAAAATCATAGATTGCTAGAGCTGGAAGGCCCAGTGAGATGCTTTATTGCAGCTCTTCATGGTATCCTACACAACTAACTCTTCATTAAGGGCCTGCCTTCTTAGGATGATGGAGTTGATGGGTTCAGAACACTGTCCATTCAGGCCTGGAAGTACATTACAGACATAGCCTGCTGCAAAAAACCTAATTAGCTAAAACACAAACTTGTTAAGCTAAATTGTTAGGCTACCATATGAAAAACTTACCTAAATATTAAAATAATTTCAGCACTTCTCCAAATATAAATTAAAAACACTTACACATGGTATATTTTAAATAACTTTGATGATAACTGCATTACAAAAAACTTATCAGATAATCTACTTTTCAACAAATATACCTCTTCCAGCTTCAGAATGTGACTGCCAAAATGCTACTTCTTAGGGAGTATAGCTGAGAGCAGCATTTATTATGTGTCTAGTCCTTTGAATTTTATTACTTTGTTTTCTAAATTTTCTAAAATGAACACATATAATTTGCTCAATACATAAGAATGTAAAGGTTATAAATATAAGTATGTACCTTTTTCCAAGAGGCAAGGAATTTTGCTCGCTTCTTTGATTAATTCACCAGATAATTAAGAAATCTATGTTTTACTTTGTAATTGTCTATAGAGTTTGATAATATATGTGTTACTCCATGAAAGAAAATACTTATCCAGAAGACTGATAGAGGTGGGCAGTACTTATTCTAGATTTTAACGACAGGAAAGTAATTTCCTTTCAGCAATGCACAAGGAAGTGTTTTCTTCCTAGCTTCAGGGAAAGCCTGTGAGCTATAATTAAGTATTGAATTAATGCTACTGGTGTAGAATCAACGGTCAGTACAATCAATACCTGAGCCTGACTGAAACGTGAGTATAGGTGTCAGCAAAACTGCCAAAAAGAAACAGCATTCGAGGTGAACTCCTGCTGCTGTTCCAGGTCACCTAACCTTAACAATCAAGGTGACAACACCATTAATGTTGACCCAATTACAAAAGACCCAGCTCAGGGTTTCATTTGAATGCACACATATATACACACAGGCACACAATATTCAAAGACAACAGTTCTGCCACTATCAAACCACACTGCCAAACAGTGCACTGTGACTTTGATATCACCTTACCTGTGACTGTCTCCCTTGGCTCCCCACAAACCAAGGGGATCATACGTATTTTTACACTACTGTATTTTTTAGTGGATTTTTTGTAGGACTCTGGTGGGATTGCAACACGTTCCTTAAGATAATTAGAGACACCTTAAGCTGTCACAAAAGCAGGGCTAGTTGGTGCTGCACTACTGGCTCGGTGGTGTGTGTCATACCCTGCTGCTTGCTTATTTGATCCAACTAAGGTACAGAGCAGCCCCCTCTGAACCCCAGCCTCCCGGGCGGGCTCATTCCCTCTGAGATCTTGCTCTCTTCATAAATCAGCTCATTCTTGAGCTCTTCTGTGGGGAGCAGCAAGTTTGTTTTTTCATTCATTCGTTCCTTCATTTATTCAAGAAATACTGATTGAGCTTTACTCTGTACCAGGGGGAGAGGAAACTACCAGTGAAGCTTGATCCTCATGGAACTTACGGTTTTGTGAGGGAAGGCAGACAATAACAAAACAAAAATAAGTATGCAGTATGGCAGGTGATGATGAGTGATAAGAAGACAAAGTAAAGCAGGGTAAGGGAGGGAGAGGTGGAGGTTTATTCACGCAGCATGGTCAAGAAAGTGCATTGGGAGCAGTCAATAAATGCTTGTTGAGTAAGTGAAGGAGCACAGCCGTGCACAATCTTACATTTGTGAGTTAGTTGGTCAGGTGGTCCTTCAAGAAACGATGACCTGTACTTAACTCTGCTACCCATACCTATCTCCAGGCGTTTCCTTTTTAACTTATTTAGTTGTTAATCAACCCTACACTATTTCTGTGTTAGGAGCAAATTAATTACTGAAGTATGGATATTAATGGCTTAGAAAAATGCCTAGCACAATGCTTGGCATAGCATCAGTATATTACAAGGCTTGCAGACTTACAGCACTGAAAACCTTAAATAGGACTGAGTTTTGACTCTCCCTCTTAGAATTCCATATACTATCCCGGTCCTCAGTGTTTGGCTTTCCTCTGTAAGAAAGCTTTCAAATAATAACCGTAATCATAATCGACTTTATTGAGTGCTTGCTGTGATAAATAAATGTGTTGCTGTGTTAATTCTTTAGATGATCATTTTATAAATCCTTACACCCACACTATGACAAAGTACTCGTGGATCCTTCCTTCTATGGAAGGAAACATGCTCAGAGAGGTTAGGTGACCTGCTCTGCATCACACAGCTTGTAGGAGGTAGGACACGCTAGGAGCCAAGACTATCTGGTTTGAGCCGATCAGTGTTTGTCATCACTGTCACGCATATTGTCTCAATAAGCCTTATATTATCCGCTTAATTTGAAATAGCTTTCACGTAGAAGGCTGGTTAATCAAAGTACAGATATCGCTTACGGTACTCGAATAACAGTACTTGAGTGGGTGTGTATGAGGAGAAATCCTTTCTAATTGGAATCTGTGTATTCCTCACAGTAAAATGCAGGCTTCAGACTTTTATCTCAAAGGAAACTTACATCCCAGATAATTTAAAAATCTCTTCTCTTCACTTATGAGATGAAGTTGAGGTTGGGCAAAACAAACTCAGATTAGATTTTCCTTACTGTCTTTCCATTATCCTGGAAAATAATTCATGGATGAGCTACCTGATTGGACAGTCCAATGCTACTCTCAGTATTTATCTGAGAATGTTCTATAGCACATCCTATCCTACTGAATGTAGGGAGTCTGCCTTTGTTTTCCTTCCCCTGTTTTTGGTCTAGGGTATCACCCCTGAGTTAGCTCTGATCTCCCTGTGAATTCTCCAGAGCTACCAGAAGGCCCTTGAAGCCCTTAACCTCGTAGTGACGTTCTTCTCCAAAAGGCTCAGCCTTGCAAAATAGAACTGAAGATTATGCTCCTGTGTGGAGGTTGGCATTTTTCCAATGTTAATCAAAGACTGGGTTCAATATCCCTTCCCTGTACTAACCAGCTATTTCCCCTATTTTCTTTCTTTCTTTCCTTCTTTCTTCCTTCCTTCCCCTTTCTCCTTCCCTCCCTCCCTCCCTTCCTTCCTTTCTTTCTTTCTCTCTCTCTCTTTCTTTCTCTTTTTAAAATGTAAGTTGCCACCTTTGTTTTTCAAAGAAAAAAAAAAGACAAGTAAATGAGCCAACACAGGGAGTGGCCTGTCTCCAAAAGTTAGCTGGAGATATCAAGGACTTATAGGATGGTTAGTAAACTATGCTTGGCAAAGGAAAACAAGTCTTCTCCAGGTTGTCATGTCATATTTTTTTGATGATACTATGTCTAAGACAAGGAGCCACCAGGTTTCAACTTGACCTTTTCTATGACATTATTAAGAACATGCTAAGACTCTTAAAAATGCATTCGAGAAACATTCTATGATGTTTATAAATAAATTGCCAAAGGCTCTCAAAGGCTAGCTGTATTAAAAAAATAAAGTCCAAATGTAAAATAGATAGCTAGTGGGAAGCAGCTGCAGAGCACAGGGAGATCAGCTTCGTGCTTTGTGACCACCTAGAGGGGTGGGATAGGGAGGGCGGGAGGGAGACGCAAGAAAGAGGGGATATGGGGATATATGCATACGTATAGCTGATTCACTTTGTTATATAGCAGAAACTAACACAACATTGTAAAGCAATTATACTCCAATAAAGATGTTAAAAATAAATAAAGTCCAAAACAATTCTTCAAAAGTTATGTATTTTAAACCTATTAAACCCATCAATACTGTTTCTAAGCAAAAGATGCAAAGCAAAATAACTGTGCTCCTCACAAAAAATAATTACAGCATTTATTATACAAAATTAATCATAGTTCACTAAAGGCTGTAAGGTCTTGCAATGGGACAAAATTTTTAGATTTTATGATGGACATTTTTCAATCCTGTCAAGGTAGCTCTGTGACTGCACGCAGAACCTCACGTGGACATAACATCAAAGTTTAAATGTGAGACCCTCTTTGGAAATGAGGTCTGCCCTCAGCCCCTATTGTAGACCCATTAAGTGCTCCCCAAACAACAGATCCTATGGGAAAACACAGACAGACAAACCTAGGGGGATGAAACTTAGATTTACACTAACAAACACTTACCAATGACCTGAGGACAGCACATCAGCAAAATATTTACCAGTGCAGGAAAATAAAGACTAAAACTGTTTTGCAATGATTTGGACAACTCAAGACCTATTCTTTTAGATTCCCAAGGTTTTGGATTTTATTAGTTTCTGCCGGATTAACCACTCCTTGCTTTATTAAACAGAGACTCCCAAGATTAACAAAGGCTTGGCTTGTAGTCTCTGCATCACCACTACAATGATTAGTTATTGTCTTTGCTGTGGCCAAATTATTCCCTTAGCATCCACCCAGGAGGATAAGAAGACACACCCTTCCCTCATCACTCCAGACTGAGGTTTCAGTTCTTATGGTTGACTTTTGTGGCCTTTTGTAACTCTCCCCTTTTATTGTTAACGATTGTATTTCTCCCATCTGCTATTGAGCCTGCAAATAATAGACTCTCCTCTGACCTACACACTTTTTTTTCCCTAAGAGCTTAAAGAACCAACTTTGTGGGCTGCATTTAAAAACAAAAAGAAAGACACAAACAACCTTGGGGTGATGTTACTATGAATTCAAGATACAAGTTATCAACTTTAGTACCTGAACTTTTGTGAGTTTATTTTTGTTCTCTTGCTTATTCAGAGACTTTCTGAGCCTCAGATTCATCATCCATAAAATTGTGCACAGAATTTTGGTGAGTATTAATACAGTCATATAGTTAAAAAATATATCGTGTGGGGCCTCCCTGGTGGCGCAGTGGTTGAGAGTCTGCCTGCCAATGCAGGGGACACGGGTTCGAGCCCTGGTCTGGGAGGATCCCACATGCTGTGGAGCAACTGGGCCCGTGAGCCACAACTACTGAGCCTGCGCGTCTGGAGCCTGTGCTCCGCAACAAAAGAGGCCGCGATAGTGAGAGGCCCGCGCACCTCGATGAAGAGTGGCCCCCGCTTGCCGCAACTAGAGAAAGCCCTAGCACAGGAACGAAGACCCAACATAGCAATCACTCACTCACTCAATCAATCAATCAATAAATCTTTAAAAAAAAAATATCGTGTGCTTATAATAATATAGGCAAGCATTTTTAGTCATTATTGTTTCTGATTATTACTTGTGTTAAAGATAGATGAGGATTCCAGAAAGATGAATTCTGGGGAGGTGAAATCAAATTTTGAAATTCTGAGAGTACAGGATCCAAGTTGAGAAAATCCAAAATAAGTATATGGTTAGAAAGACATGGACTTTTGAATGCCTCAGACTTAGCCAAAGGAAACAGAGGAATAGGTAAACTTCTCAGGATTCTCTGGAGTGTCCAAGCCATCCTGGATAGCAGGGTTTCACCAAGCTCCAAGCACTACTTAGTGCCCTTTCATTCAGACATGCCTGATAGAGGTATTTCCTCACCTAATCCTCCCTAGAAAAAGCCTGATGACCTAAGTTGTATTCATGGATAAAAAAATAGTAATAGAATTAACACGGAGATAGACCTCTAATCTGTCAGAACAAGAACAATTTTCTGGATTCAGCTGCTCTCCTGAGAGTTTAGGTGTGCTTATATCTTATAAACTATTCATAAATGTATTAATATGTATAAATAAAATAAATATAGGAAACACAAATAACAAATATATTAAATAAAATATATAATTTATAAATTTCTATTTTATATAATTTATATATATATATATATATATATATATATATATACACATATACATATGCAAAGTATTTATCATGGAGCCTGAAACCTGTAAAGTACTCAAGAAACATTAGCTGGTTCCATTACTGCGGAATTAAATACCTGCCAAAACACCAGCCAATTATATAACTCTATATTTTTCTCCATTTTTGTACATACATCTTTATTTGTCCACCCATTAGTATAAAAATATACACTTTTCGGTTTTCTAAAAATGATTTTTACTCAGAAATTCTCAGTTACATACATTTGAAGAACTACTGCTGTTCACATATTTAACTTAATAACCGGTAGTCCATTGGTTTGCTTTAGCATGATCTGTTTCATGATTCCTATATCTTTGAACATGTATAAGTCACACACTTATTCTGCTAATAAAAATGAAGTCACCAGAGGAGCCAGTGCCCATAAGTTAGTACTTTTTAAGGCAGGAGATTGAATTTTTCTCATAATAGTCTTCACCAGAACCAAGCCTGCATGCAGAAAAAGCTGTCTATGTTTCTAATGCTTATTAACGATTAGTCAGCGTTACAAGTCATAGGACGTGAAAAAGACTCCATGTAATGTAAATGCGAATGCCCCCTACTTGCTCACATGCCACAGTGCCTTCATTTTTCACCCAGTAGAGTCATTAGGAGCTCTTTTAAAAAACAACGTTCTTTTAAATGTTGGTGATGCCATGGTACATCCAGAGAAGGCTGTGCAATCAAGCACAGGGAAATGAACTGCTCTCCATTTCTCTGATGGGGATAAAGGCTGGAATCATTTAACATATAAATGTCCCTGCAAGAAAAATTGCTTAAAGCACACTTCTGCCCAGCTACCAAGAGTTTATGTTCTGAGAGTAAATTAAACAAGTTGAAGGACAAAAATTACAACCCTGGACACAGCTGGCTTGAAAACACGACGATTCTAGCAATAAAAATTGGTAATTACCAAAGATGTAAATAAACGGACAGAGGCTGACATTCTGCTCTGATGTAGTTTCACGGCTACTTGGTCCACCTCAGGACAGCATCATATGGCACGTGAACTAATTCAGTAGCCATCTACCAGTCTCCCCTTTTCCAGGCTCTGCTTCCTGCAACCCATCTTCAAGGTCCATCAGGGTTCTGCCTGAGAGTGTCTCTTTCTACTCAAAATCAGATTCCTTTCATTCCATTTAAACCACTCCAAAGTTTAACCCCAGCTGACCTTTTTCAGGCTTATCGTCCAAGACCTCCTCCCTCATCCTAAGTTCCAGCCAAATTGAACTCTCACTATTCTCCATATATGTGCTGTGACTTCCTGTCTTTGTATCTCTGCATAAGCTATTTACTCCATCTAGAATGTCTAAATGCAAAAATTCCCTCAAGGCCTGAGTTTGCTTAACTACTTACTTCCTGACCTATATTTTTCAAAGTGCATCTCATAGGCTACCTCTTCTGAGGAACCATTTTCCCATATGTTATTATTTATAACAATAACTGGGAAGATTTACTGAACATTAACACTGTAATGGACATTCTGCTAAAGATTTCCTAGACTTGTGTAACAAGTGAGAAAAGTGCAGTGTTAAAGAGTGCGGAGTGCCAGGGTTCAAATCACGGCTCTGCCACCTACTTGCCAACGAACTTGAGAATTTATTTACCTTCTGTGTGTTCAGTGTCATCATGTGTAAAATGGGCACAGCTATAATACAGTTAAGACCTAACAGAGTTATTGTGGGGATTGCTATGTGAAATAATACATACAAAGCCCTTAGAACAATTCCTGGCACATTGTAATTACAGTATAAATATCAGCTGCTGCTACTATTATACCTCACCATAGGCTACAAGGTAGATGTCCTCATTATTTCCATTTAAGAGATGAAGAAACTGCAGCTTAGAAAAGTTGAAAGTATGTCCAAAGTTATGGGGCAAATATGTGACAGATACAGAACACACACATAAACCTGTCAACTCTAAATCTCTAATCTCACTTTCTGCAGACTAGTTGTCTTTGTTTTCAATCTAGTGATTTCCCTGAGGGTAAACAATAACAGCAACAACCATATTTGCTAATATTTATCGAATACTTACTGTGTGCTAGGCATGGTACTGAACACTATCCACGCATTTATCTCATTAATTCGCACAGCGGATTTAATAACTGAAGACCACCCTTATCCTCATTTTATAGAGGAGGAAACAGCTTTACAGAACCTTATTCAGTCACACAGCTTATAAGTGACAGAACTAGGACTCAAACCCAGATTCTTATCTGAAACACCACCCTGCCTTACTTTTAGCTGGATTTATTTCTTTACTCCTCTGTTTCTCCAGCTCTCTTAGCGGAAGCTATTTCTATGTCACTGGGCACTTTGTCAGCTGTGCTTCTGTCAGACACCACTGCCAACCTGTCAATCACCGGAAAAGCAGAACCCTGTCCTATTCACACTGCTTGCCTAACAGTGTCTCCCGAGAAGTACATGCTGATAAACCTTGGACTGAACTGAATTTCATGTGGGATGTTGGATCGTGAAGAATCAAATGTTGCACAGAAAATGTTTTGCCTATATGCTGACACGTTAAGTTATAATGACAAAGGGCTTGAGTCCAGTTCTTGTACAAATGGCTAATGAATGAGAAACAACTTTCACATTAGTGAAGAGGCTCAGACTTGAAACTGGATTCATCTGGAATCAATCCCCAAGCATACTGACTTTTTTGTTTGTTTTATTTATCCATTCTAAATCTTGGTTTCCTCATGGACAACTAAAATATAAGAATAATACTCCCTCTTAGAGTTTTTGATAGGATTAAATATGAACATTCATAAAGCTACTTAGCACTGTGACTCATACATGGTAAGCAACTCAGCAAAGTTTGCTATGTAAATAAAAACTTACATATTTTCAAAAGTCAAATAGGGACTTCCCTGGTGGTCCAGTGGTTAAGACTTCCACCTTCCAATCCCTGGTCGGGGAACTAAGATCCCACATGCCGCTGCAGGGCAACTAAACCCGCACGCAGCAACTACTGAGCTCTCGCGCTCTGGGGCCCGTGCACCACAGCTACTGAGCCTGTGTGCTCTGGAGCCCGCGTGCCACAACTAGAGAGAAGTCCACGTGCCGCAATGAAGAGCCCACAACAAAAGATCCCGCGTGCCATAACTAAGACCCGACGCGGCCAAATAAATAAATATTAACAACAACAAAAAAAGTCAAATAATTAAAGAATAGCTCCTTGATCATTCAAGCAACTGCTCTTTTTCACTTCTCTAGGGAGAAGTGCCCTGAAAGGGCCAAGCATGTGAGAAATGGCAGGAAGGGGGACCATTTTGTGGTAAACGGCTCCATTCTTAACCCAAGGGACACAAACCCCACTGGGTGTCTTTGTGTTGTTACAATGTGTGATAAAGGCCCTACAGTGAAGGTTTTCCTTTGTTCTCCAGTCTCACTGACAGAGTGAATTTCACGTGTAGAACTCATTTATCTGGAAACTCTGATGTCTGATGTATTAAGAATTGCAAAATTAAGACTTGGTGTAAAATATTAGAGCTGATAAAATAAAGAGTGAGAACACAGATTTCCCAAGGAATATATCACTCATGTTTCCAGCAAATACTATATTATATATGTATTTTTCCCAATTAATCAATAAAGAAATCTATATTACATGAAATTGCAGCATTTGAAGGTTCCTGACTATTATGGACCAAATTATGTGCCCCCCAATTCATATGATGAAGCCCTAACCCCCAATGTGGCTGTATTGGAGATAGGGCCTGTAAGGAGGTAGTTAAGGTTAAATGAGCCCTTAAGAATGGAGCCTTAATCTGATAGGACTGGTGGCCTTATCTGGAGAGGAGACACCAGATGCACATGCACAGTGGAAAGATGATGTGAGGACAGAGTGAGAAGGTGGCCTTTTACAGGCCAGGAAGAAAGGCCTCACTGGAAATCAACTCTGCTGGCACCTTGATCTTGAACTTCCAGCCTCCAGAACCATGAGAAAGCAATTTTTCTGTTTTTAAGCCTCCCAGTCTGTGGTGTCCCATTATGACAGCAGGAACAGACTAATATTTGTATTACATTATTTCCTGTCTTCCTATAACAATATGTTTCTATTTTTCCAATGAAGAATCAGGATGGCTTATTGGACAAAGGACTTTTGTGTCTCTTTCAAGCCAAGGAGTCCATTTGGGAAATGTAGTTTGGATCTCCTGACTTTCATACTTCAGACAAAAAGAAAAAAATATTAACACCCCACACATAGCACTTGTGTTATAAAGTATCTCTTTATTAGGAATCTCTAAGTACCTCCCTCCAGACCTCAAGCACAGGCAAAGGGCCACGGGAAGACAAAGACCAGCCACACAGCAGGCATCAGTATAAACTTAGCAATGATACGGGCTCTTTGTTACATGGATTTTACTTTGTCCTTCTGAAATTTAAATTCTTTCCAGTTGAAAGGGATGGTACAATTCCATCTTTTTCAGCCAGCCATGCTTGGCAATTGTGGGTCAAGAGGCAGAATAAAACCATGGCCAGCACTGACTGATAAGGTTCTGCAGGCTTAGTGGTACTGTGGTTTCCATTGATTGAGAGTATTTATTTTCTTCCAAAAATATTTTTTGAGGCCTGCTGTGTGACTGGTACTGAGCAAGGCTCTGGGGATAGAGCAGAGAAACAACAGCCTTGGTCTTGGCCTCCAGCTTCAAACTAGGATGTAAATACAGACCACCATACGCAGTTAACCACATTAACATATACAATATTTTCTGATGATAGTAAGTACTGAAAAGATCATAAAAGATAGCAATGGATAACTTTAAATTATAATTTGGATGGAGTCTGAACTGTGGTCATGGCCGTGCTAACACAGGGGAGGAGAAGTCCGGGCAATTAGTGTAAAGGCCCTGTGGCAGGAATCACCTCGGTGTGCCTGAAGATCAGAAGGAAGGATGGCGTGGCTGGGGTACAAAAGGGGACTAGATCAAGAGGGCCACGTAGAACATGATCAGGAGAGCTGGGGATTCTTAGTGCTCTGACAAACCACTGCAGGGGTTTCAGCTAAACGAGTCTAACTACAAACAACGGTCTGCAGGCCAAATCCAGCCTGCGGCCTGTTTTGTAAATAAAGTTTGACTGGGGCACAGCCAAGCCCAGTCATTTAATTGTTGTCTATGGCTGCTTTTGTGCTACAAGGCCAAAACTGAGCACTTGCGACAGAGACTATATGGCCCACAAGACCTAAAATATTGACTAACTGGCTCTGTATAGAAAAAGTTTGCTGGGGGGGAAGCATGGGGAGTAGTCAGGAGGCTGTGCAGTCATCCAATGGAGAGGTGATGGTGGCTTGGACCAGCGTGTTTGATAGCAGTACAGATGCCAAGAGGTGAACAGATCTAGGGCATGCTTTGCAAGAAGAGCTGGCAGAATTTCCTGAAGAATTAAACATGGTGGGGGAGAGAGGAATGGATAGAGAGGAACCAAAATATTTCTAGCGTTTTGCCTTGAGCAACTGAGTAGATAACAAGGTCCTGTACTGAGACAGGAAGCTCCTGGGGAGGAGCAGCTTCGTGGAAACAGTAAGAATGAAGAGATGTTGGAAAATGCTCAGTTCCCAATGCATTTTTATAAAGCCTCTCCGTTGCTTTTTTCCCCCCTCAGTCCAGTGCAGTTATTCCCAAAGCAACCCAATGACTTTCTCCCCCCTTGTTGCCTAACACAAACAAAACCCACATGGCCAGTAGAATGATAGCTGACATTTCCTTGGATGCTAAATCATAAACATTCTGAAGGCAGGGGCCATGCCTGCATTGCACGCCATCACATCTCCATGGCCAGCCTAGCACCTGGCACACAGAAGAAACTCCATAAATAACGGTTTTGAAAGCAAACTGAAGAAATAGTAACCATTCATAGAGAACTTACTATGACATCAGGAACTCAGTGAGGCGCTGCACATAAATTACATTATTTAGTCCTTACAAAAATCCCGCAAGCTAGTTGATGCTATACCAATTCTACAGATTTGGAAACTGAGGCTTAGAGCAAGGGATCAAAAGCACAACTCCCTGCCCTACAGAGCTGAGTCAGGAGATAGAAATGGGTGAAGGGGAGGCAAGGATCGACAATGGGATGCAGTAGTTGGATGTACTGTGGGATGACAGCCTTCTTTTAAGTGGGCAATTGCTTCTTGGCTGCCACTGAAGCTTGCTCTGTGGAAAAGCAGCTACCCAATATTACAGGTCTGCTTTTTCAACAGAAGTTGAAAATCCAGTTTTTTATAAAATGAAAACTCTCAAAAAAAAAAAAAAAAGACATTGTCCTAGAGCAAGCAGTAGAGAATCCAATCCTGGCAGGCATCTCTCATACTTTTCTCTGTGTACTAACCTCCTTTCTGGTGGGGAGAAAAGCTAATCTACTCCTTAGCAAATGTTATTGGTGAATCTGATATAACACACTGTCCCTGTGGGCTCAGTTAAATGTACTTTTTGTTAAAGATGTTTCTTATAACAGCTAAGGTTTCACTAGGCACTTGCTTTCTGTGTCTAGCACTCTGTAGCCATTCTCTGATGTTTGAACATCTGCCTGATGCCTAGAGTGAAACCCCCAATCATACTGAGTGGCTAATAAATTTGTGTAGTTCTAATGAGATGATGCAACACACTGACCTCACTGTGCCAACAAGCCCTGCAATTTTAGAACTAAAGATATTGAATGCTTCCATTTCAAAAAAAAAAAAAAAAAATAAAGATTCATTTCTTATTATTAAGTGTGCTTTTTAGAGACGGGATATTATATTGATGGTTCCAGCTTAAATTAATTTCATAAAATGGGAGCTTAGAAAATGCTATCTCTGGCTTATCTTTTCAATTTTAAGCAAAACAACCACTAAATGGTGTAACGAGAAGGGAAGTAGGATGTTTAAAGTATCTAATGAATTGAATTTGGTGAATAACTACTGAATGTCTATTATATGCCAGGATCTGTGCTAGGTCCCAGGACACAAAATGAACAAGCTATTGCCCTGCACTCATGTTCCAGTGGGGGAAACAGATCCACAAATAATAAAAGATTGAGACCCATGCTATAATAGAAGGATTACAAAATGCTCTGGGAACTTAGATAAAAGGATGATTAACAATGACTTCATGTGGGCAGACCTGGGAGAAGTCTAGGTCAAGGAATGCTATACAGGAACAGTTACTACTCAGCTCTAACTTTAAGGATGGCTGGAGTTTCAGAATTCAGGTGTAAGAAGAGGTGCATTCTGGGTAATACAAGCTATTATCTATCAGAAATTTACTATAAATAAGGTACTGTACTGAGCACTTATACTCCATTCTTCATAACAACCCAATGAGTTAACTTGTTTTAAATGCCCATTTTTCAGATTAAGAAACAGAGGTCCAGAAGGTTTAGTAATTTAGCCAGGGCTTTATAGCTAGTCATTAGCAAAACCTGTATTTTATTCCAGGTCTGTGTGGACTTGGAATAAGGACTTCAAAGGTTGGGCTATTAAACACTATACTCTATCACCAGGTAGGGTAAGAAGCATGTATATAAAAGATTTTGGTTTAAGGATTAGAGATTAGTCCATTATGGGTAGACGGTAACTTGCATTGATGTGTGTTGCAATGGGGGTACAGGTAGGGAGCAGCTGTGAATATTTCGATATAAGACTTGTAAACTGGGTCCAGATTTTAAGACTGTAGAGTTGGAGCTTTACTCCATAGGCAGCAAGGACTCTTGGGATGATTGTAAAAATCAGAGTAACATGATCAAGAATGAGCTCATTAGATAAATCCAGGATCTCTGAAGCAGCTTTGGAGAAACCAAATGCTAAAAAACCTGCTAAAAGGTTACTGAAATAATGTAGACAAAAGATGATGATGGTCTAAACTCAGAGACTGGCGGTGAGGACAGAAAAGAAGATAAGGATGTATAAAGATGTTGTGGAGGGAAAAATCGACATGATTTCAGAATGGATTTATGGGAGGGATGAAGGAGAGGTATCACTGGTGATGCTAGGAATTCTGGCTTGAATAACTGAGTAGGTGTTGATGTGAAATGTGGAACATAAGGGAAAGGTCTATGGATGTTCAAGTTGATAAGTCCAACAAATAATTGGTAATATGGAAACTTGTCTTGAAAACATAGATTTAGGAACCACAAAAAAGGGGAGATCATCTACACCAGGCAAAGTGTGGGAATGAGAGGAAATAGACCTAAGACACAATAGCAACACCAACAATAGTTACACAAGGATGTTAACAAGGTTTAACCAGATATTCAGCACAACTCTTTCCAGAGCCTCTGTAATTTGTTTTAGCTAATTGTTTAAAATTAACCAGTAACTTTTCATTTTTTAACATCTATTCCATCTACAAGTATTTAATGGCTAGAGGGTCTGAGCATTCACTAATAGTAGGGTATCAATGAGCTAGACATATTCCAGTTGGGGACCCATAGTGATCATTGAGATAATTTACTTTAATCTACATAGGTGTGTATATCCTATATTGCTTTAACAAAGAGGAACACAGCTTACTTAAAAACATTTATATAAAAGTATCATAAACAGATATCAGTGCAAAGAGAAAGACCCAACATAAACATTTAAATGTTTTTTAAGAAGGAATAGTCACTGTGATTACTAATGTTCCAACTGTAGTGGATTAAATGAAAGTACAATGCTTTGAAAGAATTCCTTTTCAAAGCACCTTATATTTTTAGCTAGTGACGAAAGCATCAGAACGAAGCATTCTACCGAAGATAATTTGCATTCGTGTTGTCTTTACAGCAGAAATGATTTGTTAGTCAAGGTCAATAGAATCCGACAGGGAGGCTCTTGCCCTCCCTCCTTACCCGGGTACGTGCAGAGATTAGAACAGTCTAACCATTTAGCCTTGGAATTACTACATACTTCACCTCTGAGCTATTCAGAAAGGTTTTGTTCATGAAAAGTTCTCATGCTTATAAAACATTAAACAAAATCTTGTTCCGTGTGACGTGCTGTACTACATTTCTTTTTGTTTGAAGAATTGAAAAAGCTTTACAAACAAGACCTAATAAATCTCTTTAAGACAGCTGTTTGTGGGAACTCTTCCCCACTCAGTGGAGACTGGGGACAGGTAAGGGGAGAAGAGAGGCTGAGAGGAGAAAAGGAGGGCAGACAGGCACCCTCTGTCATCTAAAGTCACCAAAGAAGTTCAGGGCTGCACACATTTCTCCTCCGATTGTCCCTGTCTCTATAAACAGCCAGCGCTCTACCCTTCCCAGGTGGTAGCTGCTGTTCCTAGAGTTTGCCATCTGTTAACACAGGTGAGTAACAGGGAACAAAACACCAAAAGTGCAGAGGGTAGGAGATAAAAGAAGGAAGATAAGAAAAATGAACAATTACTGGTGCTTCTTGTTTTTAGGAAACTATGCCAGATGCTGTCATATTTACAGTAGGCACTTAATAAATACTTAGTTTCTTCCCTTTCACATAAATTATGCTATCTGATTAAAGGAAACTAGTATTCGTAGAGGAAAAAAAAGAGAATCCCTGTGATTTGAAACTGCTGGCCATAAAATAAGCTAATTTATGTATCAGCATGGAGGCATGAAGGAAAGGGCTGGTGAAGTGCTGGGTCAAGGTCAGCTTGTATGCTCTGTGTAGTGATTATACCGGGTAGGACTCATTCCATTCACATATAACATTACTACCAAAAACGAAGAACTCAAGGGACGAGGCACAGAATTAGCCACTGGGACAAAGAATACAAATTAACCATAGATCTCTTTTCTCTAGCTGAGAACTCTTCATAAATGAAGTCGTTGCCTGAGTTTTGCCTTTGGTAGCAGAGCGGAGACTGTGATGGGGCATTAGGGAGACTTGTCTTTACTCCCTCTACCCACAGGGTTAAACTTGGTCCTGACATTTTTGTAGAAGTCTAGAGAAGACCTTTGAAAAGCTATAGCTTTCACAAGACAATAGAGCTACTGAAAGGAAGTCAGGCATAGTATCAAAGGGGCTCTGGAGTCAGATGGGCCTGAGTGTGAATCCGGTTTCTGCCATTTAACTTGAGCCTAGTTATATAATCTCTGGATCCTGGTTTCCTTTTCTATGAAATGGGCGATAACAATAATATCTGTAATATCTGCCACTCAGGGCAATTATCATAATGAAATGAGATGAGGCAATGTGGGCATTTGGCACAGTGTCAGGCAGGTGGTAAAATTCAATACATATTACTTTATGCTGGTAGCATTTTTTTTTAATCCTGGGATGATAATGCACTTACTTTTGATGCTTAATATCAATCTATACCATTTTTAGAGCATTCTGAAGATTTCTGATAAAGACATATGATGGAAAATTTGATGTATTTAATTTATGTATATCAATCAATACAAAATTTTATACATACACATCAATCCACAAGATCAGCTTCTTCTTTTTTCTTTTCTGGAATGTATCAAGTATTAATGATGATTAACTTGTTTTTCATCTCAAAATACAAGCCATAAATTTTTTTAAACTAACGCATAAGCTATATCATACATTATTTAACTTTTAAAGGACAAATTTATCTATTAAAAGGCTATTCAGCATCAACTTATATTAGATAAGATAGATGCAGTAATGAACAGTTTAGTAAAGACTCAGAAAATAATATGGGTCCCTAAAGCTTGATTTCTCCAATTAAAGTGTGAAGACATAATGAGAACACAGAAGTACTGAGGTAATCAAAATGTACACTTTTTCCTAATTTCACAACTTTACCTAAACAGTTATAGAAATGTATATGGCATTGTAACAAATAATGTAAATAATTTCTGTTGGTAACAGAAGGATTTAATGATTAATTGCTAAAATACAAATGACAGTTAATTTTAGGAAAGGTAAAAGTAACTTCTTTGAAGGGAGATGTATGTAATATTAAATAGAGCAAAGAAAAATATATTTTAAAAACTTAGACAACCTGCAGTTTATACCATATATCAAAATAAACTTCAGGTTGCTTAATAAGTTAACTATGACTTTCAAATCATAGAAAAAGCTAAAAATGGACTATCAGCTCTTCAAAGGAATAACTTTCTAAAGTTTGAAAAAATAGAAACTGTATTTCACAAAGAAAAAGTTCAACAGAATCAAATATAACAGCTTTAGAGTTTTATACAATGAAAATCCCAGTAGAACACACAGAAAGATACTATATATGTATGCAAAAACTAAACAAACAAACAAAAAGGAAAACAAAGGTCCCAAGAGTGCAATTTATGAGGCTATGTGTAGTTCAGGGGCATCATTAAGGCCTTTCACATACTGACTAATTCTCCCACTACTTATTGGAAAGCATTCACTGTCCACTCTATTACTCTTGGAAACCTCTGTATCTCCTCATACCATTGTGCCGTCTCTCATTTTTGGTGATAGAGGACTCAAGGGTTGGGGAGAAAGGTAACAGATTTTCAGGGTTACAGGGTGTGTCTTACTCTTTGATCTGATTTCCATCCCTAGGCAAATTATTCCCAGAAAATAACTGAGAGGAAGAATAAAAGTGCACGCCTAAAGATGTTCATATCAGCATTATCTAATAATGGAAAACAAAAGAAAATAAAGGATGGAAGGTACAGGGGAAAATTTATTTATTTATTTATTTATTTTTGGCTGCGTTGGGTCTTTGTTGCTGTGCGTGGGCTTTCTCTAGTTGCGGCAAGCAGGGGCTACTCTTCATTGAGGTGCAGGGGTTTCTCATCACAGTGGCTTCTATTGTTGTGGAGCACAGGCTCGAGGCATGCAGGCTTCAGTAGTTGTAGCATGCAGGCTCTAGAGCGCAAGCTCAGTAGTTGCGGCGCACGGGCTTAGTTGCTCCGCGGCATGTGGGATCTTCCCGGACCAGGGATTGAACCTGTGTCCCCTGCATTGGCAGGCTGATTCTTAACCAGTACGCCACCAAGGAAGTCCACAGGTGGATATTTTTTTAAAAAGGGAAGGAGTGAGAGAGGGAGGGAATCAATAGAGGAGAAAAGAAGAAAAAAGGAAATGACCTGAATGTCCAAAAAATATGAGATGGTATATCAATTAGATTAATTATTATTATTATTTTAATTTATTTATTTATTTTATTTTTGGCTGCATTGGGTCTTCATTGCTGCGCTCTGGCTTTCTCTAGTTGCGGCGAGCGGGGGCTACTCTTTGTTGCGGTGCGCTGGCTTCCCATCATGGTGGCTTCTCTTGTTGTGCAGCATGGGCTCTAGGTGCACGGGCTTCAGTAGTTGTGGCACGTGGGCTCAGCAGTTGTGGCTCACGGGCTCTAGAGTGCAGGCTCAGCAGTTGTGGCACATGGTCTTAGCTGATCCACGGCATGTGGGATCTTCCCAGACCAGGGCTCGAACCTGTGTCCCCTGCATTGGCAGGCAGATTCTTAACCACTGTGCCACCAGGGAAGCCCAACTAATTATTATTTTTTAAAGATAGTTTTGTGGACGATGCAGTCACACGGGGAAATGCTTATGTGATCCCTGGTCTAGAGCATTCATTCAACACATACTTGAGTCCCTACTCTTCAGGCATTCTTTTAGGCTTCAGGGATATGGAAATGAACAGATAGAGTGCTGGTGGTAGAGAAAACGCAAACACATCCTTAAACAAAATATCAGAGACAAGTGTTATACAGATCATTAAGATGGAGTGAGGTGACAGGAGTGTCTGTTGGCTTCTCTAGATTGGATGATCTGAGAGGGCCTCTCTGAAAAGAAGACATTAAGCTGGGATTTGAATGATAAGAAGAAGGCAACTTCTTAAAGTAAGAGAGAATTGCATTCCAAGAAGAGCGTGTCTGAGGTAAAGAAAGGGAAGCACATGAGGAAGAGAGTAGTTAGTATAATTTGACATTAGAGAGGTGTGCCAGGTCAATTTTCAGGACCATGTAAACTTTGATAAGGAGGTTGTACTTATTAAATGATTTCGAAATGAAATTTGTGATCTGATTTATGTTTAAAAGGATTGCTCTGTTTTCTGTAAGGAGAATTTACTGTAAGAGGGGAGAGAAGCAGGCAATCCCGCTAGTGAGTTGTTGAGGTGGTTCCAGCTGTGGAAGATGGCGGCTTTTACTAGGAAGGTGGAAAGAGAGGTGAAAAAGTTAGACCAATTTAGGGGATGTTCTGAGGTAAAAGTAACAGGATTGTTCATAGACTGGATTTGGGTTATCAGGGAAAGAAAGAAATCAAGGGCAGCTCCACAGATTGGCTTTAAAAATTTAGAGGATATCAATGTCATTTACCAAGATGAAGACTGGTGAAGGAACAGTTTGTGCTCAGGGTGACGTGCACATAAGTCAAGAGTTCTGCTTTGTCCCAGTTAAGTTTGAGAGACTAGTAAATATATTATCAGAGATGTTGACGTGGTGATTGAATATGAGCCTGGACTTCTGAGAAGGCAGGACTGTACATGGGTGTTGCCATCCCGTGGATGAGAATGCGTGAGATTACCTGGGGAGAGTATAGCTAGAGAGCTGAAGAAGGCCTGGGACTGAGCCTTGCCGAACTCAAATCCTTAGAGGTGGAAAGTAGAAATGGGACCAGCCAGAAGAATGGAGAAGGGAGAGCCAGTGAAAGAGAAGAAAATGTCAGTGAGTGTGTAGTAATAGAATCCATGAAGGGAAAAACAGCAAGAAGGGACTGGTCAACAGTCTTCTTTGAGATCAAGATAAGAAAAGGTCAAGATAAGGAAAGGACTAAATGACTCGAATTTCCCATCACAGTGGTTGTTGGGGATTTGAAAAATGCAGTCTCAGGGGAGTGATGGGAATGGAAGCCCGTCTAGAGCAGGTCAAGGAGAAAGTGTTGGTGATAGGTGTAGACAGCACAAGACACAGATTTTTCAACAGGTGTTGCTGTGAAGGGCAGACTATAAATGGGATAATGATTAAAGGGGATGTTGAGGTCAAAAGAGGAATTTTTTAAGATTTGAGATATAAGAGCATATTACAAGCTAATGTGAGAAATTCAATTGAGAGGAAGAAATGGATGATTCAGGAGAAAAGACCTTGAGAAGGTGAGAGGGGATAGGATCCAGAACTAACAGGCTCCTCTCTGGCCTTGACAGGTACAGGGAGTCTCTTCTATTGAGAAAAGTACGAGGCCCACACACAAAAATATACACTCTAATTAGAACTGCTACCTCGTATATGTATTAGCCAGGCTGGAAGGAAAGAGGAGTGTTTGAAGAGTTAAATGAGGATACTAAGGGGAATCTTCTTCCTTCTTGTGTCCTTTAATATCTGTTTTTATAATAAATAGAAATTTTTAAAGTAACAAATTCTCAAAAAAGCTCCTAAATCAAGGTGCTCTCACGAGTTACACAGCAAGAAAAGAGCTGACAAATATACAGTTGTTTTGATATATTAAAACACCTGGACTATTAGATTTTGACAATGTGATGATTTTGATGGTAAATACTACATACTACCCCTATATTAATTCTTCATAGAGTTAATAAATGCCCATATAGTCTTACTATGTGCCATACTGTTACAAGAATTTAATAAATATCAACACATTTGATATTCAAAACAATCTCAATTATGTACGTAGCATCATTATTCCGATATGAGGAGTCTGAGGTACAGGGAGGTTATTAACTTGTCCAGAATCACACAGTTAAAAAGTCAGGGAGCTGAGATTCAAACCTCAGCATTCTGATGCCAGAATCCTTGCCCTGAACCTCTCTGTTGTGCTTTGGATATGTTATCTCATTGCATCTCAACAACAAACTTTTAAGAAAAGTATATTATTATACACTTAACAGCTAAGAAAAGTGAGACTTTGAAAGGTTAAATAACTTTCTCAAGATTATACTGTTTAAGTGGCTGGACCAGCATTCAAAGCTGGATCTTTCTCTCTACAAGTGTATGTTCTCAGCACTTAATGCTATATAAGTTTTAGAAACAGAAAAAGTAAAATGTTTACATGTTTCATCACTCAAAAATGCTGAATAAATATGACGAGTGGTATAGAAAGGGAAGTTTTTGATTAAGGGAATAAAACAGAATAAATTAAATGATGAAGAAGATAATTAAATATTTAATGATATTACATGCATTGGTTTATAAGATAGTAACAGTTGCTGAGCTCAAGAATTTTACAACCTGGACACGTTTTATTCCATATAAAAGCCATTTTAAAAATATGGGATAAAAATATATATGTCTAAATTATATATGGAGAAATATATATAGGAATTTATATTTCTAAAAATAATTCACGTTCATTGGAAAACAGGCTTTACAGACAAGCAAAAGAAGAAAAAGGGGAAGGCGAGGAGGGTGAGAGGGAAAGAGGAATAAAACCATATCTGGAAAGGATGTGAGGGTTTGTTGCATATAATTCCAGACATTGTACACACACACACATGCACGCACACACATACAAACACATTTTTATATAAATGGGATCATACTATGTGTGTTTTTCAGTTACCTCCTTTTCTAACTAAAACCATATTGGGAGCACTGTCTATATCTATAAGTAGGTATAAATCATTATTTTTATGATTGCATTATATGCCATTGTTGGATTGTACTCTAATTCACATAATCTTCTTCTATTATTGGATGATTAGGTTGTGTATTAGTTTACTAGGGGTACCATAACAAACCACCAGAGGCTGGGTGGCTTAAATAACACAACTTTATTTTCTCATGGTGCTGAAGGCTGGCAGCCCAAGATCAAGGCGCCAGCAAAGTTGGTTTCTGATGAGGCCTTTCTTCTGGCTTGCAGATAACTGCCTTCCCCTCGTGTCCTTACATGGCCTTTTCTCTGTGTCTGCACATTCCTGGAGTAACCTTCTTCTTCTTATAAGGACACCAGTCATACTGGATTAAGCTCCCACCCTTATGACTTCATTTAACCTTAATTACCTCTTTAAAGGCCCTATCTCCAAATACAGTCACATTGGGGCTTGGGGCTTCAATGTATAAATTTTGGGGGAGAACACAATCCAGGCCATAACCGGTTGTTTCCAATTTTTTGGTAGTATAAGTCATACTGATGATAAATGATAAAGTGATTTTTATCCAATCATCTCCCTAGGATATAATCCTAACAGCATAATTGCTAGGTCAAAGAGTATGTCATTTTAAGGCTTTTGGTATGAATTGCCAAGTTGTTTTCTGGAAATGTTTTTTCCTTTGAACTTCTGCCAGTAGACTATGAGAATGAAAACACAACCATTTTAAAGAACAATATACATGTGTAATATTCTCTAACCCTCAACTAAATCTCAGCTCAGGCCATTGTCTCTTGACTGTCTACAATATGCGGTGAGTGGCCCCAGACGACAACATTTTCGGTCCCACCTGAATTCTGGAGAGAACTTCATGAGGAAGGAAAAGAGTTAGAAGAGCCTGGATTGACTCATTCAGAGAGTTTCCTTTAGCATCTTTGTCGCCTGTTTTTAAATTACTCCTCCTAGTTCTACACATTGCATTAAGAAGATAAAACCCAGGCACTTTCTGACAAAGAGAAACAAGGTGGGACAGAAGAGTGGGCATGTGCTGGTTAATTTGGGGGAGGCTCTGAGACTGTCTTCTCTAGCTTCCTGTAAGTTAACACAGTTGAAAGGGAGCCTTTTCCTACTCAGAATTCTCTCTGTAAATATTCACTTCTGCTGTCTCCTGCAGAGGTCAGGTTACTACAGGCTTTTGCGTATCCTAGAGGCACTACAGGGAATTAAGCTCAGAACACTGTTTCCTCTTCATTGCCTTTTGTCTCAAGTGTGCTGCCTCCACTATTGGGAGAATAATTTAGAGGGGGAGAGGAATCTCAAATTGAAGTAAAGAGAAGGTAGTTTCTTACATGCAGGGAATAGAGAGAGTCAATCCATGTATTCATGTCTTTAATACTGTTCATGGAATAGAGCAGTAGTTTAATGAATTAGGCACTTTGAGGTTTAATGTAGTTTTGGTGAGTGGAAAAAAAAATCATGGGGAAGGTACCAAGAGAGGAAGAAAACTTGGCGTGAACAGGGAAGACCATTTAAAAGCAAGAATTGCTTATATTTAATGTTTCTATCATGATGTTTTACCTCAATTATGTCAAACACAAAGCAAGAGTATACAAAAGTAGAAAATTAAATAAAATGATAAATGAGCTACAATGTGAAAGTGACATATTATCAACCAGTCAGACAATATGGTGGAATGGAAAACATTTAGAGACCCAGAGTCAGACAGCTGGGACACTAACCAGCTGTGTGGCCTCAGGCAGGTATGCAACCTCTCTGAGTTTAGTCTTCTTCCACGACTTATGAGGATATTAATACCAATTTAACAGAAGAATTAACAGGCTTAAATGAGATAAGCAAAACACCCAGCATAGTACATGGCATACTGGATACCATATAACAGAGGCTTCCTTCCACTTCTGGAAAATGGAGGAGGACTGTAAATTCTTCAAGAGCCTTTCAATATAGATGTGGAGACAAAATGAGAACATTTGAAACAAGGAGAACAATTATGCACTAAACAGTGTGGCAGTGATCACAAGCACGATAGGAATTCAGACAAAGGGAGAACTGAGTGCAAAGGACTACTCTGCCAGTGAAACATTCGTCAAATTGTTGGGTCTTACATACTGGGTGTCTGGGATAAGTAACAGAGAAGCAAACTGTGGAAAGAGGATGTTGAAAGGGGGTGGGTGAGGTAAGGGATGCTCGAGCAGATACAAAAAAATTGTAGGGACACTGAATAAAATTAAGCAAAAGTGACAAATGAAACTCTTCAATTGACCTATAGTCTATGGGAAAAGCAATTCATGCTCATAATAGATACAACAAAATATAATTAGAATGACTAAGAAGGATTACAGTATGAGTATGTACTGAATAAATACTAATAGATAACAATAATGATTTATCATTTTGTAAATTAAGAAAAATATCCGTGAATAAAAACCAATTGGTCATAATTTCCAAAAACGAAATGACCCCAATATTAATTTGCAAAACTATTAGTAGATAGAACATCAAGAATGCTCACTTTTTTCTACTGACAATGATAATGTAATCACTCTGGTTTGCTTAACCTGATCTTGTGGCTTTTTCTTTAATATCATAACAGCTTAAAACTGGCAGGAGAGCATTGCTGGTCTTCATTTGGCTTGTCTAAATTCTAGGGCTTTCATTTCCTACATACACTATGATTGATAATTATTTTAATTCATGTTTTTTAAAAAAACAAATGAGAACAATGAAACGATTTATCTTAATGGTGAAAGAATATGAGGCCTGCTTTTCCTTCCCTAATATCCATCAGAAACTTTCTAAAATATTCAGCTAGAGGCAACATAAAAAATCTTTTTTGGAAGAACAAAGCTAGAGGCATAACCTTTGCAGACTTCAGACTATACTATAAAGCTACAGTAATCAAAACAGTGTGGGATTGGCACAAAAACAGACATATAGATCAATGGAACAGAATAGAGAGCATAGAAATAAACCCACACACCTATGGTCAATTAATATATGAATATACAGTGGAGAGAAGACAGTCTCTTCAGCAAGTGGTGTTGGGAAAGCTGGAAAGCTATATGTAAAGCAATGAAATTAGAATACACTCTCACACCATATACAAAAACAAACTCAGAATGGTTTAAAAGACATGACACCCTAAAACTCCTAGAAGAGAACACAGGCAAAACATTCTCTGACATAAATTGTAGCAATATTTCCTTAGAGCAGTCTCCCAAGGCAAAAGAAATAAATGCAAAAATAAACAAATGGGACCTAATCAAAATTAAAATCCTTTGCACAGCAAAGGAAACCATAAACAAAATGAAAAGACAACCTGTGGATTGGGAGAAAATATTTGCAAATGACGCAACTGACAAGGGGTTAATATCCAAAATATACAAACAGCTCATACAACTCAATATTAAAAAAACAAACAACCCAATCAAAAAATGCGCAGAAGACTTAAATAGACATTTCCCCAAAGAAAACACAGAGGGCCAACAGGCTCATGAAAAGATACTCAACATTGCTAATTATTAGAGAAAGGCAAAACAAAACCACAATGAATTATTACCAGGACTTCCCTGGTGGTCCAGTGGTAAAGAATCTGCCTTACAATGCAGAGGATGCAGGTTCGATCCCTGGTCAGGGAACTAAGATCCCACATGCCTCGGGGCAACTAAGCCCGCGCAACACAACTGCTGAGCTTGCACGCCTCAACTAGAGAGCCTGCGTGCCACAAACTACAGAGCTCATGCACGCTGGAGCCCACGTGCTCAGGAACCTGCGCGTCACAACTACAGAGCCCATGCATCCCGGAGCCCGCGTGCCATGACCAGAGAAGAGAAAAAAACCCCACGTGCCACTAGAGAGAAGCCCGTGCACCACAATAAAGTGCCTGCACGCCACAACAAAAGATCCCATGTGCCTCAAGAAAGATCCTGCATGTATCTAAGACCCAACACAGCCAAAAATTAATAAAATAAATAAATAATAAATAAATCTTTAAAAAAATGCAATAAATATTACATTAATATTAAAACTAATTATTAAAATTATAAAAAAAGTATTACCTCACACCAGTCAGAATGGTGGGAATGTAAATTGGTGCAGCACTATGGAAAACAGTATGGAGGTTCCTTAAAAAACTAAAAATAGAGTTGACATATGATCCAACAATCCCACTCCTGGATATATATCTGGAAAATATGAATTCTAATTCAAAAAGATACATGCACCCCAGTGTTCATAGCAGCACTATTTACAATAGCCAAGACATGGAAACAACCCAAGTGCCCATCGATAGATGGGTTGCTTAAGAAGATGTGGCATGTGTATATACAACACACACACACACACACACACACACACACTAGAACATTACTCAGCCATAAAAAAGAATGAAATATTGCCATTTGCAGCATCACAGATGGACCAAGAGAATATTATACTTAGTGAAGTTAGTCAGAGAAAGACAAATATAAGATATCACTCATATGTGGAATCTAAAAAAACCACAAATGAATTTATATACAAAACAGAAACAGACTCACATGCATAGAAAACAAACTTTTGGTTACCAAAAGGGAAAGGGAGGGAAGAGGGATAAATCAGGAGTATCAGATTAACAGATACAAACTACTATACATAAAATAAATAAGCAACAAGGATTTACTGTATAGCACAGAACTATATCCAATATCTTGTAATAACCTATAATTGAAAACAATCTATTACATATATTTTTAGATATCTATATCTGAATCACTTTGCTGTACACCTGAAACTAACACAATATTGTAAATCAACCATACTTCAATTGAAAAAAGAGAAAGGTCTTGAATAAATAACCTGAGCTTTCATATTAGGAAACTAGGGAAAAAAAGAGCAAAATAAAACCAAAGAACACAAAACAAAAACAAAAAAGTTCTTTTTGGTTTGCTTCTTGTCTTATTAACCAAGTAATATATGTTCATTGGAAAAAACCTAGGAAATCTTATCAACAAAAATTTTTAAATGAAAAATAAAATTCACCTATATTTCTAGCACCTAAACACTTTTTGCATTAAAAAATATATTTTTTTAATTTTTTACTAATTATTATTTATTTATTTATTTCCCACACTGCACAGCTTGTGGGATCCTAGTTCCCAGACCAGGGATCAAACCCGAGCTTCTGCCCCCTATTCCCCACTGGCAATGGAAGCTCGGAGCCTTAACTACTGGACCACCAAGGAATTCCCCATATTTTACATTTTTATATTTCCCTCATGTCTTTTTTCCCTATGCATATGTGAACATATTTTCAATAGAAATAGAGTTTTAAAATCTAAGCTTTTCACTAAATATATTCTGTCTTTCCATATCATTAAATTTTTTGTACCTGTAATATTGTTTAAAATGTTTATAGCACATGCCTTCTGCAATGTTCTTTCACCGTATCTTCACTATATTCCAACCAGTCAAGGCAAATTTATGCAGTTTTACTTTTTACAGCTATATATTATAAATTTAAAGGTTAAATTTATGTGCATTTTTAAGCCATCTGCAATTCCATCACCCTTTCTTAAATTCTAGTCTACTCCTTAGATTGTGTTTCTCCTTCCTTTTCTCCCTCTCTCTCCCTACTGCACTTCCCTTGTGGAGACTGTAGGGTAATGGGAGAAATAAGCAAGGTCCATAAATAACTGTAATCAGTACCACAGGCAAATAAAAGGACTTTGGATTTCAAAAGAGAATTCCTCCATCAGTTTGCAAATATGCCTACACATCTGAAGGCAAAGGAATGAAAAGACCCTTCTGAACACTTTGTATTTTTTCTTTCAAGAGGAGCAAAGAGAAAAAAAAAGAGGCATATCTTTTTCTCTCCTTTTATAGTTGAAAAAAACAAAAATCAAGAATGGACAGGAGAGGACCTTCAAGGTGGAGGAGAAGTAAGAAGTGGAGATCAGCTTCCTCCCCACAAATACATCAAAAATACATCTACAAGTGGAACAATTCCTACAGAACACCTACTGAACACTGGCAGAAGACCTCAGCTTCCTAAAAGGCAAGAAACTCACCACATACCTTGGTAGGGCAAAAGAAAAAAGAAAAAACAGAGACAAAAGAATAGGGATGGGACCCACACCAGTGGGAGGGAGCTGTGAAGGAGGAAAGATTTCCACACACTAGGAAGTCCCTTCGTGGGCGGAGATGGGAGGTGGTGGGGGGGGGAAGCTTCAGAGCCACGGAGGAGGGCGCAGCAACAGGGGTGCAGAGGGCAAAGCACAGAGATTCCCGCACAGAGGATCGGTGCCGGCCAGCACTCACCAGCCCGAGAGGCTTGTCTGCTCACCCGCTTCGGCGGGTGAGGGCTGGGAGCTGAGGCTCCGGCTTCGGAGGTCAGACCCAAGGAGAGGACTGGGGTTGGTTGTGTGAACACAGCCTGAAGGGGGCTAGTGCACCACAGCTAGCCGGGAGAGAGTCTGGGAAAACGTCTGGACTTGCCAAAGAAGCAAGAGACCATTGTTTTGGGGTGCGTGAGGAGGCGGGATTCCCACTCCATGTGCCCACAGAAGGCAGAGCACCGCCTAAGTGAGCTCCAGAGACGGGCACGAGCCATGGCTATCAGCCTGGACCCCAGAGACGGGCATGAACTGCTAACGACGCCACTGCTACCACCAAGAATCCTGTGTGCAAGCACAGGTCACTACCCACACTGCCCCGGGAGCCTGTGCAGCACGCCACTGCCAGAGTCCCATGATCCAGGGACAAATTCCCTCAGGAAAACACACGGTGTGCCTCAGGCTGCTGCAATGTCACTCTGGTCTCTGCCACCGCAGGCTCGCCCCACATTCCAATTATGACTACCATACCCCTCCCTCTGCCCAACCTGAGTGAGTAAGAGAGCCCTAATCAGCTGCTGCTTTAACCCCCTCCTGTCTGGGAGGGGAACAGATGCCTGAGGGTGGCCTACACGCAGAGGCGGGGCCAAAACCAAAGCTGAACCCCAGGAGCTGTGTGAACAAAGAAGAGAAAGGGAAATTTCTCCATGCAGCCTCAGGAGCAGCAGATTAAATCCCCACAATCAACTTGAAAAACTCTGCATTTGAAGAATACCTGATTAGACAAAAAATGTTCCCAAAATTGAGGCGGTGGACGTTGGGAGCAAATGTAGACAGGGGGTTGCTTTCTGAATCTGATTGGATTGTGGTTTTACGTTTATCTTACTTTAGATTTAGTGCTTGTTATCATTGGTGGATTTGTTTATTGGTTTGGTTGTTCTCTTCCTTTTTTTAAAATTATTTTTTATTTTTAAAAATTTTATTATTTTTACTTTTTATTTTGTTTTTAAAATTTTATTATTATTATTATTTTTTAAATGTTTCTTTTCCTTTTTTCTCTTTTTGTGAGTGTATCTGTATATTTCTTTGTGTGATCTTGTCTGTTTATATTTGCTTTTACCATTTGTCCTAGGGTTCTCTGTTCGTTTTTTTTTTTTTTAGCTGTTTCTATTTTTTTTTTTTTATAAGTGTGTGTGTGTGTATGTTTCTTTGCGTGATGTTTCTTTGTCTGTTTAGTATTGCTATTACCATTTGGTATGTTTCTTTGTGTGATGTTTCTTTGTCTGTTTAGTATTGCTATTACCATTTGGTTTGGGGTTGTATCTGTTCATTTTTATTTTTTCCTTCATTTTATTCTAAGCTGTGTGGCTGGCAGGGTCTGGCTGCTCTGGCCGGGTGTCGGACCTGAGCCTCTGAGATGGGAGAGCTGAGTCCAGGACACTGGACCACCAGAAACCTCCCGGCCCCATGTAATATAAAGCAGCGACAGCTCCCCCAGAGATCTCCATCTCAACACTAAGACCCAGCCCCACCCAATGGCGAGCAAGCTACAGAGCTGGATGCCCCATGCCAAACAACTAGCAAGATAGGAACACAACCCCATCCATTAGCAGAGAGGCTGCCTAAAGTTATACTAAGTTCACAGACACACCAAAACACAACAACGGACGTGGCCCTGCCCACCAGAAGGACAAGATCCAGCCCCATCCACCAGAACACAGGCACTGGTCCCCTATATGAGCCACTGAACCAACCTCACCCACTGGGGGCAGACACCAAAAATAATGGGAACTATGAACCTGCAGCCTGTGAAAAGGAGACCCCAAACACAGTAAGTTAAACAAAATGAAAAAACACAGAAATATGCAGCAGATGAAGGAGCAAGGTAAAAAACCACTACACCAAACAAATGAAGAGGAAATAGGCAGTCTACCGGAAAAAGAATTCAGAGTAATGATAGTAAAGATGATCCAAAATCTCAGAAATAGAATGGAGAAACTACAAGAAATGTTTAACAAGGACCTAGAACTGGAGAGCAAACAAACAATGATGAATAACAAAATAAATGAAATTAAAAATACTCTAGAAGGAATCAATAGTAGAATAACTGAGGCAGAAGAAGAGATAAGTGACCTGGAAGATAAAACGGAGGAAATAACTGCCATAGAGCAGAATAAAGAAAAAAGAATGAAAAAAATTGAGGACAGTCTCAGAGACCTCAGGGACAACATTAAATGCACCAACATTCGAATTATAGGGGTACCAGAAGAAGAAGAGAAAAATAAAGGGTCTGAGAAAATATTTGAAGAAATTATAGTCGAAAACTTCCCTAACATGGGAAAGCAAATAGTCAGTCAAGTCCAGGAAGCACAGAGAGTCCCATACAGGATAAATCCAAGGAGAAGCACGCCAAGACACGTATTAATCAAACTATCAAAAATTAAATACAAAGAAAAAATATTAAAAACAGCAAGGAAAAACAACAATTAACATACAGGGAAATCCCCAAAGGTTAGCAGCTGAACTTTCAGCAGAAACTCTGCAAGCCAGAAGGGAGTGGCAGGACATATTTAAAGTGATGAAAGGGAAAGAACCTACAACCAAGATTACTCTACCCAGCAAGGATCTCATTCAGATTCGACGGAGAAATTAAAACCTTTACAGACAAGCAAAAGCTAAGAGAATTCAGCACCATCAAACCAGCTTTACAACAAATGCTAAAGGAACGTCTCTACGCAGGAAACACAAGAGAAGGAAAAGACCTACAATAACAAATCCAAAACAATTAAGAAAATGGTAATGGGAACATACATATCAATAATTACCTTAAATGTAAATGGATTAAATGTTCTAACCAAAAGACACAGGCTCACTGAATGGATACAAAAACAAGACTTGTATATGTGCTGTCTACAAGAGACCCACTTCACACATAGGGACACATACAGACTGAAAGTGAGGGGATGGAAAAAGATATGCCATGCAAATGGAAATCAAAAGAAAGCTGGAGTAGCAATACACATATCAGACAAAATAGACTTTAAAATAAAGACTATTACAAGAGACAAAGAAGGACACTACATAATGATCAAGAGATCAATCCAAGAAGAAGATAAAACAATAGTAAATATTTATGCACCCAACACAGGAGCACCTCAATACATAAGGCAAATGCTAACAGCCATAAAAGGGGAAATCGACAGTAACACAATCATAGTAGGGGACATTAACACCCCACTTTCACCAACGGACAGATCATCCAAAATGAAAATAAATAAGGAAACACAAGCTTTAAATGACACATTAGACCAGGTGGACTTAATTGATATTTATGGGACATTCCATCCAAAAACAACAGAATACACTTTCTTCTCAAGTGCTCATGGAACATTCTCCAGGATACATCATATCTTGGGTCACAAATCAAGCCTCAGTAAATTTAAGAAAATTGAAATCGTACCAAGTGTCTTTTCTGACCACAACACTATGAGATTTGATATCAATTACAGGAAAAAAAACTGTAAAAAATACAAACACATGGAGGCTAAACAATACACTACTAAATGAAATAACCAAGAGATCACTGAAGAAATCAAAGAGGAAATCAAAAAATACCTAGAAACAAATGGCAATGAAAACACGATGACCCAAAACCTATGGGATGCAGCAAAAGCAGTTCTAAGAGGGAAGTTTATAGCAATACAATCCTACCTCAAGAAACAAGAAACATCTCAAATAAACACCCTAACCTCACACCTAAAGCAATTAGAGAAAGAAGAACAAAATACCCCAAAGTTAGCAAAAGGAAAGAAATAATAAAGATCAGACCAGAAATAAATGAAAAAGAAATGAAGGAAACAATAGCAAAGATCAACAAAACTAAAAGCTGGTTCTTTGAGAAGATAAACAAAATTGATAAACCATTAGCCAGACTCATCAAGAAAAAAAGGGAGAAGATTCAAATCAACAGAATTAGACATGAAAAAGGAGAAGTAGCAACTGACACTGCAGAAATACAAAGGATCATGAGAGATTACTACAAGCAACTATATGCCAATAAAATGGACAACCTGGAAGAAATGAACAAGTTCTTAGAAAAGTACAACCTTCCAAGACTGAACCAGGAAGAAACAGAAAATATGAACAGACAAATCACAAGTACTGAAATTGAAACTGCAATTAAAAATCTTCCAACAAACAAAAAGTCCAGGAACAGATGGCTTCACAGGCGAATTCTATCAAACATTTAGAGAAGAGCTAACACTTATCCTTCTCAAACTCTTCCAAAATATAGCAGAGGGAGGAACACTCCCAAACTCATTCTACAAGGCCACCATCACCCTGATACCAAAACCAGACAAAGATGTCACAAAGAAAGAAAACTACAGGCCAATATCACTGATGAATATAGATGCAAAAATTCTCAACAGAACACTAGCAAACAGAATCCAACAGCACATTAAAAGGATCATACATCATGATCAAGTGGGATTTACCCCAGGAATGCAAGGATTCTTTAATATACACAAATCAATCAATGTGATACACCACATTAACAAACTGAAGGATAAAAACCATATGATAAACTCAATAGATGCAGAAAAAAAACATTTTCAACAAAATTCAACACCGATTTATGATAAAAACCCTCCAGAAAGAAGGCACAGAGGGAACTTACCTCAACACAGTAAAGGCCATATATGACAAACCCACAGCCAACATTGCTCTCAGTGGTAAAAAACTAAAACCAATTCCTCTAAGATCAGGAACAAGACAAGGTTGTCCACTCTCACCACTATTATTCAACATTGTTTTGGAAGTTTTAGCCACAGCAATCAGAGAAGAAAAAGAAGTAAAAGGAATCCAAATCAGAAAAGAAGAAGTAAAGCTGTCACTGTTTGCAGATGACATGATACTATACATAGAGAATCCTAAAGATGCTACCAGAAAACTACTAGAGCTACTCAATGAATTTGGTAAAGTAGCAGGATACAAAATTAATGCACAGAAATCTCTTGCATTCCTATACACTAACAACAAAAGATCAGAAAGAGAAATTAAGGAAACACTCCCATTTACCACTGCAACAAAAAGAATAAAATACCTAGCACTAAACCTACCTAAGGAGACAAAACACCTGTATGCAGAAAACTATAAGATAATGATGAAAGAAATTGAAGACGATACAAACAGATGGAGAGGTATACCATGTTCTTGGATTGGAAGAATCAACATTGTGAAAATGACTATACTACCTAAAGCAATCTACAGTTTCAATGCAATCCCTATCAAACTACCAATGGCATTTTTCACAGAACTAAAACAAAAAATTTTACAAGTTGTATGGAAACACAAAAGATCCCAAAAAGCCAAAGCAATTTTGAGAAAGAAAAACGGAGCTGGAGGAATCAGGCTCCCTGACTCCAGACTATACTACAGAGCTACAGAAATCAAGACAGTATGGTACTGGCACAAAAACAGAAATATAGATCAATGGAACAGGAGAGAAAGCCCAGAGATAAACCCACTCACCTATGGTTCACCTTATCTTTGATAAAGGAGGCAAGAATATACAATGGAGAAAAGACAGCATCTTCAGTAAGTGGTGCTGGGAAAACTGGACAGCTACATGTAAAAGAATGAAATTAGAACACTCCCTAACACCATACACAAAAATAAACTCAAAATGGATTAAAGACCTAAATGTAAGGCCAGACACTATAAATCTCTTAGAGGAAAACATAGGCAGAATATTCTATGACATAAATCACAGCAAGATCCTTTTTGACACACCTCCTAGAGAAATGGAAATAAAAACAAAAATACACAAATGGGACCTAATGAAACTTAAAAGCTTTTGCACAGCAAAGGAAACCATAAACAAGACGAAAAGACAACCCTCAGAATGGGAGAAAATAGTTGCAAATGAAACAATAGACAAAGGATTAATCTCCAAAACATAAGAGCAGGTCATGCCACTCAATATGAAAAAAACAAACAACCCAATCCAAAAACGGGCAGAAGACCTAAATAGACATTTCTCCAAAGAAGATATACAGATTTCCAACAAACATATGAAAGGATGCTCAACATCACTAATCATTAGAGAAATGCAAATCAAAACCACAATGAAGTATCACCTCACACTGGTTAGAATGGCCATCATCAAGAAATCTACAAACAATAAATGCTGGAGAGGGTGTGGAGAAAAGGGAACCCTCTTGCACTGTTGGTGGGAATGTAAATTGATATAGCCACTATGGAGAACAGTATGGAGGTTCCTTAAAAAACTATAAATAGAACTACCATATGACTCAGCAATCTCACTATTGGGCATATACCCTGAGTAAACCATAGTTCAAAGAGTCATGCACCACAATGTTCATTGCAGCACTATTTACAATAGCCAGGACATGGAAGCAACCTAAGTGTCCATCGACAGATGAATGGATAAAGAAGATGTGGCACACATATACAATGGAATATTACTCAGCCATAAAAAGAAAAGAAATTGAGTTATTTGTAGTGAGGTGGATGGACTTAGAGTTTGTCATACAGAGGGAAGTAAGTCAGAAAGAGAAAAACAAATACCATATGCCAACACATATACATGGAATTTAAAAAAAGAAACGGTTCTGAAGAACCTAGGGGCAAGACAGGAATAAAGACGCAGATGTAGACAATGGACTTGAGGACATGGGGAGGTGGAAGGGTAAGCTGGGACGAAGTGAGAGAGTGACACTGACATATATACACTACCAAATGTAAAATAGATAGCTAGTGGGAAGCAGCTGCATAGCACAGGGAGATCAGCTCCATGTTTTGTGACCACCTAAAGGGGTGGGATAAGGGAGGGTGGGAGGGAGACGCAAGAGAGAGGAGATATGGAGATGTATGTATACGTATAGCTGATTCACTTTGTTATACAGCAGAAACTAACACAACATTGTAAAGCAATTATACTCCAATAAAGATGTAAAAAAAAAAAAAAAAGAATGGATAGGACACCTACTCATGTCATACAGCTTGTTGGTGGCTGAACAAAGATTAAACCCAGGACTTCTGTATCCCAGTTTTGTGCTTTCACACTGTGTCACACAGACTCACCCTACAAAAAAATTACAGCCAGGATAAGTGAACTTGGGATCAAGACAAAAACTGTGGGAAGAATACTTGTCTAGTGAAGGGATGCTCTGATTTTACAAGAAACTCTACTGACCTGATATACAACAGTAAAACCTTTCCTGAGAAATGGGAGAGAATGAAAAGGACAATCCTATATCCTTTCCTTGGATGTTTTTATATCAAGCAGAGCTATATTCATACTTGGATTAAAATATCACACATATGGCAAGCTGGCTTCCCCAATGGGAAATCTAGAAAGTGACTTCCTGAATGCACAAGAGCAAATATTTTGTAGGACAGAGAATGCTCCTGCTTGGGGGTCTACTTCCGCATGTTCATAATGTTGAGTGGAAACAATCTTTGAATATAATCTAATACAGCCCCTTAAATAAACTAGGAAACCTCTTAATAATACCTCTGTCAATCAATCATTCACCTTGTGCTTGAATGTAAGCACATATGGAGGACGCAGGATCTGGGCTGAAGCCAAGAAAAAGTAAAGTCAATACTTTCATTCATTAGACTGACTAATTAGCCCTGCAGTATACCACGTTCTATGCCTTTTTAGATGTATGGCTTGGATTTAATGACCTTTTTGCCAAACTGAACGACAACATCGCACACAGACATACACACACACACACACACACTTATACACAGTGAAAGAGAAAAATGACAAAAAGCCAATATTGCTTTATTACCTTGGGAAGCATTTATTATGACACAGGACTGATGGAAAATGTGATGGACAGTCACAGAGTCAAAAACATATTTACAGCTGGAAGGGTCCTTCTTGTAGAAAACTAGCCCAAGACTTTCCTTTTACTTAAAAGGAAATAAAGAATTTAAAAGATTTGCTAGGCTTTTATAGGTTTCTGCCTCAGTGGCATTTGACTACACAGAGAGGAGTGTTTATAGATTATTTAATATAGAGGGTGGAATACTGATAATCACAGCTCAAAAAGGAAAACCACCAAAATGAAGGCAGGTGGATCAGAATCAATACTCTCGTTAAATACTCAGTTACCGTTCCCCCTCTGGACTTAACGTTTTCCCTCACTTGCTGGGTTACCTTTTTATGTACTAAATACAGAAAAAATAATCATGAAAGAGTCCCTTGACTGTAACTGGAATCAATGTATCTAACACGTTTTCCAATACTTACTGTGCATGTGGCCTCATTACATTCACATGCCAAGAAAGGTTCAAAGGGAAACAAAAAACTGTAGGAAGCCATTCATAATTTCCTCTTCAGGATTTAACAGCCATTCCTTACTCCCGTCTTACACTCTGTTTTCTAATACATCCCAAGTGATAAAACTTCAAGTATATTAAAATTCAGAGCACAGCAAACTATTCATGCTGCAAAGTGATTAATGTTTATGTTCTTCTGTTTTGCTTTATTTTAAAAATTCACAGTCTGCATTATTCTCTGAAAAAGGGTTTGATTCCATGTCACTATAACATTCTTTTTTGACTCTAAGGCCAGGCAGGTTACAATGCCCCTCCCCCACTTTCAGGTGAGCAAACTCAATCTTTAATCATCATGAATTTACTCTATTTCTTCATTTATGTGCCTTGACGGATGTTTCTCAGTTTTCTTGTATAGATTTTCACATGTGTGATACCCAATTTGCAAATGTTCTTATGTTCTGATAAAGGCCTCTGTGTCTCTTGGCATTATTTTAGTGCCTAAATGCTTACTGCTTACTGTACCTTTGGGACTGAGTCTTACTCATCTTTGTATGCTCCCCACTCTCTACTCCTCCATACATACACCTTAGAAGAACACATCGTAGGTGTTAGAATTATTTTTAAACATCATTTTCCTTTGCATTAAAATCAGGGCCACAAATTCAAAGAATATTCATTTGCATTTGGTTTGAAGACTATATTAAAGATCTAATTCAAAATGTTTAAATATATCCCTAGTTTCTAATTGAACAGGTTCACCAGGTGATGTTATGAAGAGAAAAATCTAACTTTGGTTAGTAATTCACCTAAAAAATAAGATATCTGAATTATCTTACAACTCATCAATTAGATGGGTTTGGTCAGATAGTGTTAAAATACACGACCTAATGTACAGTATTACAATGTGTAACATAAATCAACAGGAAATAGTCACTAAAAATTTGTTCACATCCTGTTTTTATTTCTTCAGTAAAGATCAAATACAATTCAGCTAAAATAAGACTCTATATCTTGATGGCAAATGTTAAGGTATTCTTTGTTTTTTTTTTTTTTTTGAGGCTATGACCTTTGGTAGCTGAATGGGAAAGCCATACCATTACAATGTTTGCCAGGTGTTACTGTTAACTCTTGTTTATAGACCTGTTTCCTTTACTACTTATAAGCCTTTTCAGAATAAGGCCCTGATCTTTATCCCATATACCTAGTAATATAAAGACAAGTACTTAGGAAACATTCAGTAAATCATTTGTTAGCTGGTTGAACATTTCTCTGTCTTAGTTTCCTCAGCTAAAGTTGTAAGAAGGCGGTACAACAGTACCTACGACCAAGGTGTTATGCTTATGAAGTGTTCAGAACTTCACAGGGCACGCAGCAGGTACTTATTCAGTACTGCTGCCCTGCACAACTCTGGGAAGTGTCATTCACAGTGCTCCCTGGGGCTGTGCAACTCCAGACCCCACCCTCAAAGCATGAACTGCCATTAGCATCATGATCTTTACAACATCATCATTATTATTAGGCTCAAGAATAGAAAGATTTCACTTCATCTGAACTACAGAGAGGGCAGCAAAAGTGCAAGCAGGTCCTTCATGATGGAGATAACTGTGCCTACTTCTTAAAGGGAAAAAGGTCAGAATTTTGAAGAATTTGTGTGCATTCTTCTCTCTCATCATTTAATCCTTGTTTGAGGTCTTCCATGAAAATGAATTATGACTGAATCACATGATGTTAAGCTTGGAGTTTTGTCTGATTCTAACAAACACTGTGAACTAAAACCACTAGCGGCTGATGAAAGTAAGATGATGAGTATCCAAGTGAAAATAAAAAATTTTAGTTTTTAAAGAAATTAATATTTTGGCACACAGAATGTCAATTACATCAAATACATCATTGGGTTTTCAAATCATTTTGTGAAAGGATCTTTTCCTCAAAACTTTAGGAGGACATCCAGTGGGTATCTGTGTGTGTGTGTGCTTAGAGAGCCTGGACCCTATCCTCCCAGCCTTTCTCTTCTCTCTGTGGCTTACCAGGGACACTGTGGTTGTCCATGGAAACCAATTTGGAACCTCTGATCCAGAGAGAGCAAAACTTCCATCTTCCAGAAGCCCTACAGAGTCACGCAGATAGTTAAACTATTTGGATTTGTGGATGACTTAGAAATTTTGATGACCAAATCGTTCTTTCAAAAATATTCACATTTGCTAAATAAATAAATTTTATTTTAGTAAATTTGGAAATCATAAGAAAATCAATGAAGAAATTTCTCATAAAGTTACCACCCAGAATTAATTCCTGTTAATATTTTGATTTATACTTAATATATATATATATATATTCATGTAACTTTTTCCCTTTTCACAAAATTGGGACTAAATTCCACCTTTTGATTTTTGACCTCTTTTTTTCTAACTTAAAACACGTATCTTACATATTTTCCTAAGCCACTGAACCTTTTTCTACAACATACTGCTTAGAAAGCTTCATTACATTCTACGGTTGGCATAGGTCACAATTAATTTATCATATATACAGGGACAGGCAAATCAAGGTTTCAACCTTTTCTCACCCAAACCTACTCTTGTCAAAACTCCTGCTATTCACTATAAGCAAAAAATTGAAACAAAAAAATCTTAAAGTTGCATGAATTTAGAACCATGGAAACTATAAGCACAGAAACTGTGCTCATCATAGCATGAAGTTTGGGATTTGTGCTGCTCAGTCTATTTTGCAATTGAGGATTTTTTTCCTGAAATGAAATTCCTGTAAAACTGCTCTCTGAATCTCTTTAGAAAAAAAGAAAATATTCATAGCTTACAGAATTGTGGAAAACACAGCATAAAATGTTTTCTGGGGGTTTTATTGCTTTAAAAAAGTAGGAAGGGGGGCTTCCCTTGTGGCGCAGTGGTTGAGAATCTGCCTGCCAATGCAGGGAACACGGGTTCGAGCCCTGGTCTGGGAAGATACCACATGCCACGGGGCAACTAAGCCCGTGAGCCACAATTGCTGAGCCTGCGCGTCTGGAGCCTGTGCTCCCCAACAAGAGAGGCCGCGATAGTGAGAGGCCCGCGCACCATGATGAAGAGTGGCCCCCACTTGCCGCAACTAGAGAAAGCCCTCGCACAGAAACGAAGACCCAACACAGCCATAAATAAATAAATAAATAAAATTTAAAAAAAAAAAAAGTAGGAAGGAAAACTAGGTAATTTTCTTTTATTAAAATAAATTTAATACCTATTTAAATGTTTATTTTAAAAAGAGAATCCCAGATTACATTGTACAAATATACATAACTCACAAATGATCTCCTAAGAGTTATTAAAACACAAAATCTCCAAATGGCTTATTTTAGGACTGGGATTCATTCAGCCCCTTATTTTTGCTTCACTGAGGAAACTATGGTTATGTGGACTTTGTTCTTGAATGTCAATTTTAACAGTGTTTCTATCCTTCACTTAGCAAGAATTGGGTCTTCATTAATAATAATAACATTAAAAATATACTTGCCTTTCTCTTTATTTACTTTAATTTTGGGGAGCACAATCAAGTTTTCACTACAAGAGGGAAGTGGTTTAGCTCATTACTTAAGATGACTTTGGAGTCAGGCAGACTTGAGTTCAGAATCTAGTTCCATCTGTTATCAGTTAGATAATCTTCAGTAAGTATTAAATTGTTGTATGGTAATAAACCTTAGTTGAGCTATGCATAAAATAGGGATACTATTACCTTCTTCAAAGCATGTTGGTGCATGTATGCAACAACTTTAGGGCACTGCTTGGCATCTAGGAAGGGTACTGAAACAAACATAAACCAACAATGCAACAACAACTAACATTGATGCAACAACGCAACAACAACTAACATTAATGTCAAATGCGTTTTGAAAGAAATTTCAAAGACTTTTTTTACCTGAATTTGGTCCAAAAAGTAGATTAATGTGCCTCATAATCTCTATTTATTAATGTAAAGATTATTATATTTGGCTCATCAAATGAAACATCTATCTTTAGAGAAGAAAGATAGGATTGAATACTGATTCAAAACCATCCATGTCAACACACACGTTAACAGTTTAGGCCAATTAGCTAGAAGCCATCGTGGTCACATCACAAAAACAAAGACTTCTGCTGAAAACAGTGGTGCTATTTATGGATTCCATCTAAGTGTTACATGTGTTAATATTCTATTTAAATTTGGCCCTTTCTCCTTGTAAAAACAGAAGTTCCTTTTGGACAGAGACCAGGAATAACAATTGGAAGTCTATGAATGCTTTCTATTTTGAGGAACTTCAATTAGGCTCTTGTGGTATTAGTGATGATGGTAATGATACACATGTAGGAACTATTTATTCATCCCCCCACCCTCCACAACCCCCATCAAAAGTTCCTGGTTTATTTAGTTGTGTCCATATACAGATACACATCCTCCGATTGTACGTGAAAGGAAGGACTTGGTGAGGATAACCAAGTGACCTAAATTCCCTTAGCGCCTGAGTTAGGATTTAGAGTGAAGGTCAGATCATGTCATAATTCTCTGGCTCTGATTCATGTTACTGATGGATCATTTGGTTGTGTGGGGCCACATCTCATAGAACAAATAAATTCTGAAGTAAAGAAACCTCGATTTGAGTTGTATACTTTTCACTTAGTGGTTAGGTGATGCTGGATACAGGTAGACAATCTGAACTTTATCCTGAGGATGATTATAAATGATATAACATAAATAAACATAATGTAATATAATACAATACAACATAATATATAATATCTTCTCTACCTATATGCTTGTGAAATTTAAAGTATCAAAAGTCCTTTGTAACTTGTAAAATAAAGTATTGAACACATTAATTCTTGTGAAAAATGCCTTTGCTTACTAATTATGAAAGAAATAAAACAAATAATTGACGGTGCATAGAGGAAACACCTGAAGCTACAAGTTGTCTGGTTGAAACGTAATTGTGATTGCCCCCAAATCAGATCAACAGCATTAAATTTCATATAGATAGTTCATTTTTATCAAATGCTCATCCGCTGGGTTAAATTCATTTCAGCTTCCATATTAATGAAACCTGAGTGTTTCTCTAAAGAACAAAAACCATGCTTAACTGGGAAATAACATGGTATAGTGGAATGAAAATGGGCTAAACGGTGGTCAGAATTCCAACTGTCTCAAGGGCCAAAGAGTTAATGTGAATCCACTGGTGGGGAAGGGGCTTGGGGTGTTGATGTGGCACATGCTGAAAAGCATAATACCCACCCAGAGGAATATCTATCACTCAACTCCAGATGTGTCTACCATGAAGAGATGTGGGCCTAGTGGTGCCAGATTTTCTTATTTCCTAAGAGGAGGGAGATACTCAGATATTTTTTGAAATGTCAAAATTATAAAATTTTGGACCAAACTGTGTTTTTAAAAATATTGTGCTGGAAACATATAGTTTTGCTTACAAACACTTGACATATGTTTACAAACACTCCCCTGAGCTGGGTCCAGTCCACAAAGCTTCAGGTTTTAACCACTGTGCTATAAAGTCAGATAGCTCTTACTTCAATCTTAGCTCGAAACTCACTAACTGAATGGCTTTGGCTAAGAATTTAACCTACCCAAGCTTCATTTTCCTCTTGCAAAGTGGGAAGAACAATGCCTCTGTTTGTGAGGACTGAAAAAATGGACATGGATGAAAACAGTATAATAAATACATAATAGGTACTCAAATAATTTAGCTCTTTTTCTGGATAACTTTGAAAAGTAAGCTGTAAAAGTAAGTTTTCTTTTTATTCTTGTTATATTCAGACCATGTCACATATTCTTGTTATTAAGAGGGTCAAGACTGTCTCATTTGTTCCTGGAATAAATTGGTTTACTTGAACTATAAAGGAAACTCGATACTACGGATGTCCTCAATTCTTCTAAAGAATAGAGTCAGCGTCAAGTCTGAAAAAAATTTTCAGATTGACCCAAGAGAGAGTGCTTCTTTGCAAAATGACTGTCTCCTGAACAAAATGCTTTTCTACTATTTCATCAGCTACCCTCTGTCATAAAGATCCTTTCGTTAGAAAAACAACATTTGAGGACGTCAAGAATGTGGTTAGCAGTGGCACCACGTGAACTGAGAACAGATCAATTCCGCTTAGATTACTGTTGACTATACAGACATCAAAGCAAGATGTTTCAAAGCAAGAAGATTATATAAAATAAATTTAGACAGTTAATGTTTTCAAGCCCTACAAATGTTAGTGAAAGTGCAGAAAGCAAATAGCCAGGGACTGGCTAGAAATATTAATCTTGTCTCTTCACTACCTTCCAGGGGTCTTGGCTAAGCCATTTAGGTTTGATTTCAAAAACTGTAAATAGAGTGAAAAGAGAAAAATATAAAATAATACATCACACTTAAAAGAGATTGGGCAATGTGTGTAGCTAAACCTGTCCAGATGAGAGCATTCATCTGAATTGGTCATGTTTAAGCACGCATTTAGAGATTGGGCTCTTTTCAATCTATAGAGGAAAAAAACCTGAAGGTCTACAGTGGTAGAAGAATCAATTTCCCTTGTTGCAGGCTGATATTTTCCTCTCTCTTGTTTCAGAGGGTGACACTGAACCCTGTGGAGCCTCGAATGTGGACAACCTAGCTAAGAAGAGAGCGAGATGGCTAAAATGCTCCTTCTATGTAAAATAAACTAGGGGTAAGGGGGTCCTTGTTAATTCATTTTTTAAAAGCTAGGGTTTATTTTTAATGATTGCTAATGTTTCAGGCATCTAGCTTAAAATACTATAAATTCTAAACTTTGTAGGTACTTTTATTAAATGAAGTGCTTTTAAAATAAAACTAAGTCATAATTCAAATGTTCTCCTTACTACAACAAAGAATCATATATTCTCTGAAATACAAATTCCCCTCTATGGTTAATTAGCAACCACTTAAATTCCTACTTAAGAGATGCAGGAGACAAAGACTAAGCCTGTGGAGTAGGAGGAATTCCTTCCTCGGGGTCTAGGTAACCCTAGCAGAGCAGACAACAGAGAAACGCCAGTAATTCCAGAGTTCCCATTTTCACAATTTGAATTATCTAAGAAATTCATAAGAAAGCAAGTTTGGGATCTATAATATCTTTCAAAACACCTAAGTCCCTTTCTCTGTCTCCTCAGTGCCAATTAGCAGAATTACCATCTTGAGGATTCTGTGAATTCAGTGTGTTTATTTTTAATATAAACTCTCCATATTGGTTATTGTTATATATAAAATTATGGTCTTGCTAGTCTTTTAATGGCTTGTTGGTAGAATGACACAATATCCTAGACTTTAAAGACCGGGACTCATTTAAAATATGCTGTCTAGCTGTTTTCATCAGTATAATTGCATCTAACAAAACTATTTTTGTTTTGGAAACTATGTTCAAATTAGGTATATCTGACCTATGAAGAGTTTACAGGCCTTAAATATGGGTCAGTAAGGACTAGAGAAGCCATTCATTTTTGGAAGGTACCTCTCCATGAAATGCTTATTTTTGGAAGGTACCTCTCTCCAAGAAATGCTGCACAAGAAAGAGCCAGATAAGGCATGTGGGTGAGAAACACTTGCTTGGTTTACATTTTCATTGTGGTTATACTGGGTAGCATTTTCCAAGGAAACATTTCCAGTTTGGATCAGAAGGCAGCTTGACCATATCACCCTCTTTTCTGAAGCACATGCTCACAAGGCTTTTTTAGAGTCATACAGATCTCAGCAAAATTTCCTTCTTGAAAATAATACCAATGAATTGTTTTCTGACCAGATAGTGTCAGCTAAACTTAGTCAGATTTCGTTTTCCATCTATATTTTAACTGCAGTTGACTGTAGAATTTCAAGCAGTGCAGTGAGCTATCTTGATTTAGATGCCAAACAAAGAAAGGGAACAAAGACTTTTTCCTCATACTTAAATTTCAATGTATCAGCAGGTCAGGCACCTATAGAGATGGCTGTTCCCAATGATTTGAAGATATTTCTTTGTATTTGCCAAGCATACCCCTTCTCCTCCAGGTCACTAGTTTTATATTTGATTTCAAAACGTTCATGAAAGCAAGATTTTTCCTCAATTCATCTTCTGAGTAAGGTTATTGTCTCCATTACTGTTTCAGCCTCATTTTTGGATATAGATATGAAGGAATGATTTGTTTATGATTAGAGAATTTAGTAAAGTGGATTTCTAGAATAGCAAAATAGCTTTGAGTGTGTATCATATAATTTGATGCTAATAATAATTAAATTACTAATTTATTTTAATAAGTTATAGTGAATCCAAAGGTATTCCCTTAATGGTCTCATTATTTCTGACTTGCAATTCAGTTTTGAAAGGGAATAAATGGAGCCACAGAAATATTCACAGCCTTTCTTATTTATGTCATAGTATGTAGTGAACAATTTTTAACGATGGATTTTTTAAATATTGTGATTTGTCATTTAAGAATTTGGCTTTCCTTTATCAACATCCTAAAATCCTGAGAATATCACATATATGAATACAATCCATTTTGTTTTCACAGCCAAAGTACAAGAATGAGAGTCACAGTCTGAAGACCTGCTAGGAAAGCTTGTCTACAATCTTAGGCCAGAGGTCCTTCAGGGGAGCACCCATTTATTCGTTCAGTCAACCACTGTTTATTGAGCACATATGTCGTGCCAAGGTTTTCGTTATTAATTGACAGTTTCATTTTCTGCCCTCACAGAGTTTACAATCTAGTGAAGGGCAGGGAAAATCAAGTGAGCAAATAAATAGCTCTATAATTACAACTTTGATAAATGCTACAAAGGAAACAGAGGGTAAGGAGAGTAATAGTGGAGATATACTTAAGGAAACCTCTCCAAGGAGTTATATTTAAAGCTCAAACTTAAAGTATAAGAAGAATCTAACCATTCATATTTTAAAAAGGGAAGAGTCAGATGACTGGGCTTTCATTTAAAAACTATATACCAGTTTAAGAAACATACAGATGCCAAAAATATATCTTAGTTTAGTCTGAGAAGTCATGTGACAGCTAAGGTATGTTGTTTAAATGTTTTTATGAAGAATTTAAGTTGGTCACAGAGGTGAAGACTACAGGATGCCATTACTATACTGAGGAAAAATAACATGAATCTGGAAGAGATTTGTTTTTGTCTTTTTAACTGCCGCTTATGCATGCGCCTGGTGAAATTCCTAGCAATTCAAACAGGGATTTCACTGACTTGAGCTTAAAACTCACTCATTATCAGCAGACAAGAGATGACCCAGGTTAATTTAATACCCACTGTGAGATGCAGTGGCAGGTCAGAACAACAGCTCTCATATTTCCTGAAAAAAAAAAAAATCATGCTTGACTCACAGCTGCTGTAAATCAAGCAGGAGCTACCTGTATTTAAAAGCAAAGTGTGAAGACCCCAAAGTGGGGAAAGTATCTTGAGTCATCAAGAAAAATGCACACAGAGATTAAAAATTTACTAGAGACATATTTCATTAACATGGAAAGATGGCCATAAAAATTTACTAGAGACATATTTCATTAACATGGAAAGATGGCCACCTTATATAAAATAAAAAAACTATAAAACAATGCTTAGAGTATGGTCCCATTTATGAAATAGTATATCTGAGTGTGTTAATACTGGCAGATAGAAAAAAATCTAGAAGGAAATATTTCAAAGTACTAACAGTAATTATTTCTTGATGGTAGGTTTATGGGTGATTTTCTTATACATTTCTGCTTTATTCTTTTTTTTCCAACAATTTGGATGTATGTTTTAAATGTAAAATAAGAGAGCCTTTAAAAGAAAATTTAATTGTATTGGTGAATATTGATTTAAAGCAGAATGCCTTTAATATGACAGATGTCACTTGTACTGCAAGCTAATTAATTATAAAGGACACTTCACAAATGTGAAATGATAGTTCAGATGGCATGATTTACTCTTTGGCCAGCGCTGAATTACCAAACAGTCGGAAAAGTACGTGCCTACAGTGTTAGCAAAGAAAGGGAGACATCAAAAAACTACAATATTTTGGAAAAAAGTATTTGATTTTTGATACTTCAGGAAAGTATAAAAGTATTTGTCCAGGAAATATCAGAAAGTTGTTAAACTGATGTACACTTATTTATGAGTTAATGTCATTTTAATTTTTAAGAACATGTAGGTAGAGAGATGCTTAGGACATACAGGTAGGAGGTATGGACTAAATTTCTTCAAGGTCCAGGACCTATAGAAATGAATTTGGTCCTAAGCACAGGAAAAAAACTGTGCTACTCCCCAGCTTTATGTCATTAAAAATAAAAATAGGGCTTCCCTGGTGGTGCAGTGGTTGAGAATCTGCCTGCCAACGCAGGGGACACGGGTTCGAGCCCTGGTCTGGGAAGATCCCACATGCCGCGGAGCAACTAGGCCCGTGAGTCACAATCACTGAGCCTGCGCGTCTGGAGCCTGTGCTCTGCAACAAGAGAGGCCGCGATAGTGAGAGGCCCGCGCACCGCAATGAAGAGTGGCCCCCGCTTGCCACAACTAGAAAAAGCCCTCGCGCAGAAACGAAGACCCAACACAGCCAAAAATAAATAAATTAATTTTAAGAATAAATAAATAAATAAAAATAAAAATAATACTTAGGCATAAAATAAGTGCACGTCGGTCCAACAAAGTTCCAATTTTTCCCCAAATGCTTCATGCTTTTATGAAATATCATGAATCCCAGATTTTCTCCAAAATAATTTTTGTGTCTACCCTTTTTTTTTTGGCTGATAACTGAAGAATGCATTTAATCTATGTGGCAATCCAATATGATCAAAGAACAAATCACGGCACCTGAAATATTCAAATAAATGTCCAAATAAAAATGAACTACATTTAATGCAGAGTTTACTATATTTGATATTTTAAAATTCAAATCGGTAAGATAATTTGCTAAATTTTCTAATATGGCAGATTTGAGCTCATGAGAGTTGGAATTAGGGCCCAACTAGGCTATTTACCGAACCCAAAACTTGAACAAGTCTAATCTCCCGAGCCTCTTTCCACTAATTTAAAGTAATTACGATGACACTAGCTTTACTGGCATGACAGAATTTCGGGGAATATAAGATGACAAATAAAGAATGTAAAATGACTTTAAGAACTACAAAAGATTATATTAAGATAAGGTGTAATGATGGTGCTAATTACAAGTATATTGTTTTCGTCATGAACTATTTCACGTGTGTATAGCTTATATACCGCCCACAAGGAAATTCTACTTTCCTAGAAAATGCAGATTGTGCTAGTCATATAAGAGCTCTACAAATAGTTGTTTTTCAATTGATTAATTCATCATGTCTGAAAACACATTTTCACTTGGTAAAATAACATTTGGGATGTGCAAACAGGGGGAACTGTAACTGACCTCTCAGGGTAACACCCAAGTGTACACCTAGTTTATTTATTTCAGTAAAAAACAATTGAGTAATTTATGTTAAAACTTCCAGGATAAATTTTGTTTTCTTTTTGGTTCCAACTATGGAAAACAAAGCATTAATCTTTTTATGAACCTATGAAAAATGTAGAAAACAGTTTTGACTCTCCAGCTATTTTCTAAGTTCCCCTGATGGAGACTTGAAGCATGTACATAAGACTGAAATATGTTCTGAAGTCACGTGAAGAAATAAGGAACATCCTATCACAAAGTGAGAAATTAGATAATATGTGTTTTATCCCAATTAAAACAAGTTTTACAAAAGTTTAAATACCAATCAAAATGTTTAATATTGCAACAAGAATGGCATTTTCAAGATAGTATTTGAGAAAAAGGTAATTAATTAATTTGCTTGTTGTTAAATAGCATATTTAAATAATCAAATGTATGTATCTTCCATATATTTTGTTTTTTCTGACATCAGATTGATGGCTCTTGAACTATTGATATTTTGTATCTGGACCACACTAAACGCCATCTCATTTTTTAAAATTAGCCATACCAAAGGGAATAATGTTAATATGGCTGTTAGGCATCCCATTCCATAAAGTTGCTGAGAAAGGAGTCTTATGAAGAGGACAACGTTCAGTTCCCTGCATCCTGACAAGATAACATACACGTTTCTCCAAGCATACGGTCAATTGATTTCTTTAACAATATTCAGATTCTGTAATTTAGAAGCCCATTACAACATGGAGTCTTACTGTTGCAGGTCTAGCAGTACCTGATGTTAAACAACTAAAGCACACTCTTATACGGACAGTTTACTCTAGAAAAAGCCAGTGAAGTTCTTGAGAAAGAATTTAGCCTGTTCCAAATAAATGCATGTTTATGGCATACTTTTGGAGGTTTTGAAGAAGGATGCACTGCCTTATCTGGTTATCCAGTTGACAGTTCAAATTTGCTATCAGGAAGTTCTACATTTTGTATTTCTAATCTTCATCCTTTCTAATGAAGTTGAAGCCCACTGACCATACTTTAGGCTCCAAAAAATGTCAGTAAGCAATGTCCAGCTCTTTGAAGTAAATGATCATCATCTCTTAGTTTTCACTTCTCCCAATAAAATAATCCTAATTTCCTTATCCTTTCTTAGAGAGTTCAACTTGTAGTCCTTTAAAAACAGTTCACTTTTCTGTGGCCCCTCAGCAAAGGTCATATAATCGTCTCAAGTTGTAGGATCAAAAACTAGTCCATCAGGGACTGACCACACAGCTGAAACTCACTGCTGAGAGTCAGTTCTATATCCACGACTTAGAGTGATTTGCCTCTGCTCAAACTGTACCAACTTCACCTATAAAACCACATCCCAATGAAAACTCGAAACAAAGGAAATAAAACAAAGCCCAAGGTAACTGTTTTCAATGCATGAAATACAATGCAACTGCAACTACAACATGTCTTAATTTTTTAAAGCTTACTGAAATTTTAATTTTTGCCAGGCCAAAGTTACCATTAACGATTAAGGATGCAGAGTGTTATAAAATTTTTGTTATGGCATACAAGCCCAGTACCCCTTTCCCTGCTCTACTTTATGTAGTTGTGATAATAAGGCCTACGGTAGCATGACTTGATGGAGCTGTGAATCTATATAATATATGACATGCCATGAGCACATTAAATCCATTCTTCCTATTAAGTTGCTGAAGAGCCTTCCCATATATAAACCAAACCGGACATTTATTCTCAGAGACATTAAACTATAAACCTGATTCAAATACATGTAAAGATTGTAAATGAAGGGGAGCAGTGTGTAAAATAAAATGCAGGATTAGAACAAACGTTTTTTAACATTGTAAAAAATGTTTGCACTGACAATGATATTGTTAGAGAAGAGAGAGATGGATAAAAAATAGTCCATACGATAAATGTAATATTACTAAAACAGTTTTACCTGCAAGGATTTTTCTGGCTTTAATTCAATGAAATTTCCATTATCCTGGGTAGTAATGGAGCCCTGTACCCTACTCATCTCAGGCGTCTTTAGTATCCTGAGTTGCCTTAAAGCTGTGACATAATAAAAGGTCAAGCAGATCCCACTAAGCATTTGTTAACTACAATAGCCCCCCATTTTGCCTGCAAGCCACACATTCTCACCCTAAGCTTTGCTCACTCTCTTGTTTCATTTCATTGTATAAGCAGGCTAATTTGGAGATGGCTAAGGTACTTGGGAATACCTAGATTTTCAAAACAGTCCCACTTTCCTACTTAACCACCTAAAGAAGTAGACCCATAATACAACATTTGAGGGAACTGTAAAATGGTGCCTGGATACTGAAGGAGTAAACAGCAAATAGCAGCACTATTAAAAAAATGAATGCATTTCACCTTCCAACTCATCTGTGCTTCCTGGGACACAAGTACAAACATGAAAGGCTTGGGGTAGAATTTCAAGAAAACTGATTTGTTTCAACATTCATTTGGCAAGATGCTAGACACAAAATAATACCACAAGCCACCTCCCTTTCCTATCATTGTAAATTCAGGGCTCTCAAATCAGCCCCCATAAACCCAATTAAAAATAAAGAAAAGAGGCAGGCTATGAATTCACATCCAGTGCTATGATACAGGTTGTCCTAATGGGTCACAATGAAACTAAGGGACAATAACAAGAATAAATCTTGCATTAATCCAAATGAAGCCAATGAATAATAATACAAACCAGAAGCATAGTTTCAAAAATATGCAATTACCTCCAAGCATGCAAGGTCATTTATAAGCCATAAAAATGATTGCAAAGCACACTCTGCATATAAATATGTTTCATAAATGCTAAGTAACATGTGTATGTATGCTATGCATATCCATAGGGTATCCATTTGTATGTTCACAATCAAACCTATGTACTAAAAATGAAACTCTATCTGGCAAATGGTTTCTCGGCAAAAGTACATCAGAATATGAAATAAAATGCTAAATTCTGGGGCTACCTTTTCTTAGCAATGAGGGAAATAAGCAAAATCACCTTACAACTAGGCCGGAAAGCTTAGGAAGCACCAAATGTGTTTTTGAGGAAGGCCCAACCCTATATGTGAGAGCCGCAAATTAAATGATTCCCTTCAATAACATCCATTTCTTGTGAGCTCTTTTTCCACCCCCTGATTCTGTTGCTAAGCTTGGAAGGAAAGGAACCAAGTGGCTCAGTCTGCATTCTGAGCCAGTTCAGGATAAAATCAGAACACCAATTTTTTTTTTTTTTTTTTTTTTTTTTTTTAACACAAGCAGATGCCTTCTTACTTCTCTCTTCCTGGCAACCTTCCTCTCTCCCATCCCCATCACTGTCTCCACATCTTCCTCTCCTTCTCTGAGGGAGTCATTGTTCAAGTGCAGGCCACAAATGTATGCACAGGTCATTTAATAGCCAGCTAAACCAAGAAGATAACCCCGCTCTCTGCTACTTACCATGCTGAGACCCGGAGAAGCTGTTGAAAGGAGGGAGAGATGCAAACTGGATCCATTTTCCTTGTGACCGAGTCGGACGCAGCCTCCGAACCCAACATCAGCAGCGGCTGCTGGGATTTTTTTCCCCTCACTCTCTGGTTGGCGACGGTGCGAATAGGAACCACCCTTCCAGCCTCACTGGAGTATCACGAGTCGCGGCGGCAGAAGCAGCAACATCACCACTGGGCCTCCTCCCTCTCGGAGGATGGGGTGAGCTCAGAAGCAGCCAGGAACTTGCAGCAGATACCTCCTCTGGCTCCTCCTCTCCTGCCCCCTCCTCCAAAGCCCCACCCCTGCTGCTGGTTGTCATGGCAACGACCAATGGTAAGCCACCAGACTAAGAGGGAGGCGAGATGGGTGAAAGGAGCTGCAGGGGCTGGAGGGGAGTGAATTTGCGCTGCTGCTCTCTGGGACGCGCTTGGTCTCTCCTACCCCGGACTCCAGGTCTTTAAAAATGGGGTAAGGGTGTATAGCCATGGGAAGAGAATAATTTCAATTTTATTGAAATCTAGACTGAATCATACAAAACAGCTTCGTTATTTTTTCATTTTCTACGGTTTTCCAACAAAATGTATTAAATTTGCAATCAGAAAAAATAATAACAAATATGGAGAAAGTTATATAATGTAATAGGAGATTATTATCACTCCAAATATGTTTGTTCTTTATAGCATCTTCTACTCAAAGCCACTCAAGGTTGTTAACAAGGAAAATGGGTGGCTGGGCTTTGCAATTAAAAAAAGAGTCTGTTTGGTTCCTTGGCACTACTCTGCTTGTTCTTCTCAGGTGAGTCATTGTTTTTCCAGCTCCCTCGCTGAAGAGGACCTGGAGTTGTTTGGCACTCCCCTGTGGAAAAGGAAGTTGGAACAGAGGAATCAGAAATTCCTTGAGCAACCACGGCTCTCAGTTGGTGGATAGTTTCAAACCTTTCTGGTGTCAGACTCCTGGAGTGTTCAATATCCTGCAGGAAATTCCATGCTATTTCAAGGATGCCCTTTTGGAGGTCCCAAGCCAGCTGCTGGTCTGGGTGGTGAGTAGGAAAAAAAGGATGTGAAATCAGCAGTGCTGAGTTCTAGATGAATTCTGTTTCTAACTATAAATTATAAATGACACTAGTATTTATCTCAGGCAGTAGTTGTAAAGATTGAATGAGATAATGCACTAAAAGCACTTGGCATGTAGTAAGCATACAATAAATGTTTCCTCTTATTGCTATTATTGCTATTTACTCTTATTGCTATTATTAGTAGTGGTGGTAGTACATTGTAGCCACTTCTTGATCCAAGGGATTGAAGGAATAGCGTGGCAATTTCAGACACGGGAAAAAATTAAGGTGAGAAAACACTTAATACATGATAGCTGTGATGATGATGATGATGATGAAGAAGACGATGGTGACAATGACGATGATGACAAAAACAGCGAGGCCCTAAGAGATTAAAAGTTCTCTTAAAATGTGACAATTAAGTACGTTGTAAGCCTTAAAGGAGCTAAATAAGTTTCCCAAATCCACATGGCTAATACATGGCAGAGCCAGAATTAAAACTCTGATGCTTCTAACACAAGCATTTGCTCTCCTAACCATTACATTTTCTGCGACTCCTCCATGCAATGGAGATACTCTTGTTCTTAACCCATAGGGTTATTTACAGATTCAAATAGGATTAGTACAAATTTCAGAGTCAGACAGCCTGGGCTCGATTGACTTTAGATATGATTTGGGACGTGTTAATTAACTTTCCTGAACCTATGTTTCTTCATCTGTGAAATGGAAATAATTGTAGAACCTCATCGTGAGAATCAAATAGGATGATGCATGTAGAGCATGAGCACAATGTCTAGCACAGAGTAAGTGTTCAGTAAGTGCTAGCTATGGTTCTTTGTTACTCATTCTCAAGTAATTAATCGTAAAATGTGAGAGGACATTTTCCTGCTTGGGTTCACACTTAATGCCAGGGCCTTATTCTAGCAAAACTGACGTGAAGGCAATTAGGTGGTTGAGGAAAGGGTTGCAACTCATCCTCCACACTTGGCATTGCCTCCGGGTCCTCTCCAGGGGAGCGCCTGCATCCTGCTCTGTGCAGCTAGGGGTCCCTCCCTCCCCCAGAACCTAGACAGTCAGTCTACACACACTTGCACGTCAGCAGCACGTAAGTGTAGCTGTGTAGCAAAGAGGAATGGGTTGTGGTAGTCTAGCTTTTGTATTCTTCTCTGTATTTCATCTTCTGCTGTCTCCACAAAAATGGTCATGTAAAGTAAGCAGAGAAGAAAGCTGCAGGTGGTAGAAACTCAGACGTGCTTAGGTGATGGGATCCTCCCCACCAGCCTTGTGAGGAAGACTTTCATCTTGAGCACCAAGAGCTGACTTGGTTGGGGTGAGTGATTCTAGTTTCCTCTCCTACTATCAACACAGAGGCAATAGGAAGGGAAAAGTGTTTGGTGTTCCCTATTTAAACAATTCCCTAATTTAACCATTCAGATAGTACTCTTCCTTTTTTTTTTTTTTTTTTTTGGCTATATCCATGCAGCACTGTTACCGTTATTTAATATTTTCCTTTAGATATTTAATTGTGTGGTATTTATTTTTATTTACTTTAATTATTTGTTATTTATTTACTTTAAAAGGAAATTTGTCTCTGGCTTTGGCAAAACATTAATAAAATTAGGCATGGTAAAGAGAATGTTCCCAGAGAAAGCAACTTAATGTAAAACAATATTTTTTTTTTTTTTTAGTTAAAGACTTCAACTTCACTTGTAATAATTTTTAGTTAAAAAAAAGAAAATTTAAAATTTCATTCCTTCTCTCCATTGTCATTTCCTGTTACTGTGCTCTATGTTCCCATGGTATCTATTATCTTTTAATATACTATGTTATTTATTTATGCTTTAAAATTTTTATCTGCTTCTCCCCACTAGAATGTTAGCTATGAAAGGGCAGAGATATTTGTTTGTTTGTTTATTTGTGAACAATACCTGACCCATATTAGATGCTCAATAAATATTTGTCGAATGAACAAACCAGTAAATAAATGAAATATCAAACAACTTCTGCACTGAATCATGGCTAAATAAGTTATTATTATAACATTATTTTTCCAGTTATCTATTTTTGATATTTCTAAAAATTAGAAAGTAATTATAATAATTATCTTTTTAGCATACATGCATATTAGCATAATGTGTATCTATTACATATTTTTAAAGTATATAGTTATTAAAATGGAAATGTTTGCCCATGCATATTCAGAGTCACCTAGTATACTGCTGGTAGTCTTTGGGAAACACTGGTTTTGTTCCAAGAGCATCTTCTCCATATGTTAGCATCTACTAACTGTGGCCAGACTGTCTACCCCTCCTGAGATCTCTCCAACTTTGACTTCTGAATTCTACGAGATGTCTGAAAAAGTACAGGGTGTTTGTGGGTGTTGGCTCCAAAAGCAGCATTAAATTTTCAGGAGAAACCACAGCATAAAGGGAGGAAGCTGCAAAGTTTGGGCTCTGGAGACAGACTACCTGGATTGAGCCCACACTTCACCATTTTTTTTTTTCTGAGTGACCTTGGGCAAGTGCTTGATTTCTCTGTACCTCAGTTTCTTTTGAAGATCAAAGTTCATGTGTGCAAAGAGCCAACAAGCATTTGGCATGTAATAAATAAGTAATGTTAGCTAATATTTTTATTAACATAATTTTTAATAACCATGGTTATGCATAGCACATTTTTCTAGGTGTTTACAGAATACTCAGATCACTCCAAGCTAGTCTAAGAACTTGTTGTTATGACTGCAGACCAGCTACCAGCAGACTATGAGGAATTCTGAAAATGTTTATCTCAGAGATAGGCCAATGTCCTGATTTCCCCCAAAAAAGGGACAAAAAGCTAGGGGTCACAGAAGTGACTGTTGTTTATTCCCTGTCTATTCTGTAAGAGGTTATTAACATATTGTCTATTTACAGAAAACATTAAATGTAAGTAGCCAGGATCTTTTTGAGGTCATTAAGGATAAGGATATCATTCTGACCTCACTGCATGTCCTTTATCAATACTCCCAGGAAGCAAGTATATTGGAACTCTCCCATGAACTCTACAGTCCTATGGCCAACCATCTTATGGATGACTCTACATAGCAGGTGGACACTTCTGCCTTTGCTCACCCTGTATCCTCTGGAAGTCCCTTCCCTGCCCTAATTCTTCAACCTTCAAGATTTATCCATCACCTCCTTCAGGGACTCTTCACTGATACCAGGATTAGCATTAGATTAGCATTAGAAATGAGATTCCCATTGTCTTGTCCCTTGTCACATCTTTATTACTAGGCTCATGATGTTGAACGGTAAATATATTTTTGTCTTTCACTCCTATTTGATTGTAAGAACATTGAGGTCAGCAGTACCATTCATTCATTTGTTTACTGATACATTAATGCTGTACTAGGTACCAGAGACACAGCTGTGCATAAGATAATATGAACACTCTTTTCAAAAAAGGAGTTTATAATCTAAAATGAAAGAGACAGTACATAATTTCTTAAAATAAATGATGTTGAGGGCTATAACAGAGAACTACAGGAAGCTCTGATAGCATATAAAGAGAGAACATAACTGAGTTTGAGAGCCTAGGAAGACATTCTTGGAGGAATTGTGGAGTAGGGTGCGGGCAGATGGCTTCAGACAAAGAGAAGGAAATGTATGCTGGTCTGAGGTGTGGAAAACAGGCATGTTACTCAGTTTTTGTTTCATGCTAGTACCTAGCACAGTACCTGTGCACATCATGTGCGACATATGTGTTTGTTGAAAGAATCAGCCTCCTTTCCCCCCTAACACATAGACACACAGTTCTTTCCTCTAGGTTCTCCTTCTGTTAATTTATTTGAGGGATTAGAGTTTGTGAATAGTTAAGGGGCTGACGGGCTGTGTGGGATGAGAAAGCATGAAGAGAGGCCAAAAGATTCATTGTTGTTCCCACAGTAGAAAAAGAGGTGTAATGCTAACAGTGACCACTGCTCCATTACAGATTTACTAATAAGGTTTACTCGATAAGACAACATTTGCTCTGATGTTGAAATGAGAAGCAGTTTTTTCCTTTCTGGTTCTGGGCAGCTGTATATTACCCAAAGGCAGACAACACGTGCTTAGGTTACCAGCAAATCAGGGACACCAAAGAAATGGGAAAAGTTCCATTTCAATGAATTTTTCCAAAATTTTGTAATCAGAAAATCTATAAATAATTGGGAGATTGGGATTGACATAGACACACTACTATATATAAAATAGATAACTAATAAGAACCTGCTGTATAGCACAGGGAACTCTACTCAATACTCTGTAATGGCCTATATGGGAAAAGACTCTAAAAAGAAAAGAGTGGATACATGTTATGTATAACTGATTCACTTTGTTGTACACCTGAAACTAACACAACATTGTAAATCAACTATACTCCAATAAAAATTTTTTAAAAAAGAAAATCTGCAAATAAGCTAGTTTAATTTCAGTATATGTAGAAATTTTATTTTAATTTTTGTATAATTTTTACTATGGGAGGCACCGTAATTGTCAGAATTTTTACAGTGCTTAGGAACTCAAAACGTCATTACTTCCAGCGCTAAGAGGAGAGAACGTGAATCAGGTAGTACAATAAGCGCATGTGCACCCCACAGTGAACAAAACAGACTTAGTTCCTGTCCTAGCTGAGCTCAGAGTCTAGTGGATGGGGCAGCCAAAGAATAGGAAAACCAACCACTAAAACAATAGCACATTTTCACAAGTGCCATGAAGCAGTGAACAACTGAAGGGAAGATGAGGACTGGAGATGGAGAGGAATGACTCACTGTGGGGTGACATTTAAGTTGAGAAATGAAGTATGGATTATGCCAGCCCTGTAAGAGCTATGAAAAGAGAGTTTCCAACGGAGATGAGCTCTGAGGAGAGGAAAAGCAAGGGAGGAGAAATATTTTTGAAGGTCAGTATAGCTGGATACAGTGACCATGGGGGAAAGTGCCATGAGGGGAAGTTGGGAAGGTGGGTGGGAACCAAAATATGCAGCACCTTGTAGCCCACTGTCAGGCAACTGGAGTTTTTCTTAAATGCAATGAAGAGTCATGAAGAATTTAAACTTGGTTTGAAGCATTGTGGGAAATGAAGTTTTGAAGGGCAAAAGTGGACAAAGTTAGGATGCAGTGGTCACCTAGGCTGCAGATGAGAGTGGCTAGAATTAGGGTGGTGGCAGTGGATAGGGAGAAAATTGGACTCTCTCAAATGAATATATATTAGAGGTGGCATTGTGAGGACTTGCTGATGGACTGAAACCTAGGGTTGAGGAAGGGGTAAATATCAAGGATCACTTTTTTATTTTTTTAAGGATTACTTCTAAGTAGACAACTAACTCTTCCATTTTGAAGAAATGGAAGAGGTTTGGTTTTTACCTTCTGTGGTGAGGAAAGGCCTCAGGGCTCTGGCTCTGAAAAAAGTGTGGGGAAACTCGAAAGGGTTCTAAGTGCCCAACTTTCAGGGGGGTCCCTCCTCCCTCCCTCCCCAGGCCTAGTGCCCTTGAGAATTCGGCATTAATGACCAGTTGGTGCATTGGTGCATTGGGCAAATCATCACTGAGCTTAGGCAACTGCAGTGGAAGTAGCTTGGCTGGGAAGGGATAGATGAGTCCTGGGAGAACCCCATGATTTTGACTCAGAAAATCCCCAAGCTTTGAGAAGTGGATTTCCAACAAGAAATGGCCTTTCTCTATGCTGAGCCTCCTAAACATTCTAAACCATATTCTCTTCCACAACTAGTTTGACTTCTTCCTGGGTTACAGTCCTGATTCAGCCACCTTCTAATCATAAGACCTGGAAACCTTATCTTCTCTTAGCGCCATTGTTTCATCTATGAAGCCAGGGTGAAAACTGCCTTTGCTTACTGAATGGAGGTTTAAATAAATCATGTTTGTAAAAATCTTAGTCCATGCCTGGCATGTGGAAGGACCTCTATGAGTTCCAGCTGTTCTATTATATTGTCTCCTCCTCCATATCTGAACCTTTCTTATTAAAGCCACTAAAGCCTCAATCTTTTCCTTTCAGCCCCTAAATTTTTGGACAACTTCCCTAGTATTTCCCACCTCAAGACCCCCATATTATTCCTTAGATCCCTCAGTGGCTGAGTACTTACTTCCCTCTGACAGGGCAGGTACAGAGGAACTGAAAGGAGAAAAGCGTTGTCTAAAAGTGGAATTTACAGATTTCATGGTCTGTCTCACATATTTATGAGCCAACTTGCCTTAAATATTTACATCCTGCATTTACATTTTATTACTATTTGATTTGTTTCTTATAGTTGATCTGAAGTGTGAAATTGGAAGCCTGGAGCTTGCTAAGACTTTCATGCTAGAGAAATGCACAATGAAGAAACAGGAGTTTCATGGGTTTTTTCCTCCCCCACCAAGGACAAGAGGATTTTGCAAGGAAATCTTTGAGATCTCTTGCATCTGCCCACTGCCTCCCCCGGATATTCTTCCTTAACGTGTTCCCGGCTCTCGCTCATGCTACAAGGGTCTTTCCTGAGGAGTCAGAGACTACCGCCGGGGACCAAGTAGGTTTGATTCTGAATGTGGATAATGGAAGGAAGGCAGGACCAAACCCAGAGAGGGGAGTTAAGTTTCAGGAAAGCAGCTTTCCTCTTTTTAACTCTATTAAACCTCTTTTTTTTTTCCCTAAGTCCAAATTCCTTCTCTTTTCTCAGCATCTATTTCTTCTTCTAATAAATTTCTCAATTCTTAACAAAATCCCAATCCATCTCTCAAGTAAATCTGTAAACTCTTAACTCTTGTTGAAGTATAATTTTCAAAATGGTAAAATCACGACACAGGCAAATGCAAAATGTACACATCAGTGATTTTACTCATTTATTATTTATTTATTAAATCAGAGGTCCTGTAATATGTTAAAACTGGTCCAAAGTGCATTTGAGAAGCTAAATATGCATAGGCAATAGAAAAATGAAAGGAAAAGAGTGGTTTTTCTTATGCAGTCGACTTGAGTTTCAAGCCTTGAGATGCACGTTTTATGCACAGGATTGATCTTTATGACCCTGAATAAACTAAACTAGTGATTGATCTTTTGCCAGTCATAATAGCCAGCTCTTGTATCACCTGATTCAAGAGACGGAATGAATATTAATCTCTTCTCTTGTTCCTGGTAGAGACCTCATCACAGGATGATAAGGGCACAATGGTCTGATACTGAAGTTGGAGAAATGGAATTTCATATCCTTTTTCCTAACCTTTCTTTGTTTTGCCAGATAATTATTTAACCTCATCCACTGACGCACAACATGCCCAAAGTTAAATCTGGAGGTTCTCATTTCATGCAATGTCTTTGTCTCTCACAATATCCTCCCATTTTACAACTCTATTTATGGCAAAGAGATAAGTAACTGAAAATAGAGAACAAAAAAGAAGAATGGATGAGAACAATGCTTTCAGGTAGAATGTGGTGCAGGTGCTTGAACCGGTCTTGACTCATCACAGATGTGATGTGCTCTGTGTGGAAACTGAAAGGTCCCCCCTACTCAACACTTTCACACACTGGGGCCCAAGTATTCCTGCCTGAACAACCCATTTGAAAGAAGGCAGAGAGAATTGTTCTCACCTCACTAAAAAAGCTTTGCATAAAGGGAAAGAGCTTTCTCCTTCCCTAAATGGTAGAGGTGAGAGTGAATTTTTCCTCACCTTGAAAGATGCTAAGCCTTCCTGCCTGACAAGGATCCAGGGCATCGGTGGGCAGGGTCAACCACCGTGCGTGGAGGAGAAGAGGGCTGTGCAGGATTGTAGAAGCTCAGCAGACCATGTGTGCAGGGCACCTGGAAGCAAAAAGTTCTACATGTTTATGGGCTCTGATGAAGGCCTGGTCCTGAGAAGCAAAGACCAGAGGCTGCAGCATGGATTCTTGACCTCATATAATAATCCCCTTGGGGTCTTTTAGAGAGCTATTGAAGCAGAGGACGTGGAGGGCAGAAGGGAGTATTTGGCAGGAATGTGACTTTTTAGGGTGAATAGGTCAGGGCTCATTCATTCACCCAGGCAAATCAGGGGTCAGGATATACTGGTTATACAACAAATAGTTTTAGGTTCCTTCTCCAATCTCTCATATCTTCTTTTCAGTTGGATAAACTGAGAGTGAGCTACAGAAATGCAATGCAGCCTAATGCTACAGCCCTATCATCTGTCTGACTTTTCACGCGTCACTGTCTCCACATTAGAGTATAGTAGGACAGTGGTAGGAAATACAGACACTTTTATTTGTACAGTTTGCTCATGCCCAAATTTCCTGTTAATCTCACTGTTTGTCTTCATAAAAGAGAGTTTCTTGAAGTCATGAGAAGAGAGGAAATTTTGTTTCACGAGTTTCCCTTGATTTATCTGGAGTGTCTGGCAGAGGACTTCCTAGCCTGGAGTCAGTATGAGAAATCCAGCCCGGGGAAAGGACTTCATGCCTCTCCTTTTCAATAGAACTGTAAAGTCTGTGGACACTACTTCTTCAGTGTCCCCTTCAAATGAAAGCTCCTCTTAGAAAGCTTAACACCATGTAGCCACAGTTCCCTATAGAGTTATTATAGCTGTGCTTCTGGGCAATGCAGAGAGTCAATGAATTTTACACCACAGAGGTCTCCTTAGGGGTCACTCCCAACACCAGGCAAATTTAGATTTTATGTTATAATAAGGAAAACTGGGCCAGGGACTTATCCATAGTTTTGGGTGTTTTGCCTTCAATATAAGAACAGAGTATCAGTGGTAGAATTCAAGACTGTACTGTTATTAGATCATCCTCTTATCTCCTGAAAGGCCTGATATGTAAGAATGCCATGAGTGGTGAATTTAACCTCTCCTTTCAGGCTACTCTATTGTCCTAGGTGAGGCTTTAAAAGTCATTACATCAGGAGCAAATTAACACTGACAAAGAAAAATGTCCATTCTTTCTATACCTCCAAACAGCTCAATTTCCAAGCCTTCTTTATTTTATCTTTAGTCACTGAATAACTGGAGACCCAGACAGGAGGAACAGGTCACATTGCTTCATGATTATGTCCCCTAGATTCCCAGCCTCTGTAACCAGGAACAATTTTTATTTTTATTTATTTATTTATTTATATTTATTTATTTATTTTGGCTGCACCACGCAGCATGTGGGATCTTAGTTCCCCCAACCAGGGATCGAATCCACGTCCCCTGCAGTGGAAGCACGGAGTCTTAACCACTGGACCGCCAGGTAAGTCCCAGGAACAATTTTTAAATATAAGAGCAAAAGGAGATGTGGCGTATTGTGTTTCATGCAAATTCCTCTGTAATATTTAAGATTTGTTTGCTATTCATAATTGAGAGAAGATCTTTATTCTTTTTTTTTGATACAGTGGAATGACTAATGACTACCTGATTTTAATACATAATTAATAGGATTAAAAAACTTACAGTGAATCAGAGGTGATGGAGCTCCTGATATTTCCTCCATTTTTCCAACCATTTCTATTTTGGCTCTAATACACAATAGCATGAGGATGTCAAAGAGGAAGAACAAAGTGCTTTGAATCATGCAATGTCCTAATTTTCCAGAATTTTCTGGCAACTGTCCTAGGTCTGATTTTATGTGGAGATATGTATGGAGATATTACAGAACAAGAGTAGGTTTATTTCGCATACCTTCCCTGAAGGAAGAGTCATCATGTCCCAAACCTCAGTATGAGATATCAAGCCCAGAAAGGACATTTATGCCTTATTGTGGCCTCTGTGACCTAAATTATATTAAGTCAAAGTCCTGGTCTCTTATAGGTCATAATGACAATCTTTTCTATCTCTTGAACCAAAACTTGTAAGAGATATTAAATTTAGTTTTTGAGCCTCAGTTTCTCAGATCAACCTAGGTAAGGCTCTATAAATAGGATTTTACAAGCAGATGGTATGAGACAAAGGAAAAGGAACTTCTTTGGCTGCTAACATCTCCTGGGCCTTCCAGATTTCTTTAACCTAAGCTTTAGCTAATACACCACAAAATTCAATGAAGCAATGCTCTCAATCCTCATACTTTCCTCCATTTGGCAGCCTATTTTCAGGTCAGACAGATTCATGTATGAAATAGAGGATGTGAAAATGAAGATGATTGAGACCAAAAATTCCAAGCACACGGTAGTAATTTCTTAGTTCAGAGCTTAGTCTGAAAGACCAAAACTTGAAGAGGAACCCTGATGCAGTTTCCCTCCATCTCCTTTAACAAATATTTGAGTGACGTGTCACGAGGAGGAGGACACTTCTTGTGTCCTTTTAGTATGGACATCTCCCCTCCACCTCCATCCCTCAATAGAGGAGTGATTCCATGTCTGTCCTTGCAAAACCCTCAGTCTCTGTAGCTGTGCATGGGAGCTATAGGTGGACACTAGAATTGTACTTTCCTTTTCCAGTGAAAAGCCTTTAGAATACATCTTACTTAACTCTTCCTCCAGTCTTGGTTTGATTAAAAATTCATCAACAGAACACTGAATTTCACCCCTCCCAGGACCATACCCAGAACTTATTGAGTCTAACCATCAAGACTAGGGTCTTTTGAGTCATGCCTTCTGGCAGGACCTCATCTAAACTGCGGGGCAGTCATGGGTATATCCTATATCTTATGCTATTAAACAGTCTGGGATGGGTTTTCACACGTTGGTGAACAAATTTGCTATGGCAGAATCAAGTGGAATAGAGCTTCATGCTAACTCTTTTTATCCTGTTTCTGTTTTCAGTCACTTTCTACTATGGCAAGAATCTTAGCATGGAGGGCAGGCCAAAGGGCAGTACTGGAATGCTTTGCTTTATGTCTTATGCTCATCTCCCCAATATTCTTTTCTACTCTTAATTGCCTTTGTGGCCAGTTTTCATGTGTAGCCTTTAAAGTTGAAAGAGAGGATTTTTTTCACTGAGACACACGTGAGGACTCCAGAATTAGCAGTGAGTCTTAATAATCCATGTCTAATATCAGGGACCAGCCTTTGAGTCAGGGCTTCATGTATTTCCTGTAATTTGTGATCACACTTATTACGTCTCCAACACACAAGGGAGCAGGTGGACAGAGATTACTGAGGAATACCTAGCCTGCCTTCTACTGAGAGCTGCAGGCAGAGCACTGAGCTGATATCCCTATGCTACAGCATATACTTTTAAGTGGCACACTGAGCATTGTCCCTTCCCAGATCTGTGTGAATCATGCCTTTATGACTAGAAAAGACCACTGGAAACTGTCTTATAAAATCAGATTATATTGAAAACAGCTTCTGCTGATGAAGTCATGGAGAAACAGACACTCTCATTGATTACTTGTGTGAATGCAAATTGGTAGTGAGATGGGGGAGAGAGGCAGAGAGAGAATACTTAAACATAACTGTCAGCTCTGTCTGCTGAGAAGGCCTAGCAGCCATGACACACCAGTATCCAGACCATGAATTCTAAATACCATACTTCATTAAAAGAAAAGAAACAAGAGCTCGTTGGAGAAATGGCTGATTCCAGGGCGAGGCAGTAAAGTACAAGATGAGCCTGGAACATCTTGCCATGCCAGAAAGTAAAGAAGTGTTCAAAGAATGACAGGGATACTTCAAAATCAAATGAGCCAGATTGAAAGACTCCCACTAGCAAAATCTGGGAAAGTTTGAGCATCAAAATGAATAATTGTAGTAATGGAATATAATACATAGAATAAAATCAGAATCCCATGAGTCCATACCAACATATATAAACAAATAAACAAAATGGAATAAATAGGGGAGAAGGGAAAGTTCCCTTCTACAGTAGAATGTCAATTAATAATTATAAAAGGAATGATCCATCATTTGGCAAACCATCACTTAGCAAACATCATAGTAATATTTTTAGGCATGAATCATCAATGGATGCTAAAAGTAATGAGTTAAAGTTTGATGAGGAAGTGGACATTTACAGAGCCTCAAACTATCTCTCCACAAGGCCCCTATTAATTACAAAGAGAAAAATTGTAACTTTATAGTGACAAAAAGTTGGTTGACATCTCTTTAATCAAGTGATTAAAGATAACCAAGAGTAGGACAAACAGAACTCATGTGCCTCCTTAACATGATGCACGGGAAAGAACACAACATCCCTTCCAAGGAATCTGCCAAACTCATGACATTGCAATTCTAATCCATGAGGAAACAGTGGATAAACCCAGATTGAGGGATGTTCTACAAAATAACTGGTCTGCACGCTTCAAAAATGTCAAAGTAATAAAAGACCAAGTAGGACTGAGAAAATCTTCTCTATTAAAGAAGACTAGAGACATGATTATTAAGTGCTTTGGAATCTTGGATTGGATCCTGGGGAACTGAAACAAAATAAAACAACGTGCCATGAAGGACACTAATGAGATAACTGGCAATATTTCAATAAGGTATATAGATTAGAATTATATCATTGTTAATTTCCTCCTTTTGATAATTGAATTCTTGTTGTGAAAGAAATTGCCCTTGTTTTTAGGAAATACACACAGCATTTAGGGGAAAAAACATAATGTCTGCACTTTTCTCTGTAAGTTTTCTCTTTTTCCTCCCCCTTTCCCCTCTTTTCTTTCTCCCCTGCCCTCCCTCCTCCTTCCAGTGTTGCTGCGGTGATGCTCACAGGAATCTCAAACACACAGGATGCAAATGGGAAAGAACCAGTCCCTTCTCCTTCCTACAGTCTTCTAGTCTCCCTCTGGCACCTGCTATTGGCAGAGTTTACTGGCCAAGCAGCAATGGGGTTTGCATAATCCCAGCCCTAATACTGCAAATCAAAGTAGTGAAGAGTGGAACTGAAGCCGAGAGACAATGCTTCCTTGTCTCTTAGCCCTTCAGAGCTTTCTAGGAGGTGCCTTCATGACATACTTCAGGATAAGAGACTCAGCCTTGGAGAGGAAACTTCATGTTTCTTCTTAGGTGGGCAGGATTCTGACCTATGAGTGCTCACATCTCCTCGTGTCATTTTCTTAAAGGAGACACTTTTATTCCACAGGAAGTAAGCTATATGCTTTATTCTTGTGGTCAGAAATTTCTATAAAATTCTCAGCAAATTTTTCACTAGTGTTGGGACCTTCTTTGAGAATCAATTATTATGAGCTCCTTCTCTAGGGAAGAACATTTAGAGATAATCTACCTCTCTCTTCCAGCCTTTATGAGATGTAAGGTCCTTACAATGCATAATGAGTGTTTTTCCCTCCCAACAGCATAACCAGATCTCTCTAAATTTGACCTTCAGGGCTATGTTTATTTACTTATTTTTTAAAATATGCCTTTTGGAAGAATATTGTCAAGTTGTAGATCAGTGAACTGTGTGGTATGTTTTCTGTTTAGTACCACAGAATTGGGGGCATGGGATTTTTTAAAAAAATTTATTTAGTTATTTATTTTTATGGCTGCACCACGTGGCTTGTGGGATCTTAGTTCCCTGACCAAGGATAGAACCCAGGCCCATGGCAGTGAAAGTGCCCAGTCCTAACTGCTGGACCACCAGGGAACTCCCTGGGGGTGGGCTTTCTATAGCTAGAGTTTGGGAACAAATTCAGTGTTGGAGAATCAAGAGGAATAAAGCTTCATATTGCATCTTCTATTGTGCTTCCTACATTCCCAAGTTTTTTTCCCCATTGTTTTAAGCCCTGATATCTAGAGAAGACTGGAAAGATAAAAAAGGATTCTGTGCCTCAAGTAATGCCCTCATTCCTTGAAATTCTTATCTACTTTACACTCATGCTTAACGGCAGAGAAATGCAGAGTTATGTGACATCGGGGAAGGGCTTGCTTCTTGAAATCCCCTTTAAGCTTGTCAGAGTTATATAGGAGGGTCTTCATGCCCTGATTCTTAGTATAAGAGACCGAGTCTGGGAAGAATACTTTAAGAAGCTATATATGTCCAGGTTTCCCATTGCTATATTAAAGGAAGCGAATTGTCCTGTCCGACTCTGAGCCTCAGACACCATCACTGTGGTTGTCATTATCTGCCAAATTTTTATTCAGGCATCATCACTCTGGTGTGGGTGAACATGGTAAGTCAGAGCCTCCTAAATTATACACGGACACTTAGAGTGCATCTAATTCTATCCCTTCCTCCTGGATGGGATAGTTCTAACTTCTTAGTATGAGTGCAAAGTCTTTCAAATGAAGACCTTGGAGATGCTTTAATAGTCAGAATGATGGGAAGAGATTAGCTGAAATTAGGAGAAATGAATATTCATGTCATATATCCTAAACTATTCTGCATTCTCCCAGACTACTCCACTTGGACTCAAGTCACGGCATATGGTGAACAAGAAAGGGACAAAGGAAGGATCATTCTCTCTCCCAGAGTCTTCTGTACTTTGGTTTCATGGCAGAGGACCACAGGTAGGCATCAGAGGATGCCATCGAATGATGGTTTCAAGCAGCCTTTTCTTATTCTCCAAGAATTATCTAAGAAGGGTCCTTGTGACCCAGAAAAAAAAAAAATTCTGAAGAGAGGTCGTCATTTTCTTGCACCCAGAAGTATACGAGCTCTCTAGGGTCTCTGCTCTACTGTCTCTCATAAATGCCTCAACTACTAGACAGTTGCTGTAGGTCATAACCTCCCATGGGCAACAAGTAGAATCAGAAGGCATGCAGTTTCCTGTGAACCTCCAGTACTTTTTCCCATTCCCCCACAGCTCTCAGTCCCAGCATGGATGGAGTCAGAGAGAGGTATAACAGAAGGCTGGGTTTTATTGCACACCCTTTCTTTGTGGTAGGGACTTGGTGTAGGTAGGCATAGAAGGACAATGAAAGAAGATGCTTCATGAAGCCTCTTTGGAGCTCACAAAATTTTTAAACAGTAGGTACCTTTACAGGCATCTATTATCCCCTTCTCTTTCCAGAGATTGGACTAATTTCAAATATGGAGATACCTGAAGGCTTTATATGGGATTATCTTGCTTAAATCTGCTAAGATTTTTGATATGATTAGGAAATCTCTTTTCTTTGCCTCTCAGGGTTCTGGATTAAAGAAGGTTCTAAAAAATCAATGAAATGTCTTCTCCTTCAGAGTTTCTTTCCTCTAATTGGCTGACTCCCCCAAGATAATGAAACCAGCCAACAAATGACTGAATAAAGGAAATGCATACTTAGCTTATAGCAAATGAGTAAAGCAGAAGCTAGAAGAGGTAGGAAATGAAATAGAACCTTCTGTCTCCTCCCTCTGACTCCTGAGGTCCTGCTCTATGACTCTCACCTGATAGGAGTGTTCCTTGAGGTTTTCAACAGCCGAGGGATTATCTTAGTCCTGTACTTGGTCTAGTAACAATTTTCATTGTTGACTAATTTTATGATATACATAATTATTCTTCAAGGAAGTACAGTTCAAATACCCTGTAGAGCCTACTTATGTAAGAGAGTTTAAAAACAGCCAAATTCTGCCTTTTCCATCCTCTTCTCTCACAAATCTCACTGCATTGGCATTGATGTGATTTTCTGCCAGTCCACAATAAAAGGAAATGCCTCAAATATGGTGCAGTAAAGCGCATTAGAAATAAATTCCCTGGAATAGGAGACAGTTCCCTGCAATTAAGCATCTGGGAAGGGAAACCCAGGTGAAAAAAGCAGTGGGAGCAAAACTAATCAGAAAGTCAAGGTAAGCAGACATGGCAAGAACAAGTTAAACATGAGGGCACATTTACTGCAGGATCCCGGTAATCATACGGCAAATGTCATACGAATCTTTAGAAAGAAGCCCTTCAGGTGGAATCTCCCATTTGCATTTATAGTAGTCTCATAGGTCAGCGAATCAGTATATCTGATTTTAAAAAGTCTCATTTGCTTCAATATGTAGATCATTCTTGGTTTCAACGCTGAAAGTTAGTAATTTTTTATTTACTTAAAAGACTTCTAAAATACCAGTTTTTACATAGAAGACCTGATTCATTTGTGGTCTAACATTAATACTAAAATAAAGGAGGGCACTTAAATAGCTCTCTCTTGCTCCAATCAAATATATTTTCCATTGACTGCATACTGAGGGACACAGCAACACTAAGTACAGACTCCTTGTGTTACATATGGTGAAATGCAAACCTTGGCCCATCAATCATTCCTTCCCAGTGGCTTTCAGTAAATAAATGCAGTACTCTATCTTAGAAGAATGACTCCATCCGAGTTTTCGTAGAAGAATGACTCCATCCGAGTTTTCCCAAAACATCAATAAAAACCCATCTTGTTTGCAATGAGAAGGATATGCTCATTTTAATTAAGTTGATCTCTGGAGACAGATGGACATGTCCTACACTTAGCCTGCCTTGGGCAACAGATACATCCAGGTGAGAACAGTAGGATAAACAGCTAAAGATTAAGATTTAGAAGCTGGGTCAGGTGATGGCCTAGGTTTACTTGGGACTCGGCAGAGAGAATTGAAGAGCTTAGCTGGGATGAAGGGAAAGGAACCCTAAAAATCGTTTTGATATGGATATGATATGGGCATGATCTGAGCCCTGGGAAATCCTACTCTAATGCTTGATTTGGTTTTGCTCTGTTCCTTTACACGTTTTGGCCAATCTTGTCCTCAATGTCCCTTATAGCTGTGTTTCTCCTTCTCTCACACTTAAAGTACTATCTCCCAGTTCAGGGGAAATAACTGACCTTTGCAAACCTTGCCCACTCAAAGCTAATTTCAAATGATTGTCTTCGAGCATGCTTCAGTGGTTTCTGTAACATGGATGTATCATGGGGGAGAAACTGAAATATACACACCTCTCTACTGTTTGGTTTTTAAGGGGAATTAGGTGGGAATTTGGTGACTATTGAAGGGTAGAAATCAGAAGTTGAGGAGGACAGAGGCAGATGTTTCTATCTGATGCCCGACTCACTGTTTTCCTTTTTAAGGAATGAAAAAAAAGTGACCCCTGAAATTCCCTTCATTTTGAAAGGATGGGTGGATAATTACACAGCAACCTCATTGGCAGGTGTCAGGGCCACACTGGGAATTATAAATAGCACCAGGTCTTCCCACCTGGGTATTCTGTGTTCTAAGAGGAACTTCATGTCAGACAATACAGCACTGTCAAGGACACACAGGTCAGAGTGGAGAGGGCTTTCTCCTTCCTGCTTCTGCTTTCTCCTTCCATCCCTTCTAGGGAAGCTCACAATTTCCTCTCCTGGGACCAAAGTGCAGACCTCTCACTGCTAAAAGGATCCTGTTACAGAGGTGAATTTTCTCTTAGTTCCTTGCCTACCACCTGAAACTGACTTCCAGCCAATGTTATTTTGAGAAAGCTGGTGCTACCTGGGTGTTAGGGGACTTTACTGTGTCCCAGCGTCAGTCTCTTTCTGCTCTAGTGACGTTCAAATAGAGTATTTCACCCAGCTTCCTTAGAATAAGCCAAATTATCCCTCTTCTCTCTTTCAGAACTTAACATCCTTAATACCAGTGTCTCTCAATTATGTTTGATTGAAAGTACTTTATATCAGGTAAGTAACTTCTGGCTTTGACTTTTTGAATGTCTGAGAGGAAAACTCTGTCTCCCTTTCCAAAATCATCAATAAGCCTCCTCCTTCCTAGTTACGTGTGCAAAAAACCCATTTTTGTTCCCATAGACACAATTTGTAGGGATGGTACACTTCACTGTCTTCCAATAGACCTCCAGTTAAATGTGGTAGAGATAGACAGATAAAGGTAGGAAAAAGATATGAGAGAAGTAAAAGCATAAGTTACACTGGAGCAGGGATTTCGGAGAGCGTTGGTAGTAGGGATGTGAAACAAGTGACAAATCTAGCACCAGGATGATATCTTTGAGAACAGTGATAATCTTTTCCTTGAAGATAACCCTCCTTGATGCTCAGGTAGGTTTCCCCATGCCTTTACATGTTCCTTTCCCTCTCACCCCTAAGAAACCTTGTTCTCATTGCCATCTACACTGAAAGCAGAAAGGGGGGATAATAGGCATAAAACCCCCAATCCCTCAATCTTACCTCCTTTGAAGGTCTTGCTTTCTTTTCCCATGGACAGTGGCCCTTTCTCCCATCCTCGTATGTGCAGAATTTTATCTACTGAACAGAAGGAACGGCTCATCCAGAGCTCCAAGCAACTTCTGGGAAATAAGACTGCCGTAAATTCCCTCTTTGGGGCAGCTCTACTGGGAGACGAAGAAGACGAGTAAACCTACTATAAATGAAAATAAGGCCGTGAAGAAGAGGGAAAGACCGTTCACACCTGCACAGACAAACATCATCACAAACTTCTTCATCTGCTCTCCTAAAAACCCATTTGTCTCTCCTATTTGTTCTTCCCACAGAAGCCTTTTCTTCTCCCTCCTTTTCCTCTACTGAGTTAGGCATCTATGCCTCTACGTTTAACCATCTAGTGAGCTAGTTACTTCTTTTGTTAGCTTTCATATGCATATGAATCAGCCATTTTTCTCCTATTAAACTGTAATTTATCAGTTTAATTTGCAGACCCCAGATACTGAATATAATTGGGTAAAGGAAAAGGTGTCCTTCTCCATACATCAATTTTCAAACAGGAATTTTCACCTAATATTAAAGAAGGAAACCCAACTCTTTAAAAATATTGACCACCACCAGATTCATGATATAAAATTAATTTTTGTTTATTTATTGAGTCAGTATACTGAGAATGTGCTGTGTTTGTGTAATACAGAATACAGAGATACTTAGGACTCAATCACTCCCCTTAGGAAATTAAAACAAATAAACATTAGCACACTTTCTTATATTTCAAGGTTGACTGTGGTTACAATAAGAGAGGAACCAACAAATTATTATGGGAATTTGGAAGAGATAGGCTTGGGAGAGCAGGAAAAATTCATGGGAAATTTAACAACTGAGATGGATGACAAATCAGTGGGATCCACCTCAAATCAACTGAGCCAAAATATCTGGAGGGTGAGGCTTGGCCATTGAAATTGTAAAGAAGCTCTCCAGGGGATTCTCATGGAATCTAAAGTTTGAGAACTACTACCTTAAGTGATAACACATGTGTGTGTGATGTTTATTAAATAGGTAAAAGTGACAGGTAAAAAAGGAATGCAGAAAGACATTATAGTGGGAAAAATGCCTAGAGTGAAGGCATGAACATGTGAGGTTTTATATTCCTGAGGGGTTATAACCACCAGGCTAAATTAGGACTTTCTTTAGTAGACAATGTGTAGCCATTACAGCTTTTTTTAAAAAATCAAAGTACTACTTTATTTTGTGGTCTAGAAGTATTTACTGGTTCAGAAAGAGTTGGCACTGTGCAGTGTATAGAGTAGGAGGATACACTGGAAGGAAGATAGGCTGAATAACCTTGGACAGATAGAGCACCTAGTGAGTTATATTAAACCACATCAGAAGTGATGCTGGGCTTAGAGAGGGCAGTATGTGAGGAAATGGAGAAGAAGGGTTGGATTTGAGAGAGTGTTTTAGGAATGGATTCCATTGTCCAAGTTCTATGGAAAATTTTGTTGGTCCTCACTTCTTAGCTCTACTAGATACAGTTGATTTTTCTGATGAGCATGAGTTGGGGAAGGGGATGTAGTGTTTGGCTATGAAACAGATTTATTGACCTGACTCATATACCTAAGAGTGCTTTGAATGCCTAGAAAATCAAGAAAAGAGGAAAACTTAGAAAACTTTGGGGAGACCGGGGTTTCTGCAGTGGCAGAGATCTTGAAAAGATGTTTGAGAAATTGGCCAAGCACATAAAAGGAGCAAAAAGAGGGGGCACTTAAGAAGAGTTGTATTAAGAAAGAGTTCTCAGAGGTCACACCTGCATTCTGATAAGCCAAGAAAAAATTAGACAGATGGATTGTGTGGGAATAATGTGTGTGTGTGTGTGTGTGTGTGTGTGTGTGTGAATGGTGGGGAGGTTGAACAATAAGGACAACTTAGAGAAGTAATGCAGAGGCCAGAGAGCATGGTAGGGTCAGGGAACCTGGAGTAATTATTTTTAAAGAAGGGGAGGCTATAAATGCTGCTATAGAAGGCAGAGGCAGTAGCAGTTATAAATGAGAGATGGACAGGCAGTGTAACATGACAGATAAGCCAAGGAATTCTGTGGTTTTAATAGTTCTAACCCTGAGTGAATAAGAATCTCAGTTTTCTCATTCCTAAAATGAGGATCTCAGGGGTGTCTGTGAGGATTCAATGGGACAATGCAAGGGAAGCATTTAACATAGGGTCTGGCACATAGGATTAATTACTCAATACAGGTTAGCTCCTATTTATTATTCTTCATTAACTTTCACCAGATAATAATTTACATTGTTAAGGTTTGTAAGTTAATTTCCATTAAGTCATTCTTTTGAATATTTTAAAGTTCTCTAGAAATCAAAAAAAACTTTATTTCAAAAATATAGCTGTAAGTTTTAAAGAAAAGCACATACATTTCAATAAACAAAAGAGTTTAAAAACCCTGATATTTAGCATAAGCAGTTCAAAATTTAATAACTTACTTTGAATGTGGCCTTGAAGAATTATAGTCACTATAAAACTTCCTAAATTTTCACTGTCTTTCTCTCTGCTTCCCATTCTTTTTCTATTCAGGTGCTTATCTCTATGTTTCTTTTGTTGTTGTTGTTGTCTTTTTGTTTTATTTTTGTTTTTATAGTACACATGGCTCCTCTAAATTCCACAGGTATGTATTTTTCTTATTTTCTCTAGTTTTCTTTGTGTTTATTTTCTGTTTCTAACACAACTGTTTGATGACTCCTAATCTGCCACTTTCTGTTAGTCCTTTTCTTCCTTCAACAGGGAATAATAAAAAGCCCCCCCAGAATAGTCTTAATTTTATTTTACATGCTTTATTCATGACTACACATGCAATAAATAGAATGGTCACCTATTACTATCTAAAAAAATGCATGGCCACAAATAGCAATCCACCAAACCAAGTGTCTTTTGACCTGATCTCCAACAAGCCTTTTTTACTTTTGATGTTTGTTGGCTTTCCAGTGAATGTTGAATGTTGACTTGTTGAAAAGCAAAAACCTATATTATTCCTTTTTCATGAACATCATTTTATTATCTACATGTTTCATATTATTTAGCTAAAAGTTAGGTACTGCTTAAATAATGAAACAAAAAGAATAAAGTACCTAGGAATAACTCTACCTAAGGAGGTAAAAGACTTGTACTCAGAAAACTATAAGACACTGACGAAAGAAATCAAAGATGACACAAACAGATGGAGAGATATACCATGCTCCTAGATTGGAAGAATCAATACTGTGAAAATGACTATTCTACCCAAAGCAATCTACATGTTCAATGCAATCCCTATCAAATTACCAATGGCATTTTTCACAGAACTAGAACAAGAAATTTTACAATTTGTATGGAAACACAAAAGACCCCGAATAACCAAAGCAATCTTAAGAAAGAAAAACAGAGCTGGAGGAATCAGCCTCCCTGACTTCAGACTGTACTACAAAGCGACAGTCACCAAAACAGTATGGTACTGACACAAGAACAGAAATATAGATCAATGGAACAGGATAGAAAGCCCAGAGATAAACCCATGCACATATGGTCACCTTATCTTTGACAAAGGAGACAAAAATATACAATGGAGAAAACACAGCCTCTTCAATAAATGGTGCTGGGAAAAAAGGATAGCTGCATGTAAAAGAATGAAATTAGAACACACCCTAACACCATACACAAAAATAAACTCAAAATGGATTAAAGGCCTAAATGTAAGGCCAGACACTATAAAACTCTTAGAGGGAAACAGAGGCAGAACACTCTCTGACATAAATCACAGCAAGATCCTTTTTGACCCACCTCCTAGAGTAAGGGAAATAAAAACAAAAATAAACAAATGGGACCTAATTAAACTTAAAAGCTTTTGCACAGCAAAGGAAACCATATGCAAGAGGAAAAGACAACACTCAGAATGGGAGAAAATATTTGCAAATGAAGCAACTGACAAAGGATTAATCTCCAAAATATACAAGTAGCTCATGCAGCTCAATATCACAAAAACAAACAACCCAATCCAAAAATGGGCAGAAGACCTAAATAGACATTTCTCCAAAGAAGACACACAGATGGCCAACAAATACATGAAAAGATGCTCAACATCACTAATCATTAGAGAAATGTAAATCAAAACCACAATGAGGTATCACCTCACACCGGTCAGAATGGCAATCAACAAAAAATCTACAAACAATAAATGCTGTAGAGGGTGTGGAGAAAAGGGAGCCCTCCTGCACTGTTGGTGGGAATGTAAATTGATACAGGCACTATGGAGAGCAGTATGGAGGTTCCTTAAAAAACTAAAAATAGAACTACGATGTGACCCAGCAGTCCCACTCCTGGGCATATACCTTTCTGAATCATGGTTCAGAATGATGCATGTACCACAGTGTTCACTGCAGCACTATTTACAATAGCCAGGACATGGAAGCAACCTAAATGTCCATCAACAGGTGAATGGATAACGAAGATGTGGCACATATATGTGGTGGAATATTACTCAGCCATAAAAAGGAACAAAATTGGGTCATTTGTACAGATGTGGATGGACTGTCATACAGAGTGAAGTAAGTCAGAAGGAGAAAAGCAAACACTGTATGGTAATGCATATATATGGAATTTAAAAAACAGTACTGATGAACCTAGTGGCAGGGCCAGAATAAAGACGCAGATGTAGAGAATGGACGTGAGGGCACGGCAGGGGAAGGGTAAGCTGGGTTGAAGTGAGAGAGTAGCATGGACATATATACACTACCAAATGTAAAATGGATGGCTAGTGGGAAGCAGCTGCATAGCACAGGGAGATCAGCTCAGTGCTTTGTGACGACCTAGAGGGGTGGGATAGGGAGCCTCAAGACGGAGGGGATATGGCGATATATGTATACATATAGCTGATTCATATAGCTGTTGTACAGTAGAAACTAACACAACATTGTAAAGCATTTATACTCCAATAAAGATGTGAAAAAAAAAAAAAAACAGGACACATGCACCTCGATGTTCATTGCAGCACTATTTACAATAGCCAGGTCATGGAAGCAACTTAAATGCCCATCGACAGACGAATGGATAAAGAAGATGTGGTACATATATACAATGGAATATTACTCAGCCATAAAAAGGAACGAAATTGGGTCATTTGTAGAGATGTGGATGGACCTAGAGACTCATACAGGGTGAAGTAAGTCAGAAAGAGAAAAACATATATCGTATATTAACACATATATGTGGAATCTAGAAAAATGGTACAGATGAACCTGTTTGCAAGGCAGAAATAGAGACATAGATGTAGAGGACAAATGTATGGACACCAAGGGGGGAAAAGTGGCAGGGGTGGGATGCATTGGGAGACTGGGATTGACATATATACAGTAATATGTATAAAACAGATAACTAATGAGAACCTGCTGTATAGCACAGGGAACTCCACTTTGCTGTACAGCAGAAACTAATACAACATTGTAAAACAACTATACTCCAATAAAAAATTAAAAAAAAAAAAGAAAACAAAGGAAATTGTTGGCAGTGCTAAGTACTCAGTATAAGTTTTATATTTACTCAGTATAAGTTTTTTTCCCATCCCCATTTTCAATATTTCTCCCCATGCATCTAGCACCCTCTTGGCAAGAAAACTGTTCTGAGGTCCCTACCTGTGCCCAAATACCTGCAAGTAGGTTCTCCAACCCCCAAGCCCATCAGATGCTTAGCTGGCTTAAAATGTAAATTCCTAGGGATTTCTCTGGCGGTGCAGTGGTTAAGAATCTGGAAAAAAAAAAAAAATGTAAGAGCTTTGAAACGTAAGAGCTTTGCACCTTTTTATGTAATTGCTTCCTTTATTATGCAAATACATTTTATTTTTACTTAGCTGGAATAAGTAAAGGCTTTTAGGGGATAAATTGGGCAAGAGAAATGGAAATAAAAGTTTCAATGTTCCTCATGTTCCTATTTCTCAGGAGGCTCATAAACTATTAAAAATCATCATAGTTTTAAAAACTATTTAAAAACTATTAAAAATACTTTAAAAAAATGTTTTATTTCAAACAAGTTTACTTCTTCAATGGGACAAAAATATTTTTTTGTATACAATTTTTGTCTGATAGCTTTATATTTCAAATACCCTGAAACCAGTAAAGGAAACTGTCCTGCATTCCTAATTCCCCAGGGATGAGGAACTAACAGTGGAAGTTGGGTTTACTACCCTATTTTCCACCATGGCCACAAAACCCTTCTCCTTCCACAAAACTTATTCTCAGTCACTACCCTTGAGTTCTTGTTTTGGGGGTGTGGTTTATAACCTTGGAATTTTCTACAGTTAAAAGCAAAGTGATTTTAGTCTAATCTTGTGTCCAGTTAAGGAATCTATTCCAGAAGGTAACAATTCAGTAATGCAGTGAATTGTTACCTGAAGAAGCAAAGCTCCTCCTATCAGGGAAATGTTCATGTACCAGGAGACCTTTTTAGTGAGCTCGAAGGGTTATGAGATGAACAATAACAACAGTGATAATAATAGTCCTTCTTGAGCACTTGCTGTAGAGCAGGCATTGTACTGATTGCCCTAAGAGGGACTTGTTATTATTAACCCTATATTAGAGATGAGAAAACTGAGACTTTGAGAAATCCTCTGCCTTTTTCCAGGACACATGGTTAAATAGTGGTAAAACCAGATTCCAGCCCAGGCACTCTAAATCAGAGCCCCTGATTTTAACCATTATACTATATGCTTTTCTACTGAACCCAAATCAATCTCCCTTTAATCCCTGCACAATTATTCTAAATTCTACCCTTCGGAGCCAACAAGAACATGTTTATTCCTCTTCCTCATTCATTTATGTAACAAAAAGAATATTAATTGAGCACCTCCTAGATGTTAGGTACTGTCTTCCAGCCTGTAATACAGCAATAAAAAAAGAACAAAGTTTCTGCTTTCATGGTGTTAACATTCTCTCCCTTAAATTGTTTGAAAAGACTCACCAGATTTCTAAGGGTTTTCCTTTCCTCAAACGAAAGTTTCCTACTTCTTTCAACCATCTATCATAGGAAAAAGTTTCAAATTCTTATCTATCATGGTTATCTGTCTCCTCTAAACATATTCCAGTTGTAAATATCTTTTTAAAAAATGAACCAACCAGACATGAACACAGTAATCCACATGCTTTCTGATGGTTCTGTTAAAAATAAGGCAACAGGCCCCAAATGAAGTTGCTTATGCTAAGACCCACACCACCAAACCAAGACTTAACTGAATTATAGTTTCCATTCCGAGAAATGGAATCTTAAACTAGTAGATCAGAAATCGCCTAACCAGCATTAGTTAAATAATCTGCCTGCTAGACCCCTGCCATCCCCTAAAGGAAAGTGACTTTGCAATAACCAATCTGCTTTTTGTCTAGTAACTTCCTTGTCCCCCCTCCTTTCTGGCTGTAAATGCCATTTTGCACTGACCCTTGGAGCTCCTTCCTGTCTGCTAGTTTGGATGCTGCCCGATTTGAATCAATTTTTGCTCAAACTTAAAATTTTTAATATGCCTCAGTTTGGGCTTCCCTGGTGGTGCAGTGGCTGAGAATCTGCCTGCCAATGCAGGGGACACGGGTTCGAGCCCTGGTCTGGGAAGATCCCACGTGCCGCGGAGCAGCTGGGCCCGTGAGCCACAACTACTGAGCCTGCGCGTCTGCAGCCTGTGCTCCGCAACAAGAGAGGCCGCGACAGTGAGAGGCCCGCGCACCGCGATGAAGAGTGGCCCCCGCTCGCCGCAACTAGAGAAAGCCCTCGCACAAAAACGAAGACCCAGCACAGCCATAAATAAATACAATTTAAAAAAATATGCCTCAGTTTATCTTTTCACAGGTCTGGTGACAGAAGAGGGAACCCAAGGAGACCCTCGACAGCCCTCAGGGGGACGAGAAACAGCAGTGAAGGTACCTGCAGAGCCCCTTGAGTCGCGGCTTTCTCGCCGCCTCTGGAGGTGGTGGGTAAATTCACTCCAATCCTCCATCCATGCCTTGTGTGTTAAGAACTTTCAGACTTTGAGCATTTTTTTCCCCCTGGCCTGGGTTCTGAAACTGGCCGGACTTGGGATACGACGGCCATAAAGACCGGACTGTTTCCGGTGATGGACAGGACCGACTCTGAAACTAGACCGGGTCCCGGGTCAGACTTGGTCCGACTTACGCTGAACTGGTCCGGAGTGACGCCTCGGGCGAATAAAATTTTGTTTGAAGGCTGAATGAGCAGGTTAAGCTTACCAAAGATAAACATGAATTACAATGGCCGCAATGGAGAACTTTGAACCTAGACAAGATTATTCATGTATGACGCGCCCTGGAGAAAATGGAGTCTCAGCCAAGCGCTCACCGTGAAGGGTAGAGGGAAAACCCACTGGGACACCCCATTCTCTCTGGAACCCACAGACAGGATCCAGGGAAATCCTGCAGGAGCCTGCCAAGGGTAAGAATCCTTACCGAAGTCAGCTGGCCCATCTCTGTTTCTCTCTGTGGTGCCTGGTCGAGAGAGGAAGGTAAAATTTCATTTTGTCCCTTCCTTTCCAAATCCAGACTGGCGGGAAAAACATTTGCGAGATTTTAATCTGTTACCGAACACAAGATCCTGTGCCCAACACACAGGCTAAATAAACCAAAATGTCGGAGTCTGGAGCAGAGGAAGGCTTAATACAGGACCAAGCAAGGAGAATGGGGTGGCTTATGCTCAAAACCCCCCAAACTCCCCGCTGCTTCTCAGGGAGAAATTTTTATAGGTAAAATTTGGGATGAGGGCTATAGGGGGTGTGACTTTCTACTGATTGGTTGTTGGTGAGGTAACGGGGAGGTGCTCCAGGAATCTTGTGCTCAGCCTGAAGTTACCATCCTCCACCTGGATGGGGGGCTTTAGTTCCTGCAGAAGAACTCAAAGATACTGTTAAGTATATCCCTTGACGGGGAATGAGTTCGCGGCTTTAATCACTGCACTATAGTTTCTTGATCGCTCTGCCTTTGTTTCTGCGTTCTCTTACTTTCCTGATCACCAACTGTTTGAATGTGCTCTTTGGAACTCAGGGAAGGTCTAGGAGGCTGAAGCCCTCTTCCTGCAAGCAAGAAATGGGGGACAGGGAAAGGATTTGTACCCAGGAGGGCCCCACAGGATACTGCTCAGTTTCAGATCCTTGAATTGTGTGACTTGTGAATTTGCTTTCAGGTACCATTGGTTGTCCATCCTTTCTTTCCCAGGGGCAGCTATTGCCTCTTGTTTGTCTTATTTTGGGTCCTGAGAACTTGGCTTGGCAACAGTTTGGGGGCATGGCCAGGCAGAAATGTGGGTTGCCTAAGTTTATTAACAGGTCAGAAAGAGAGCAGAACCATTAAAGGCAGACAATCTGGGTTTATGTATTGTCTCTGCCTGTAATCTCCAAACCTCTTCTCTCCAGGCCTGTAATATGGTACAATTAGACACGAACATTTCTAGCATTCAATGTTTAAATCCATTTACTGTGTCCAAGTTCCTTAAGCTTAGCGTTGTCCTTGAAATGTCCTCTAGCATCACAGACAAGATGCTGGAAGCCATCTTGCATTCATAACTTACCTGAACTGTGAGGTGGTGGTTTGGCTGAGTCACTTGGTAGACCACAGCATCCCCTAGTGGTCAGATTTAAACCTCAAGTCTTGTATATTCTGAATATCACAAGAAATTAACCTAACCCTTAGAGTGTCAGGCAACTGTGTTTTGCATGTGTGGCACAGATTTTATTGGCTACCTTTGGTTCAGTGTGTGATGTATTCTCCACTATTTATCAGGGAACCTGATGCATCTCAGGTTCATTTAACCCTCTACCCACTTCTCCATTCTGGGCTGCTTCTTTGTATGAGTTTAGGAATTCAAGCTGCTTCTTCTCTTTTTTTGTGATTATAGATACTTTTCCACTTTTTTTTAATCTTTTTTATTTTTTTATTTTTGGCTGTGTTGGGTCTTCGTTTCTCTGCAAGGGCTTTCTCTAGTTGCGGCGAGCGGGGGTCACTCTCCATCGCGGTGTGCGGGCCTCTCACTGTCGCAGCCTCTCTTGTTGAGGAGCACAGGCTCCAGACACACAGGCTCAGTAATTGTGGCTCACGGGCCCAGTTGCTCTGCGGCATGTGGGATCTTCCCAGACCAGGGCTCGAACCCGTGTCCCCTGCATTGGCAGGCAGATTCTCAACCACTGCGCCACCAGGGAAGCCCAACTTTTCTACTTTTGAGGCACATCATTATTTCTACCTTATTTGCTGTCCCTGACTATAAACACATAGGCCATTTAATATGAGGATGTTACCTAAAGTTCCTGTGAAAGAAATCGGGAAGGAATAGTCCACCTGGGGTGATTGTGGTTTAGACTAGGAAGCATTAGATTTGGAGTCAGCCCTGAATTAAAAGCCTAACTTTGCCACCTTATTTGCTGGTGATATTAGTCAGGTTACTTAACTTTCTAAGTTTACTCACAAGATAAGGATAACCTTACAGGGTTATTGTGGCTCATATGTAAAGCAAAGTGAACTACACAGCGGCCTCATGATCAGTTCATCTGGTCTGTAGTCCCTTCCTTCCATGGCAAATCATCTCTTGGGGATGGTTTGGTGGTAAAAGTTAATTCACAATGAGGTCTTAGTTCTTCTTTGGTTATCTCAGCACAAACCTGTCAGACCCAAAGAAGCAGATCTCCAAGTCAAGGCTGAGATATAGTCCTTAGGCTACCAGGGAAAATGGGGAGCTCTACATCACTGCTACTCATCTCGGTAACTAGTAGGGAATGGCCTCTGCTGGGGGAGAATTAAGGCTGATTGCAGAGGCTCCTCCCCTGCATAGTTGAGAAAATGTAGCTTTTTTGGTTTCCTCAACGATTCAGAGCCTCTTTGAAAAAGTCGTGTCTCACCTGAAATCTACATTGTGAGATATATGGAAAATCTTAAGACTAAACTGTGTTTCAGACAGGCAGCATTTCAAAATCATATGCCTCTGTACCTAGACCAGTGCCAGGCACAACAGATGCTCAGTTAAATCCCAAGGAACTCTAAAGGAATTATTTCAGTCGGTGAAAGGTGATGGGCAACATGTTTCTGGACTGAGAGTTTTCCAACTGTTTCTTAAAATGCTAGTCTAGTCCTCATGGGATTACATGTATTCATGATCGATCATGTCCTGTCACTTAATATCTGCAATCGCATTTCCTGAGACAGTCCTCAGAATGTGAGGAAGATGGGGAAGGAAAAAGCATGAAGGAAACCCTGTCCAAAATTACAGGATTGCTGTATTTTGTAAAACTTGGTTTATTCTGAGTTTGCCTCCATCCTCCGTCCCCAGTATAATCAAACGTGCCTTTGAGGAAAAAGCATATGGGAGCAACGGGAAGTGTTTAGATGCATTTTATTCAGCAATCAGGCCAGCCACCGCATCATAGTGTTCTTATGGGATTTCAGAACTTGGTTTTCAGCAAGGCCCAGACTTTTGAATGAGGACAGGAATCTGGCGTTTCCTATAGAAGAGATTGGGGGAAAAAAATCAGCTTAAACTTTGCTGATAAAACGTGACAATGGGAGAAAAACAAGGAAAAAAGATCAGCTTTATTTAAAATAGAGAGGTTTGAGATTCATTTCCATTTCTATTTCTCTTATTCACTTAGTCATTCACTTACTCATTAACTCCTCAGATATTGATTGAGAACTATAACATACCTTAAGGATACAACAAAAGGGAAAAATGTCCATCCTTACAGAGTTTACAGATGTAGCAGGGCGTTACAAAAGCTTCTGAAATTAATCTTTAATCCATTGTTGCTTCTTTTCCTTCTGACGTCATTGTCCTAGCCACCAGGTCTCCACCTTAGCTGGTGCCTGGGCTACTTAAGGACCTTCTAATTGATTGATCCTTTGCCTTAGAACTCTGGGGATTCTCATCTGTGAGATCTTGAAAAAGGAAATTATATCCTTGTCCCATATGATAGCTGCTTTAGTTAGCGTCTAGACAGAGCCCACAGATTGGCTTATTTTCCATAGCTGTGCTGTTCACTATCCCATATAACTATTTAAATTTAAATCAGTTAAAGTTAAGTAATATTAAAAATCCAGGCTTTCAGTTACAGTAGCCACATTTTAAGTGCTGGTACCATGGCTAGAGGCCTCCATATTGGACAGCATTTCTGTCATTGCAGAAAGTTCTACAGGAGAATACTAGTCTATGGAGAAGAATTTGCCAGTATAGATTTCCTAAGAAGACATACAGGAATTAGAAAAAAAGTTCTTACTGAATATATCTGCTAAGCACTTAATGATCAAGGAGATGCAAGCCCTTGTTTGTCTACCCATCTCAAAGCTCAACAACTAAGGTCAGAGCCTGGCTCTAGTTAACCATACAACGTATTTGTTTGGGGCTTTTAATGGGCAGTAGAGGAAAGGCAAAATGGTACATTTGAAAATATGTTGCATTTGAAAAAGACACATTTTCTCTCTAGACCTGTTTTCTTATCAGAGAAATATAGGAAGAGAAGTTACATTTTCTGGCATTCAAATGTTGCTCCCATATTTACATAATTTTAAAAGAATAGAAAGAGCAGGTAGGACTGGTGGGTTTTAAAGTCTAAGGAAACAGGGTGTCCCAGCTCTATGCTCATATTTTCCCAATGGTTCACTCTAAATACTGGGCCTTTTGATCTTGGCACTTGGAAATTGCCCAAGTCTCAAGGCTGTTGTGTTGCTTTCTCCTCCCCTTGGATGGAAATATGATGTTTGACCTTAATGTCAAGAACATAGGCCATGAGAAAATTAACAAGTGGTTTCAAGTTCCTTTTACAAGTCTTTAATGTGGAAATTTTTTTGAAAAAGCAGAACATCCAATGTTTTGGGCCTAAAACTTCAGGATATTAGATGTTTCTCCCTGGGGACCTATTTCCACAATCCTTGTTAAATAGTGAGAATTTTCTGAAATGACTTAAAGCAGACCAAGAAGAGGGTGCATGGTACAAGGAATTAGAGATGTGGAATGCATGCAGTCATTTGAACCTAAATCAAAGTCTTAATACCACATCAGTTCCAAAATAACAGAGTTTTCTGGGTCGCTTGTGGAATCTCTTTTATTTGTTTTGATCATTCTACACCTTTATTTAACCTGGAGCGCTTTTGTGATGCTATGAAAATGCAAAGTCCAGTTTAAATGACACCCTTTTCATGAATCCTTTCTTGACCCTTTCAGTAAGAAGCAATCTATATTTTTCCTTCACTCCTGTAGCATGTTGCTCACACCTCATTTGATGGCATTTGTCACAAGTTACAAGAAGCTACCTTATTTGTGCTATTTTCTTTTAGTTATATCCACTAGGAAAGCAGAGGACACTAGCACAATGCTTGGCACGTAAGTGTTCAGCAGCTGAGTAAGACAGAAGATCTGTGGCGAATTTATTTCTCTGAGTACCTGAGTCTAATTCCCATCACCTACCCACCCACAATCAGTTCAGAAACTCCACTGAGGCTAGGTCTCACATCCATAAATAAAGTATTACATAAAGTATTACAAAAATATGTTTTTGGTCACCTAATCTATATAATTCATATTTGCATACTTTAGGGCTTTAGTGAACACAATCATTGCTATCACCAAGAATGAATTTTTAAGTATAATGGTATTTTGGGTATGTGGTCTTTAAAAAATCCAGACTATCTCTTGTTCGCTATGAAAGGTTGTGTTTTTTTCATAGAAGTGATTTTTTTTTAATTAATTGAAAGAAACATTCAAACACTTTCCTTCCTCTAGCCCACTGTCCTTTCTTTAACACCTTTTATACAGCACCATGTTATTAATTCCTTTCTCACTTCTGTTCAGTTTTTTCTTCATCTTGAAATGCCTCTCTCTCCTTCTTTATGTCCTAGAGAAAACCTCAAACTTTTCCAAATCCTAGCAGGCACAATTAGTTCTTTTTCATTTTGTGCTCTCAGAGCACTTTGCTTATACTACCATTGACCACACCGTGTTAGCGTTGAGTGTAAGCAAACTGGGAGACAAAGCATGTTGGATTTTCTTCTGGATCTCACAAATATTTAGTCTAGTACCTGACTTTAAAGTATAGTGGAAAGAGCAAGGATTTTGTACCAGATCTGCCACTCATGGCTGGGTGATCTTGAGCAAGTTATTTAAACTAACTGAGTCTCAATTTCTTCATGGGTATAATAAGCTTAGTATTATTTACCTCATAGAGTCATTGTGAATATTAAGTGCCTCGCACGTGCTTGACATAATAAATACTACTTTCTATCATAATACACACACACACATACACACACATGCACACCTCTATATATAATCATAACATATATAATAAGGAGAAAAAGAAATCAAGAATTGTTTGGGGGAAAACTAGGTATTTTGTTTCTCTCATGGTGAGATTAATGTTATTGGTATATTCTTTGAGGCTTAAAAGGATAATATATGTAAAAATTTGAAGACTTCTAGCTTAAAACATATATTTTAAAAGAAATTCAAGTTTGTACTCACTTATTTTCAATACATAACACGCATTCATTAGAATAAGTAACTCCATCTGTCCCACAGACAGGGTTATAAATCTTGGGACATCCACTCACTTCATTTGTACATTTAGCCTAAAAATGGAATGAAACAGAATCATTTCCCATCATTTTTCATTCTTTGAATTTATAGCAAAGTCTCTAAAATCTCCCTGGAGTTGATCGGCTTAAAGATGGAAGCATGATTGTGATTGGGAGAGTGATACTAAGTGTTCCAAGAGGAAGAATCCAAAATTTGGAGTCAGAAAACCTGGTTTTAAGTAATGCCTCTGCTATCTGCAAGCTGTGTGACATTGGTAAATCTCTTGGTGTCTCTGAACCACAGTCACTTCATTTGCAAAGCGGAAATGATGTTGTTTCCCTACCTATCTCATCATGGCGTTGTGAGGTTTGAATAAAGTGAGTGAGATAATGTTCAAATTTACAATTACTACCTGTGCTGGCTCTCTCAGGTCAGCCACACCTTGGGACATGTTCTTCCTTGCACACGGTAGTCCTCTCACGCTGGTTTTCTCTAAGTCAATTAAAGACACGCGGTGCCTTCTACCCTTGGGGTTTTTGCACAGCCTGTTTTCTCTACTGTCAGTAAGAACTAGTAATTATCAAATGACTTTCACAGGGCAGACACTGTCCTAAGTGCTTTTCACGTATTATTATGTTTAAACTCTACAACTATCCTATGAACTTTTTATTATACTCTTCTTCTGGTAAAGACAGTGAGGCACAAAGAGATTGAATCACCCAAGGCAAAGGCCACACACCTAATAATTACTGGATCCAGGATTTAAACCCAGTCAGTCTAGGTCCTGAGCTTTAGCTCTTAACCACTTTACTCTCCTACTTCTCCCTTTGCTAACACTCATTTATCCTTCAGGGCTGAAAGTAAATCTCACTGACTTAGCGCACCTTCCCTGATTTAACTAGGCTAGGTTTCTAATGGAACCAGAACTTCTTTATAACACATCACCAATGTAGTAATTTATTTACTTATACACTTTTGGTTTGCCATCGGCCTTCCCACTAAATATAAATGTAACGAGAAGAGGGACACTTCTTCCTCTGGTCTCCAAATTTACTGAAATTTACATTATAAGTACAAGAAAAACTGGAAAAGTTAGATACAGAATATTTTTCTAGAGGAAGAGCCTAGTTTATTATTATTATTTGCTCATTATAAATTAGAGCTCCACCTTGTTGATGAAGAGAACTTTATGCCAACATGGTCAAACTGGCTGTAAGGAGGAAAGGCTGCTTGGAGTGACGTTTAGAAGGTTTCCACTTAAAATCCTTGTCCTACCAGGTAGCCCTAGTATATATAAAAACTCCTTCACAGCAAGCATAATATGACTACAGAGAAATTGCCTGTTTATCAGTGAATTTGTCCTTCACCATAAGCGCCTGTGGCGGAACTACAATTACTATCCACATTTAATGGGTTAAGTCTTGCCAGCATTCATACTCCTCATATTAACTTCAGGCTAAATTGAAAGGTGAGTTAGACTACGCTTTGTGTGGAACAAACAGTCTTAGCCCCAGAAATAAAAATTAACAAAATTGTCTTTACCTCTCTTTCCAGGAAGTTAGCTCTAGTACTACCTAGAAAACATAAATCAGACATGTCAAGTTGGGTCATAAATGGGAGAAGCCTCATGTATTCTTATTCAGAATTTTCTGCTTCCATTTAAGTCTGTGACTTCTCTGCTTCCTCTTCCACCACCCACCCCTTCTTATTACCATTTTTTTTCAAGTATATCTCATTGGTGTCCATTCACTCCCTGCCTGCTGAAACCTCAAAAAAATTACGCAAAAATTTGATTAGGATCAAAGTATCTCAATTTGATATTTAAGACAAGTTGACCCATTTCCTTGAAAATAGAAATGATGTACTTACTGCTTCAAATGTGTCAGGCACAGAGCAAATACCTTCTGAACGCTCACTGACATTGTAGTAACAACCAGTTTGTTGATCTCACAGTGATGTAGGAAATACAAGTATCTTTATCTCAGTTTATAGATAAAGATATGGAAAGTTTCTATAACTAGCTGTGAACACTAGCAATAACCAGGTCTTCTGATGAAAAACTAACTTTTGCACTTACATGTAAGTCTTCTTTTGTAAGTAATGTTTTAAAAAAAATGGAGCTCTTTTGACAATTTACCTTCAGTTCCCAAAGAGCTCCTTCTCTCCATTGCATTATACTGACCATTAGTTCAATTCACATTTCTTGAATTTACAGGTAGATACTTAAAATTGCCATGCTTCATTCTCTAGGAAATAGCAGGTCTTGCTGACATCGTGTAGGAGATGGTGATTGTGGGTGAGCTCACTGCAGGGAAGGAGAACTAATTTGATAGTGTCCAGAGGAAGAAATGTTGGTGAGATTTGATTTTGATACTAACAATCCCTGAGGTCATCTAAAGGAAGTTCTTCCTACCTAAATGTATTGAAAAGTAGTGAGACACTTAGGGGCTTGGAGAAGAAGTCCCCTGGAATAGTCAGAACCTGATGCGGTGAGAGTCCCACTGAATTTTAGAGTCTAGTTGAGTCTAAAATTTAATGAGCAGGTGGTCACCACAGGCCATATGTATTAATTCATATGCATGAGAAGGGGAAAAGGGACCACTGCTCCCATAAATATTTAGCAAATACAACAAATAGTATTGTTCCTTTTCTTCGCAAAGTGCTGATTTGGCTGTCAGTAGGTTTCTTTGCTAGATCTGATAAAAAGTTAAAAGTGTTAACCATCTCCAAAGACAAAAAGGAAGCTGATGCCAATTTCAGGGGTTCAGATCATCTGTCAACATTATTAAGACAGTCTGAAGATATAAACATACCGTCTATTCAAGAGGAATATTTTTTCTAGAAATACTCTGTAGGTCAAAAATAAAAATTTTAATCAAACTCTGCCCTTATACTGGAATAACTGGAAATCATTGTTACCTATTTATGCAATTCCATGAAAACATAAAATTTGTAAATTGGCCTTAAACATTTACAGAGTTAGAAGTGTACTTGATATTGAAATAATCCCTTCTTTTTTCTACCATATCTCTGACAAAGAGTCAGCCTCATTACCTGGGGAAAACCATTTCATGTCTGGGCAGTTCTCACTAGTAACATTGTTTTCCTGTGTTATGTTAAAATCCCTCTTGCTATATATAATTCTCATCCACTGATCTTATTTCATCTGATTGGGACCCAAAGATCTGTCCAAGAGTAGACTCTAAGTCTAGAAAGTAATGTGGTCAGTAAAGCAACAGGTCAAAAAGGTTTTACTTAAATCAGAAAAATATGCAAAGCCACCTACCAGATAAACTCAACAGGACCAAGGCAGTGAGAAGAAAGATGCTGGCTACCTTCATGGCTGGAGTGCTGGCTCCAGAGCTCAGTCAAAAACTGAACTCAACTTACCACTTCTCTCTAGAATCCTGGGACTGGAAGTTTCATACAGGCAGGATGGTATCCCAGTCTCCACCTACTGCCCTTTGTCACAGATCTCCTTGGTTATTGATTGACTCCATAGCATAGCCTGGCCCCCAGGTTTGGGGCACAGCACCAGTGTTAAGAAAGGTGAGAGGAATGCCTTGGGCCTAAAATGTGCAAGGTAAAGACTGTCAGGAAGAGATGACAAGTGGTTAGTAAGTTGGTTCTTGCCCTAACTTCCTCTGTGACTATGGAGAGGCCCTTCCTTTCTCAAGCCCTGGTTTTCTCATCTGTAAGGTGAACTCCAAGGTCCTTGTACTCTGTAGTTCTGGGTGTATGAACAGGTGTAAGTATCTAAAAAACTCCCTTCATTCTTTCTTCCTTTTCTTCAGCTTTTCCATTTTTTATTCTTTCTCTCTTTTCTCTCTTTTTCTGTCACCCACTCACAAAGCCTAAAGTAGCTGAGAGAGGGACAGGGTAGAGGTAGGGAGGACTCAGTTCCCTAAGGTGTGTGTGTGCTCCAGGGTAGAGTGGGCTCACCAGAGACCCTTACCAGCTCTTTGTCCTTGGACAAGTAGTTCACTTTCACTGAGCTTCAGTATATTCATCTGAGAACAGAAATAATAATAGTACCTACCTCAAAGTGTTGGTCTTTCATTTTAAAATATGCATTGTGTCTGTCATGTGTGGTTTGGGGAGACAATTCTCAATTATCTCTCATGTTTCTGCATGTCTCATGGGTAGAGACACTGCCTGTGTTTCAAACAACTTTTTCAAGAGGGTTTGTATAACAAACAGCCTTGGGAGGTGGAATAGTGTCTCTCTCTGGAGTAAAGGGGAGGTTTGTTTACCGTTGGGTATAATAAGATAGTATCTTTCACCAGGGTGAAGTTTAGGCAGGCATAGTGCCCTTTTTAAAAGATTAGGGATTTGGGGGGACTTCCCTGGTGGTGCAGTGGTTAAGAATCTGCCTGCCAGTGCGGGGGACACGGGTTTGAGCCCTGGTCTGGGAAGATCCCACATGCCGCGGAGCAACTAAGCCCACGCACCACAACTACTGAGCCTGCGCTCTAGAGCCCATGAGCCACAACTACTGAAGCCAGTGTGTCTAGAGCCCGTGCTCTGCAACAAGAGAAGCCGCTGCGATGAGAAGCCCGCGTACCGCGACGAAGAGTAGCCCCCACTTGCTGCAACTAGAGAAAGCCCGCACACAGCAATGAAGACCCAATGCAACAAAAAATTTTAAAACATAATAATAATAAAAATAAATTTTTTAAAGAATAAAAAGATTAGGGATTTTTTTTTAACATCTTTATTGGAGTATAATTGCTTTACAATAGTGTGTTAGTTTCTGCTTTATAACAAAGTGAATCAGTTATACCTATTCATATATCCCCATATCTCTTCCCTCGTGCATCTCCCTCCCTCCCACCCTCCCTATCCCACCCCTCTAGGTGGTCACAAAGCACCAAGCTGATCTCCCTGTGCTATGTGGCTGCTTCCCACTAGCTATCTATTTTACATTTGGTAGTGTATATTGGAAGAATCAACACTGTGAAAATGACTGTACTACCCAAAGCAATCTACAGATTCAATGCAATCCCTATCAAATTACCACTGGCATTTTTCACAGAACTAGAACAAAAAATTTCACAATTTGTATGGAAACACAAAAGACCCCAAATACCAAACCAATCTTGAGAAAGAAAAATGGAGCTGGAGGAATCAGACTCCCTGACTTCAGACTATACTACAAAGCTACAGTAATCAAGAGAGTATGGTACTGGCACAAAAACAGAAATATAGATCAATGGAACAGGATAGAAAGCCCAGAGATAAACCCACACACATATGGTCACCTTATCTTTGATAAAGGAGGCAAGAATATACAATGGAGAAAAGACAGCCTCTTCAATAAGTGGTGCTGGGAAAACTGGACAGCTACATGTAAAAGAATGAAATTAGAACATTCCCTAACACCATACCCCAAAATAAACTCAAAATGGATTAAAGACCTCAATGTAAGGCCAGACACTCTCAAACTCTTAGAGGAAAACATAGGCAGAACACTCTATGACATAAATCACAGCAAGATCCTTTTTGACCCACCTCCTAGAGAAATGGAAATAAAAACAAAAATAAACAAATGGGACCTAATTAAACTTAAAAGCTTTTGCACGGCAAAGGAAACCATAAACAAGACGAAAAGACAACCCTCAGAATGGGAGAAAATAGTTGCAAATGAAGCATTCAACTATAAAGGATTAATCTCCAAAATTTACAAGCAGCTCATGCAGCTCAATATCAAAAAAACAAACAGCCCAATCCAAAAATGGGCAGAAGACCTAAACAGACATTTCTCCAAAGAAGATATACAGATTGCCAACAAACACATGAAAGAATGCTCAACATCATTAATCATTAGAGAAATGCAAATCAAAACTACGATGACATATCATCTCACACCGGTCAGAATGGCCATCATCAAAAAATCTACAAACAATAAGTGCTGTAGAGGGTGTGGAGAAAAGGGAGCCCTCCTGCACTGTTGGTGGGAATGTAAATTGATACAGCCACTATGGAGAACAGTATGGAGGTTCCTTAAAAAACTAAAAATAGAACTACCATACGACCCAGCAATCCCACTACTGGGCATATACCCTGAGAAAACCATAATTCAAAAGAGTCATGTACCACAATGTTCACTGCAGCTCTATTTACAAGATTAGGGATTTTTAAAAGCTTGGCATCCTTCCCTTGTAACACACTGTGCTTTCTGTGCAGGTACCCTTGGACCTCTTTGTGTCACCCTATGGAGGCTGGGCCTGGGGAACCAGAGCAAATGCTGGCAGTCTGGCTATTGCTATTGAATGATTATATCGCTTTTCTCTGAGTCAGGAGTCTGTGTCTTCTGCCAGCATCTCTTTAACTGTGGCAGGCTAACATGTCAGCTTCCAAGTATAGGGTATAATCTTAGACCCTCCCAGGTCTTGATGTATGTCAATGTATGTACTCATCTATGTGGATGGATCAGTGAGTGAAAATGACAGCCCCTGTCCTCATGGAGCTTCCATTGCATTTAAGTTGGGGGAGACAGGCAATAAAAAAGTAATCAAATAATTATAAAGTATATCAGATTATAATAAATATTATGGAGAAAAAAATAGAGAAGATAAACCTAGAGGTTTGGGGAGGTAGTTATCACAGATTGGTCAGAGAATGCCTTGCTGATTGACATTTGAACAGAAACATGGAAGCGAGGAACTGAATCGTGCAAATATCCAAGAACATGCACTCCAGACAGTGGGAATAGAAAGTGCAAAGTCTCCGAGGCAGAAACTTGCTGATGTGTTTGAGAAACATCCAAGATGACCGTCTGGCTGGAGCAAAGTGATAGAAACATAGGCAGTAAGATAAAGGAAATAGTGGGGGCCTGGATAATGAAGAGCCATGTAGGCCATAGTAAGGACTTTGGTTTTTAACCAACGGAAAGCCATTGGAGAGTTATGGCAGAAGAATGACATGATATGACATTCCTTCTAAAAGGTTTCTGTTCTCTATGAGAATAAACTTTAAGGCAACGACAGCAGCAAAAAATCCTAATGTTAGGCTATTATAATAGTCCAACCAAGAAATGATGGTGAAAGTGGAAGAAAGAGGTTGATTTTATAGTTGAGGTGAATTAATACATATGAAGCTTTTAGAAAAGTTTCTGGCACATGGTAAACATTTAGAAATATTATCCATCACTATTATTTTTATTGGTGTTATTTTTTCAGTATTTAAAATGTTGTTCCATCTAACCAGAAGGCTCCTCTTTACCCTTACACAACAATGAATTCTTCCTAAGTCTTTAAAATTCACTTTGAATGCTGTTTCTTATTGGAAAACTTCCTCAGCTCATTCTGAGTTTCCATGGTATCTCGAACATGCTTGAATATAATACATAATACACTGTTGAAACTGTTTGTGTATATAACTAGCTCCCTCATCTTCCACTGATGCTTCAACCTTTACCATCCTAGATTCCTCCATCTTGTTTAGGTCACCAATTCAGGTTGATTAGTTCCATAAACATTTTTTCAGAGCACTTGACCTCTAATTCTTCAAACTTGATCAAATGCAGTATAATCTCTTTTCTTGGGTTTCATGACTCCACGGTCTCCTACATTTCCTCATACCTTCTTCATCCTCATGTCATCTCCATCCTCTCTTTTGACTCTTCTTCCTCAAATGAGTGAAGACTTGGTTTCTCAAGTATTGGTCCTGGGTCCTAGTCCTTCCTCACTTTTCAATTTCTGTAGGTGAGCTCATTTATCCACATTATTTAAATTATATATATAATTATATATATATTTCTCAAATATGTATCTCTTTCCTGTATCTCTCCTCTGATCTTCATATCAAATATTAAGTGCCTTCTTGACAATTTTGGACATCCTATAGGCACTTCAAATTTAATATTCTATACTACTGTTTTAATCATTTACCACAAGTATCTGTTTCTTCAGTCTCCTCATGGCTTCTTTTCCTTCCAACTGGTTGGGTAAGTCAAAACCTAAGTGTTCTCCTTGATGCCTCCCTCTGCCCTTACCATGCACCATCTTCCATTCTTAATTTGTTACCAAGTTCTCTTCTTGACTCTGTGTCCAAAATAACCTCAATTCTGGACACTTCTCATTACCTTACACTGTCATATCTAAGATGATGCCATCATTTCCACTTTGACTTTCTGAAATTTCCTTCAGGTAGTTCCCCAACAACATCTACCATTATTTCATCCTCAAAGCTACTCACCATAGAACAGTTCCATGATCTTTATAGAGTGTAAATGTGATCATGCCACTCTCCAGTTTCCCATTGTTCAAAATTCTCAGGGAGGATTGATTTGAATGATATGGCTCCTTTCTATCTCTCTCACTTTATCCCCCACCATTTTCCTTCTTGTTCAATCTGTCAAGCTACATTGGACTTTTCTCTATTCCCTCATAATAGAGGGGGAGAAAAAGCATCCAACTTTTAACGCTCAAGATTCAGGCTAAATTTTCTCATGGAGCTGCTTTTCTGAGTCTTCCCTAATTCTCTTCTGCATCTAGATTAAGCTTTGCTATTTTATCGTTTCATGATACCCTGTATAGCACTTAACTTTTATTCTATAGCTGTTTGTATGATTATTCTGTAATATCTCTTCACCTTTAGGGAGCAGAGTTGGTTTTTTTGTTTACTGTAGTAGCAGCAAAGTACCTGGAAAATAGTAGGTTCTAAATAAATATTTACTGAAAACATGAATTAAGTAGTACATGTATATACTGATTTTCTTGAAGACCCAGACTTACGCCTTGTTCATTTCTGTGTCTCCAGTGCCTGATATAGAGTAGTCATTCATTGGTTTCTTCAGTCTTTTATTTATTCAACTATTGTTATAATCAAATATTCATAGAGCCCTACTATTTGAAAGCTCTGGTGCCTGAGTGCTAGGAAAATGCATATCATTTCTGCCTTCATGGAGTTTAGGCTAAGCATTTATAGATATAGTTTGAATGAGTAGAGTTTTATTCTTTACTCATTTCAAATCATAATTTTATCTCAAATCATAATTTAAATAGTAGTTTTGTTGCCAATAGGAAGTTTCCAGTAGCCACTGTAAAGGGTGGGGAGCAGTTAATATTTGAGAAAAGGGGTTTTTCTTTGGTTTCACAAGTAGCCTGAGGAGAGGGAATTGGATCTTGGAGCAGGAACTCTTTAGATAATAATAGCAGCAGTGAAATATTCAGATTTAGACCCATCTGATGCCAAAGCCCGGGCTCTTTCCAAAACAGTGATTACTAAACATTTGGACTGGACCTAAAGTAAAAAGTAGATTTTGTGTTATGGCCTAGTATATACATACATATGTATAGACAAGTAAGACTGTTAAGAAATAAAACATAACCTTTTTTTTTTTTTTTAAAGTTTCATTTTTTATTTATTTTTATGTATGGCTGTGTTGGGTCTTCGTTTCTGTGCAAGGGCTCTCTCCAGTTGCGGCAAGCGGGGGCCACTCTTTTTTTTTTTTTTTTTAAACATCTTTATTGAACTATAATTGCCTTACAATGGTGTGTTAGCTTCTGCTTTATACCAAAGTGAATCAGTTATACATATACAATATGTTCCCATTTCTCTTCCCTCTTGCATCTCCCTCCCTCCCACCCTCCCCATCCCACCCCTCTAGGTGGTCACAAAGCACCGAGCTGATCTCCCTGTGCTATGCGGCTGCTTCCCACTAGTTATCTATTTTACATTTGGTAGTGTATATATGTCCATGACACTCTCTTACCCTGTCCCATCTCACCCCACCCCCTCCCCATATCCTCAAGTCCATTCTCTAGTAGGTCTGTGTCTTTATTCCCGTCTTGCCACTAGGTTCTTCATGGCCTTTTTAAATTTTTTTTTTCCTTAGATTCCGTATATATGTGTTAGCATACTGTATTTGTTTTTCTCTTTCTGACTTACTTCACTCTGTATGACAGACTCTAACTCCATCCACCTCATTACAAATACCTCCATTTCATTTCTTTTTATGGCTGAGTAATATTCCATTGTATATATGTGCCACATCTTCTTTATCCATTCATCTGTCGATGGACATTTAGGTTGCTTCCATGTCCTGGCTATTGTAAATAGAGCTGCAATGAACATTTTGGTACATGACTCTTTTTGACCTATGGTTTTCTCAGGGTATATGCCCAGTATTGGGATTGCTGGGTCGTATGGTAGTTCTATTTGTAGTTTTTTAAGGAACCTCCATACTGTTCTCCATAGTGGCTGTATCAATTTACATTCCCACCAACAGTGCAAGAGTGTTCCCTTTCCTCCACACCCTCTCCAGCATTTATTGTTTCTAGATTTTTTGATGATGGCCATTCTGACCGGTGTGAGATGATATCTCATTGTAGTTTTGATTTGCATTTCTCTAATGATTAATGATGTTGAGCATTCTTTCATGTGTCTGTAGGCCATCTGTATATCTTCTTTGGAGAAATGTCTATTTAGGTCTTCTGCCCATTTTTGGATTGGGTTGTTCGTTTTTTTGTTATTGAGCTGCATGAGCTGCTTGTAAATCTTGGAGATTAATCCTTTGTCAGTTGCTTCATTTGCAAATATTTTCTCCCATTCTGATGGTTGTCTTTTGGTCTTGTTTATGGTTTCCTTTGCTGTGCAAAAGCTTTTAAGTTTCATTAGGTCCCATTTGTTTATTTGTGTTCTTATTTCCATTTCTCTGGGAGCTGGGTCAAAAAGAATCTTGCTGTGATGTATGTCATAGAGTGTTCTGCCTATGTTTTCCTCTAAGAGTTTGATAGTGTCTGCCCTTACACTTAGGTCTTTAATCCATTTTGAGTTTATTTTTGTGCATGGTGTCAGGGAGTGTTCTAATTTCATACTTTTACATGTACCTGTCCAATTTTCCCAGCACCACTTATTGAAGAGGCTGTCTTTTCTCCACTGTATATGCTTGCCTCCTTTATCAAAGATAAGGTGACCATATGTGTGTGGGTTTACCTCTGGGCTTTCTATCCTGTTCCATTGATCTATATTTCTGTTTTTGTGCCAGTACCAAACTGTCTTGATTACTGAAGCTTTGTAATATAGTCTGAAGTCAGGGAGCCTGATTCCCCCAGCTCCATTTTTCGTTCTCAAGATTGCTTTGGCTATTCGGGGTCTTTTGTGTTTCCATACAAATTGTGAAATTTTTTGTTCTAGTTCTGTGAAAAATGCCAGTGCTAGTTTGATAGAGATTGCATTAAATCTGTAGATTGCTTTGGGTAGTAGAGTCATTATCACAATGTTGATTCTTCCAATCCAGGAACATGGTATATCTCTCCATCTATTTGTATCATCTTTAATTTCTTTCATCAGTGTCTTATAATTTTCTGCATACAGGTCTTTTGTCTCCTTAGGTAGGTTTATTCCTAGATATTTTATTCTTTTTGTTGCAATGGTAAATGGGAGTGTTTTCTTAATTTCACTTCCAGATTTTTCGTCATTAGTGTATAGAAATGCAAGAGATTTCTGTGCAGTTATTTTGTATCCTGCTACTTTACCAAATTCATTGATTAGCTCTAGGAGTTTTCTGGTAGCATCTTTAGGATTCTCTATGTATAGTATCATGTCATCTGCAAATAGTGACAGCTTTACTTCTTCTTTTCCGATTTGGATTCCTTTTATTTCTTTGTCTTCTCTGATTGCTGTGGCTAACACTTCCAAAACTATGTTGAATAATAGTGGTGAGAGTGGGCAACCTTGTCTTGTTCCTGATCTTAGTGGAAATGGTTTCAGTTTTTCACCATTGAGGACAATGTTGGCTGTGGGTTTGTCATATATGGCCTTTATTATGTTGAGGAAAGTTCCCTCTATGCCTACTTTCTGCAGGGCTTTTATCATAAATGGGTGTTGAATTTTGTCGAAAGCTTTCTCTGCATCTATTGAGATGATCATATGGTTTTTCTCCTTCAATTTGTTAATATGGGGTATCACGTTGATTGATTTGCGTATATTGAAGAATCCTTGCATTCCTGGGATAAACCCCACTTGATCATGGTGTATGATCCTTTTAATGTGCTGTTGGATTCTGTTTGCTAGTATTTTGTTGAGGATTTTTGCATCTATGTTCATCAGTGATATTGGCCTGTAGTTTTCTTTCTTTGTGACATCTTTGTCTGGTTTTGGTATCAGGGTGATGGTGGCCTCGTAGAATGAGTTTGGGAGTGTTCCTCCCTCTGCAATATTTTGGAAGAGTTTGAGAAGGATAGGTGTTAGCTCGTCTCTAAATGTTTGATAGAATTCACCTGTGAAGCCATCTGGTCCTGGGCTTTTGTTTGTTGGAAGGTTTTTAATCACAGTTTCAATTTCAGTGCTTGTGATTGGTCTGTTCATATTTTCTATTTCTTCCTGGTTCAGTCTCGGCAGTTTGTGCATTTCTAAGAATCTGTCCATTTCTTCCAGGTTGTCCATTTTATTGGCATAGAGTTGCTTGTAGTAATCTCTCATGATCGTTTGTATTTCTGCAGTGTCAGTGGTTACTTCTCCTTTTTCATTTCTAATTCTATTGATCTGAGTCTTCTCCCTTTTTCTCTTGATGAGTCTGGCTAATGGTTTATCAATTTTGTTTATCTTCTCAAAGAACCAGCTTTTAGTTTCATTGATTTTTGCTATTGTTTCCTTCATTTCTTTTTCATTTATTTCTGACCTGATCTTTATAATTTCTTTCCTTCTGCTGGCTTTGGGGTTTTTTTGTTCTTCTTTCTCTAATTGCTTCAGGTGCAAGGTTAGGTTGTTTATTCGAGATGTTTCCTGTTTCTTGAGGTAGGCTTGTATTGCTATAAACTTCCCTCTTAGCACTGCTTTTGCTGCGTCCCATAGGTTTTGGGTCGTCGTATCTCCATTGTCATTTGTTTCTAGGTATTTTTTGATTTCCCCTTTGATTTCTTCAGTAATCACTTCGTTATTAAGTAATGTATTGTGTAGCCTCCATGTGTTTGTATTTTTTACAGATCTTTTCCTGTAATTGATATCTAGTCTCATAGCGTTGTGGTCGGAAAAGATACTTGATACGATTTCAATTTTCTTAAATTTACCAAGGCTTGATTTGTGACCCAAGATATGATCTATCCTGGAGAATGTTCCATGAGCACTTGAGAAAAATGTGTATTCTGTTGTTTTTGGGTGGAATGTCCTATAAGTATCAATTAAGTCCATCTTGTTTAATGTATCATTTAAAGCTTGTGTTTCCTTATTTATTTTCATTTTGGATGATCTGTCCATTGGTGAAAGTGGTGTATTAAAGTCCCCTACTATGATTGTGTTGCTGTCGATTTCCCCTTTTATGGCTGTTAGTATTTGCCTTATGTATTGAGGTGCTCCTATGTTGGGTGCATAAATATTTACAATTGTTATAGCTTCCTCTTGGATCGATCCCTTGATCATTATATAGTGTCCTTCTTTGTCTCTTGTAATAGTCTTTATTTTAAAGTCTATTTTGTCTGATATGAGAATTGCTACTCCAGCTTTCTTTTGATTTCCATTTGCATGGAATATCTTTTTCCATCCCCTCACTTTCAGTCTGTATGTGTCTCTAGGTCTGAAGTGGGTCTCTTGTAGACAGTATATATATGGGTCTTGTTTTTGTATCCATTCAGCCAGCCTGTGTCTTTTGGTGGGAGCATTTAATCCATTTACATTCAAGGTAATTATCGATATGTATGTTCCTATTCCCATTTTCTTAAATGTTTTGGGTTTGTTATTGTAGGTGTTTTCCTTCTCTTGTGTTTCTTGCCTAGAGAAGTTCCTTTAGCATTTGTTGTAAAGCTGGTTTGGTGGTGCTGAACTCTCTCAGCTTTTGCTTGTCTGTAAAGGTTTTAATTTCTCCATCGAATCTGAATGAGATCCTTGCTGGGTAGAGTAATCTTGGTTGTAGGTTTTTCTCCTTCATCACTTTAAATATGTCCAGCCACTCCCTTCTGGCTTGCAGAGTTTCTGCTGAAAGATCAGCTGTTAACCTTATGGGGGTTCCCTTGTGTGTTATTTGTTGTTTTTCCCTTGCTGCCTTTAATATGTTTTCCTTATATTTAATTTTTGACAGTTTGATTAATATGTGTCTTGGCGTGTTTCTCCTTGGGTTTATCCTGTATGGCACTCTCTGTGCTTCCAGGACTTGATTAACTATTTCCTTTCCCATATTAGGGAAGTTTTCAACTATAATCTCTTCAAATATTTTCTCAGTCCCTTTCCTTTTCTCTTCTTCTTCTGGGACCCCTATAATTCGAATGTTGGTGCGTTTAATGTTGTCCCAGAGGTCTCTGAGACTGTCCTCAGTTCTTTTCATTCTTTTTTCTTTATCCTGCTCTGTAGTAGTTATTTCCACCATTTTATCTTCCAGGTCACTTATCCTTTCTTCTGCCTCAGTTATTCTGCTATTGATCCCATCTAGAGTATTTTTAATTTCATTTATTGTGTTTTTCATCATTGCTTGGTTCCTCTTTAGTTCTTCTACGTCCTTGTTAAATGTTTCTTGCATTTTGTCTATTCTATTTCCAAGATTTTGGATCATCCTTACTATCATTATTCTGAATTCTTTTTCAGGTAGACTACCTATTTCCTCTTCATTTGTTAAGTCTGGTGTGTTTTGACCCTGCTCCTTCCTCTGCTGTGTGTTTTTCTGTCATCTCATTTTGCTTATCTTACTGTGTTTGGGGTCTCCTTTTCACAGACTGCAGGTTTGTAGTTCCCGTTGTTTTTGGTATCTGTCCCCAGTGGCTAAGGTTGGTTCAGTGGGTTGTGTAGGCTTCCTGGTGTAGGGAACTAGTGCCTGAGCTCTGGTGGATGAGGCTGGATCTTGTCTTTCTGGTGGGCACGTCCACGTCTGGTGGTGTATTTTGGGGTGTCTGTGGCCTTATTATGATTTTAGGCAGCCTCTCTGCTAATGGATGGGGCTGTGTTCCTGTCTTGCTAGTTGTTTGGCGTAGGGTGTTCAGCACTGTAGCTTGCTGGTCATTGAGTGATGCTGGGTCTTGATGTTGAGATGGAGATCTCTGAGAGATTCTTGCCGTTTGGTATTACGTGGAGCTGGGAGGTCTCTTGTGGACCAGTGTCCTGAAGTTGGCTCTCCCACCTCAGAGGCACGGCCCTGATGCCTGGCTGGAGCACCAAGAGCCTTTCGTCCACACGGCTCAGAGTAAAAGGGAGAAAAAATAGAAAGAAAGAAAGAAAGAGGCTATAATATAGTGAAGTAAAATAAAGCTATTGTAAAGCAAAGCTATACAGACAAAATCTCACCCAGAAGCATATACATATACACTCACAAAAAAAAGGAAAAGGGGAAAAATTAATATATCCTGCTCCCAAAGTCCACCTCCTGAATTTGGGATGATTCGTTGTCTATTCAGCTTTCAACAGATGCAGGCACATCAAGTTGTTTGTGGAGTTTTAATCCGCTGCTTCTGAGGCTGCTGGGAGAGATTTCCCCTTCTCTTCCCTGTTCGCACAGCTCCTGGGGTTCAGCTTGGATTTGGACCCGCCTCTGCGTGTAGGTCGCCTGAGGGCGTATATTCCCCACCCAGACAGAACGGGGTTAAAGGAGCAGCTGCTTCGGGGGCTCTGGCTCACTCAGGCCACGGGGAGGGAGGGGTACGGAGGAGGCAGGGCGAGCCTGCGGCGGCAGAGGCCGGCGTGACGTTGCACCAGCCTGAGGCACGCAGTGCGTTCTCCCGGGGAAGTTGTCCCTGGCTCACGGGACCCTGGCAGTGGCGGGCTGCACAGGCTCCCGGGAGGGGCGGTGTGGAGAGTGACCTGTGCTCACACACAGGATTTTTGGAGGCGGCAGCAGCAGCCCCAGCATCTCACGCCCGTCTCTGGGGTCCGCGCTGATCGCCGCGGCTCACGCCCTTCTCTGGAGTTCGTTTAGGCGGCGCTCTGAATCCCCTCTCCTCGCGCACCAGGAAACAAAGAGGGAAGAAAAAGTCTCTTGCCTCTTCGGCAGCTGCAGACTTTTTCCCGGTCTCCCTCCCAGCCAGCTGTGGTGCGCTAACCCCTTCAGGCTGTGTTCACGCCGCCAGCCCCAGTCCTCTCCCTGCAATCCGACCGAAGCCCGAGCCTCAGCTCCCAGCCCCGCCCGCCCCGGCGGGTGAGCAGAGAAGCCTCTCGGGCTGCTGAGTGCTGCTCGGCGCCAAGCCTCTGTGCGGGAATCTCTCCGTTTTTCCCTCTGCGCCCCTGTTGCTGTGGGGTCCCCGCTGATAGCTGCGGCTCGCGCCCGTCTCTGAAGTTCGTTTAGGCGGCGCTCTGAATCCCCTCTCCTCGCGCACCAGGAAACAAAGAGGGAAGAAAAAGTCTCTTGCCTCTTCGGCAGCTGCAGACTTTTTCCCGGGCTCCCTCCCGGCTAGCTGTGGTGCACTAACCCCTTCAGGCTGTGTTCACGCCGCCAACCCCAGTCCTCTCCCTGCGATCCGACCTCCGAAGCCCCAGCCTCAGCTCCCAGCCCCGCCCGCCCCGGCGGGGGAGCAGACAAGCCTCTCGGGCTGGAGAGTGCTGGTCGGCACCGCTCCTCCATGCGGGAACCTCTCCGCTTTGCCCTCCGCACCCCTGTGGCTGCGCTCTCCTCCGTGGCTCCGAAGCTTCTCCCCTCTGCCACCCGCAGTCTCTGCCCGCGAAGGGGCTTCCTAGTGCGTGGAAATCTTTCCTCCTTCACAGCTCCCTCCCACTGGTGCAGGTGCAGTCCCTATTCTTTTGTCTCTGTTATTTCTTTTTTCTTTTGCCCTACCCAAGTACAGGGGGAGTTTCTTGCCTTTTTGGAGGTCGGACGTTTTCTGCCAGCGTTCAGTGGGTGTTCTGTAGGAGCAGTTCCATGTGTAGATGTATTTCTACTGTATCTGTGGGAAGGAAGGTGATCTCCGCGTCTTACTCTTCCGCCATCTTCTCTCCTCCTCGGGGCCACTCTTCATCGCAGTGTGCGGGCCTCTCACCATCGCAGCCTCTCCCGTTGCGGAGCACAGGCTCCAGACGCGCAGGCTCAGCAATTGTGGCTCACAGGCCCAGCCGCTCCGCAGCACGTGGGATCCTCCCAGACCAGGGCCCGAACCCGTGTCCCCCGCATTGGCAGGCAGACTCTCAACCACTGCGCCACCAGGGAAGCCCAAACATAACCTTTTTATATGCGATAATTTTTGGTACTTTTTATTCTGTCCTATCTCACAGTCTCACAGTTCACCAACCCTGACCTGCAATTTGAAAACCTGTTCACTACAGTGATATCCCATGGACCCATGCACTCTTGTTTTCTTGTCTTTGCTTTTAATATGTAAGCTTCTTTTGGGTGAAGACTGTCTTTTATTATTTATTTATTTATTTATTCATTCATTCATTCATTCATTCATTTATTCTGCTGCTCCGGGTCTTAGTTGCGGCATGTGGGACCTTTAGTTGTGGCACGTAGGATCTAGTTCCCTGACCAGGGATCAAACCCAGGCCCCCTGCAATGGGAGCACGGAGTCTTAACCACTGGACCACCACGGTAGTCCCCCACTCTTGTTTTCTTAATTGCTGTAAAATTTAGATAAAATTCTAATTAGAAACTCGCCCTAAAATTATGATGGAAAATGACTCTTTGGAGGCAGCAAGTTGAAGAGGACATGAAGAGACAAACCTGGCTCCAATTACAAGCCTGCCATTTCAACTGTGATAGGACTCTGGGAAAATCATTTTCTTCAACTATAAAAATGCACATCATAATATATTTGTTTGGAGTGAGAATAAACCTAGAAAAGTAAATAAATATTGTACAAAAATATTGTCTTCCATCTCCCCTGAAATAATAATTGCCAGCTGGTAATAATATAACTCTTCCTGCTATGGACTGTAATAATGGATAATGCATTTAAGCTTCATATGATTAATGTCTTGACAGAATAAATACTGTTTGCCCTAGGGGATGGGATGGGCATTGGCTGGAACAACTCTGCTACTATGCTAGACTATTAGTCATATTTAATGTGTTTGCATGGCCTAGGCTTGTGTAAATCTCTCCTTCATTTTACCTCTCTGTGTACATATCCACGTATGTATATCATCAGGAACTCAAGCAGATATATTATGACCTACTCTCCTTTGTTTCAAGGACAAATTATTCACCTGAATAAAGAATGATAACAAACCTTAAGAGAACTGTTCTAATGGTACCGATAATATTGGCTGGAATGGGGATATTGGTTGAGCACCTGTTGATTTTCACATACTGTGCCCAAGGTTTGGCTAGTATGAAAAATGATGGAGACTGGAGAGACAGAGCCTCATATATTTAACCTACATTTGAAGACTTTGACTTAGCTGCATCTTAACTCTTAAATCTTATTTTTCATTATTCATGGACCTGCATGACTTTTCTTACATGATCCCTTCTTTTCCTTCTACTGCTTACTTTCCAAACAAGTACCAGTGATTTTAATTGTACCCATCCTCTAAAGCTTGGCTAAAATATCTGTGGTGCTTGATTCAATTAGTATTGATTCCCCCTCCTCTTTAATCTCTCATGGCAGTTCATAAACCTATCACTTAATAATAATTTTAGGACTTCCCTGGTGGCACAGTGGTTAAGAATCTGCGTGCAATGCAGGGGACATGGTTTGATCCCTGGTCTGGGAAGATCGCACATGCCACAGAGCAACTAAGCCCATGCGCCACAGCTACTGAGCCTGTGCTCTAGAGCCCACGAGCCACAACTACTGAGCCTGCACGCTGCAACTACTGAAGCCCCCTCACTCTAGGGCCCGCATGCCACAACTAGTGAACCCACGTGCTGAAACTACTGAAGCCCGCATGCCTAGAGCCCGTGCTCTGCAACAGGAGAAGCCACCGCAATGAGAAGCCCACGCACCACAATGAAGAGCAGCCCCCGCTCGCCACATCTAGAGAAACCTGCACGCAACAACAAAGACCCAACGCAGCCTAAAAGAATTAAATAAATAAAATAAAGTAAAATAAAAATAAAATTAAAAAAATAATAATTTAAAAAATTAGATCATCATCATTACTATAATTACAATATAACAATTGCAGCTGAAAATTTTCAAAACTTTTATTCCGGGCACTGTGGGACTTTATTTCCATCATTTAGAAACCCTACGGCATTATTATTCCCATTTACAAGTAAGGAAACAGGCACAGAGATTTCAGTTCCCATGTTTCTGGTCACAGAGATCAATTACTGGCATAAATATATTTGTGTCTCTATATATAGATACCTATATCCACACAGATATCTGTATATACATTTATATATGTGTGTGCACGTATATAAGTATATAAAATATATATCTGCACATGAAAAGTAATGAAGACAGCCTAAGAGACCTCTAGGACAACATTAAATGCAACAACATTCACGTTATAGGGGTCCCAGAAGGAGAAGAGAGAGAAAGAACCTGAGAAAATATTTGAAGAGATTATAGTCGAAAACTTCCCTAACATGGGAAAGGAAATAGCCACCCAAGTCCAGGAAGTGCAGAGTCCCATACAGGATAAACCCAAGGAGAAACACTCTGAGACACATAGTTATCAAATTGGCAAAAATTACAGACAAAGAAGAATTATTGGAAGCAGCAAGGGAAAAACGACAAATAACATACAAGGGAACTCCCATAAGGTTAACAGCTGATTTCTCAGCTGAAACTCTACAAGCCAGAAGGGAGTGGCATGAATATACTTAAAGTGATGAAAGGGAAGAACCTACAACCAAGATTACTCTACCCAGCAAGGATCTCATTCAGATTCGATGGAGAAATCAAAAGCTTTACAGACAGGCAGAAGCTAAGAGAATTCAGCACCACCAAACCAGCTCTACAACAAATGCTAAGGAACTTCTCTAAGTGGGAAACACAAGAGAAGAAAAGGACCTACAAAAACAAACCCAAAACAATTAAGAAAATGGTCATAGGAACATACATATCGATAACTACCTTAAAAGTGAATGGATTAAATGCTCCAACCAAAAGACACAGGCTTGCTGAATGGATAAAAAACAAGACCCATATATATGCTGTCTACAAGAGACCCACTTCAGACCTAGGGACACATACAGACTGAAAGTGAGGGGATGGAAAAAGATATTCCATGCAAATGGAAATCAAAAGAAAGCTGGAGTATCAATACTCATATCAGATAAAGTAGACTTTAAAACAAAGATTGTTACAAGAGATAAGGAAGGACACTGCATAATGATCAAGGGATCAATCCAAGAAGAAGATATAACAATTATACATATGTATGCACCCAACACAGGAGCACCTCAATACATAAGGCAACTGCTAACAGCTATAAAAGAGGAAATCGACAGTAACACAATAATAGTGGGGGACTTTAACACCTCACTTACACCAATGAACAGATCATCCAAGCAGAAAGTTAATAAGGAAACAGAAGCTTTAAATGACACAATAGACCAGATAGATTTAATTTATATTTATAGGACATTCCATCCACAAACAGCAGATTATATTTTCTTCTCAAGTGCACATGGAACATTCTCCAGGATAGATCACATCTTGGGTCATAAATTAAGCCTCAGTAAATTTAAGAAAATTGAAATCATATCAAGCATCTATTCTGACCACAGTGCTTTGAGATTAGAAATCAATTACAGGGGAATAAACGTAAAAAACACAAACACATGGAGGCTAAACAATATGTTACTAAATAAACGAGATCACTGAAGAAATCAAAGAGGAAATCAAAAAATATCTAGAGACAAATGACAATGAAAACACAATGATCCAAAACCTATGGGATGCAGCAAAAGCAGTTCTAAGAGGGAAGTTTATAGCTATACAAGCCTACCTCAAGAAACAAGAAAAATCTCAAGTAAACAATCTAACCTTACACCTAAAGGAACTAGAGAAAGAAAAACAAACAAAACCCAAAGTTAGCAGAAGGAAAGAAATCATCAAGATCAGAGCAGAAATAAAAGAAATAGAAACAAAGAAAACAATAGCAAAGATAATAAAACTAAAAGCTGGTTCTTTGAGAAGATAAACAAAATTGATAAACATTAGCCAGACTCATCAAGAAAAAGAGGGAGAGGACTCAAATCAATAAAATTAGAAATGAAAAAGGAGAAGTTACAACAGACACCACAGAAATACAAAGCATCCTAAGAGACTACTACAAGCAACTCTATGCCAATAAAATGGACAACCTGGAAGAAATGGACAAATTCTTAGAAAGGTATAACCTTCCAAGACTAAACCAGGAAGAAACAGAAAATATGAACAGACCAATCACAAGTAATGAAATTGAAACTGTGATTAAAAATCTTCCAACACACAAAAGTCCAGGACCAGATGGCTTCACAGGTGAATTCTATCAAACATTTAGAGAAGAGCTAACACCCATCCTTCTCAAACTCTTCCAAAAAATTGCAGAGGAAGGAACACTCCCAAACTCATTCTATGAGGCCACCATCACCCTGATACCAAAACCAGACAAAGATAGTACAAAAAAAGAAAATTACAGACTGATATCACTGATGAATATAGATGCAAAAATCCTCAACAAAATACTAGCAAACAGAATCCAACAACACATTAAAAGGATCATACACCACGATCAAGTGGGATTTATCCCAGGAATGCAAGGATTCTTCAATATACACAAATCCATCAATGTGATACACCATATTAACAAATTGAAGGAGAAAAACCATATGATCATCTCAATAGATGCAGAGAAAGCTTTTGAAAAAATTCAACACCCATTTATGATAATATCTCTCCAGAAAGTGGGCATAGAGGGAAGTTACCTCAACATAATAAAGGCCATATATGACAAACCCACAGCAAACATCATTCTCAACGGTGAAAAACTGAAAGCATTTCCTCTAAGATCAGGAAGAAGACAAGGATGTCCACTCTCACCACTATTATTCAACATAGTTTTGGAAGTCCTAGCCATGGCAATCAGAGAAGAAAAAGAAATAAAAGGAATACAAATTGGAAAAGAAGTAAAACTGTCACTGTTTGCAGATGACATGATACTATACGTAGAGAATCCTAAAGATGCCACCAGAAAACGACTAGAGCTAATGAATGAATTCGGTAAAGTTGCAGGATACAAAATAAATGCACAGAAATCTCTTGCATTCCTATACACTAATGATGAAAAATCTGAAAGAGAAATTAAGGAAACACTCCCATTTACCATTGCAACAAAAAGATTAAAATACCTAGGAATAAACCTGGCTAAGGAGACAAATGACCTGTATGCAGAAAATTGTAAGACATTGATGAAAGAAATTAAAGATGATACAAACAGAGAGATATACCATGTTCTTGGATTGGAAGAATCAATATTGTGAAAATGACTATACTACCCAAAGCAATCTACAGATTTAATTCAATCCCTATCAAATTACCAATGGCATTTTTTACAGAACTAGAACAAAAAATCTTAAAATACGTATGGAGACACAAAAGACCCCGAATAGCCAAAGCAGTCTTGAGGGAAAAAAACGGAGCTGGAGGAGTAAGACTCCCTGACTTCAGACTATACTACAGAGCTACAGTAATCAAGACAATATGGTACTGGCACAAAAACAGAAATATAGATCAATGGAACAGGATAGAAAGCCCAGAAAAAAATAAATGGCCATTATCAAAAAATCTAGAAATGATAAATGCTGGAAAGAGTGTGGTGAAAAGGGAACCCTCCTGCACTGTTGGTGGGAATGTAAATTGATACAACCACTATGGAGAACAGTATGGAGGTCCCTTAAAAAACTAAAAATAGAACTACCATATGACCCAGCAATCCCACTACTGGGCATATACCCTGAGAAAACCATAATTCAAAAAAGACATGTACCACAATGTTCATTGCAGCACTATTTACATTAGCCAGGACATGGAACCAACCTAAATGTCCATCGACAGATGAATGGATAAAGAAGATGTGGCACATATATACAATGGAATATTACTCAGCCATAAAAAGAAACGGAACTGAGTTATTTGTAGTGAAGTGGATAGACCTAGAGTCTGTCATACAGAGTGAATAAGTCAGAAAGAGAAAAACAAATACCGTATGCTAACACATGTATATGGAATCTAAAGAAAAAAAAAAAAGGTTCTGATGAACCTAGGGGCAGGACAGGAATAAAGATGCAGACATAGAGAATGGACTTGAGGACATGGGGAGGGGGAAGGGTAAGCTGGGACAAAGTGAGAGAGTGGCATGGACATATACACACTACCGAATGTAAAATAGTTAGCTAGTGGGAAGCAGCAGCATAGCACAGGGAGATCAGCTCGGTGCTTTGCGAAGCCCTAGAGTGGTGGGATAGGGAGGGTGGGAGGGTGAAGCAAGAGGGAGGGAATATAAGGATATATATATGCATATGGCTGATTCACTTTGTTGTACAACAGAAACTAACACAGTATTGTGACTTCAATAAAGATCTATCAAAAAAAATAAAGTTAGAAAGTGAACAGAATGTGAGAAAATGGAGACAAAGAGAATGACATCTATTTCAAGAAATTTTGCTCTAAAGACAGTAGGAAATAGAGGCTGTTCCTGAAGGTGGCCATGGGGTCAAAAATTGTCTTTAAGATTGGAAACAATGTACTTCAAATATAGACTTCTGAAGACAACTATCAGGCCCATTCTAAACACTCTTTTCTTTTTTTTATTGAAGGATAGTTAATTTACAATGTTGTGTTAGTTTCAGGTATACAGCAAAGTGATTCAATTATACATATATATTTATTCTCTTTCAGATTCTTTTCCATTACATCAATATAAGATATTGAGTACAGTTCCCTGTGCTATACAGTAGGTCCTTGTTTATCTATTTTATATACAGTAGTGTGTATATGTTAATCCCAAACTCCTAATTTATCTCTCCCCTTCTCACCTGCTATCCCCTTTGGTAGCCATAATTTTGTTTTCAACGGCTGTGAGTCTATCTCTTAAACACTCTTTTCTGCAAACTCAAAATTCCTTGTTCCTTTAATCATTTACCAGAGTAGGAAGAAAATAATGTCATAAACCTTCAACAGAGCCTTCCTGTATTCAACACATGAAAGGCAAGTGATAAGTGTTTACCGTTGGAAAGGAAAAAAATCGATTGAGACAATCTTTTTTATATTGTGAAGTATAATTGATATACAATGCTATATTAGTTTCAGGTGTACAACATATTGATTTCACATTTTTATATATTTCAAAATGATCACCACAGTAAGTCTGGTCACCATGTGTCACCACACAAAGTTGCACATATTTTTCCTTGTAATAGAACTTTTAAGATTTACACTCAGCAACTTTCCAGGCAATCATATTTTTGAATAAAAGGACTTCTTATAGAGATCAAAAGGCACTCTGGAACTCAATAAGGAAATTTCTTCCAGCATTGGGAATCCTAGTAGTGTATTTCCAAATAACAGTTATTAAAGACATACCTTTCAGTGTCATGTGAATACGGTCTTCCCTGCTTTGGCTGCCCCTGTGGGTACCCAGCTAGAATAATGGTGCTCTGATAGACAGAAAGAGTTGCTCACTTATTTGTGCAAACCGTGCACTTAGGCATGCTTCTATTATAGAACATTAAACTGCGAATTCTAATTTTTTATTTTTCTTATCTCTTCTACTACACTAAACTCTTTGAGGTCATGACTTGTTTTTTTCATCTCCAGAGATAAGCATGCTGTTTAGTCTAGAGGCACCTGATAAGATGGGGAAAATGATTCACTCTAAGCCTTTGTGGGCATAGTAGACTTTAATAAGTTTGCAAGGTAATTATGGAGGAAATCATATCACACACCGGACAACAAAATACTATAAAGTAACACATAGGTCTTTAGAACCAGTCTTACTTGGGAGTCTTTCTTGGCTATTTCCCCCCAAACAGAAGCCAAATCCACAAATGTTTGGTTGCTCCTTCTCTTTCCTTCTCTTTTTACCCCCTCTACTCAAGAACAAAACAACAAGCTTCTAAAAAAGAACCGGATGACACCTAGATCCTTAAGATATCATACCCAACAAATTCCTTTCCCAATGAAGACAGTTCTTCCCCCAAGGTAAATTCTGGTGCCAGCTCTTAAAATAATAACATATTCAGCATGTTATATAATGACCCAAATCCCAGTCTTTGGAGAATGACAGACCTCATTTCAAATCTCTGCCTGGGGCTTCCCTGGTGGCGCAGTGGTTACGAATCCACCTGCCAATGCAGGAGACACGGGTTCAATCCCTGGTCCAGTAAGATCCCACATGCTGCAGAGCAACTAAGCCCGTGCGCCACAACTACTGAGCCTGCGCTCTAGAGCCCACAAGCCACAACTGTTGAGCCTGCATGCCACAACTACTGAAGCCCGTGTGCCTAGAGCCCATGCTCTGCAACAAGAGAAGCCATGACAATAAGCCCATGCACCGCAACAAAAAGTAGCCCCCGTTCGCCAAAACTAGAGAAAGCCCGTGCACAGCAACAAAGACCCAACACAGCCAAAAAAAAAAAAACTCTGCCTGTGTGGCTTTGAGCTAAACTTCACATTTATCACCCTCAGTTTTCACAATCTTTTCTCCAAAACCCCTGGTTGCCAGATGAGTTTAGGAATTCAGAGGGTTTTTTTTTTTTTAATTTTAGAAAAGTCATATGATGCATATACTATTCATTATAGAAAGCTCAGTGGTGTCTAGGGCAGCACTCTCTAGAAAAGCACACTAATAATTCTGCAGCAAAACACATAATATAAAGAAAATAAGTAACCTTAAATTATCTCTTGACAGATTTTGCTGTCAAATGAGTTACAAAATCAAACAAAACTTCTGTATTTCAGAACTCTGTATGGTTTGGAATTATGAATTAAGGACGGTGGACCTATACCTACTTCATGGAGTTGTCATTAGAAATAAAGAGGATAATGTATGTAAAGCTCATGGCTCACACCATGACACTAAAGCCTTAATAAATGGTTACTATTACTACTGCTGCCACAGTAGAGCTTATGATAGATTTGGGATCAACTTCTTGCCCTTTCTCTTTTCTCTGATTGGTAAAATCTTTCTCTAATGTATATTTAATTTATAGGGAACTTCTGAACTACTCTTGCATTAACTTTTTTAAAAAGGGGCAAGCCGTCAGTGTTGAAGACCACCTCCATTAAACCCAGAGCGATTGTGACCACCTCCCACCCATGTTTCCTTGTTGATACAGCCCTGAGTCTCACCTTCCAGCAGCTTTGCTCTTTTCCCAGTCTGGCACTGATTCCTCTCCAGCAATGATTAACTAAATGCTCAAACAGGGGAGAAGGAAACAGTCTAGTTGAGATATGTAAATGTTTACTGGAAGAAAACAAAATGTTTTGGGGATATATGGAAACCAAGAAAAATTCTATGGCTAAAGGTAGAAACATATATTTAGGGACAAAAGATCAATATATAACTAACCACATTTCAAATAAGAAAATGCAAGTTGGTTTGGAACAAGCACAGCAAGAGGGAGAGAATGTGAAGGAAATGAAAACAATTGGAGTAGATTCTGGTTTCTGGTCCTACTATTCTTAAACTAACCTCTAACATTTTATTAATGAATTCATTCTTGCCAATTCAAATGATCTTTTGTTAGTCTTTCTCACATCTCTAGATTTATGGTTTATGTCTCCAGACTGTCTACCTGGCTTCATTCTACCCTGGAGCATTTCCACTGATGTCCTGACATCATTTTCAAACACTTTACCAAATAAATCTGATCATCTTTTCCATCAATCCTCCTTTTCCAAACTTCTCCTAAGCTCTTGAGAGCCATCATCATTTCAAATCTTAGGCTTAAAGCCATCTTTTGTCCCTACTTTTCCATGGCACTCGATCTAATCAACTACAATTTTCCTAGTTCATCTTTGATCCACATCCTTCTTTCTATTCCGATTCTATCACTCTGCACCATGCCTGGATTAGTTCCCTATGTTCTTTCACTTGGGCGCTCCTATATGCTATATGCTATGCACCTAATAGTTCTAAAGGGGCATAGGACCTGGATTTACGACTTGGTTCATCCACTCACCAGCAATGTACTCTCTGTTCTCTATCTCTGTATCACCAGTTTCCTTGGTCCCCTAACACAGTCACCAAGTCATGTTGAACCTACTTTCAAAATCTTCACTCTGTTCTCTGCTGGGACAGTGTCTCTCTAATTCAGACCATTATCAACTCATTGAAGCAGTCTCTGAACTGTTCTCAATACATCCTACTATTTTTTTAAGGAAACCTTTCATTTTAGGATAGTTTCAGATTTATAGAAATATTGAAAAAATAGTACAGAGTCTGTGTATACCCCTCATCTAGTTTTCCGTATTGTTACATTATCTTGGTAGCTTTGTCAAAACTAAGGAACTGACACTGGAACATTTCTATTAACTGAACTTCAGACTTTATTCAGATTTTACTACTTTTTCTACTGCTGTCCTTTTCTTGTCCCAGGATCTCATCCAGGATACAATATCACATTTAATAGTCATGATTCCTTAGTCTCCTCTGATCTGAGACAGTTCCTCAGTTATCCCTTGTTAATCCCCTTGCCTATTCCTGCCCAAGTTTTGTGAAGTACTAGCCATGTATTTTTAGACTGTCTTTCAATTTGGGTTTGTTTGTGTTTTTCTCATTGTCAGACTGGGTTTGTAGATTTTGGGAAAAACATCACAGAGATGATGCGATACCCTTTCTCGGCATACATCTTGGGTACATGCAATTAACATGACTTGCCACTGATGATGTTAAACTTGGTCACCTTGTTCAGGTAGTGTTGGCCAATTTCCTCAACTACAAAGTTACCTTTTCCCTCTTTTCATAGTTTATTATTTGGAACAAAATCATTAAGTGTGGCCTACATCAGGGAGAAAAGAAGTTAAGTTCAATCTTCTTGAAGAGGGAGAATCTATATAAATTATTTTGAATTCCTCTATACGGAATATTTGTCTCTTCTCCCTTATTTGTTTGTTCATGTATCCAATAATTATCATTATTTTCAGGGAGGGAGAAATTTCCCCCTCTACCCATCTTGAGTTCTTTTGGCTGAACCAGTAATAAAATTGACACAGACAGATTAACAGAAGAAAAAGAAACAAATTTTAATTTGTGTACACGAAGTTCATAGAACTGGAACCTAAGAGGTGGCCAAAGTAGAAAGCTTTTATACTCTTTAGACAAAGAAACAATAAATTTATGAGTAATTGACAGGACAAAGAAACTTCGGTTTTGGGTGCACAATTAATGAAGAATCTAAACAGAGTTTGGACTTGGGGTAGCAAAGTAAAGAAGTAACAAGGTTTGCTTTTACAGGCATCTTGGCCCCAGTTCTCTGCCTCTGGCGATAAGGGTGTCCTTCTACCTCCAGATGCAGGGAGTGCACTTTTCACATGAGATTTATTTCCTGCTTTCAGGGAGACAGAGAGGAGGGTTAGAGTGTCCTTCCTGCATTGGCCATTTCTTAAGTCACCTTAATTCAAAATAATCAATATGATGACTTGCCCTGAACCCCAACAGTCTAGATAGTGATATAAGTAAGTACAAAGCCTCATGAATATTTATTTTATATTTTTAAAATAATCTAATACTAGGCTGTTCATTTTGTTGGTCAAATCATTCCAGCTTTGCCATTGGGAGTGATTTCTACTTGGCTCCTGTAGCCCTATGGCATGCTCTTTTTTTTCTCTTTTTTTTTTTTTTTTTTGAGCATTTCCTTAATTTCAGTCACTACGGGATGCTTGAAACTAATCTTGCATTTTCTCTGCCTCAGCCCTAGAATCAGCCATTTTTCTCCTGCCTCTTTTTTTTTTTTTTTAGAAATTCACGTTCTTTTATTTATTTATTTATGGCTGTGTTGGGTCTTCGTTTCTGTGCGAGGGCTTTCTCTAGTTGTGGCAAGTGGGGACCACTCTTCATCGTGGTGCGTGGGCCTCTCACCATCGTGGCCTCTCTTGTTGCAGAGCACAGGCTCCAGACGCGCAGGCTCAGTAATCTCCTGCCTCTTTTTTAATCCTCTAATCTGTTCTTCGCTTGGAAGCAGAATGATAATGTAACTCCCTTAATTCAAACTTTTCGTTGACTCCTTTTTTACAATTATGATAAAATAAAAATTCCTTGACATGGCATAATCGATCCTTTATGATTTGTCCCCTTTTTATGAACCAATTCGCCCACATCTCAGTTTAGATTTCACTTCTTCTGGGAAGCCATTTTTCACCAATGCCCCACTCCCCAAACATGGGTTTAGAAAACCTTTCTGTGTGTTTCCTTAGTGCGCTGACTGCATGGTAGTAGGCTGTGAATAAACTGTGTTGAATGAATAATATCGTAATCTTTACTATGGCAACTAACCACAGTGTCCTCATTTGAAAAATGGGCATGGTGGCTTCTTACAGATTTTTAGTTTGAATGTAATGAAGTAGGTTTGTGAAAATTCTATATGAATTTTAATCAACTGACAGATATAAATTATGCTAGAAAATAGAGTTGAGGAATGAAATAATGAACCCCCATGAACCCTCTCCCCCCAAACACTCCCCTCCTCTTGACAATACAGATTCTAAGGCAAGAAGTTTACTTGGCAGGAAGCAGGAGGAAAGGAACTGGATATGTAAGACCAAAAAAAAAAGAAAAGTGATGCATTATTGGCCTGATTACTGTTGTGGGCAATTGGGGCTCAATCCCCACTGGATGGTCTCTGAGGACATGTATAAAATTGGAAGCCAGAGTATTTATCTATGGAATTCTGGCTCCCATTGCTTAGGGTTGGCTCCAGGAGGTGAACTTCCCTGCATTTGCTTTTAAGCTCCTTAGAGGAGGGAAAAGATTCTGAGGCAGAAATATTGAGAGGCACAACAGAGTTCTAAGGTGAGACACTGTCAGTGTGCACAAAACTGGTCATCGCAGCTGTTCATAATGAAATCAAAGGTGGGCTGAGGGGTTGTGTTGGAAAGCATAAAAATCACTTGCAATGAAAGCATATTCATGGGTCCTCAGTGTGGATAAAGTCATGTAAGACTTGGACACATGACACAGAGAATGATGTGTTAAAAGAAAATGAAGAACTGTGTTGAATAATAGTTCTTAGCTTGTATGAATGGTCAGAACAGTGTAGAAATTAATACTTGCCAGAGTTTTTCTTGGAAACATCATTAAAAGAGTTCTTGAGATGAGCCTTGAAAGATACTTAAGATTCGGATTAACAGAGAAAGGAGGAAACATCACTTCAATCTTATTAAGACTCCCTGGGATACGAACATTTGAGTACATTGGTTGACAAAATATGACAGATATTGCACCTACCCTTTTTCAAACTTTTATTACTAATGCCTTGAATTATCAGGCTCCTGTTACACAAGGAAACTTGATTACCAGCTTCTTTTACTGCTGTGAAAATTGCACATCAGCATTCAGAGTGTGATGTGGGTAGATAGAAACTGTGGAGAAGTCCTTAACCTTACATGAGAGCCTTTTTGTTGGGGAGGAAAGAAATTTTCCTCTCCCCTTCTAAGTTCTTCTGTCTGGTCTGAGAATGAAATTGACAGGCTACAGATTGAAAGGAGAAAATAGAACAAAATTTAATAATGTGTAGGGGAGCAAAATTTGCCACCCCAAACTGTGTCTCTTTGACCTGAGGATTAATTTAGGCTGATTATTTTTAAGGCTCAAAAGACTCAGGAATACTATTTGACCTTCCCCTGAACTGCCTAAAGAATGTAGATGGAGGATCTGTTCCAGGAAGGGAGCTATAACATAGATATCTGTAGTAGGAACTATGTGTGTAAAGACAGAGGAACCTAGCAAAGTCTTTGTTAAAATTTCTTTGTGTCCCTTTGTCTCTGTAGGGCCCAGCAAATATTTGTTTACCAAACATTTGCTTTTCCATCATTTGAGCATCTACTGAGTATGGAGAGAATGTGAAAATGAATGAGACATACCTTTACCCAAGTTTTGCTGCCTAAATGAAACATATACAAGAGTAAGGAGTAAAGGAGTAAAACAAAATCCTAGAGACCAGACTGGAGTGGATGTTGCCTGGATGCCTGGTCAAAAGTTTGTACTTTACTTTAAAGGGGATATATTGAAGGTATTTAAGTGGGAGAGTGTTGACTGAAATAAAAATGCACAGCATGAGAACTGTGAGTTTCAGTTTTATTCAGGGATCTTACTGAGAAATATAGCCTGGGAGACAGCTTCTCAGATAGCTCTGAGGAACTGTTCTAAAGAGGTAAGGGAGGAGCTAGGATATATAGGAGTTTTTGCTGAAAAAAAAATGTAGTTGAGCATTAAAAGATTACTGCTAATCATTAAAACAGGCATCTCGAGTTAATAATTTTAGTGCTTTTCTATGTATGGTAAGATGCAAGAGTCTGAGGTCATTGAACTTCTTTCTTAGATATGCATCTTTACAACCAAGGGCCCCTCTATCCAAAGCACCGTATGCTTCCTGTTTTTTCCAACTGGAATTCCCCTCAGAGTGCAATGTTTCTAGGCAACTGCAATGGGTTGTGACTTTGTCACAGGAGATGATGAGGACCATCTTTGTTCCTTTTGTTTGGAGCTTGCTCTCTTTTGGTTATAAATTTGACCAAGGTTTGGGAGGCATTTTGTGACTGATTTGTCCCACAGTACTATTGAAGGCTCATTCCTAGTTCAGGTAAGGATTTTGTTGATAGGCCATTCATGTGCTATATCTAGATTAGGCTCTGTTAATAACCTATAAATTCTCTGGATCATATGTCTTACTTGTCTACCATGATCCAGGACATGTTTTCCCTTGTTGCTTCTTCCTGTAACTAGAGTTACACTCTACAATTAATTTTTTTTTCTTTTTCTTTGTGGCCATACCACATGGCATGTGGGATCTTAGTTCCCTGACCAGGGATCAAACCCGAGCCCCCTGCAGTGGAAGCGCAGAGTCCTAACCACTGGACTGCCCAGGGAAGTCCCGTATACAATTAATTTTATGTAGAGCTATATATGTGATCAATTGCCTCAAGATGTTTAGCCAACATTAATTTTATCAGAGACTTGGTTACACATGCAAAAAACAACAATTTTATAAAATAGATAGGATATGAGTAATATAGCTAATAACACTAATAAGGTCATAAGTAGGGATTTAAGCTACGAGCTTCTGGAATTAAACTCTTTAGAAGATGACCAATATTAGGAAGTGGATCACTTAAGGCAGAAATCTGATTTTTCATGTGTGTCATTAAATGTTTTATATTAGAGGATTCATCTGGTATAAAAACACAGCATTCAGTTTGAATTATGGTGCAGGGGTCTCCTTGAGATGCTGGAAGGATATTGAGGGCTGTGTGATTTTGTAACACCACTTTTCTCATCAAAGTGACCTCAGAATTCAGTAGGCTGATAGCCTGATCACTATTGTTTTAAGGCCTATTGGGTGAATTTTGTTAAGGCTTCGATGTGGGCAATTACATCTTCCAATTTTACTGAAGGCACAAAAATAGGTGCTAAATGGTCATACCAATGGAATACAGATCTCCTGGTCCATCAGGCTGGTACTAATGGTAAATTTGCTGGAGTCATATCTAAATTGGTATGCATGTGGCCTTGAGACCAAGGGAATCCTAGGGTACATCTTCCTTTTCATCCTGGAGGAAGCCAAGACCACAAATTGACGCTGAAAATCATTGAGTTCCATTAGGTGTGACCTCATATATTCCTGGTTGCCTGACCCAGTCTGTTCCATACCAATCTCTCTCTTTAGGGGAAATGATATGTTGGCATTTTTCATAAGGCACCCAACCTAATTTTCTAGCATTATTAGGCTGATAATCTTCGTATGATTTAATTGTTCCCAACACAGGGGAGCCTTAAACTTAACTGACCATAGCTTGGTGTTAGCCATATAGATCCATCCCATAACTGAGGGTGGGTCCCTCCTAATAATTGATTAGCTATATTCTTTGACTGAAAGTTAGCTTGTTGTTCTGATTGAACTTGAGTAACTTAAAAGAAAATTATTATTTATGGCCATGGTCAGAGCAAGTATGATTGATTGGCCAAATGAGGGGATCCATTTAGCAATATCAATAGCTGCCTTAACAGAACTACAACTTCTTTCTTCTAAAATAAATTTTATAAAGATCATCCAATCAGAGCCTTAGAGAGAAGAAATCCACCAAGGTAAATCAGAAGTACTGGATGTAGGTAATTTACTACAAACCTCACAATTGGAATGATTTCTAAAATTTTCATAGGATTGAACCCATGATAGAAAAACATTTGATTCATATGCAAAAGTCCAAGAAATCAAGAAAACACTCTGAATAGTCATACAGGTCATGTCTGGCATCTTGGGATAGCCATCTACTGCTAATGTCATCTTCTTCTCATCCTGATATGGGTGTCATTTCTCCTCTGTTTGAGCGTTGTTTTAAGATGAATTCAAGATCAGCAGTCCTCTCTATAGACCAGTCCAGTGCAGGAGTCCTTTTTAAGTGAAAAATATGAATCCATGAGTTAATTCCCTTCAGTTTTGTTGCTCATGAGCTAGTTAAGAGTACCTGATAAAGGGTCCTTTTAACTAGTTGGAAGACAGTCCTTTAAGTGATGCTTTTTCCAGTGCACATAATCTCCTGGTTGCAGGTCACAGAGCATCTGATCTTCATCCAAAGATAGATTAAAGTGATAAGCTTCAGGAACAAGCTTAGAATGTCCTTTTAATAATTCAATTAAACTTTACAATAATGCAACATAGTAACAAGGAGCCATCTAGGAAGTGAGACTTCGGCTAAATACAAAGACAATTAAAACTAGAACTTAATATCCACTGAAACATAATTTTCTCTTTAAATTTACCTCATTACCTTCATTTCTACCAAATATGGTCAACTTGAGACTAATTTGTTTGCAAAATAATTCTGGCTTTTAATAAACTTTGTCTGATTATTTACATAAGTGTAATTGATCATATGGGCTCTTTTACTTTTTTATTTGTTTTGTTTTTGTTTGTTTTTTGTTTTGTTTTGTTTTGGTGGAGTCTTAACCACTGGACTGCCAGGGGAGTCCTGACATAGGCCCTTTTAAATTGGCTTTGCTGGAACTTTTCATAAGGAATCTCAGATTGAACTTTTAAAAGAGCTCTCAAGACCTGGAGAACCATGCCAAGGACTTGTCATCAGATTTCACCTACAATATCTACAGATTTGTGTTGGCTCCTCTCTTCTCAAGGTTCTCAAAATATTTTGAGGTTCCTGTACCTGTCAGAAAGTGACCTTTTTTATTTACCTCGTAAGGTTTCTGGGAACCCTGTAAGCAAGGTACCAGGTTGTTTTTCCAAGGAGCTTTATGGCTCCATAAAGTTCACCTTAGTTATTTAAAGCTGTCTGGTCTTAACCTGATTCTATGCACATTCTCAAATATGACATTCCAGTCAAAGCCATGGTAATATGACCAGTGTTTCCAATTATGTCCTATTATAGGAAAAACAGATTCTCATTAAACTTATGCAAATAATTATATTGTCCTGAAAATAAGAATCTTATTGAGTTTCTAGATTGCAGAGGGATCAGTTAGAGAGAAAAGATAACTGTTTCAATTCTGCTCACAGAGGTGTAACTTACCAAATTGCTGTAAGCCATAATTAGCTGAAGGGGAAAGGTTTCCTTGTATCTGGAAAACAAAGATTAAAGCCAGTAGTATTTCAGGAAAAAAGTCATAAAAATTATCATTCAGCCCTATGTAACTAATTCTTTTTGATCTTGACTTCTGTTAGTAGTTTTATGAAGCCATCCGGTTTTCCATTAGAATTCTTTAATTTATTACCCAGTTCAGTGGTATGATCTGAAAGTTATCAGAAACCTGTGCTTGTCAAGAAGTCCTTTCTATGATTCTTCTTTAAGATGAAGAATTTTTGCAAAAGCATCATAGTAAAACAATGTGTCTATAAATGACAAAAGACTCAAAAAGTCACAGTTAAAGGCCTGATTACAATGTAATTGTCAAAGAAATTTGGTTATTTTTGTGACATACAATATTAAAATATTAACTAGAATTATGACTGATAACATTATACCATGACACATTCAATTATTAGAAATTCCATATAATTTCTAGAACATTTATATTGTTGACATTTACTCATACAATATAACCTAAGAAGTTTTATCACCACTCATTTGACAATAATTTCCATGTAATTTACCATACTAAATAAGCCTAATTAGTTTAATGTCTCTCTGATATGTTCCAGGGGCTCTCTGAATCATGTCAAAGTTAGCTAGAGGTCAAAAGAAATTCATTTAGAATTTGACTTAAGGAAGTTTATCAAAGATACCAAAAGGTTTTAAAACACTTGATCAAATAAGATCATAGGTCACTGTGAAACGATACTTATTCATTTAGCTTAGTGACAATAAAAGACTTCAAAGGCCAATACAGAGCCGTTGCAACAGATTACTTAAACGGTAAAGAAATTTTATAGTCTGTTATCAAAAGCAGATCACTAATACAACATTGTAAATCAACTATACTTCAATAAAAAGGGGAAAAAAATCAGATAAAGAGTCCAAGAAAACTTTGTCCTCTTAACAGGGAGAAAAACCAGTTCTAACTTTGTACCACCTTACTGTTAATATTAAAATTCATTCCAATCTTAGCCAGTTCTGATCACATATAAAACTCCTTTCTCAGGGTTTCTTTTCCACAAAACTTCTACAGATTTTCTCTTCACCTTCAGATTCCATCCTTTTCTCTTTTTCTCTTTTTTTAACTTCTTTTTAGGACAAAATCACCTACTTTTCCCTTAACAAAATGCACTTCCATTCCTTATACCTTCTTTCTTTTGCATGCAATGATGTTTTCCCTATTAATTTTTACTAGTTTTAATTTCATATTTTAATTAGAATACTTAACCTTTAAAAACCTAATTTCTAGTAGAAACTAAGAAATAAGAAATTATAAACTGTGCTTTACATTAGCATTCTGTAGAATGACAATCTTATAAATGCTATTTATAATTTCTAAAACTGTGCTTTCTTACAGAAAATGTCTCAATGTGGCACCAAACATATTTATTAATAGTCCTAAAAATTTTTAGTTTTTCTGTAAAAGGAAGCCTATGTTCAGTAATGTTTCAGTATCTTATTTTATTTGGGAATAATAATAATTCAATCACCTTCCATCATTTCTATCTACATTGTCACAAATGGCAGGATTTCCTTCTTTCTCATGGCTGAATAATATCTATCTATTATTTATCCATGGGTAATATCCATTCATTTATTATTGATGGATACTTAGGTTGTTTCCACGTCTTGGCTATTGTGAATGACATGGCAATGAACATGGGGGTATAGATATCTCTTCAAGATTCTAGTTTTCATTTCCTTGCATATATATCCAGAAGTGGGATTGCTGATCATATGGTGGTTCTGTTTTTAAATTTTTGAAAAACCTCCATACTGTTTTCCATAGTGGCTGCACCAATTTACATTCTCATCAGCAGTTCACCAGACTTCCCTTATTTCCACATCCTTGCCAACACTTGCTATCTCTTGTCCTTTTGATCATAGCCATTCTAACAGGTGTGAGGTCATATCTCATTGTGGTTTTGTTTGCATTTCCCTGATGATTATTAATGTTGAACACCTTTTCATGCACATGTTGGCCATTTGGATGTCTTCTTTGGAAAAATGTCTATTCAGATCCTTTGCCCATTTTTAAATTGGATTTTTAGTTTTTTTGCTATTGAGTTGAAAAAAAAATGTCTTGAGAAATTTTGACCCGGAAAAAAGACTTAACGGTAACATAAACTTCAAGAGGTTAAGGACTGCATCACTTTCCCTCCTGTTGTACTCCCCTAATGCCAAGTACAGCATCTGATAGGGTAGTAGGTAAAGTTTCTTTTCTGAATGAATTGAGTAAATAAGTAATAATTTAAAACATATAAGAATGATATGAAGGGGTATAAGATATATCTGAAGGGTTATTGAATAAAATAGGAAACCATTTTCCTTTGTGGCACCAGAAGGTAGAAGTAGGAACAATAAGTAAAAGAAGACAGATTATTAGGCACATATTTTAAAGTACTTGTCAATAGTCAGTACTGTCCAAATATGTAATGAACTGCCTGAGTTATTTGGGAGGGCATGGGTGGCCACAGGACAGAAGTAATTTTACAGAGGGATGGGACATTGAATTAAGGTCTTAAGGTTCTTTCCAACAGGATACCTTCCCTTAAGCTGATAGAAACATGCAGAGAAAGAGATGTACCTAGAAATGTAAAAAAAATTTTTTTGGCATTTAAAAAATATTTTATTTTATATTGCAGTATAGTTGATGTACAATGTTGGGTTAGTTTCAGGTGTACAGCAAAGTGACTTATTTATAGATAAACATTTATCTACTCTTTTCCAGATTCTTTTCCTATATAGGTTATTATAGGCTATTGAGTAGAGTTCCCTGTGCTATACAGTAGGTCCTTGTTGAAATGTAAAATTTGAAAGGTTTTGGAGTTTCTTTATATGTATTCAACTTCCATTCTCATTTGGCTTCTCCCCTAAATTTGGGCTTTATCAGAGTTGAGGGGAGAATGGTCCTCAGGCACTGGTGGTCTCTGAAGCTGGTAAAGTACCTGATTCAGATATTATCAAAATTAAATCATCACATATAGTGAGTTTAGGAAAATGTCTACCTCTGCAGGTATGTGGTTACTAGGTAGAAGGACTGAAAAGGCAGCTTGCATTACTGGTAATTCTTTAGTCTAGAAGCCAAAAGTAATTCTTCTTCAGTCAATAATAATGGCAAAACCAAAAATAATGGCAAAACCAAAAATAATAATGGCAAAACCAAAAATAATATATAAAACCAGTAGCAATAAAAATCTATGATAAATAATAAAAATAAATAATGAAAAGAACTCATGTGTACCAAGAACTGTGCCATATTCCATAGAACTCATTTGATGCTACAAAACACATTAGGGACTATTATTATCCCCATTTAACAGATAAGAAAACTAAGGTTATGTGGGTTATGAATCCTACTTGCCACACTTGAGGCCACACTGTTAGAAGTGGTAGTTAGAAGCAGATCCTAATAAATACACAGTCACATTATTACACCCACTAGAAGCCATCTTCTACACCTCCATGCTCCATTAAAACTGGTGGAAATGAAATATTTGTGTGTGTCTCTGGAAAGTAGGTTATGCCTTAAACATGTGAGCAAGTTGTTCCTTTTTTATATTAGAAAGGATTAAGGAGGAAATCGCTAAAGAACAGTATGTTGACTCTTAGGTTGGAATTTGAGCACTCAAGGAAGTCCCTTGGTGAAACCCTACATTGTCCACACAGTTCAGGTTACAGTCTGTGGCCAATTAAGAGTCTTAAAATCCCATAAGTCATCTGCTGAACTTTACATTAAGAATTTAACAAACACTGACTGCTAATACAATGTTTACCAAAGGAAATATTTTTTTCTAAAGTTGACAGGAAAGATCCAATATTTGAAAACATTTTAAAAAACAGTTTTTAATTTTAAACTGTAAAGCATGCTCATGATAAAATTTGGTAAAAGAAAAGCTGTATAAAAAGGAAATTTTGTTGTTAGAAAAGACCTCCTTTCTAAGCCCTCATGGATCACATAACTTCTATGTATTTGTTCTGACTCAGGCTTTTGGAGATGCATGGTCTAAGCCCTCTATCTTTTCCTTATGATAGCCCATCATGTAACTGAAGGCAACGACACACTATCCCACATCCTTGCCAGGCTGGATCTTCTTTTCTACAGTCTAAATGTGGTAATAATGAAAATGTGTTGAATTGAGGATTTGGGCTTTAAAGGAACAGGGACCCACTCAAGAGAAAATGTCATTCATTACAAGGGATTCAAAGTGGTGCTAGAAAGCCATCAGAAGCTGCGATTGCTTTAGGGATCAGCTCCTCTTTCCCCTCTTGTGGGTCACAGGGTTGCCATCTTTTAAGGCAACCCTGCTTCCTCTCTGCTCTACTCTTTCTCTCTGACAGCAACTTCTCTATATCTTTTATCTTTCTTAAAGTTTCTGCTTCCTTATAATTTCACCTTGCCATGACCTGTCTTGACTCAAAGCAGTCTTTAGGTTTCAGCTTCTATCACCTACTACTTCATTTTCTTGGATTAACACTTTCATGTTTCTAAGATGAAAATTCTTACCTAGCTCAGTGTGTGTGTGTGTATGTGTGTGTGTGTACTAGGTCATACCATAGTTCCTAGTTCTCAGGCCAGCCTGTAGCTTGTCCGCTCTGGAGCTACTGCTTGGTCCCGGGGTAAATCCATTAGAGCCTCTGGATTGGGATCTTGTGATAACCCTCATGGTCATTGAGTAAATAGGCGCTATGGGAGAGGCAGCTTCCTTCCATCAGCACAGCAGGCATCCCTAGGCTCAGCCTATCCAGTGGAATCATAACCCCCTACGTTTCCTTAAAGATATTTAAGTACAAAATGTTCTCAAATACACGACTCAGTAATACTCACCAAGACTGTGAGGCTCCACTTTTCCAATTTTAAAGAATAAAAGCAGCTAAAATGAAGTATTGGGCCCAAAGCCAGTGCTGTTAACAAGAGTTGTCTAGCACTGTGGTCTATTTGATCTTAAGACAAGCGTTCTTTCTTCTATATCAGAGGTTCTCAAACTTTGACACACATCAGAATCACTTGGAGGGCTTATGAAACCACACGTTGTTGGGCTGCAGGCCGAGTTTCTGATACAATCAGTGGGTTTAAGAGCGAGCCAGAGAATTTGGTGACAAGTTTCTAGAGAAATCCTCGATGTTGATCTGAGGATTATACTTTCAGAATCACCGTCGTATGTAAGTGGCTTCACCTGCGTCTCTCACTGATAAGCAATTGTAAGATGCAATTTTTTTGGTTGCCCAGTGAGCTGGTGACAGGAGAGTGTAATTCTCCTTATATCTTCTTCGTAGTTATTTGAGACCTCATAACTTTTTGTCTTCCCTGGAAGAGAGGGTGGGAATAGACCCAGTCATTTATAAGGCTGGGTCAGGGCCATGGGTACCTCCCTGAATCTCATTTTGATTTACCAATCTGATCAAACACCTACATCTGTGTAGGTCACACAGATTTGAGGAGAGTCATAGACCACTGGAAAAACAGCTGCATGATGAGCCCCGAGTTTTGCTCATTGGGTAGCAGGAAGAGACTTAGAATGAGGTGCAGATGATCTGGATTCCAATCCCGACTACCAGTTTATGGTATGACATTAGGACCATTCGAATAAACCGAAACCTGTTTACTTCTCTGCATAATAGAGATATTAAGACTTGCCAAGTTCCTATACTTTGTGGATATTACATGAAATTATATATTTATTTCAAATATACATATTTTATAGTTTACAAAAAGAACTTTGTAAACTGTAAAACCAAATCCATAATAATGATTATGATGATGGAGATGATAGTGTTGGCCTTTGAACACTCCTACTCTGCTCTGTAAATAGAGGTGCTGAAGACAAGTTAGAGTGAAAAAGGAAATGCAGAATTCACACCCATTAGGAGTGCTATTAAAAAAAAAAGAAAGAAGATAACAAGTATTGGCCAGGATGTGGAAAGATTGGTTCCCCTGCTCATTACTGGTAGGAATGTAAAATGGTGCAGACTCTGTGGAAAACAGTATAAAGTCTCCTCAAAAAAATTAAACATAGAATTACTACATGATACAGCAATTCTACTTCTGAGTAATACTCAAAAGAACTGAAAGTGGGGACTCACAGATATTGGTACACCTAATACAATATTTGTATTGTGAATCATAACAACATTATTCACAATAGCAAAAAGATGAAAAGAACCTAAATTTCCATTGAAAAATGAACGAATAAGCAAAAGGTAGTATATATATTCAACAGAGTATTATTTGGCCTTAAAAAGGAAGGAAAAATTTTTTTTAACATCTTTATTGGAGTATAATTGCTTTACAATGGTGTGCTAGTTTCTGCTGTATAACAAAGTGAATCAGCTGTACATATACATATATCCGCATATCTCCTCCCTCTTGCGTCTCCCTCCCAACCTCCCTATCCCACCCCTCTAGGTGGACACAAAGCACCGAGCTGATCTCCCTTGGAAATTCTGATACATGCTAAAACATGGATGAGCCTTGATGGCATTATGCTAAGTGAAATAAACCAGTCACAAAAGGATAAGTATTGTATGATTCCATTTACATGAACCTAGAGTAGTCAGATTCATGGAGACAGAAAGTAGAATGGTGACTGCCAGGGGCTGGGGGGAGGAAGGAAATGGGGAATTACCGTACGGGTACAAGTTTTAATTTGGGATGATTAAAAAGTTCTGAAGATGGATGGTGATGATGGTTGCCCAGCAGTGTATGTACTTAATGCCACTGAACTGTAGAGTTAAAAATGGTTAAAACAGTAAATTTTATGTTATGTATATATTGCCACAAGGAAATTCAAGGAGTTGGTGAATTCTGAGCAACTGTGAGAGTTTAGGGAATAACCTGGTTACTTTTGTTGAATTAGGAAAAGTTTATTCTTGAAATGCTATAGTCATATCAGCCTTGCTGTCTAGGGCTTATGAAATGGCAAGTCTCATTTGGGAAGATTTGGGCGGGACAGCTGATCTTAGAGGATTTTGCTAGAAGAAAAGCTGATAGGAACTTAGAAATTAGCAGTTGCCACCAGCAGTTACCTGTCACAAGGCATCTATGGCTGTTGGCCGTCTGCCTTCTCAGACACTACTCACTCTTTTGAGAGACCGCCAGTCTTCTTGATCCCAAAGGAAAAGCTCAGAAGGAGTGTTGGGTCAGGGGAGGCAGGTACCATTGTACATATGTAGAATGTTAGAGCTGGAAGGAGGCTTGGGATCATGAAACACAGCACCCCTCATTTAAAATCCTCTGCTCAGAATGAATGCCTTGCCAAAGGTTACACAGCTACTGTTAAGCAGAGCAGGGATTAGAGGCCATATGCCCTGTCTCTTTAAGTTCTTTCCATGACATCAGGCTGCCTCATGAGTGCACAATACCTCAATTATCCAATTCTTGACTCAGAGGCGCACTAAGATAGAAATTATCAACATTTTTCCTACTGTGTTGTCTATTCTGATGCTTTTTCTCTAACCATCACCACAGGTGCACCCCACCCCACTGCAGACCACATTGCAGCTAGAGTAAATTTCCCAAAACATGGTTCTTATCATACCATTTACATCTAAAAACTTTTTATGTCTCCTTATGGACTCTGGGGAAACTGTGTGAACTTCTCAATAAGACATTCAAAATTCAAAATCTGGCACTTAATAATTAAACTCCAATGTATGCTCACACTGGAAATATATACAACTGAAAAAAGGATAATGAAGAAACTGCATGTTTAGAAAAAAGCTCTAGGTTATATTGGAAGTAGAGGGAAAAAGAGATGCATGCCATCATTTGGGTATGAAAGAGAGGGAATAAAATAACTTATTTATATTTTCTCTTATTTACATAAATAAATGCTCAAAGGATAAATAAGACATGTTTTCGTATCATTCAAACCATGTATATGTGATAATTTTGAAAAAATAAAATAAAATCTGGTCCTTGACTAGTACTCGTTCTCTCTTATCATTCTCTACCAAAACCTTGAACTCCTACAATTTTAGAATTTTCAGTGTTTCTAACAATCTCAAATCTCTCATGAAGTTGACTTCCATTCCAGTGCGTATGTTCTACCCCGCTTTTTTTTAACCTATTAAGTTCCTATGGCATTTTTTATATCTTGCTTAGATACACCTCTTTTGTGAAGCCTTTCTTGCCTCCCCAGATGGAATTTAGTCCTCCCTTCCCTGGGTCCTTCAGCCCTTTGGTATGTCCACTATCATTCTCCCTCTGCATTCAAGAAATCAAACATCTACATACCAGACAGGAAGTTACTGAAGGCAAGGACCCCCACCTCCAGCCCCTGCCACAGTGCTTGCCATGGTGCACAGTGTCACGGCTCATAGCACTGGCTTTATCTGATGACTCTTTTGCAAAAGATATTTGTTATTAAGCATGTATTTGTCACCATTAAAATTCTGTTTCCTAAAATTCATTGAAATACACATGGCCTTTCAATGCTGGTTATCTCTTTTAATATTTTAATTTTTCAACCTTTGTTGAAAAAATATTTAGGGAGGGTGGGAGGGAGACGCAAGAGGGAGGAGATAATGGGGATATATGTTTATGTATAGCTGATTCACTTTGTTATACAGCAGAAACTAACACACTATTGTAAAGCAACTATACTCCAATAAAGATGTTTAAAAAATTAACTAGCCTTTGTTCTTATTTACTATACAGAGTTGTATGAGTTTATTTTTCTCTTTCTTTGATGATGAAACATTAGCCTGTTGTTTAGAACCAGGACCAGGGTGAGGGGAGTGAGGTCATCATCAAATCATCAAGTGCAAAGTTTGACCTTGTCTTCATTTAAAATTTTATATTTTGTTCATCATGGACATTTTTGCATTAATTTTTTTTTTTAATTTTTATTTATTTATTTATTTATGGCTGTGTTGGGTCTTCGTTTCTGTGCGAGGGCTTTCTCTAGTTGCGGCAAGTGGGGGCCACTCTTCATCGCGATGTGCGGGCCTCTCACTATCGCGGCCTCTCTTGTTGCGGAGCACAGGCCCCGGACGCGCAGGCTCAGTAGTTGTGGCTCACGGGCCTAGTTGCTCCGCGGCATGTGGGATCTTCCCAGACCAGGGCTCGAACCCGTGTCTCCTGCATTGGCAGGCAGATTCTCAACCACTGCGCCACCAGGGAAGCCCTGCATTAATTTTGATTTGTAAAAAATTATTGCATCAGGGTATTATTTATCTTGAAGCTGAATTTTTTCAGTGTTCCCCTAAATTTTGCACCTGAGGTGAGTATCTTACTAGTTTCACCCTAGTACCAACACTGCTAGTGCTGTGATTACCAAATACCATTATTTTAGTTGTTCAGGGGTTTCTGGCACAAATCTGACTGAATGTAGGGTCCCATTAGTACTTGAGTTTCTGATGGTATTTTCATGGAAGCTTATTGAGATAGTGTAGCTGGAATTTTCTCTGCCTTACTTCTTTCTTCCTGTCATACCATCTGCCCTCACCCACTTGTATGTTCCTAGGTTTTGCCCATTCCTCTAGGTCTGGCCTAAATTCCCACTCTCCATGAAGACTTTCTCAGACATTTCCAGTGTTCCTCATCTTCCCACCCCTGGGGGCCACTTATGCTAATTCTCATCCCAGCACTCAGGATTTAGTTCTATCTCTGCAACTTTGAATTACAAATATTCAAAATGTTTATCTAGATTGTAACTTGTGTTTGAATTATGCTCAAGATTGACTATGCAATTGGTTATCATTGATTTCCTTGAAAGCGATTTTCTGTGGGAAAACCTATAAGCATAATTTTGCTTTTCTCTCTTTTGTAGGAACATCATTCCAAGCTCCACCTCCTTTTTAGTTGTTGTTAGTGGTGTTGCCTGTAGCAGATCTCCTATTGTCCTCTGAAGAATGTCCTTTTTTGCTCTGATCAAGAGCTCTGGTATTCTCTTCTGGTTTTTTCTTAGCAATAAGTTAACTCTGAATTGGGTATAAACTGGGAACAGCTGTCATGATTTGCTGGTTAGTTCATTTAATTTTGACCAGGAACTCATCTCCTTAGTCTCTGAAATCATGTATCATGGAATCATGCAAATCTTTATCCTTTAAGATTTTATAATTCCTGGCATAGGCTCTAACCTTGGGATTATTATTCATCCATATGCATCATCCCTGACACGACAATGTTCTCATTGAAATGGCAAATATTTTCCATCTTACCTCCTGCCTGCCTCTTAAGGAATTAGGTCCTCTTTTTAGTATTTGATCTATTTTTTCCCCTCTAGGTCTTTCCTCTGTATGGGTTTAACCAAAGAAAAAATGAACATCTGAACCACTTAGCACTTAAGGAGAAGATTTATTATTTATAACCCAAAGGGAATTTGTTACATCATGTATATCATAAGTGTTAAGCAGGGAAGGGCTCTTGTTTTCTTTTGGCCTTGGTGGACTATTAGGTGCTCCCAAAATCATGCCCGATGAAGACATAGAAACGTGGGATGAAGCAGCTGTTGTAAAGGCCATAAACCAGGCGAGGGGGCTTATGAGTAAGGCCACCTGGTACAGGTCCCCTCTGTTCTCTTGGGAGGAGGCAAAGTCCAGCCACAGGGACACTTGCAAGGATAACCCGCAGAGGAAGAGGGCAATCACTATGACTGCAAGGACCCAGAAGGGTCGGCTCGACCTGGTCATCTGGCTTTGTCTTAATTCAAGGCCGCAAGGATGAGCAGCAGATGATTACGGCCAGGGGGAGAATGAAGCCAAGGACAAAATGGCCAGAGATCAGCATTTGGTACTGCGGAATGATGATCTCCCTCCACAGCTGGTAACGCCCCTGAATTTCATTCCACGGGTCATATTGGTTGAAGTAATAGGTGACCCCTTCTACCAGAACTGTTTTCTTGAAGACCAAGTAGGGGACACAGAAGGAGACTGCCAAAAGTCAACCTCCCAAAGCCCCCAAACTGCTTTAGCTGGTATGAGGTGGTTTGGGGGACCAGATTGGCCAGAAGATCACAACACAATAGTCCATAGAGATGAGGATCAGAAGGAAGACACTGGCTGGAAAGTTAAGGATAGACATGGTACTATTTAGCTTACAGAGCATCAGCCAAAGGGCTAGTGGTAGTGCAGAGCCACACGGCAAACTGGAGACGCAGTGAGAGGATGATGGTGAGGTCAGCCACGGTCAGGTTGAGGTGGTACTGTGTTGACTGCGCAGGGCGTGTAGAAACCAGCCACCCAGATGACAAGGCCATTGCCATACAAGACTAGGAGGAAAGTCACTGAGTAGGCTATCATTGGAAAAGATGGCAAGAGCAGACTTGACTATTAATGCCTCCAGGTTTTTGCTTATGCTGTTCTTGCTGCCTAGAATGACTCCCCCACACCCTTTTCTATTGGTGAATTCCTGCACACTCATATTCTAGTGGACTGAGTTGCTTCTTCCTCTGATTGTTCATAGTACATGGTATATGCTTAATTTCAGCAATAATGCCTATGTATCAAATCATTGTCTCAATATATGTCTTAGAAATCACATCTTATTTTACTTTTACCATCTAATATCTTAGGCAAAAGATTTAGTCTCTCTGAGTGTTATATTCCTCCTCTTTAACATGGATAAATAGTATTCATACCTTATAGCATTGTTGCTAAGCTCTAAAGGGATAATCCTGTGAAATACTTGAAAATATATCTGATACATCAAAAGTACTTGATGATGTTGGTTATTATTATTTTTGTTGATGTTATTTTTGTTGTCATTATTTTTCATCTGGTTTATACTAGCCATTCCCTAAGCATTTGAAGAAAGCAACTTGAGGACATGTAATAGGGTTTGTCTGTCTAAAATCCTAGAATTCTTTTAGGGTAAGAGCCCAGGATAAGAACATTTTTTACTTATCAGGAACTTGAAGTTTGGTGGCTATTTGTCCAGATGATTGAAACTTTTAGGAAATGTAACCTTATCCTTGATGGAATTTCTGTCTAATATTTTTAAACAAATAGTTTTTAAAAGACCAATAAAAGAGTGCATAAGCATAGTCGAGTTTGATATTAATTATAACAGTAATAGCTCATGTTTATGGAATACGAGGTAGAGGGCACCTTTAACCTCTCTGTTGTCCTGTACTTTGGTGTCAGAAGCATGCAATAACAGCACATGAAATAGAGACTAAGGAAACAATAGAAAAGATCAAAGAAACTAAAAGCTATTTCTTTGAAAAGATAAACAAAATTGATAAACCTTTAGCCAGACTCATCAAGAAAAAAAGGGGGAGGGCCCAAATCAATAAAATCAGAAATGAAAAAAGAGAAGTCACAACTGACACCACAGAAATACAAAAGACCATAAGAGACTATTACAGGAGACTACTATATGCCAATAAAATGGACAACCTAGAAAAAATGGACAAATTATTAGAAAGGTACAATCTCCCAAGACTGAACCAGGAATAAATAGAAAACATGAATAGACCAATTACAAGTTCTGAAATTCAATCTGTGATTTAAAAACTCCCAACAAACAAAAGTCCAGGACCAGATGGCTTCACAGGTGAATTCTACCAAACATTTAGAAAAGAGTTAACACCTGTCCTTCTGAAATATTCCAAAAAATGCAGAGGAAAGAACACTTCTGAACTCATTCTATGAGGCCACCATCACCCTGATACCAAAACCAGACAAAGATACCACAGAACAAGAAAATTACAGGCCAATGTTACTGATGAACATAGATGCAAAAATACTCGACAAAACACTAGCAAACCAAACCCAACAATATATTAAATGGATCAAACACCATGATCAAGTGGGATTTATCCCAGAGATGCAAGGATTCTTCAATATCTGCAAATCAATCATGTGATACACCACATTAACAAACAAGAATAAAAGCCATATGATCATCTCAATAGATGCAGAAAAAGCATTTGATAAAATTAAACACCAATTTATGATAAACACTCTCCAGAAAGTGGGCATAGAGGGAACAAAGTTCAACATAACAAAGGCTATACATGACAAAGCCACAACTGACATCACACTCAACAGTCAAAAGCTGAAAGCATTTCCTCTAAGATCAGGAACAAGACAAGGATGCCCACTCTTGCCACTTTTATTCAACATAGTTATTGGAAGTTCTAGCCACAGCAATCAAAGAAGAAAAAGAAATAAAAGGGATCTAAATTGGAAAAAAAGTAAAACTGTCACTTTGCAGATGACATGATAATATACATAGAAAATCCTAAAGGTGCTACCAGAAAACTACTAGAACTAATCAATGAATTTGGTCAAGTTGCAGGATACAAAATTAATACACAGAAATCTGTTGCATTTCTACACACTAACAATGAAAGATTAGAAAGAGAAATTAAGGAAACAATCCCATTTACCATTGCATGAAAAAGGAATAAAGTACCTAGGAATAAACCGATGTAAGGAGACAAAAGACTTGTTCTCCAAAAACAATAAGATGCTGATGAAAGAAATTGAAGATGACACAAACAGATGGAAAGATATACATGTTCTTGGATAGGAAGAATCAATATTGTTAAAATGAATATACTACCCAAGGCAATCTACAGATTCAATGCAATCCCTATCAAATTACCAATGGTATTTTTCACAGAACTAGAACAAAGAGTTTTAAAATTTGTACTCCTGCTTTCTTTTGATAAGTGTTAGCATGGGATGCCCTCCCCCACCATTTACTTTTAATCTATAAGTGTCTTTATATTTAAAGAGGTTTGTTTTTTTTTTTTGTAAACAACATATAACTAGGTCATGTTTTTTGCTCTACTATGAAAATTTATGTCTTTTAATTGGTGCATTTAGGCCACTGATATTCAAAGTGATAATTGATATTGTTGGATTAATATCTACCATGTTCATTACTATTTTTTATTTATTTCTATTTGGTCTTCCACGGTTTTTCTGCCTTTTGGGGTTTTAATTGAGCATTTTATATGATTCTATTTTCTCTCATTTCTTAGCATATTAGTTATATTTCTTTTTTTTTTTTTAACTTTTTTTAGTGATTGCCCTAGAGTTTGCAGTATACATTTATGACTAATCTAAGTCCACTTTTACATAGCATCATACCACTTCATGGGTAGTGTAAATAACTTATAATAACAAAGTAATCCTAATTCCTCCCTCCTATCTCTTGTATCATTGCTGTCATTCATTTCACTTTCATATATATGCATAAATATGTAAGAATACATAAATATATATATACATAACATATATAAGCAAATACATTGTTGCCATTATTATTTTTGACAAACTGTCGTTTGTTAGATAATTAAGAATAAGAACAATAAAATTTTAATTTTACCTTTATCTATTCCTTTTTTGATGCTCTTCCTTACTTTATGTAGATCCAGGTTTCTGACCTATATTATTTTCTTTCCCTCTAAAGGACTCTTTAAAAAACATTTGTTACAAGGCATGTCTACTGGCCACAAATTCTCTCAATTTTTGTTTGTCTGAGAAAGTCTTTATGAAGGATAAAAGTCACTCATGAAGGATAACTTCACAGAGTATAGAATCCTAGGTTGATGGTTTTTTTCTCTCAACACTTTAAATGTTTTGGTCGACTCTTCTCACTTAGAGAAGTCGGATGTAATTCTGTCTTTGTTCTTCTCTAAGTAAGGTGTTTTTTTTTTTTTCCTCTGGCTTCTTTCAGAATTTTTTCTTTGCCTTTAGTTTTCTGTAATTTGAAAATGATATGCCTGGGTATCGTTTTTTGGCATTCACCCTGATTGGTGTTCCCTGAGGTTTCCAGATCTGTGGTTTGGTGTCTGACAATAATTTGGGGACATTCTCAGTCATTATTGTTTCGAGTATCTCTTCTGTTCCTTTCTCTTTCTTCTCTTTCTGGTATTCCCATTACATGTATGTTACACCTTTTGTAGTTGTCCTAGAGTCCTTGGATATTCTGTGTTGTTGTTTTCAGTCTTTGTTCTCTTTGATGTTCAGTTTTCAAGGATGGTATTGATATAACCATTAGCTCAAAGACTCTTTCCTCAGTTAAGTCCAGTCTACTACTAAGACCATCAAAGGCATTCTTCTGTCTGTGACAGTGTTTGTTCATTTTTATCTCTAGCATTTCTTTTTGGTTCTTTCTTAGGATTTCGATCTCTCTGCTTACATTGCCCATCTGTTCTTGCATGCTGTCTACTTTATCCATTAGCAAGAGTATATTAATCATATTTGTTTTAAATTCCTAGTCTCATAATTCCAACATCCCTGCCGTGTTGAATTCTGATACTTGCTCTCTCTGTCTCTTCAAATTGTGTTTTTTGCTTTTTGGCCTGCCTTGTAATTTTTTTTTTTTTTTCTTACAGCTGGGTATGATGTACTGGGTAAAAGGAACTGCTGTAAACAGGCCTTTAGTAATGTGGTGGTGAGGTTTTGGGGGAGGGAAAGTAACATTTTGTCCTATGATCAGGTCTCAGTCTTAGTGAGCCTGTGCCTCTGGATTGTGAACTTCATGCGTGTTTCTCAGTTTTTTTCTCCCTGCTAAGGAGGGACAGGGCTAGAGTGGGCTGGAGTTGGGTGTTTCCCTTCCCCAGATCAGTTAGGCTCCGATGATACTCCAGCTGGTTAGGTTCTGGTTAACTAGTTTTCCCTGAGGGCAGGCCTTGTTAAGAACAAAGTGCTCTGGTATATTTCAAATTGATTCCTTTTCCTCCTTCCTCTGCCAGAAGCCCAAGAGATTTTTCTCTGATATTTACTCTGGGAATCTTGTTGAGCTCTTGGAGATAGATCTCATAATATTGTGCCCCTCCCCACCCATGACTGAGTCCCTCTGGAGTTTTTAACTCCCAGAGTTGTCCATGCTGAGCTTCCAGCATTTCGTCAATTATAGTTCAGGTTTTCCTACCCCAGCACTAGATCCCCAGGTGGTTTCCACTCATGAGTCTGCTTCGCTAAGCCGTGACTCCTTGTAATCACCTGGCTTTCTCTCCAGTCTTGGGGCAGTTTACCTGGTGTCCTCATGGGTGTTACGGATCCAAGATGAGTTGTTGATTTTTTTAGTCTTTTGAGATTTTTACTTGTTGTTAGAACAGAGCAGTGACTTTGAAGCTCCTTATATGTGGAACCAGAAAACAGCTCTAGCCTTTCTAAATGCTTTCTACTATTATTGATGACAATATCTTGGAAGTCCTGGATTTGGCACCCATAGACTAGGGAATGCAGAGAGGATTGAATATTAATGCAGCCTGTGTTCACCAGAATGCCTTCTTATTTATCCAGGTTCTGGAATGACAGAAAGATCCTGAAGGTGTCCCCCTACACTGCTAAATATTTAGGGGTGCTGTAAAAATCTCTGAGGATTAGAGGCTGTCAGGGCTTCCAGGGACATTAGTCACTTTGCTTACTCTGCCGTCACTCTGCAGACCTTCCCCCTCTCCCCAACCGTAAACACCCACACATATCCCCCAAATCCACTATAATATAGTTTCCAAACCTTCTGCTACAGTTGAGACAGTGTTTCTTTTAGCTTATCATTTGAGAAGTAAAACAAGAAGCAAAAACAATAATTCCCCCACCCTCCTTTTTAACTTTGCAATTCATTACTGCTCTGTAGCACAAGCCCTGACATAAAGGAGGTATTCACTAACCCATTGTCTGTTGTTTTGCTTTGCTTTGTTTTGTAGCAAACTGTAACACAATCTCTGAACTGGCCGCAAGGGGGCACTTGTGAACTGTTTTGAAAATTGATTTGTGTTCAACATCCAATTTCACAAACCCTCACGGTTTCCCATGGTTTGGACTTACTCCTCCTTGGAAGAAATAAAACGTACATTTGTGGAGCTTCTAGAGCAGGGAGGCATATCAGACATAATCTAATTCAGCTTCTCAACCTGAAAGCCCCCGATGGCAGGACCTGTGATAGTGTTACTCTTTTAAATATTGGTGAGGCACTGTGAGTTATTTTAAATATTTTTAAAAAAGAAATATTTTAAGCATTTAAATTGGTGTTGGGCACCAAGTAGTTTTCCTTTTGACTTTAAATTATTATAACTTTACTGGGACTTCCCTGGCAATCCAGTGGTTAAGACTATGTGCTTCCAATGCAGGGTGTGTGGGTTCGATCCCTGGTCGGGGAACTAAGATCCCACATGCCACGTGGTGCGGCAAAAAAAAAAAAAAAAGAATTATTATAACTTTACTCATTTGATAGTCAAAACCTTAAAACATTTGAGACCCATAGGGAAAAATATTTGTGCATCAGCATTCACTGAGTTGGAGACTTCTGCTTGTGATAGAGTCTGAGACATGGTGGTGAGGAAGCTTCACTAATTTTAAAGTGGTTTATTGCAATCTTGAGCACTTTCTTCTTGAATTAAGCTTCAGGTTAAGGAAGCTGTTGGAATCTATGATCATAGACTTGGAAAGGGTAATAAAGAGGATATAATCTATCCTTTTATCTATTATAAGAACCTTTTCTACAGTAAATGTGACATTAGCTAACCTCTATTTTGGGGTTTCAATACTGATTCACTAAACTGTACATTCCTGTAGTTTCTAATCGCATTTCAAAAGAACTCTCAAATTCTATTTTACATCCAAGTCTATTCTTCCTTCATCGTGATAGGTCCCCAAGTATTTGAACAATATTTTAAGGTCTCCTTGATTCGTCTTATCTCCTGGCTGATGTTCCCACATTCATTAACTGTCTCTCATATGATCTTTCAAAAGCCTGGACACCCTCTTAATATGGGTTTGTTGTGGATTAAATATGGATACGTGTTCTTTGCAATTCTTCCTACCAAGAAGTAGAGTGTGTTTCCTCTCCGCTCAGATCTGGACTGGTCCTATGGCTTGATTGGAATAACAGAATGTAGTGTAAAAGATGCTGTGTATCTTTTGAGGCTAATCATTAGAACATCTACAGTTTTAATTTTCATATCTTTCAATATGAACTCATGGACCACAAAGGCCTCTTACAGACAGCTTGCTGCTGAGCTCCTGGCCAAAGCCAACTACAAATGCCAGTATTTTGTATATCAGGACATCCCAGTGCACTAGTAAACAGAACGCTGCAGAAGAATGCAGTCATTTCAAAGAATTATGAAAACACTGAACTGCGGTTGTTTTAAGCCACTAAGTTTTGGAGTAATTTGTTATACAGCTTTAAATAACTAATAGGTCCAGGTTGCAAATGGCTCCAAAGTATTAGACTCAGATCTAAATATGTTGACTGTGACTAATAACCAGTAACGAAATAAAGTTTTTTTCTTCTTTGATTTTGATACCCCAGTTTTACAGTTCTGGTAGATTTTTATAGCTGTATTTTCAGAGCCTGTGGAGTTTGAAATGATTTCTGAGATCAGAACACTTTTTGCTCATATTGATGTTTAAAAAAAAAAATCCTTGAAATTAGTTCTGTCTTGTTTCTCAGTTCCCTCTTTTGCCAATCAAAGAATGAGTCCTGAATTTTTTTCTAGATTTGATGGAACAATAACCATTATTTTATTATTGTAATACCTACGTGTAAACCAAGGACCTGAACGTGCACCATCTCAATTAATCCATACAACCATATATGCTTAATATATGATCTTCCTTTATAGGTTAATGAGCTGAGATTCAGAAAGGTGAATGATTTGCTATGGGAATTAAATGAAAGAGATTCATTAAAACTTCTCTGACCCTAGTCAAATGTTCTTTCTGTTTCATCATCAACGTAAGTGAACGAAGCTGGCAAACTGAGGCCTGAACGCAGGATAAGAACAGAACAACTTTTTTTCTCTGGAGAACTGATTTAACTAAGAGAGGTGAGGGCATCCCTGGGGTTTGGCCTGGCGTAGGGAGTCAGGGCCCAAGTAGAGTAAGAAGGGCATTTACCGAGGGGACACCGAATAGCAAGAGAGTCAAAGCCCTTGCAGTGAGAAGAGGGCATTTACATATACCTACATATGTATACATATCCTTTCTAGCTCTGTCCACTGAGAGGGCCTTGAAGCAGGACATCCTGGTTGAAATGAGTAACCTAGTACCTGGATGACTCCACAACATTACTTTTCTTCTAAAAAGAACTAAGGGTCACTTCTTGGAAAAAGAGTTTATCTGGGCTGGGGCAGAGAATATTGAAGATGAGCCTGGATCATCTTGTAGTACCAGAAAGCAAGCACAAAGAATGACAGGGAAACGCCAAAAGGCAAAGAGGCCAGCTTGCAGGGGCTTTCACTGGCAATATCTGAGACATTTTGGTTATCAAATATAATATTACTGTAGTGGATGATACTCCATTTAATAAAGTAGGAAACCCTGAGTCCCTTCTGGTATTTAAGCAGAAATTGAACGTTTGCTTAGGAATGGGATATTTACATAGTTTCAAAGTAACGTCCCACAAAACAATTGTTAATTAAACAGGAAAATGAGCCAAATGGAGAAGTCTGGCAGACTTCACCTTAATCATGGGATCGAGATGAGTAGTATAAGTCAGTAGGGGGAAGAATCATGTACCAACTGATAGGATACACTGAGAACACAACCTGGCTTCTTGCATAGCCGGAACCTGGCAATGAGGAAGCATCAGATGAAGCCAAACTGAGCAACATTCTACAAAACAACTGGCCTGTGGTCTTCAAAAATTTCATGAAAGTCAAGTCAAGGCTGAGCAACTCTTCCAGACTGAAGAAGACTAAACAGACATAATGGCAAAGTGTAATACATGATTCTGAACCGCATCTTTTTGCTACAAAGGACAGCATTCAGATAGTTGGTGAAACTTGAATTAGGTATAATTCAGTAGGTGGTAGTAAAGTATCACTGTTAAGTTCCTGATTATGGTCATGTAGGAGGGTGTCGTTGCACATAGTACCCACCAGTATTCCTCGAGTGACGGAGCATTGGGTCAGCAATTCAGTTTCAAATGGTTCCAAAAAAAATTCTTTGTACTGTACTCAGATCTTTTCTGTAAGTGTGAACTTGTCTCAAATTTAAAAGTTTATACCAAAAAAACCTCCATTATTTCTTTACTGGATATAGTAATTATCCATTCCCCTCCTTCTATTCTATAAAGCAAGCCAAAAGAAATACAGAATTCTTTAAAGAGAAAATTGTAAATAAAAAATCCCCAAATACCATTCAAAATTAAATAATGGAGAAGTGGTGTTGATGAACTTGTTGGTAATGGTGGCTGCTGTGAGGTTACGGTTAGGAAGCTGGAAAACAAAACGTAGAGAGGGATGGGCTTCCCTGGTGGCTCAGTGGTTGAGAATCTGCCTGCCAATGCAGGGGACACGGGTTCGAGCCCTGGTCTGGGAAGATCCCACATGCCACGGAGCAGCTAGGCCCGTGAGCCACAATTACTGAGCCTGCGCGTCTGGAGCCTGTGCTCCGCAACAAGAGAGGCCGTGATGGTAAGAGGCCCGCGCACCGCGATGAAGAGTGGTCCCCACTTGCCGCAACTAGAGAAAGCCCTCACACAGAAACGAAGACTCAACACAGTCAGAAAGAAAGAAAGGAAGGAAGGAAGGAAGGAAGGAAGGAAGGAAGGAAGGAAGGAAGAAAGAAAGAAAGTGAATTTCTTAAAAAAAAAAAAGCAAACTGGGCTATTCATTTCGAAAAAAAAAAAGGTAGAGAGGGAAATAATGGCAATCATCATCATCATTATCATATCTAACAAATTGATTGCTCATCCTGAGGCTTGCCAGGGGCCCACTCATCTTAGTAAAAAGGCCTATCCCTCCCTGTACTTCTGGTCAAGAGTCATAGTGTAAACATTTGGAAAGGGGGAAACGATTTATAGCAGAGGCACTGAGTGAGGACCTGCAACTTGGCAAAGTACGCCATGAACTTCTCATGTTCTTCTTTGAGTCACACCCACAGGGTGAATGTGCAGTTTGGCTGTTTCTTGGAAGGGTGTTAAGCTCACATATTCAAGAGCAGGCAAGGCCAAGGCCTTGACTGATTTAGTTGCTAGAGATACAATGAGCCACTTTTAGATTTAGTCAGTTTATCACTTTACATAGACAGCAAAGAGGAGAATAGACCAAAAGTGTCAGCTCCCTGTCATCTTTGTCCCATACATTAAAAAGGATGACAATGAAACAGAAGGGGTTGGATGACTCCAAGGCCGATTGTGGGGAGCTATTTCTAGACTGCAGCTGAGAGGCTTAGGTTTTAATATTCTGCATTTCTGTTCCAAGGGCGGTTAGGGCAGAAAGTCCCACACCTCATAGGACCTGGGAGGCAATGTCTTATGACAGCTTCCCTGGAGAGCTGTGAAGGCACGTAGGAGATGGCTCATAGCAGCTACTGTAGTCCTCGCATCCTCTCGGGTTCCAGGAGGATCGCAAGGTGTTCCCCCAAGACTCAGATAAACAATGGTTCGACCCTTCGCATATGTGGATCCCTGCAAGGTTACCAGGTAATATGGTAAATAAAGTCATTCCCCTATAAAGGGCAGTTGAAAGGTAGGACTTAGAACATGATCATGTCATGGAGAATGTCTGCTAGGCACTGAAGAGCTGCCCTCTGGGAGGGCTGACATCCTCGCTGGAAGGAAGTTATAGCAGATGCTATTCTGGCCCCCTAACTAGATAGTGACATTAGCTGTGAATGTGGGACTGCGCCATGGTTTGGGAGTGTGGGGTCATCTGGGCCCAGACTCCTCCTCACTGAACGGCCTTTCTGCTTCCCTTACACTAATGTGCTTTATAAACCCCTATGACCAGGTTTGCCCCTGCTCAAGAACCCATATTTCTCACTATGGATCAAGTCTTGCCAGATCAAGTGGTAGTCTCATTCAGGCCACCAGAGTTTAGTTTTTTATAGCCATACCTTCTCATTAACTCATCTGATGCAATTCATTGATTGTTTGATTGTAAACTAAGCATTTGTTTGAAATTTGCATGGTCAGGCATGTGGATGAACAGTGCTGGACAGAGAAAGATAAAAGAGACTTTTTCCACACATCTTCCTTTTTAGCTTACTTACTTGTCTCAATTAGTTTCTTAAAATAAAACATTACAAATTCTACTTTTAGTTCTCATCTTCTCTTCTTATCCAAATCTTTGAACTCAAGAACCACTTGAAGTCATCTTTGAAAAATCCAGCCTGGGCAAATCACTTTTCTCCTTTTTTGAGGCTTCCTAGATTTGTACTTTGGTTTGGTCTTGATTTATGCGTCACTTCCTGTGTTTCACCCTCATGGGCTCATGTTCCATTTGGATTTCCCTGCAGTGCCTCTACAGGGGCTAAAAGTTAGTCTTAAACAACAGTGGACTGATTTTTCACTAAATAGGATTCAATCAATAGGGAAGAGAGCCAGGAACAGGTTATTTTTATTTTATTTTATTTTATTTTTTTGCTTTTCTCCAAACTCTATAAGGTTGGTATACAGAGCTGTGACATTTGATTGTTACATGCTTGTGTTTTCAAGACAAATTTTGAGGCTATATCCCGTTTTATTTAGGTTTCACTTTGTCACTTTGACCATCCAATTTACAGAAAGTAGAAGAGAAGATAATGAGCTCTACTTTGATGTCTCCAGTGTGACTTCCCAATAATTGTCTCTTTTCAGCTAGAAGAAAGAGTGTGAGATGAAATCTCAGGCTGATTCTTTTCTTTTTCTGATTTGTGTCTTGAATCTACATTCAGCTGGCTTCTTTAGAACTGTCATTCTCCTCACAGAGACAAAAAGGACACGGTATATCTTTCCATCTGTTTGTGTCATCTTCAATTTCTTTCATCAGCATCTTATTGTTTTTGGAGTACAGGTCTTCTGCCTCCTTAGGTAGGTTTATTCCTAGGTATTTTATTCTTTTTCATGCAGTGGTAAGTGGGATTGTTTCCTTAGTTTCTCTTTCTGATCTTTCGTTGTTAGTGCATAGGAATGCAACCTAATTTTGTATCCTGCAACTTGACTGAATTCATTGATGAGCTCTAGTAGTTTTTCTGGTGGTGTCTTTAGGATTTTCTATGTATAGTGTCATGTCATCTGCAAACAGTGACAGTTTTACTTCCTCTTTTCCAATTTGGATTCCTTTTATTTCTTTTTCCTTTCTGATTGCCATGGCTAGGACTCCTAAAACTATGTTGAATAAGAGTGGTAAGGGTGGGCATCTTTTTCTTGTTCCTGATCTTAGAGGAAATGCTTTCAGTTTTTCACCATTGAGTATGATGTTAGCTGTGGGTTTGTCATATATGGCCGTTATTATGTTGGACTTACTGACTTGCTTCTAACAGTTTCCTTTAATATAATTAAGATGAGGCAAGAGTCATGCCGGCTTTCTTCCTGCTGTATTCCCAGGATCTACCACAGAGGCAGATCCACCAAACATGCTCAATAAATACTTGTTGCATGGCTAATTGAACTTCCACTCTCACTTATAAATTTAATCTCCACAAAAAATTCATTTGAAAAACACTTTGAAAATTAATTTAGAAACACTGGCATTCATTTCCTTTTCATTTCTTTTCATGAATTAATTTATTAACAAATGCTTACTGGAAAAACATATTAGTTAAGTGTTTAAAGGTAAAGAAATACAAATCAGAAGAAAGGACTCAAATTCTGGCCACATTATATATTATCTAAGTGACCTTGGCAATTAATTCATTGCTTCCAGCTTCAGACCTCTCATTTATAAAATGGGATAAAAGCTCTTATCTTCAGGGGCTTTATGAGAATGAAATGGATACCATATGCAAAGTGTAGGGCCTGGCACTGATTGGTGGTTCTTAATAATATTATCAAGTGTGTAGGATTCTGTGTTAGGATCCAAACATGAACAAGACAAAGCCGCTTGAGATGTTTACAAATTAGTCCGGGGAAAGAAAACATTAATACAAGTAATATCAGTATCAGTAGCATAACAAAGGCACAAGAAGAGCATAGAAGGCTGTTTTAAAATATGTTTTATTATTATTCAGGTCATCAGATCAGGAGATAACTGCCATTGAAAAGATAGCTTGTTATACTGACAGATTCCCAAGAAAAGGGTCATGCCACACACTGGAAGGAGCTGGAGCCGTGGAGAAGCGGCCGTCACTGCCTGAGATGTCTCCTGAAGCAGGGAGAGAGAGAAGCACCCTGATTTCTCCCTTTCTCTCCCCTCCAGTCTTTTCCCAGTGCCTCCCATTAGCCGATCCTAACCAGAACGCAATTGGCCAGGAAGTCTGGAAACCACAGTTTGAAAAACTGAGCCTCCTATAGTGCAGGGCAGAGGGGGGGACGTGCACGGAGAGGATGTGAGAGCAAAATGGAAACAACCAGCAGAGGTGAGGGCAGTACAGTTTTCGTATCCTGTAGAAAGGTCATAACATAAAAATAAAGGACGGCATCAACTCACCACCGCTTTACCACACACAACCTTGGCCCTGTGAGAGTTCTGGAACATCAACATCCCTGGCTAGGTGATAGCTCCCCAGGAAAAACTGAAGCCGTCTCTGGCAGAGAAAGCAGTAGAAGGGGCAGGATTGCGTATGTGTGGCAGTAATACATGATCTCCTCCATGCAGTTTATAATGTAGCAGAAAAATAAAGAAATGGCGGTTATAACTCGGTAATGCACAGAAATGAATAGCAGGTGACACTTGTTAGGTGTTAATCTTGGTTTGGTACGGTTATATCCTGGGTCTACATAATTACATTAAATCCTCATAACAATACCACACCCTCAAGTGGGGCCCCAACTCCTGGCCTTGCACCTAGAGGGGACTATGCCTTGATGTATCTTCCTCACAATGTTCTAAGTACCCCTTCAGTGGCAGGGGCTGGCTGGGGCCAGCAATGTCATTTGGTCAGGGAGCTCCAAGCTGGGACTGGGATCCACCTGGACCCTGGATCTTATTTCTCCCCTTCAAGTTTCATTCTTTCTCTCTTTCCTGTACCAGAAACCCCAAGGAACTGTAGGACTTGGGCTTACAAATAGGGTCATCCTAGGGCCCCATGGCTGAGTCCTGGTTGCAGGAGGGCAGGCTTGCAAACAGATTGTTCCTGTGGCCAGCACAGTATTTCTTTTGCATGATTACAAGGGACTGGACTGCCAGAAGGGTTCTGACATGCATATTTTGGTGACCCAAGTTGTTTATATGGATGGGGTCTTGTAAAAAAATTCTTTTTCTCAGGGTCACACGCCTTTGAGACCATCTTGCTATTAGCTGTTAAATGTCCCATTTTAGATGAGGAGAACAATACTATAGAATAAAATACGTCAAATTTAAGGTTATACAAAGAGTAAATATTGAATCCCAGGTTTTTAAAAAGGCATTTTGATCTTCGATCCTGAGCTATATGAAAACACAGAGAAGGCATGACCCTGGGTGTTCCCCAAATAAGTGGGAGACACTAGAAATGGTAGCAGATCTTGCCATGTAGATGTGTGAGCAGGGATGGGGTGGGTGGAGGTAAATTCCAGAGAAACGTGGCACTAAATGCCAGTAAGCTGAGTCTGTATTATTTCAGGACTGAAGGGACATTGGGATTACTCCTACAGCTGGCGAGCTCATCAGTTAATGTGTTTCTCCAAACTTTAAATGAATAGAAAACTGGAGGAAAGCAACAGAATTTTCACTCTCTTTAATCCCAATATGAAACCTTCCCTTCTTTTCAGAGTTCTTCCAGGAGAAGGACTTTTAGAGCTCTTTGCTTCCCACCTGCAACTCTGTGTAAGAGCTTATGCAAGAGATCCTTGAGAGTGTTTTAAGTTAGGGCTTTGTTTCTCATGGGAACATGAGAGAAAGCGGAAAAAACCTCCAGTTTGTTTAGTGAGAAAACATGACCTCCGTGCTTTTCTCCCCTGGGGCAAGTCAAGTGGTCGTGACTGAAATTCAGGTCCCTGTTTGGTGTATAAATATGTGTGTGTGCAAAAGCCACTGCCACACTTGGTACAGCAAGGGGAACCACTGGCTCGGTGGACTCATTAGGTTTTCCAGTTTAATTTTAAACTCCAGGGAAATATCACAGATAACGTACAATGAAGCTGGTCACTGTGTTCCTGCTGGTGACCATCAGCATTTGCAGTTACTCTGGTAAGTAAGCTAGGAACATATGATATTTCTGTATTTTTCTGTTAACAGGAACACAACTGGTAAGCCTAGGCTCCCAGTGGAATATGGTGGAGGGAGTTTTAGAGCCACAGAATAGTAAGGTCAGAAGGGACTTCAGATGTCCCCTGCTCCCAGCTCCAAGCTCTAACCCAATACAAGTACTATCCCTGGTGTATCCTACAAAGAAGTTAACCAGCTCCCACAGAAGTTCAACAAACGCACTTCAGTATTGAACTTCGGCCACCATTAATCTTCCTTAATTTTGAGTTCAGATCTGATTTTGTGACTTCTTTCTTTTATGTTTCTGAAACTATATGGAGTCATTCTTGCTATCACCTCTAATCAGTTTGCAGCGTTGGTTCTCTTGAGACATAGCTACGTTTATCTGTTCACACAATCAGTGGGTATTTGTTGAATAGTTATAAGCCGTTGGTCACTGGATAGGCATTCGAAGATTCAGACCTGAATCAGACATAAATATTGTTCTCAAGGTTCTTATAGTCTGGCAAGGGAGAGAAGACTTCTACAGAAGTCACTGCCGTACTAGACCAGTCATTAATGCACAATGACAATACAGATAGAGCTCTGTGGGAGAGCTGAGGGGTGAACAGTTCCATTTCTAGGTAGGGTATAGAGGCTGATTTCTTGGAGGAGAATGGGAACTGATCCTTTCTTTTTGGAGGGAGTCATTTTAACTATAGGAAGAGATATTTGGGCGCATCTGCAAAATTCATCATAATGGCCACTGCTCATTTGGAGAACAAAAAGCTTTGAGGGTCTCCCCTCTGGAATATGTAAGTACATACAGAGAAGACAGTCACCAAAGTGTTGAAAATAAGAAGTACAGAGATTAATCATGAGAAACTGTGATACCCATGCCTACACTGGCAACTTCGGCTTGTGAATTTTTTTTGAATTTTTGAACTAATTTGTAACTTCACCAGTTTTGGCTATTTTGTTGTCCTTTGGTGTCTAAGGACACATGGGAAGAGGTGGCAGCAGAAAGATGGGTGGAGGGGAAATAAATATCCCCCTTCTGGGGGAGAGTTTTGGAGGGAAAGTGGGTGGTAGAAGATGAAGGGGAAATAGCTGCACAAGCTCCATTTTTATGATTTGAATGGGAAAATAAAAAGTATTACAGAGAGAATGAAGTACTGGCCGGGTCTTAGCCAGCAGGAGGATGTGTGTCTCATGTGTGTGCTTCTGCACGTGTGTATTTATACATACGCAAATGTGTTTTGTAAAAATATGTATCATAAGCATTTTCCTCATTCTCTAACCTCTTCTATGTGAAAGTTATCTTTCTAAAGCTGAAGATATAAAATGCAAATTATTCCATATAAGAGCCTTGATAGCTCCCCATTACCCTTGGGGAAAAAAAGTCTCAAACTCATCTGTATGACATTCAAGGCTTTGAAAATCCACCCCACCCAAGTTGCAGCCTAACCTTCTTTATCCCTCCTCAGCACACCCCACTGGAATTCTGAAGAAGACTCACCATCCTGTGTATGCACTTTCACCTTAATATCTCAATGCCCTGGTTAATTTTGTTCCTCTTTAAAATGCTGCTCCCCTTCTTTACCTGTGATCCTGACATTTGCCTCAAGACACATCTCCTGCAACATCTATTCTTGGAAGATTCCTGTAGCGTTCTCCTACGTTAGAATTAATCATCACTTCTTTTGTGTTTCCATAGAGCTTTGTCCATAATATTAGCATAGCACATGCTGCACTGTGGCATACACAAATCTTTTTTGTCCACCAGACTGTGTGGGTTCTCTGAGTGGAATATCTTGTTTTATTCGTCTGTGTATCTGCACCAACTGGCATAGAGTCTCTGTTCACTTATGTTTGTAGCATTGAGTTGGACTGGTTGGGAGTAGTTTCCTGGGCTGTGGTTGGGTCCATTCATGTCTCCAAGTGGAGGTTCATTATGGCATCTTCCCTTTGGTTTCACACTTGTGGGCTGTGGAGACAGCCACATGCAAACTATACTCCCATCTAGTCAATCACCAGTATCTTTTGAGTGCTTACTATATGCCAGGGTCTGTGCTAGGCATGGGGTATGGTAGTGAATAAAACTCAAATTTCTTATTCTCATGGATCCTACATTCTAGTGAGAGGATGAAGGCAAAGTAAAGAAATGAATAAAGATTTAATACTTTAAGTAGTGGTAAGAAAAAATAAAGATAGAGGGTGACGGGTGATACCATTTTAGATACATCTCTGAGAATGTAACATCTGAGGAGAGACCAAACAAGTAAGGAAGAAAGGCATGTAGTTATCTGGGGAAAGAAAATTCTAGAGAGATGGAATGGGAGGGGCAAAGGTCCGGAAGCAGATGTTTTCATGAGAAATCAAGATGAGTAGGGCTGGAATGGAGCCACTGATGGAGAGAGTGGAAGGTGGTGAGGTCATAGGAACTGGAAGTGCCTTGTTTTACTTGGGATCTCTTTTGCTCTGCAGCTACCGCCTTCTTCATCAACAGTTTGCCACTTCCTGTCAACAAGGTTTTACCTTTACCTCTGGACAACGATCTCCCCCTCATGGACCCACTTAAGCTTCTTCTGAAAACTCTGGGCATTTCTGTTGAGCACCTCGTGGAAGGGCTAAGGAAGTGTGTGAGCGAGCTGGGACCAGAGGCCTCTGAGGCCGTGAAGAAACTGCTGGTAACTGCAGCTTGTGGGGCTAACTCATCAAAGGGCAGGGCTTAGTCACCCTGAGTGCTCACCCTCTCCACCCCACTCCCACCCCACCTTGTTCTCATTTGTGAACCTGTATTTCCCCCTTGCTTACTGTACTCATACACATTTTGCATGTCCTTGAATCTCAAGGAAAGTGCAATATCCACACTTGTAGAAGGAATTTTTGAACGAGAGAGACGTATGCTAGTCATGAAATGTATGCCACTTGCCAGCTTTGTGATTCTGGATGGGACTTAACCACTCTGAGCTTTTGTTTCTTTGTAAGTAAAATGGTAGCGAAATAGGATAGTGACTATTTTTGGTGATGTGCTAATGATATGTAGCTGCTCTTATTTTTACTATTGCCTTTTTGACTTTCAGGAGGCACTCTCATATTTGGTGTGACAGCAGAAAAAAGCAAGAGTGGAGGAGGGAAGGAGATGATGCTCTCCTCCTCCCTGGATGAAACTCCTTCCATCCTAAAATTCAGTGACCCCTGACAAGAATGAATAAAGCAATGAACAGACTTCAGTTTGTCCTATTTTTATTTGGGGAGCTCTATTCAGAAGGGCCTAACTAGATAATTTTTTCCTTGGGTTATAAACTCTAGAGAGCCTGTTGTTATAAAGACAACTCTCATTTTCAGTAAGGCGTAATGATTTTTTTCCATCTCCTTATCTCTAACTTGAACGTCTCCATTTTCTTCAACCATCGTTTATCTGACAATGTTTCCAGATGCCTTACGTTCCTATTCCCCCACTTCTAAGGAATTTTTTTTTTTTAAGCCTTAAAATAAAAGCACTTTATTTGATTATAATTCTGCAGTTTGCCTTGGATTCACCTGGGTAGTTCTTCCACTGGTGTTACCTGGTGACACTCTGATAGTTTGGATAGAGTAGATGCTCCAAAACATGAAAAGATGCTCAACATCACTAATTACTAGAGAAATGCAAATCACAGCTACAATGAGATATCACCTCACACTGGTCAGAATGGCCATCATCACAAAATCTACGAACAATAAATGCTGGAGAGGGTGTGAAGAAAAGGGAAGTTTTACAAGCTTCATTTGTTTGGAGTCTACATCACCAGAGTGTGAGGTTTGATTAAGTTAGCAGTTATATTAGTGCCACCCCATATCTTCACAGACCCTTCCACCAAGTTAGGCCTCTACTACGTCATTCTCTGGCAAATGGTTCTGAACTATCCTTTCCTTTCCTCAGTGCTACCGTGTACTATGATTCCAGAATCATCTTTTCCAAGACATATTTCTGGCTCTATAAGAGCACCTATAAAATAGATTTCAAGCTCCTTAGCATGGCATACAAGGTCTTTCATGATCTGGCCTTACTTTACATGTCTAGTCTCATCAATATTCCTTTCTGCACATGTGCTCCAGCCCCAGCCATGCTGAAGAGATAACTAAATCTCTTTGCTGCTAACACTCTTATGCCTTAATGAAAAAACTCAAGCTTCTTCCCACCTACAATGTCTGCCCCAGTCTGCCTCCAGACTTGGGCTTGTGCCAATCTTGGGGCTATTTGCCCTTAGATCCATTCCCCATGCTTTCCATGCTCTGCTCCATATTAGGGGGAGGGAGGGGACATGATGCTGACCCTTGCAGGTGGTTCCCAGGTCAGTTTCTCAGGTTCCCATGTCAGTTGATATTTGGGCTGCATTCTGCCCCAGAAGGCCCAGGCAGGAGATGGGAGGTGGGAAAAGGGGAAAGGCCAGAGTGTGGCCTCCCTTCTCTCTCTCTCTCTCTCTCTCTATTTGGGAGAAGTCTCTGGAAGTGCCTGCACTATGTCTGAGCCACCAGGTCCTGCTGGATAAGTTTATATTTGTTTCAGCTTTTGGCAGGTGACTCCAGTCCCTGGACTCTTGTTACACCATCTCTTCTTTTTCTCTCCAGCTGAAGTTCATACTGGCTTCCTGATGTTATCAGTTTCTAAGCTGCCTCACCATCACCTATTTGATTTTTTTAGGTCTTCTATCATCTACTGAGTCAATTCTGTGCATTACATTCCCTCTGTTCTAAGCATATAAATAGTTTCTGTTTCCTGGTTGGTTCCTGACTAATATAGTATTAACTTCATCTCCTCTGTGAAGATTACCTTGATTCCTGCTATTTCTTTTTATTTATTTATTTATTTTTATTAGAGTATAGTTGCTTTACACTGCTGTGTCAGTTTCTGCTGTAGAGCAAAGTGAATCCGCCATACGTACATATATACCTCCTCTACTTTGGATTTCCTTCCCATTTAGGTCACCACAGAGCACCGAGTAGAGTTCCCAGTGCTATACAGTAGGTTCTCATTAGTTATCTATTTTATACATAGTAGTGTAAACATGTCAATCCCAATCTCCTAGTTCATCCCACTGAACCCCCTCTCCCCCTTGGTATCCATACGTTTGTTCTCTACATCTGTGTCTCTATTTCTGCTGTGCAAATAAGATCATTTATACCATTTTTCTAGATTCCACATATATGCGTTAATATATGATATTGGTTTTTCTCTTTCTGACTTACCTCACTCTGTATGACACTCTCTAGGCCCATCCATGTCTCTGCAAATGACACAATTTCATTCTTTTTTATGACCATTGTATATACATTCCACATCTTCTTTATCCATTCCTCGGTTGATGGACTTTTAGGTTGCTTTCATGTCCTGGCTATTGTAAATAGTGCTGCAATGAACATTGGGGTGCATGTGTCTTTTTGAATTATGGTTTTCTCAGGGTATATGCCCAGTAGTGGGATTGCTGGGTCGTATGGTAGTTCTATTTTTAGTTTTTTAAGGAACCTCCATACTGTTCTCCATAGTGGCTGTATCTATTTACATTCCCACCAACAGTGTTAGAGGGTTCCCTTTTCTTCACAACCTCTCCAGCATTTGTTGTTCGTAGATTTTGTGATGATGGCCAATCTGACCAGTGTGAGTTGATACCTCATTGTAGTTTTGATTTGCATGTCTCTGATAATTAGTTATGTTGATCTTTTCATGTGTTTGTTGGTCATCTGTATGTCTTCTTTGGAGAAATGTCTATTTAGGTCTTCTGAAAAATTTTTGATTGGATTGTTTGGTTTTTTTTTATATTGAACTGCATGAGCTGTTTGTATACTTTGGAGATTAATCCTTTGTCAGTTGTTTCGTTTGCAAATATTTTCTCCCATTCTGAGGATTGTCGTTTTGTCTTGTTTATTGTTTCCTTTGCTGTGCAAAATCTTTTAAGTTTCATTCGGTCCCATTTCTTTATTTTTGTTTATATCTTCATTACTCTAGGAGGTGGATCAAAAAAGATCTTGCTGTGATTTATGTCATAGAGTGTTCTGCCTATGTTTTCCTCTAAGAATTTTATAGCGTCTGACCTTACATTTAGGTCTTTAATCCATTTTGAGTTTATTTTTGTGTATGGTGTTAAAGAGTATTCTAACTTCATTCTTTTACATGTAGCTGTCCAGTTTTCCCAGCACCACTTATTGAAGAGGCTGTCTTTTCTCTATTGTATATTCTTGCCTGCTTTGTCATAGATTAGGTGACCATCAGTGTGTGGGTATATCTCTGGGCTTTCTATCCTGTTCCATTGATCTATATTTCTGTTTTTGTGCTAGTACCATACTGTCTTGATTACTGTAGCTTTGTAGTATAGTCTGAAGTCAGTCTAATTCCTCCAACTCTGTTTTTCTTTCTTGAGATTGCTTTGGCTATTTGGGGTTTTTTGTGTTTCTGTGCAAATTGTAAAATTTTTTGGTTCTAATTCTGTGAAAAATGCCATTGGTAATTTGATATGGATTGCACTGAATCTGTAATTGCCTTGGGTAATATAGTCATTTTCACAATATTGATTCTTCCAATCCAAGAACATGGTATATCTCTCCATCTGTTTGTGTCATCTTTGATTTCTTTCATCAGTATCTTATAGTTTTCTGCGTACAGGTCTTTCGCTTCCTTAGGTAGGTTTAGTCCTAGGTATTTTATTCTCTTTGTTGCAATGGTGAATGGGATTGTTTCCTTAATTTCTCTTTCTGATTTTTCTTTGTTAGTGTATAGGAATGCAAGAGATTTCTTTGTATTAATTTTGTATCCTGCAACTTTACTCAATTCATTGATGATCTTTAGTATAGTAGTTTTCTGGTGGCATCTTTAGGATTTTCTATGTATAGTATCATGTCATGTGCAAACAGTGACAGTTTTACTTCTTCTTTTCCAATTTGGATTCCTTTTATTTCTTTTTCTTCCCTGATTGCCGTGGCTAGGACTTCCAAAACTATGTTGAATAAGAGTGGCAAGAGTGGACACCCTTTTCTTGTTCCTGATCTTAGAGGAAGTGCTTTCAGTTTTTTACCATTGAGAATGATGTTTGCTGTGGGTTTGTCATATATGGCCTTTATTATGTTGAGGTAGTTTCCTTCTATATGCATTTTCAGAGAGTTTCTATCATAAATGGGTGTTGAATTTTGTCAAAATCTTTTTCAGCATCTACTGAGATGTTCATATGGCTTTTATTCTTCAGTGTGTTAATACAGCATATCACATTGATTGATTTGCATATATTGAAGGATCCTGGCATTCCTGGGATAAATCCCACTTGATCATGGTGTATGATCCCATTAATGTGTTGTTGGATTTGGTTGGCTAGTATTTTGTTGAGGATTTTTGCATCTATGTTCATCAGTGATATTGGCCGGTAATTTTCTTTTTTTGTGGTATCTTTGTCTGGTTTTGGTATCAGGGTGATAATGGCCTTTTAGAATGAACTTGGGAGGTTCCTCCTTCTGCAATTTTTTGGAAGAGTTTGAGAAGGATAGGTGTTAGCTTTTCCCTAAATGTTTAATAGAGTTCGCCAGTGAAGCCATCTGGTCCTGGGCTTTTGTTTGTTGGAAGATTTTTAATTGCAGTTTCAATTTCATTACTTGTGATTGGTCTGTTCATATTTTCTACTTCTTCCTGATTCAGTCTTGGAAGGTTGTACTTTTCTAAGAATCTGTCCATTTCTTCCAGGTTGTCATTTTATTGGCATATAGTTGCTTGTAGTAATCACTTATGATCCTTTGTATTTCTTCAGTGTCAGTTGTTACTTCTCCTTTTTCATTTCTAATTTTATTGATTTCAGTCCTCTCCCTTTTTTTCTTGAGGAGTCTGGCTAAAAGTTTATCAATTTTGTTTATCTTCTCAAAGAACCAGCTTTTTGTTTCATTGATCTTTGCTATTGTCTTCTTCTTTTCTATTTCACTTATTTCTCCTCTGATCTTCATGATTTCTTTCCTTCTACTAACTTTGGGGTTTTTGTTGTTGTTGTTGTGCTTCTTTCTCTAGTTGCTTTAGGTGTAAGATTAGGTTGTTTATTTGAGTTTTTTCTTGTTTCTTGAGGTAAGATTATATTGCTATAAACTTCCCTCTTAGAACTGCTTTTGCTGCATCCCGTAGGTTTTGGGTCCTCGTGTTTTCATTATCATTTGTTCCTAGTTATTTTTGATATCCTCTTTGATTTCTTGGTTATTTAGTAGCATATTGTTTAGCCTCCACGTGCTTGTGTTTTTTACAGTTTTTTTGCTGTAATTGATTTCTAATCTCATACGTTGTAGTCAGAAAAGATGCTTGATGCAATTTCAATTTTCTTAAATTTACTGAGGCTTTTTTTGTGACCCAAGATGTGATCTATCCTGGAGAATGTTCCGTGTACACTTGAAAACAAAGTATATTCTGATGTTTTCAGATGGAATGTCCTATAAATATCAATTAAGTCTATCTGGTCTAATGTGTCATTTAAAGCTTGTGTTTTCTTATTAATTTTCTGTCTAAATGATCTATCCATTGGTGTAAGTGGAGCATTATAGTCCCCCACTATTATGGTGTTACTGTCAGTTTCCCGTTTTATGGCTGTTAGTATTTGCCTTATGTATTAGAGTGTGTGTTGGTGTGTAAATATTTACAAATGTTATATCTTCTTCTTGGAATGATCCCTTGATCATTATGTAGTGACCTTCTTTGTCTCTTGTAATAGTCTTTATTTTAAAGTCTATTTTGTCTGATATGAGTATTGCTACTCCAGCTTTCTTTTGATTTGCATTTGCATGGAATATCTTTTTCCATCCCCTCACTTTCAGTCTGTATGTGTCCCTAGGTCTAAAGTGGGTCTCTTGTAGACAGCATATATATGGGTCTTGTTTTTGTATCCATTCAGGCAGTCTGTGTCTTTTGATTGGAGCATTTAATCCATTTACATTTAAGGTAATTATCGATATGTATGTTCCTATTACCATTTTCTGAATTGTTTTGAGTTTGTTTTTGTAGGTCTTTTTGTTCTCTTGTGTTTCCTGCCTACAGAATTTCCTTTAGCATTTGGTGTAGAGCTGAATTCTCTTAGCTTTTGCTTGTCTGTAAAGCTTTTGATTTCTCTGTCGAATCTGAATGAGATCCTTGCTGGGTAGAGTAATCTTGGTTGTAGGTTTTTCCCTTTCATCACTTTAAATATATCCTCTCTTCTGGCATGCGGAGTTTCTGCTGAAAAATCAGCTGATAACTTTATGGGGATTCCCTTGTATGTTTTTTGTTACTTTTCCCTTGTTGCTTTTAAAATTTCTTTTGTATTTAATTTTTGATAGTTTGCTTAATATGTGTCTTGGCGTGTTTCTCCTTGGATTTATCCTGTATGGGACTCTGCCCTTCCCGGACCTTGACTGACTATTCCCTTTCCCATATTAGGGAAGTTTTCAACTATAACCTCTTCAAATATTTTCTCAGACCCTTTCTCTTTCTCTTCTTCTTCTGGGACCATTATAATTCAAATGTTGTTGTGTTTAATGTTGTCCCAGAGCTGTCTGAGTCTGTCCTCATTTCTTTTTATTCTTTTTTTCTTTATTCTCTATGGCAGTTATTTCCACCATTCTATCTTCCAGCTCATTTATCCATTCTTCAGCCTCAGTTATTCTCCTATTGATTCCTTCTAGTGTATTTTTCATTTCAGTTATTGTGTTGTTCATCACTGATTGTTTGTTCTTTACTTCTTCTAGGTCCTAGTTAAACATTTCTTGTATCTTCTCGATCCTGCCTCCATTCTATTTCTGACATCTTGGATCATCTTTACTATCAGTACTCTGAATTCTTTTCCAGGTAGATTGCATATTTCCTTTTCATTTATTTGGTCTTGTGGGTTTTTACCTTGCTTTTTCATCTGCAATATATTTCTGTGTCATCTCATTTTGTCTAACTTACTGTGTTTGTTGTCTCCTTTCTGCAGGCTGCAGGGTTGTAGTTCTTCTTGCTTCTGTTGTCTGTCCCCTGGTAAGTGAGGTTGGTCCAGGGGCTGGTGTAGGCTTCCTGGTGAGAGGGACTAGTGCCTGTGCTCTGGTGGGTGGAGCTGAGTCTTTTCCCTCTGATGGGCAGGGGTGCATCATGTGGTGTGTTTTGGGGTGTCTGTGAACTTAGTACAGCTTTAGGCAGCCTGTCTGCTGATGGGTGGGGCTGTGTTCCTGTCTTGCTGGTTGCTTAGTGTGAGGTGTCCAGCGCTGGAGCCTGCAGGCAGTTGGGTGGAGGTGGGTCTTTGTGTCAAGATGGATACCTCCAGAGAGCACATGCCGATTAATATTCCCTAGGCCAGGGAATTCTCTGGTGGTCCAGCGTCCTGGATTCAGCACTCCCACCCCAGCGGCCCAAGCCTGACCCTTTGCTGGGGAACCAAGCCACACAGCGCAGCCAGAGAAAAAAGAAAGAAAAAAAAAGAAAACAAAACAAACAAAACCCAAGACAAAGAGCAAAAACAAAAACAAACAGCAACAATGATAACAACACAAAAAAAAGAAGGAAAACAAACAGACAAACCAAACCCAAGATAAATGATAAAAGAAAACCAACCAAACAGGAACAAAGAAACAGACAAAAAAAAAAGAAAACAAGAGAAGAAACAAAGAACTCAAAGATGAAAACAATCAATAAAGCCTAAACTAACAAAAACAAAAAAAGAAAAACAAAACAAAAACAGAGAGCAACTAAAAAAAGCAAAGAAAACATAAAACAAACACACAAAAATGATCCAAAAAAAGCAAAGAGCAAAACCAAGAAAAAACACACAAAACAACAAAAAAGTAAAGTAAAAATAGAAAAAATAGATATTAAAAAATAAAAAGTAAAAATAATAAGAACAGCAACAACAACAGAACAAAATGAAACAAACAAAAAAAGAATAATAGTAATAAGAATATTTTCCTGGGACTCTTTCTCAGTGTCCTTGCTCCCACAGTGAGCCACAGCCAACCCCTGCCTCTCCAAGAGGCCCCCCAGTACTTCTAGCTAGGTCTCTGGACCTGCTGTGGGCACTACGGGGCCAGCTCAGACTCTGACCTGGCCCAACTCCTGTGTGTACTTGCCCCCAGAGTCCACTGCTGCTAAAGCTAGACTGTTCTTAGTTGTGGGAACACTCATTGTCTATTCAGATATTCCACAGACACAGGATTTACCAAGCCAATCACAGGGACTTAATCTACAGCTTGTGCAGCTGTATGGAGAGATTTCTCTTCCTCTTACTTAGTCACACTGCCCCTGGGGCTCAGCTTTGGTTTTGGTCCCACCTCTGCATGTGCACCACCCTCAGGTATCTGCTCCCCACCCAGGCGAGAGAGAGCGAAAGCAGCAGCTGATTGGGGCACACTTACTCACTCAGGCTGGGTAGGGGTATGGTGATGACATCTGGGGTGTGTGTGAAGTGGCAGAGACCAGCAGGCAGTTGCAACAGACTGGGGCATGCTCACTCTGGTGGGAGTCCCTTCCAGTGCCTGCAGAGTCAGGGGCTGGCTTGTGAGGGTAGTGGCGGCCCTGCCCCTTATGCGCAACAATGGCACCTTGTTTCCTAGGCAAACCATTCTTCCTCTAGGGGCACTCCTGGCCGCAGAGTCACTCCCATTCCCTCTCTTGTATCCGCGCAGCCAACATCAGTCCTCTCCCTGGATCCATTCTCTTAATCCCACGCTTAATCACTCAGCCCCTGCCAACATTGGCAGAATACCATCTCAGGCAGGGGTGTCCAGAGCTGATTGCCAAGGAGGCTTTGGCATGGGTAGCACTCAGGTCCCCAGAGCCTACATGGGCAGAGGAGGCCTTGGCTTGAGGGGTGGGTGAGCCTGCTCAGATGGCTGCCCCTCCCAGTACCCATGGAGGCTGAAGCCGGCAGGTGGGGAAGGGGGTTGCAGTTGTGGCCCTGCCCCTTGCGTGCCACTCAACAATGACTCCTTGCTTCTATGGTGTCCCAGGCTTCCTCTGCAGACTTTCCTGGTTGTGGAGCTCCTTAGTCCTGTCTCTTCAGGCTGTCTTTTCACAGCCAACAGCTGTCCCCTCACTGGGTCCACGCTTCAAACCTCACTTTCCAGCACCCAGCCCCTCTCTGCAACAGGAGACACACAACTCAGGCTGGGGTGCGCAGGGCTGTAACACAGACCGTGTGCACAGTTCTTACTTTCTCCTGCCTTCCACAGACTGTCTGCTGTGTTCCCCTTTGATCCCCCAAAGGTCTCTTTCTGTCCCAGCTAATTTCCCCATGGTGCAGGGGATTTTCTGAGTGCAGGAATCTCTCCTCACCTTCAATTTCCCGCCATGGTTGCTGGTCCCTTTTTTAATTCCTCTTTTCTTTTTTTCTTTCATCCTACTTAGCAAGGGGATTTTTCTTGTCCTTTTAGGTGTCCAAAGTCTTCTGCTAACGTTCAGCATGTGTTCTGTGAGAATTGTTCCATTTGTAGATGGATTCTTGATGTACTTGTGAGGAGAGACAAATTCTGCAACCTCCTATCCCACCACCTTGGCTCCTCCTCCTGCCATTTCTTAACCCCCGTGTTTTTTACAGCTAAAATTGTTGAACCTTGTGAAACTTCCTGTTTTCCTTTCTCACTTTGCCTGTGTCTACTAAGAACAGACTGGGTTGACCAGTTGTATTAATATATAACTCCAAATCTCAGGGGCTTACATCCACAACATTTAAATTTTTTTCTCATACTATATGGCCATCTTGGGTTGGCTATAGCTCTCCGCATGTTGTCTGAATTCTGTGACCCAGAACTGATGGAACAGTCTTTGTCTGGAGCATTTCTGATCATCATGGCTCATGAGGAAAGAGAACTTAGTGAACCATATGCTAATTTTTAAAGCTTCTTCTTGGAAGTGACCCTGTCCTGTTTCATTGACCAAAGCAAGTCACAAGACCATGCCTGACTTATTTAGGAAGGGCATATACATTTCTACAAATGGAAGGGTGCCAAATATGGGTTAACATAATGTAATTTACCACATTACTTGACTACTTCCAAGTAACTGCTACCTGCCATATCTCCACTCTACTTGTAATTTTCTGCTCTGCTGGATTTTCTTTCCTCCCACTTCTAGTATCCTTCTTACTATTTGACCATTATTTTTCAGTTTCTTTAAAATGGCCCTCATTATCCTGACTTCCTCTGAATGTTGATGCCTCCAAAAATTCTAAACTTGATTCCTCTTCTCTTTTCACTTTACATATAGCCTTCACTGGGGGTTTTCATGTGTTCCTGTAGCTGTCAATATAATCTCCATGTTAAGAACTCTAAAATCTATTGCTGCAACCTGTATTTTTCCTTTGAAGAGAAGAGATTCAATTACCCATAAATCACTTCCAACAGATGCTGTTTTTTAAAGTTCAGCTCAACAGACATTTATCTGGACTTCTTGTCTGTCTTTCAAAATACACTCTAATGTTCTAATTTCCTATCTCAATATATAGCACTATTTTCTTTGTTGTGTGGGTCAGAAACTTGGGAGGTCATTCTAAGTATTCCCTCTTCTCAGCCTTATTTTCTAATTGGTAAGAAAGCCCTGTTAATTATAAGCCTTTTCCATATCTATCATATACATATTTTCATTATCACTACAGCTGCTGCTTTTCCCAAAACCTTGTCATTCCTCTCCAGACTACTGTGTTAATCTCCCAAATGGCCTCTGTATTCCCAAAGCTGATCTTTTCCAATCTGTCAGCTGCACAAAAGGGAAAGTGATTTCTTAAAATACGAGTCACTCCCTAGCTTCAAACTCATTGAAAGTTTTTTAGTGCTGATTGAAAAAAAGTCAGACACTATTTTAAACCAACAAACATATTCAAAACACAGATTTAGACATAGTTATTTCAAAATCTCCTTTCTCAACTGTGAAATCAAATAGGAACTTGAACTTATTTATGTCTGTATTCTCAGCACATAGCACAGAGCTTGTAGGTAGTCAGCACTGGGTTGTGTTTTTGAATAGATGGATATCTTTCTGTTAAGTTTTATCTTGTTGGGTTGACCCTTTGTTCTCTCCCATCAGTCATATTATTAAGCTATTCATTACTATTTCTCCTAGCTTGCTGTGTTTTGCATATTTGAGAGGATGATTATGCCTTCATTCAAGGTGCTAAATGGAGAAGTCTGGGGAAAGAGTTCTGTGTCATGAAGTTTTGAGTAATAAATGTAATATAGCAGTCTATTGGGTCTGGAGGTTTTTTTTCTGGGTGTGTATCAAAGGGAATGACTTAGTTAAGAAGGAATTAGAAGACAGACTATGTTTAGGAACGTAGGCAGAACCTGATGATTTTGGCAGAAGTTGATACAATTTATTATGAAAATGACAACACCAAAAGCTGCCAAAGATATAGAAAAATTGGATCACTAGTACATTGCTGGTGTGAATGTAAAATGGTACAGCTACTCTGGAAAAATATTTTGACAGTTTCTCAAAAAACTAAACATGGAACTACCATACAACCCAGCAATTGTACTCCCAGACATTTATCCAGAGAAATAAAATTTATATTTATGCAAAAACCAGTACACAAATGTTCATAGCAGTTTTATTTGTGATAGTCAAAACCTGGAAACTACCCAGTTGTCCTCCAATGGATGAATGGTTAAACAAACTGCTGTACATCTATCTATAGGACTGGAATACTATCATCAATAACCTGAGAATAAACTATTGATACACACAATAGCCTGGATGAATCTTCAGAGACTTATGCTAAGTGAAAAAAGTCAATTCCCAAAAGTTAAATACTGTATTATTCCATTTATATAAACATAAACATTCTCAAAATGACAAAAATTACAGAAAAGGAAAACAAATTTGTGAGTTCCAGGGGCTAAGAAGGGGATGGGAGTAGGAGGGAAGTGAGTGTGCTATATAAGGGCCCCATGAGAAATTTTTATGGCAGTGGAAATGCTTTGTATCATGTATGTATTGATGTCAATATACTGGTTTTGATATTGTAGCATCGTTTTGCAAGATGTTGCCATTTGGAGAAACTTAGTAGAGAATATGCAGTTCTTGCAACTGCACGTGACTCTATGATTATCAAAAAATACGAAGTTTAGTTAAAAATATTGTGGAGATAATCAGAATATAGAAATATATATTATATGCAATTTAATTAATATAAGTTATATTTCTGTATATGATATATATTTATATATTTTCATATATGTATAATTATATGTGTGTATAATTACATATGTAACTTTAATTCCTTTCTTTCATAAGTTCAACAAACTAGAAGAAACCCGTTCACAGTTTTATGTGATTTTTCAAAACATTTTCTGCACATTTAAAAGCATTCCTATATGAATAAGCCACACTGTATTTAAACTGACATCTATGTGAATACTTAAATCATTTCTAGTATATTTTTGTTATTATAAAGAGTTCTACAGTAAACATCCATATATTTGCATGTAGTTTTCTATTTATCTCTTCAGAAAAATCTTGGAAGTAGAAATACAATGCTGAGAATTCTTTAGTGTTTAAAATTTTGGTAGCTACTGACAAAGTGCCATGTAAAAGAGCAGTTGGGATCTGAGGTTATTGAGGTCAGAGAAGGTCCATTACCAAAGATGGATTAGGGACCAAAGACAATGCTTGGGGTATGATTGTTCTGCCTGAGAAAGCAATAAATCCCTTTTCGGCTTGATGTGTTGGAAGGTCTGGAGATGCAATACCTGAATCATATTATTTCTGGCCTCCATGTTTAAGTCAAGTAATACAAACAAACAGATAAAGTAAAATTTATTTGCTGCATTTTTTTAAATTTTGGAAAGGAGCCAGCTTAAAAGCTTGTAGCCTATTGAAGTAGATTAAAGACAGCAGGAGACACTCATAGGTTGTTAACAACATCAAAGGAGACATTTTATTTATATATCTATTCAAGATATATAGTAAGAAATATCAGCACCTTCTATTTATTAAATTTTTCACTGGGAAACACAACTAAATGAAAATTATCTGATGTTCCTCCTTTCTAGTAACTACCTCTGGCTTTATTTTTATTTTTTTTTAATTTTTAAAAAATTTATTTATTTTATTTATTTATTTTTGGCTGTGTTGGGTCTTCGTTGCTGTGCGTGGGCTTTCTCTAGTTGTGGCGAGCGGGGGCTACTCTTTGTTGAGGTACGCAGGCTTCTCATTGCAGTGGCTTCTCTTGTTGCAGAGTACAGGCTCTAGGCGCGCGGGCTTCAGTAGTTGTGGCACACGGGCTCAGTAGTTGTGGCTCGCGGGTTTAGTTGCTCCACGGCATGTGGGATCTTCCCAGACCAGGACTCGAACCTGTGTCCTCTGCACTGGCAGGCGGATTCTTAACCACTGCACCACTAGGGAAACCCCTACCTCTGGCTTTATTTTGAGCATCTTTAAAAAGTGCATTCTTTGCTCTGCCACTAGCTAGGTGGGTCTTTTTCTAATGAGAACTTTTTTCGTGATTAAATAATAGTAACCACTAATATGACTAATATGACTAATAGTAACCACTAATATGACTAATAGTTGGTTATTAAATATGTTCTCTCTATATTTTTAATTCCACAAGTGGTGATTGAATATTAATCACCGTATCTGTGCCAAAAATTGAGCACACAGTGGTAAACAAAAGGAACATGGCCCCACAGATTTTACAGTCTAAAGAAAGACACAGAAACTGTGTGAGTAAACACAGGTAGGTAGATCATTACAAATTATGATCAGAACAATAAAAAAAAAATAAGATTTTAAGAATGGTAACAGTGACAAGAGGTTCCCTGTTTTATTTTGAGTGGCTAAGGAAGTCCCTCTTTGGAAATGTCATTTAAGTTGGGACTTGAGCTTGTGAAGAAACCATCTTGGCCAAAGAATATTCTGGGTTGAGTTTCCTGAATGTGCAAATATCCTAAGAGTCATGGGCAGTTTTGTATCCAGTATCCCAATCTCCATCAATGGCACCACCACAGGTCCAATTATATTAGTCAGACAACTGGGAGTCATTTTTGAAACCATGACACATCATATCCAACTCATCACCTTGTCCTATCAACCTTGCCTCCTAATATTCTCTTGAATCCTCCCACATGGTTCCATCTGCACTGATACTCCCTCATCCAAGTCTCTCTCTTCTCTTGTAAGAGCTTCCTAGAAGGTTTCCTTCTTCTACTCTGAACCCCTCAGTCTGGTCCTCACAGCAGCCAAGTGATCTTTTCAAAATGCAACAATGATCATTCTCATTCTAATGCCTAAAACCCTTTGGTGGCTTTCCATTGTTTTTGGAGTTAAGAATGAAATCCTGATTAAGCCTGTGAGTGCTGTAGGCCTAGCACTTGCTTTTCTCCCTTGCTCTCATTTGTTTCCCAGCCACCTTGACCTTCTGGCGTGAGGATGCCTGATACAGGGATTTTGCAAAGGCTGTTCACTCATAAGTACTTCCTCTTCATTTACTTCTGCTGATTTTTTTCTCATTACCTCCTTGTCATTTTTTTTTTTTTTTTTCCAGATCACAGCTCAGGTCTCACTGACTTAGGAAACACTCCTCCCTGTCCAGGTGAAATATATTTGTTAGAGGCTCTAGTAGAATCATGTTCCTTCCTTCCTGAGTATGTCTCTCAAAAATAATTACATACTTATATATGATTATGTGATCATTATTTGTCTCTCCCACTTGTTTGCAAGCTCCAAGAGGGTAGAATCTAGTACCTAGCAAAGAGCATGGGGCATAGTAATATTCAGTAGGTATTTTATGATTAAATGATTGAGTAACACGAATTAATATACACCTCTTAGATGATCCATTTTCTAGATACTCTAGAAGGCATTTTATTTAAAGAAAGGATAGGGGACTGCATTTTCCTAGTATTAGTCTAGTATTAGTCTGGCTTTAAATTAACACTATATTCTCCACCCACATTGGTAAGAGGATTACACTGAAAAGCTAGAAATCCCCCTGATTTCCCTCACATATTACCTGGGGCTAGAGGTATATCAATCATGTGTATTGGCTTTCTCAAGGTAGCTCAGGACCCACATAAGCCATAAGACATGATGTTGTCAATTGTTGTCTCAATGTCTGAGACAGGACTGAGAACATAGTAAGGAAAAAATTAGTACTTCAAAGTCAATCTCAAAATTCTAGAAAATGCAAGCTAATCTATAGTATCAAAAAGCAAATCAGTAGTTGACTATGGCTAGAACAGGGAGTGGTGAAACGGAGGAATGAATTACAAATGACAAGAGAAAACTTTGGGCGGTAATGCATATATTCATTATCTTGATTGTGGTGGTGGTTTTGTGGGTATATGCATATGTAAAAACTCTTCAAATTGTGTACTTTAAATATGTGCAGTTTATTATACATCAATTATGCCTCAGTAAAGTTACAAAAAGTTACTCATACACTGTGAGATACAGATCTAAGCTAATTTTTGTCAATACAATGTCAATTGGGGCCTTTAAGAGAATTGCTACATTTTGAAGATTTTTTGACAATATCCATCATAATTTTTAAAAATGTCCTCTGTCATTTCTAATTCTATTGATTTGAGTCTTCTCCCTTTCTCTCTTGATGAGCCTGGCTAATGGTTTATCAATTTTTTTTATCTTCTCAAAGAACCAGCTTTTAGTTTTATTGATCTTTGCTATCATTTCCTTCATTTCTTTTTCATTTATTTCTGGTCTGACCTTTATTATTTCTTTCTTTCTGCTAACTTTGGGATTCTTTTGTTCTTCTTTCTCTAATTGCTTTAGGTGTAAGGTTAGGTTGTTTATTTGAGATGTTTCTTATTTCTTGAGGTAGGATTGTATTGCTATAAACTTCCCTCTTAGAACTGCTTTTGCTGCATCCCATAGGTTTTGGGTTGTCGTGTATTCATTGTCATTTGTTTCTAGGTATTTTTTGATTTCCTCTTTGGTTTCTTCAGTGATCTCTTGGTTATTTAGTAGTGCATTGTTTAGCCTCCATGTGTTTGCATTTTTTACAGATTTTTTCCTGTAATTGTTATCTAGTCTCATAGCATTGTGGTCGGAAAAGATACTTGGGTGGGATAGGGAGGGTGGGAGGAAGACGCAAGAGGGAGGAGATATGGGGGATATATGTATATGTATAGCTGATTCACTTTGTTATAAAAGCAGAAATTAACACACCATTGTAAAGCAATTATACTCCAATAAAGATGTTTAAAATAAATAAATAAAAAATAAAATAAAATACTACTACCCCCCCAAAATAATAATAATAATAAAAATGTCCTTTGATCTAGCAATTCAGTTTTTAGAAGTCTTTTATAAAGAAATAAAAAATAAGTGCATGTGTTTATACGTATAAGGATGGTTATGGCAACATCCTATAAGAGCTGAAAAAGTAGAAAAAATTGTATTATGAATGCCCATCAATAGGGAAATTATAATGTTTTAAATTTTGAGCTATCAGGTAGCCTTTAAAAGATTTGTATCTACTTATCTGAAGTAAATAAAATGAGATATTGTTAAATAAGAAGGGCAAACTGCAGAATAGAGGGCACACACAGATCTCCCTCTACATTTGTATGTATATTTGGATGGACAGGAGAATGGAGTCAATATTGGTCGCTAGAAAGGCTGATTTGGGGATAATGGTGTTTGAGTGGGAGGTGATTAACTTTTAAAATGTATACATTTTCCCACTTTCCCCATCATTTTTCCCCTTAGGGTAAGCATATGCTACTTTAATCATTTTTGAAGAGGAATTTTAAATAAAACATCTTGTCAATTAATACACATTAGACAGTAAGTTCCCCTCCCTCTCAAAATAAAAACAAAAACAACAGAAGGAAATCCTATCACAAACTTAAAAAGCAGTGAAGTAAAAACCAAGGGCTTTAGGCTCACACAGAATTTTCTTCAAGTTCAGGCTCCAGCGGTAGTGATGTGAGTGATCTTGGGATGTTTCCTTAAACTTTCAGGTTCTCAATTGCATTATTTCAAAAGGGAATGCTAATATCTAATTTTTGCACTTCAAGTGAGGATTAAATGAGGCAACATTTCTGAAGGTCCAAGTATGGGTAATGTCCCAACAATATCTATTGTTTTACCAACTTAGCTAGCTTTTGAAGAGCCACCATTGAATGTCAAGCATTGTCACAGTCTGAGCTTTAATTTAAGTTGTCCCCTGTGGTTGAATTACCCTTCCTCCACTTTCTCTGTGTCTCCAAATCCTTTCTCATCTATCAAGATACAGCTCGAATATTATTACCACGGAGAAGTCTTCCCAGAGTTTCCAAGGGAGCATTAATGGCTGTCCCGGTTTGTATGCTACTATGTCTGTGCCTCTGTTACACAAGATCATGCTGAGTGTGGTTACTTGATTATGTGCTCATATCTTCTGCATCAAGGTTGTGCGCTATTTGAAGGCAAGAACCACAGAATGTCCAACTTTGCATCCTTACTATCTTGTCCTTAAGTAGAAATATTATGATTTTAATTTCTTTGCTTAACACAGAGCACAATAAATATTTATTGACCAGTTATTCTCTGACAGATACTGTTCTAATTGCTCACTATAGTTCCATGAATATTGAACAAAAGAGGTAAAATTATTGCCTCATAGAGCTTATAGTCTATTAGGGGTGCAGAAAAAGGAACAAAATAAATGAAGAAGTTTTAAATTGTGTTAAAAGATGAGCACTATGGAGGAAAATACAGCAGCCCAAAGGGATAAGAAACGGTGGGCCCAGAAAGTGCAATTTTAAGCAGAGTACCCAACAAAGGTCTCACTGAAAAGGTGATCTCAAAGATAAGATTTAAAGAACTGAGGGAGCAAGCCAGCAAGCCAGTGGCTGTCTTGGGGAAGGGTATTTTAGGCAAAAAATAGAATAAATGCAAGGCTCTGAGGAAAAAACATTCCTGGAGTGTTAGAGAACAGCAAGGATCCCAGATGGCTACAGTGGAGATAGCAAAAGAATGAGTGGCAGTAGAAGAAATGTGATGTGGGTAGCTCAGGGAGGTTCTCAGCCACCATTGTAAGAAAATTTTAAAATTTAGCTTTTGTTCAGAATGAGATGGGAAGTAGCAGAAGGAACTTATACAATTTGAATTATATTTTAATAGAAGTACTCTTTCTGCTCAGCATCTCTGTAAAGTGCAGGAGGTAAATTCCCTCAAGTGCTGATGTCATGGTAGGGACTTTGGGATAGGGGACAGAGCGATGCAGTGGACTGTGTCCTCAGGGTGTCACAGGACAGCAGAGTTGTGTTGGAGGTTAGACCAACCTCCCACTCAGCCTCCATCAGCTCTCATATCTTAGGCATGATGTCAATTACCTTCCCTGAGCCTCAGTTTCCTAGGCTGTCATGTGAAGAAAATAATGCTTGACCAGGTTACTTCAATTGTACTGCAATTAAAGGTTACAGTGAGATAATAGTGTGAAGGGACCATAAAAACAAAACAAAACAAAACAAAAACACCATGAAGGTGTGAGAGATTCATCTTCAAAAACAGGTGTTCCTGCTGGCTGCAGAGAGGGGTCTTATTGGAGGGTGGGAAGAGAAGTAACATGCATTGTAAAGAAATTGGGAAGGGCTTCCCTGGTGGCGCAGTGGTTGAGAATCTGCCTGCCGGTGCAGGGAACACGGGTTCGGGCCCTGGTCTGGGAGGATCCCACATGCCGCGGAGTGGCTGGGCCCGTGAGCCACAACTGCTGAGCCTGCGCGTCTGGAGCCTGTGCTCCGCAACGGGAGAGGCCGCGATAGTGAGAGACCCGCGCACCGCGATGAAGAGTGGCCCCCGCTTGCCGCAACTAGAGGAAGCCCTCGCACAGAAACGAAGACCCAACACAGCCATAAAGAAAGAAAGAAAGAAAGAAAGAAAGAAAGAAAGAAAGAAAGAAAGAAAGAAAGAAAGAAAGAAAGAAAGAAAGAAAGAAAGAAAGAAATTGGGAAATCTTCAAAATCTCTATAGGTTGCTGGAGATCTTAGACAGGTATTTCTTTGTAGTGCGCAAAATCCAGTACTGATTCGGTACCTGCTTTTTTTGTTGTTGTTGCTTGTTTTGTTGTGTTGTGTTTTGCTATTTTACCAACGTGAAAGAGAGATTTCAAATTGTACAACAAACAGGTGAAGATAAAGACAAAGCTCTGATAGGGCATGTCTCTCTCACATAGGGAGTACACCGATTCTTTTACTTATAGTAAATATATTTCCCAAGCACAAGTTAGGCACTCAGAATATGAAGAAGGATTCTTGGGTCACATTTGTTGGGAAGAAGCAGTCTGCATGTCAGATACTGAATATCATAGAAATCTTAGGTAACTTTGATTAAGAGGATGTGATGTTTAAATTTAGCACAGTATTGAAATGATCAACAAAAAGAAAAGGTAACCTATGGAATAGGAGACAATATGTGCAAATCACATATCTGGTAAGGAATTAACTTCCAAAATATATAAGGAGCTCATACTGATCAATAGCAAAAGCAAATATTTTTTAAAAAAAATAGGAAAAAGACCTAAAAAAACCTGAATAGACATTTTTCCAAAGAAGACATAAAAATGGCTGACAGGTATATGAAAAGGTGCTCAACATCACTAATCACTAGGAAAATACAAAACAAGGCCATGATGAGATATGACCTCACACCTGTTACAATGGCTATGATCAAAGTACGAGAGATAACAAGTGCTGACAAGGGTGTGGAGAAAAGGGAACACTTGTGCACTGTTGGTGGGAATGTAAATTGGTGTAGCCATAAAGAAAAACAGTATGGGGGTTCCTCAAAAAAATAAAAATAGAACTACCATATGATCCAGCAATCCTACTTCTGGTTATATATCCAAGGGAAATAAAAACACTATCTCGAAGAGATATCTGTACCTCCACATTCATTGCAGCATTAATTACAATAAACAAGACATGGAAACAACCTATGTCTGTCAATGGATGAATGTGGTATATATACATATATAATGGAATGTTGTTCAACCTTAAAAAAGAAGGAAATCCTGCCACTTGCAACAATATAGATGAATTATGAGGATGTTATGCTAAGTGAAGTAAGTTAGACAAAGAAAGCCAAATATTGTATGACCTCATTTATATATGAAATCTTAAAAAATAAATGGAAGTCATTGAAGTCGAGAGTAGATTGGTGGTTGCCAGGGGCAGAGGAGGTGGTGGGAGAAATGGGTGAAGCTGGCCAAAGGGTTCAAACTTCCAGTTATAAGATCAATAAGTTGGAGATCTAATATACAACATGGTGACTGTAGTTAATAATACTGTATTGTGTACTTGACAGTTGCTAACAAAGTAGATCTTAAAAGTTCTCACTACAAAACAAAAAAAACAAAAAGGTAACCATGTGAGGTGACGGATGTGTTAACTAACCTTGTTGTGGGAATCATTTTGCAATATATATGTATATCAAATCATCACGTTGTACGTCTTAAATTTCCACAATGTTATATGTCTATTATATTTCAATGAAGTTGGGGATAAAAAGAAACTGGAGGTCTCTGGAAAATTAGAGGGTGGATTATCTAAATTTATTGTAGAAAGTAATATATATTTTTCAATATTTAGTACAAATTCGCTCTTTGTTTAGCTATCTGCATTATTAAAGTCTCTTTGTGTTGCATGCAAACCTATCCTGGCTTAGTATAAATAGGAAGACAACAAACAAAAGATTTATTGGATTGACACAGCAGACGCAGAGGAGGTTGACTCGGATGTCTGGTGGGGTGGAGCAGATACAGACTATGCAGATGGGATCCGTGTGGCTGACAGGGTCTTGGTGCTCTGGCCGAGTGTCAGGCCTGAGCCTCTGAGGTGGGAGAGCCGAGTTCAGGACATTGGTCCACCAGAGACCTCCTGGCCCCATGTAATATCAAATGGTGAAAGCTGTTCCAGAGAGCTCCATCTCAATGCTAAGACCCAGCTACACTCAACGACCAGCAAGCTACAGTGCTGGACACCCTATGCCAAACAACTAGCAAGACAGGAACACAACCACACCCATTAGCAGAGAAGCTGTCTAAAATCATAATAAGGTCACAGACACCCCAAAACACACCACCGGGTGCGGTCCTGCTCACCAAAAAGACAAGATCCAGCCTCATCCTCCAGAACAAAGGCACCAGTCCCTTCCACCAGGAAACCAACACAACCCCCTGAACCAACCTTATCCACTGGGGGCAGACACCAAAAACAACAGGAACTATGAACCTGCAGCCTGTGAAAAGGAGACCCCAAACACAGTAAGTTAAGCAAAATTAGAAGACAGAGAAATACACAGCAGATGAAGGAGCAAGGTAAAAACCCACCAGACCAAACAAATGAAGAGGAAATAGGCAGTCTACCTAAAAAAGAATTGAGTAATGAGAGTAAAGATAATCCAAAACCTTGGAAATAGAATGGAGAAAATACAAGAAACAATTAACAAGGACCTAGAAGAACTAAAGAGAAAACAAACAATGATGAACAGCACAATAAATGAAACTGAAAATTCTCTAGAAGGGATCAATAGCAGAATAACTGAGGCAGAGAACAGAGAAGTGACCTAGAAGATAAAATAATGGAAATAACTACCACAGAGTAGAATAAAGAAAAAAAAATGAAAAGAATTGAGGACAGTCTCAGAGACATCTGGGACAACATTAAAAGCACCAATATTCGAATAATAGGGGTCTCAGAAGAAGAAGAGAAAGAAAAAGGGACTGAGAAAATATTTGAAGAGATTTTAGTTGAAAACTTCCCTAATATGGGAAAGGAAAGAGTCAATCAAATCCAGGAAACACAGAGAGTCCCATACAGGATAAATCCAAGGAGAAACATGCCAAAACACATATTAAGCAAACTATCAAAAATTACATACAAAGAAAAAATATTAAAAGCAGCAAGGGAAAAGCAACAAATCACATACAAGGGAATCCCCATAAGGTTAACAGCTGATCTTTCAGCAGAAACTCTGCAAGCCAGAAGGGAGTGGCAGGACATATTTAAAGTGATGAAAGGGAAAAACCTACAACCAAGATTACTCTACCGAACAAGGATGTCATTCAGATTAGACGGAAAAATTAAAACCTTTACAGACAAGCAAACGCTAAGAGAATCCAGCACCACCAAGCCAGCTTTACAACAAATGCTAAAGGAACTTCTCTAGGCAGGAAATACTAGAGAAGGAAAAGACCTACAATAACAAACCCAAAACAATTAAGAAAATGGTCATAGGAACATACATATCGATAACTACCTTAAATGTAAATGGATTAAATGCTCCAACCAAAAGACATAGACTGCCTGAATGGATACAAAAACAAGACCCATATATATGTTGTCTACAAGAGACCCACTTCAGGCCTAGGGACACATACAGACTGAAAGTGAGGGGTTGGAAAAAGATATTCCATGCAAATGGAAATCAAAAGAAAGCAGGAGTAACAATTCTCATATCAGACAAAATAGACTTTAAAATAAAGACTATTACAGGAGGCAAAGAGGGACACTACATAATGATCAAGGGATCAATCCAAGAAGAAGATATAACAGTTGTAAATATTTATGCACCCAACATAGGATCACCTCAATGCCTGAGGTAAATGCTAACAGCCATAAAATGAGAAATCGACAGTACCACAATAATAGTAGGGGATTTTAACACCCCACTTTAACCAATGGACAGATCATCCAAAATGCAAATAAATAAGGAAACACAAGCCTTAAATGATACATTAAACAAGATGGACTTAATTGATATTTATAGGACATTCCATCCAAAAAGAACAGAATACACTTTCTTCTCAAGTGCTCATGGAACATTCTCTAGGATAGAACATATCTTGGGTAACAAATCAAGCTTTACTAAATTTAAGAAAATTGAAATCGTACCAAGTACATTTTCCAACCACAGCACTATGAGACTAGATATCAATTACAGGAAAAAATCTGTAACAAATACAAACACATGGAGGCTAAACAATACACTACTAAATAACCAAGAGATCACTAAGGAAATCAAAGAGGTAATCAAAAAATACCTAGAAACAAATGACAATGAAAACACGGCGACCCAAAACCCATGGGATGCAGCCAAAGCAGTTCTAAGGGGGAAGTTTATAGCAATACAATCCTACCTCAAGAAACAAGAAACATCTCAAATAAAAAAACTAACCTTACACCTAAATCAGTTAGAGAAAGAAGAACAAAAAACCCCCAAAGTTAGCAGAAGGAAAGAAATCATAAAGATCAGATCAGAAATAAATGAAAAAGAAATGAAGGAAATGATAGCAAAGACTAATATAACTAAAAGCTGTGTCTAGAGAAGTTAACAAAATTGATAAAGCATTAGCCAGACTCATCAAGAAAAATAGGGAGAAGATTCAAATCAATAGAATTAGAAATGAAAATGGAGAAGTAACAACTGACACTGCAGAGATACAAAGGATCATGAGAGATTACCACAAGCAACTCTATACCAATAAAATGGACAGCCTGGAAGAAATGGAAAAATTCTTAGAAAAGCACAACCTTCCACAACTGAACCAGGAAGAAACAGAAATATAAAGACAAATTACAAGCACTGAAATTGAAACTGTGATTAAAAATCTTCCAACAAACAAAAGCCCAGGACCCGATGGCTTCATAGGCGAATTCTATGAAACATTTAGAGAAGAGCTAACACCTATCCTTCTCAAACTCTTCCAAAATATAGCAGAGGGAGGAACACTCCCAAACTCATTCTACAAGGCCACCATCCACTGATAACAAAATCAGACAATGATGTCACAAAAAAAGAAAACTACAGGCCAATGTCACTGATGAACATAGATGCAAAAATCCTCAACAAAATACTTGCAAACAGAATCCACAACACATTAAAAGGATCATACACCATGATCAAGTGGGGTTTATCCCAGGAATGCAAGGATTCTTCAATATATGCAAATCAATCAATGTGATACACCATATTAACAAATAGAAGGATAAAAACCATATGATAATCTCAACAGATGCAGAAAAACATTTTGACAAAATTTAACACCTATTTATGATAAAAATCCTCCAGAAAGTAGACATAGAGAGAACTTACCTCAACATAATAAAGGCCATATATGACAAACCCAAAGCCAACATCATTCTCAATGGTGAACAACTGAAACCATTTCCACTAAGATCGGGAACAAGACAAGGTTGCCCCGTCTCACCACTATTATTCAACATAGTTTTGGAAGTTTTAGCCACAGCAATCAGAGAAGAAAAAGAAATAAAAGGACTACAAATCAGAAAAGAAAAAGTAAAACTGTCACTGTTTGCAAATGACATGATACTATACATAGAGAATCCTAAATATGCTACCAGAAAACTACTAGAGCTAATCAGTGAATTTGGTAAAGTAGCAGGATACAAAATTAATGCACAGAAATCTTTTGCATTCCTATACATTAATGATGAAAAATCTGAAAGAGAAATTAAGGAAACACTCCCATTTACCATTGCCAGAAAAAGAATAAAATCCCTAGGAATAAACCTACTTAAGAAGACAAAAGACCTTTATGCAGAAAACCATAGGACACTGATGAAAGAAATTAAAGATGATACAAACAGATGGAGAGATACACCATGTTCTTGGATTGGAAGAATCAACATTGTGAAAATGACTATACTACCCAAAGCAATCTACAGATTCAATGTAATCCCTATGAAACTACCAATGGCATTTTTCACAGAGCTAGAACAAAAAATTGCGCAATTTGTATGGAAACACAAAAGACCCCCCAAAACGAAAGCAATCTTGAGAAAGAAAAACGGAGCTGGAGGAATCAGGCTCTCTGACTTCAGACTATACTTCAAAGCTACAGTAATCATGACAGTATGGTACTGGCACAAAATCAGAAATATAGATCAATGGAACAGGATAGAAAGCCCAGAGATAAAGCCACGCACATATGGTCACCTTATCTTTGATAAAGGAGGCAAGAATATACAATGGAGAAAAGACAGCCTCTTCAATAAGTGGTGCTGAGAAAACTGGACAGCTACATGTAAAAGAATGAAATTAGAACACTCCCTAACACCATACCCCAAAATAAACTCAGAATGGATTAAAGACCTAAATGTAAGGCCATATACTATAAAACTCTTAGAGGAAAACATATGCAGAACACTCTATGACATAAATCACAGCAAGATCCTTTTTGACCCACCTCCTGGAGAAATGGAAATGAAAACAAAAATAAACAAATGGGACCTAATGAAACATAAGCTTTTGCACAGCAGAGGAAACCATAAACAAGAAAAAGAGACAACCCTCAGAATGGGAGAATATATTTGCAAATGAAGCAACTGACAAAGGATTAATCTCCAAAATATGCAAGTAACTCATGCAGCTCAATATCAAAAAAAAACCAAATAACCCAATCCTAATATGGGCAGAATACCTAAATAGACATTTCTCCAAAGAAGATATACAGATTGCCAACAAACACATGAAAGGATGCTCAACATCATTAATCATTAGAGAAATGCAAATCAAAACTACAATGAGCTATCACCTCACACCAGTCAGAATGGCCATCATCAAAAAATCGGCAAACAATAAATGCTGGAGAGGGTGTGGAGAAAAGGGAACCCTTTTGCACTGTTGGTGGAATGTAAATTGATACAGCCACTATGGAGAACAGTATGGAGGTTCCTTAAAAAACTAAAAGTAGAACTACCATACGACTCAGCAATCCCACTACTGGGCATATACCCTGAGAAAACCATAATTCAAAAAGAGTCATGTACCACAATGTTCATTGCAGCTCTATTTACAATAGCCAGGACATGGAAGCAACCTAAGTGTCCATCGACAGATGAATGGGTAAAGAAGATGTGGCACATATATACAATGGAATATTACTCAGCCATAAAAAGAAACAAAATTGAGTTATTTGTAGTGAGGTGGATGGACCTAGAGTCTGTCATACAGAGTGAAGTAAGTCAGAAAGAGGAAAACAAATACTGTATGCTAACACATTATATGGAATCTAAACAACAAAAAAGAAAGGTTCTGAATAACCTAGGGGCAGGACAGGAATAGACTAAAGATGCAGATGTAGAGAATGGACTTGAGGACACAGGGAGGGGGAAGGGTAAGCTGGGACGAAGTGAGAGAGTGGCATGGACATGTATATACTACCAAATGTAAAATAGATAGCTAGTGGGAAGCAGCCACATAGCACAGAGAGATCAGCTCGGTGCTTTGTGACCACCTAGAGGGGTGGGATAGGGTGAGTGGGAGGGAGATGCAAGAGGGAGGGGATAAGGGGATATATGTATACGTACAGCTGATTCACTTTGTTATACAGCAGAAACTAACACACCGTTGTACAGCAATTATACTCCGATAAAGATGTTAAAAAGAAAAAGGTTTATTGAAAATACACTGGAGTTGCTTTCAGAGTCAGAGTGCTTGGGAAGAACAGGAATCCAGGACAGAAGCACATAGTTTTTTTTAAAAAATATCTTTATTTTAGTGTAATTACTTTACAATGTTGTGTTAGTTTCTGTCGTACAACAATGTGAATCAGCTATAAGTATACATATATCCCCATATCCCCTCCCTCTTGAGCTTCCCTCCCATCTAGACTAGAGTGCTACCATAATTGTCATTGTGCTTTATGGTTTCAGTCTTGTCTTACTGTCCACATTAAATAATTCTGGGAGAATCTTCTTGGCTCAGCTGGGTCAGGTTTGACAATGGTTCAATCCTTTATGACCAAGTGGGCAAGAACCACACCAATTGCCACTGAGGACCCACATCTGTGTAACAAGTGGTAGAAGAAATGAAAGAACTGCACTAGACTTGTCAAGGACTCTTCCATCCACCATTTTCAAATGTCTTCAAGGGCACTCTGCTATTCTATGAGAATAATAAAAACTGTGGAACAGCAATACCTTGTTAATTTTTTTTTTTATAGGTCGGTTTTTACTAGCCCAGGAGTGTAGGCTCAGATTTTTTGAAAGACTTTTCCAAAAAGGATTTATGAAACTTTTAACTCTGAAACCTCATGCATTTTTAGGGGTTAATGGGTTTTTCTTTGGAGTCAGGTTCAAATCTTCTTTCTGTTGTTTACTGGTTCTGTGACTTTGGCCTTATGTTATCTGAAATTTAGTTTTCTTAATTTGATATGTTCTTCAGTTATTCTGGATAATAATAATTTTTATATATTTCATATTTTTTGCATCATTAAAAACTTTAAACATGCTTCAGGAAAAATTACTTCCACCAACAAAAATCTTAATGAAGTAGGATATGTGTCCCCAAAGAGGACACATTTATTTTGACTTCTAGAAGCAAAAATGCAAAGTCAGGATGTTCAAAAGAAGCTGTCTTTGGTTGAAGCCAGGACCTGAATCCTGAGAACTTGCTGGGAGCTGCTTTGAGGCCTCTGTCCTGGAGGACTTGTGAAACAAAAGAACTGGAAAAGCAGGATTCAGCTGCCCTTGCCTTATTCTGGAGCCATGCAGGTATGTCCTTAGAAACACAAACCTTAGAAACACAAACCAGAGACAGGGAAACAATTACCAGCTAAAGAGGGCTTAAAGACTTAAGAAAAATACAAAGATATTTTAATCTTTTCTTTAACATTTTTATTTCTCTCCACTTTAGAACTTGAAATGATTTATAATGAAATCAACTATAATATATATTTGAAGAAACAAGCAACAACAACAAAAATGAAAAGGCAAGAATCAACAACAGGGATGAAGGGAGAATGCACATATGTTTACTGGGGTAAATTGGGTCATCAGTTTCTCTTTGAGTTTCTGGATAGACAGGAAAAGTAAATAAATGAAATAAACCAAGCTACATAAATCTTATAACCAGAAATGAGGAAGCAGTCCTGAGGGAAGGAAATTTTTTTTTCTTGCTCTAAATTCTAAAAGAAATATTTCCCATCAGACTTCATGGGGTGGATATTGAGTGATGTCATGCCCATCTGCAATTTTACTCATTAGTTACTTGAGGATTTCCTATTAAATTTATTTATTCCTAGCTCCCTCCCTAGGAAGTTCTGACTCAGCAGGTCTAAACATGTCATCTAGTGTGTCCAAGTATATTATGTTCTTAATTTTAAAAATGTACATAGATATTAAGTATCCACAAAGTGCTTTCCCATCTTTTACTTCTTTCATAATCTTGGTGAGGTTCATTGGATTCTTATTTTAACACAAGAAAGGTAATTTATACTTTAAGATGTCAAATGACTTAAGACACTGGGAGACTTGAATCCCCATGATTTCAAGTGATGCAGGACATTAGGAGTTAAGATTGTAAGTTTATTAACATAAGGAAATCATATCAATGTGATTGAGCTGAGGTTGGGAGAATCTCAGATTAATTAGGTGTCCAATTATTGGATGATTAGTTTTTGAGGACTTGCCCTTTTCTGCTCATCATCTGAGATTGCATGCAGAAATTCACCTTCTTTGTGAAGCCCTCTTAATGCCCACCCTTTCCTCCAGGGCTTCCTTTTTATATTCTTTCTCCAAGGCATGCCCACGGCACTTGTACATAGAACTACATTATTTTCCTGCACAATCCTGGGGTGCACTCTGCTAGGTGATAGTCCAAACCATAAACTTGTTAATCATGAGACAGTGTTATTCATCTTGGTAGCATTGGCAGAATCTGACACATAGTACGCATGGGTTAAATAAGCATTAAAGGACTATGTAAGAAAGAGGCATATGTCGTAGGAGAAAAATGGGATATCTACATATGTATCTATTTATCTACCTATCTTAATTTAGGAAATACCTAAAACTTTGGCCAAATTTTCTATACTGGGGAAATAGGCATTGCTGTGAATCACTAATTCTAAAGTCATGATTTGCTTTTGATTAGATGAGGCACTTATCATACAAATGCAACTTTTAAAACTATTTATTAAATGAAAAGTCACTGGAGTTTGGAGAGACAGCCTTGATCAAACCATCCAAAATTTAATATCTGCCTTAGAGGCGTCTTTCTCTCTAGTCCATTTGGTTTATATCCCTAGACAGAGCCATTCCTCTCTGCCCATTAGGGCATCTACAGTTGGTTCGTGAATCCACTCAAAGTTTTTTTATATGCAGTTAAAAAGTTTCCGACATTAAGGTCTGGAACAATTAAGTTCCAAACGTTTTAAATATTAATAAGGAGTAAAGTGAGGCTCAAGGAGACCAACTGACCTCCCCATGGTCACACAACCAATAAGAGGCCAAGCTAGAAGCTGAACTTACATCTTCTCTATGGCTTTTGCTCTTTCTAAAATTTCATGTTGCCTTGCTTATTGGACTGTCTCATACATTGAACCTCTAGGGTGGCACTCCAAAGATTCAGGGTGTGAGCACCAATGAGCCTGAATGAAGGCAAAAGGTTAGGATACCTGCAACAAGAGGTAGGCTGTTCCCTGAGAAGATGGGAATGGGAAGATGCAAACACAGGTGAGTGTTTTTAGAAGCTTAGCTGTCTTTGGGGTGAGATTCAGGCGTGTCTGCGTTGGGCACACCTTGATTCCAATGCGCAAGTCTGATTTCCATCCTTAGAAGCTTAAGGAAAAGGGTGGGCTAAGTTCTAGGGTAATATGATAGTAGCTTTCTAAGCTCACGCCAGTCACTCCCTTGTTATGAAATGAAGCCAGTAGGGAAAAAGTTGGGAAAGGCCATGATTCCTGGAGATGCATATAAGGTAATTCAACTAACCAAAGGGGTAGGGTTTTATTTCTATGGGCACCTCGAGGTATGTCTAAGATCACACAGCTTAATCACTATTCTCTACTGCCTCTTCCTACACTATTCGCTGTTCAGCAGCTCTATTGCTGAGTGATAGAGCACAGACTGGAATCAGGCTGTTTGAATTCAGATCCACCTCCTCCCTTATTAACTTGGCCACATTAATTAAGCTCCCTGACACTTGGTTTCATTATTTATAAAATCTAAGAATAACAATACATATTTTTCATAGGGAATGTTAGATAGAATTAAATTAGGTACTACATATAAAGCATTTAGCTTACTGCCTAAAACAGAAGTACTGGGCTTCCCTGGTGGCGCAGTGGTTAGGAATCCGCCTGCCAATGCAGGGGACACGGGTTCCTGCCCCGGTCCGGGAAGATCCCACGTGCCACGGAGTGGCTGGGCCCGTGAGCCACAACTACTGAGCCTGCGCGTCTGGAGCCTGTGCTCCGCAACAAGAGAGGCCGCGATAGTGAGAGGCCCGCGCACCGCGATGAAGAGTGGCCCCCGCTTGCCGCAACTAGAGAAAGCCCTCGCACAGAAACGAAGACCCAACACAGCCATAAAAATAAATAAAGTAATTAATTAATTAATTTAAAAAAAAAACAGAAGTACTAATTTCATGCTAGCTACTTATAGAATTACTTTCTCAAGTCTAACATTTCTATATTTATATTTCGATAGCCATTCTCAGGAGAGAACTGGATAAGGAAACAGCAGGTATCTCTGAGGACTCAAACCAGACTATTTGCACATAAATCTAACTGCAGGATTAGAGAGCTTACTAGTCCTTTCTCCTGGAATTAGGTTCAGTAAATCTCACTCTTCTCATGAGTAGCTAATTGCCTGTTTACCTGGGTCTTTAGATTTTAGTGCATATAAGCCCCTCCTTTCATAGGCGGAACTTGCACAAGTCAAGTTCCAAGCAGGGTTGTGACAGGACCGGATCTCCTCACTTCCAGTGCTTACTTGTTTCACCCCACAACTGTGCTTCTTCTCTTAAGAGAATCTTATTAAGTCAGTGACTTTGAGATGATAAAAATACATCTACTTAAAATCAATTTTAAAAAAAACGACTGCAAGAATAAAGCAAAAACACACACAAAAAATACCCCTTTTCTGCTTATGGGTAAATATGGGTGCCCAAATTTATTAAGTAAATCAGACAGACGCTTTTTCCTTTGCTCAATATACTATTTTTTGGTTGTAAGTTTTTAGGTTAAAATCACCTGGTTGAAGTCACTTTGATGAATGTTCTTCTTCTTGTTTATCTTCTTGTTTATCATCACATTCCATAAATCCTCTTAAAAAAAAGAGAGAGAAAAAAATGAATTATGATTTAGACTGATCAGGAATGTTAGAATCATCACTAAGTTATCTTATAATATTTGAGCAATACTTTTCTTACTACCTTACAGTCGTAAGGTCTAAGATTTCCATAATAGTTCAAATTTGACAAGCCATTATGCATAACTATCTCTTTAAATCTGCCAACAAATCTATTAGTTTGGTGTCTATTCCTATATAAACTCTATACAGACAGATATTTTGATATATTTGTTTCATAATATATCCCCAGCACCTAGAACAGTGCCTAGCATATAGTATGAATTAATAAATATTTGTTGGACGGATAAGTGAATGAATTTTAATCATTTTACATATGAAAAAAACCTCTGAAGCTCAAAGAGATTAAAAACCTGTCCAAGTCACATGGCTGGTAAATTGCAAAGCAAAGTCTAAAACTTAGGTCTCCAGAAGCATGAATTAATGCCAGAGGCCATTCCACTGTTTAAGGATTGGGTGTGGGGTAGCTGCTGAGAAGGTAAGAGATGAGTAAATTATGGTCCAGCATTTATTATGTGCTTGACACAGTATTTAGGCATCGGATACATAGGAGTAAATAAAGCAAATTTTCTATCTTTATGAAGTTCCATATTTTTGCAATTCTCTCTTTCTAATCAAATCTCATTGAGTCCGTTACGACCCAAATTTCTTCTCACCTTTGCCATAAACTCTCCCCTAAGCATCCTGGCCTCAGTGACAGCTCCTTTCCTTAGACATTTACTGTGATGTTTGGCTGACATTTACCTTATTCAGTATTTTAGTTATCATTGCATTTGCTCATGCCATCTTATACAATAAGGACAGCAAATTCTTTGAGGAGAAGGGGCTTACAGTCTAGACTTTTTTCCTTCACAATTCCTGCCCTGACTTTCCTAAGCATGTATTAAGTTCTTAGGAATACTTCTTGCTGGTCTCTTCCCATTTCCCATCCCCTGTTATATTTATGGTCTTTTCTTGGACAGAGTGAGGACAGTTAGATTTGTTCCCTTGAGCAAGGACTGCTGTATCTTTCAACAAAGATCCCTCAAAATGTCTCAGTCAAATTGGGGTATGTGGGCTTTAGATCTGATCTCTAAGCTTCCTTTCCTTATTTAATTAATTCAAAAATTATTTACTAAGTGCCCGATATGACTTATAGGGTACTGTGCTATAGCAATGAGCTAGAGATATCTGATCTCTACTTTCATATAGTTGCATGATTAAAAATAAATTAATCATTTGAGATGCTGATATGTTATAAAGACATAATGACAAGGTAAAGTGATAGAGAATAACCAGGGAATAAAAGAAGTTTGTATTAATAAGAGTGGTTATAGAATCGTTTTCGGAGGAGGTGACTTTTAGATGAGAGGCAGGACAAAGCACTAGCTAGGAGGGAAAAAAGAGCATTTTAGGCAGAAATTAAAGCAAGAGCAGAGAGCCTGAGACAGTTGTAAGTTCCAAGAACAGAAAGAATATCATATACCCAGAATAAAATGAGGGAAAAAGAAAATGGTAGAAGAGGTGCCATTTCTGAACCCAGAGCTGACAACAATTCTTTAGTATTTCAGATAGTCAACTTTCAGAGTTAACAGAGAAAACATGTGCTATTTTATATCTAGGGAATTCCCCAGGGAAGGAATAAAAAGAATTATTATTCTAATTCTTTGCCTTGCTATTGTTGTGATTTATAACAATATGAATTCAACTGGAGTCTAAACTCTACTTTGTACATAATAGGTATTATTCAGTTTTTTCCTTGTTTACACTAACAGTCATGGGAACTCAACAGTTGCAAAAGCAACCACAATACGAAAAATAAAAACACAAAATAAACATCTGTGTTTTAACAGTTTGTTCATGATGATTGTATGCAGAATCATGCCCATTCACATGATAGTAATATATGGATTTAAGCAGATCAAGGGATACAAAATGGCCCCTGATCACTTCTATATAGAAGTGGCTCTTAATCTGTTAGTGGTGATAGACCTTTTTGAGAATCTTATAAAGTCAGAAGCACTTTCCCTAGAAAAATACAAAGATTCACATCTACACAAAAGATGAATACAAATTTAAAGGCTGTGTGGAACTTTAAGGCTCAGCCATGTAACCCAGAGCATCCAATCAAGAGCTCTCAAAATTTGTTGTATATAAGAATCACCTGAAAGCTTGTTATAAAGCTTGTTATAAAGGCATGTTATATAGCCTTGCCCCAGGAAGGTGCAAGATGGGATGAAGGGACCCGCGTTTTGGATAAGTTCTCCAGGCGATTCTGAAGCAGGTAATAGACTGCACTTTGTCAAACTCTGCTTAGGGGGCTGTGAAGGAGAGAGCAGAGCCTCAGAGAGGTGGAGACTGAAAGCACCTAGAAATTCAGAAGAACGAAACAGACCCTGGAGAGCTGAACTTGGGGAGATTAATGTCGGAAGAATGAAGAAAGGGTAAAGTAGATGTAAAAATCAGAGCTATGTAAACTTGGGTAGGATGTATTAGGAGTTGGGCACAGGAGCTTGGAAGCAGGTTGAAAATAATGGGAAGATTCTGGGTTGTGGAATTTGCCATCAAGGCAATCTCTCGTGATCAAAACAAACCCTCATAAGAGAGGTTCTCCAGATTGCCTCTGAGGAGAGAATAGCTACTGTGTCTGCTAACCCTCTTGAATTACTCAAACCAGAAAATAAAGACAGAACTCATCATACTCATGAGCACACCTCTACCCACCACCTTCATCAGCAAATTACTGTGTATGCACTGGGCGGGTCCTTTATTCCTTTAACTTTACAGATTAGCAAACTGAGGCACTCAGGGAGGGAAAGCCTAACTCCAGATCACCCAGTAAATAACACCTGGATAAGTAACACCTGTGTCAAGACCGGAACCTGGCTTTCTGTCCCTTGGTCCGGTGCTCTTCTTCCTTCCTACTTGGTCCTGAAATAAAAAATATTTTATGGAACCCCTTGTTCCATAAATTCCTTGGGAATGTGTTCACCCCAAAAGAGTTAGGGAAATTCATGCAGATGCAAATATATCTTAAGGTAGGCAACAAGTTTCAATTAAAACAATACATTGGCATGCATGCAATTTTGTTTCTCATTCATTTTAATGCAATGTGGTCATTACCAATGGTGAACTGGACAAAAGCAAGGTTTATCTCAGTGCTTACTTGCTCCTTATCATGGAGCAGACGATGAACTCCACCGCATTCTTAATGATCTCCGAGCCCAAGAGGTTTAGGAATTTTGGAAAGGCTGGTTCTAGGCTTTTGCCCGAGTCATCTGGCTTGTCATCTGGCTTGCTATCTGGTTTGTCATCTGAAAAACAGAATGGAATCTCGGAGTGATTCTCAGCAAGAAGAAAGGGAAGTTTCTTTCATTGTAGGGAACACTAGAGCTCTTTATACCCCCTCTCACTAATTATATAGCCTCATATAGTTATATTTATTGCGTATCTAGTGCCTGCCTGGTGATTGTCTTCACGTGCATTATGTCATTTATTCCTGAAACCAAACAGAGCAACAGATATTGATGCTTAGGCAGACATTGGTTCTCTTTCCAGATGAAAAAACTGAAGCTCATGGAGGTTAAGTAACTTGTTCAGAGTTAAAGCAGCTAGTAAATGCCAATGCTGGGACTGAAAGGCAGATTGCTTGGTTTTAATGTATTTTTCTCATGTAATCCCTGGACCTATGGAAATGATAATAAGGAGGATGATATAATAATAGGTAGCGTTTTCTGAGCACATACCTATGACAGGCAATCTACGTGCATTATCTCATTTTATTCTCACAGCAACAGTATGAGGGAGGCAAAGTTATTATCCGAAGTTAAAGGTAAAGAAATGGAAGTTGAGAGAGGTTTAGGAGGGGGTCAAAGTCACAGAGATGGTAAGTGGCAGAATCAGAATTCAATCCCATGTTTGCCTGGTATTAAAATCCAGGTTCTTAAGCACTCTGTGATGAACTGCATAGTCTTTGACAGAAAAGGTATGATCTAACTACAAGTGTGTTATAAGGTTGAAAGTAGTATAATAATGATGACAAGGAGAAATGCTGTCACTTGTACAGCATGTGGTAGTTCTGTAAATAATGATTTTACATCTACTGTGTAAGTTTAAGCTTGACCAATCTTGTGGAGTATGCAGAGCTCACTGGACTCAGAAACTGAGAACATTAAGTGACTTGCAGAAGATCTTACAAATAGCAAGAGAAGATGGTACTGTAACTGCAGGTCTCTTACTTCTGATATTTAGTCAAGTGCCTTTTGGAATGAGGCCAAAGATCCAGAGTGAAGTTGGTGACATGCAAGGTCCCTTGGGGGGGTTTTGGCTTTGCTTAGTGGTCTAAGTGGTTTGGGAGATTAAAAGCAATGCAAGAGCGGCAATTAAAGATATGAACAGCCCCCCCTTTGCACCCTGGTGCCAGGATGAAGTAGGACCTTTGTCTTTTAGTTTTACTGTAGCCTCACAAGTAGTGTTGGCAGATTTGGTAAATAAAATTACAGGATGCCCAGTTAAAGTTGAATTTCAGATAAATAACAATATTTTTTAGTGTAAGAATGACCCATGAAATATTTAGTACATAATTAAACGAAAAAATTATTGTTTATCTGAAATTCAACTTTAGCTGGGTGCCCTGTATTTTATCTGTCAATCCCACCACAAATTTTGACTCAAGAAGTCCCAACTTCTATACAATGTACCCCATTACTCTGAATGAAGGAGATGTAACTAGCTTTTGGTGTGGAGGCTGTCAAATTAGTGAGAAGAGTTGCATTTATATTATATCCTAAAATAGAAAGTCTTAGTAAAAAATATGGCTTTCAATTCTGCAAACATTTATTGTTTACTATGCCACTGCAAAAGATTCAATAGGAGCACTACCAGTCTGGGACCTATAACCAAGATCAATATACTAACCACCAAGTATTCATTTGTTCAGCTGTTGGTTTTTTTCATTCAACAAGTGTTTTTGAGCCTACTATTATGTACATAGCATATGCTGCTAAGAGTTAAGGCAAAAATGGGCATATATGGACCTGACCCTTACATAAAGCACAGGGCAACCACGGTGACCAGAATTGCTTTGTTTTCATTACATGAAGGGGAAGGAAAGAGAAGGTATATATGTGATGCTCAGGTACTAGGATGTGCTTTCATCACATGCCTAATCCGTATTCAGTTCAGTGATAGGATTACAGGAGAGAAAACAGATGCTCAGAGAAATTCTTAAAGTCACACATATAGAAAGTGGCTGAGCCAGGGTTTGAACTTTTATTTTTTTTTAACTTCACAGAGCATGTTCCTCATTTGATATAATACTGCCTTCAAGAAACTGTCCCCTGGAGACATTTACCAGCTGCGAACCAGAAATTCCTTGCATGACAAGTGAGTTCCTTTTTTCTGTGTTCCTATCAGCCTACTTGCATAACAATTTAATTTTATTATTTTTACTTTAACTTTTTATTTTAATATGATGCTAAATGCTAACTTTTCAAAATGCAAGGAGCCCTGGATTGCAGTGTGTGTGAAGATCAAATCCTTGGCTCCAGCCTTTGGATCGCATATATAATGAGAGGTATGAGAGTATGGTGGGTGATGTTTTGGAGTCCTATATACCTGAGTTTGATTCTGTCTTCAGCAAAAAGTTCACCATGTAACTGTATAAACAATATTTAATTACTGTCTCAGTTTCTTATTGTCAAGATGGAAAGATACTTTATTTATGTGTGATGTATATCATATATATGTATGTATATATATGCATATCTGTGTATCTCTATATCTATATTATATAAATCACTTATTGCAGTACCAGGTCTAAGGTGAGCCCACAATAAATGCTCATTGTATTATTATTACTATTGTTAATAATAGTAGCAACAGAATGATTCATAGTAGCTTTCTCCGCTAGTGCTTAAAGATACAAAAATTTTAAAATGCTGCTAAAATATTAAGAACTTTGAAAATGCTGAAAAATAATAAAAATTAAGAAATTTGACATACCAGAAACAAATTATCAAAGCCAATAGTTGAATATTTTCTCCTTTCAGTTAAAATATGGGGTAGCCTTTATTTACATTAACTACCTGATTGAGTTTCTTAGTCAATATAATCATAAAGTTCTGAAAAAACACAGTAATGCTGATATTTATACAGTTTTTATAGTTTACAAAGTGACAAAAGCATGCTCATTTCACCTGGTGCAGTTGGTAATTATCCCATTTTACAGATGAGGAAACTGAGGTTCAAAGCAGTGAACTGATTTAACCAGTTTCAGAATTCATGAGAGACAGACCTGGGACTGGTCTCTAGGATATAAATCTTACTTTTTACTTTACCACGGTGATTACTGTAGAGGTAGATGGGCACAGTAGTCTCTGAGCCCATCCCTGTTGTAGCTTTGTTGGAGCGTCTGCCTGTGGGTTGTGCCAGTGAACAGTGGGTGACGGAGGGTGGGAGTTCTGCCAAGTTACATTTAGAAGAGCTCAGAAAGCTCTGTTACTATTTGTACTGTCTGTGTTTTCTGACCTATCATTCTGATTGGAGACAAGTTAAGAGCTCACTGTCTTCTGTAAACCAAAAATTAATTAATGAGAATTCTGCCTGCTGCCTTTTGGTCCTCTATGTGCTTGGAACAGACATGAAAGAAGTAGATGCTTTAGAATAGAAAGAATCGAAAGACTTGGGTTTCAATCCCAGGTGTGCCACCTCTACCTGTGTCTATGCTCAAGTAACTTTCCCTCTGCAAGCTCAGTTTATTTACCTGCAAAAAGGGAAATGATAAAACGGTGTATGTTTACTTAAAAAGATTATGAGAATCAAATGAGATGATACATGATAACAGTAACAGTTAATATTTATTGGGTGCTTATGATGGACCAGATACTTTTCCAATATGTTTTGTCTCTTTTATTTAATTTTCATGACAACCAGATGAGAAAGTTAACCATTGATATTCCCTTTTAAGTGTGAAGCCCTTAGAGGTTAAAGAGCATGCCTGAAGTTACATTTCTGACTCGTGGTAGAGCGAGACCTAGGAGTCTTATTCCAGACTCTTCGCCTTTGAATATTATTAGTTATAATCATTAAAAAATAAACACCCCCAGCTCTCAAGGAATTTATAATAGTGTCACTATATCACATGAAGATATAAGAAAAAAAATCATTCTAAACTTCATACATTCACTGAGGATAGAGACTGTAACCTAAGCACATTTGAATAAAAGTCCTACTTTCTTTTTGTTAGAAGATCTGTCTCTTGTCTTCCAGTCCAGTGCTCTTTCTGCAGTGCCCAAAGTTCCCCTCTCTCCCCTTTATGTTCTGGATCCGCGCCACTGACGTCCTCCAGTCATGGCTAACTACTGCACAATGCATGTGCTGCGATTGCAGGTACTTACCGGCTTGGCAAGTCAGGATTAAGACAAGCAGTCCCCAAACAATTGTCAGCCGTGGCACTGAGACAGCCATGTTTGTAGCAGTGGGTATCGATGCAGTTAAATTGTTCAGATGCACCTGAAGCCTTGCTCCATTTATAGGGCATTTATAGGTGACATCATCTGCTATGGAATTTAGGTTGTTGCATAAGATATAGACACAACTTGCTTTTGGATCTCTACTAATGAGCCCTGCCCTATCTTTCAAACTAAGAGTTTTACAGATAGGGAAAGAAAAACCCTCCTGGTTTTTCTAATGTGTGTTTATAAATGGCACTGGAATCATTCTTTTGGAGTTAGTTCCACTGCCAGTATTGACAATTAGATGGGGATCAGGCAGAAGTGCTTTTCAGTGCCAAGGAGCAAGCAACAGCAGTTGGTGAGGTGTGCCTACTTGCCTCCCTGTGTGCTCTGCTTCTTTCCCATGCTCTGAGCTAGTATCTTGTCTCCACCTGGCCGTGCCCATTCACACTCCCATGCCGTTACTCATGCCCTTTATTTTGCCTGGGATAGCTTCCCTATTATCTCTCCTTGGCGCATTCCTACTTATTCCTCAGGCTCAGGTTCAAATGCCCCCTTCTCTGCAAAATCTCCATCATGGCCATTCCACCCTACTCCAGATAGTTGCTCCATCACCTGCCATATCACCCTTGACCAGTTGTCTGGGAACTAAGTGCTTTAATAGCTCTCTTCTCCTTTAGCCTATAGATATGTTAAGGGCAGAGTATTTTATTCACTTTTGAATTCTCAAGGAGGCTAATATAGTGCTTGGCATTGGTCTCAGCTTTGACTTTACTTCCTTGGAAAGGTTGTTCTGGTTCTCCCAGGCAGAGCTAGCTGTTCTTCTTATGTACCTGATAGGTACCTGTTTAAATATCTCCACCAGTTGCCCATAGGCTCCTTGAGGGCAAGACTATCTTTGCCGGAGTCGAATGTATATTACTCAAGGACTATTGCAAACATTAAAAAAGAGAAAAAAATAATTAAATTACTGCACTCAGTGTAAAGGAATATTGGGTTTGAGATGTTGTTATATAGCTCAGGTGTAAAATACCCTTCCTTTTGGATACAAACATTCAAGGGGATAAGATTTGGTTGAAGTCTGGATGATACTGGTTATCTTGAGGAATGCTATAATAAAACAGTTACCTGCGATGAGGACTTGGGGTGGTCCCTAAACTTACAGATTGACCAAAACTTATACATTGTGAGTGTCAGAGGGTCCTTTTAATAAATGGAGAAATTAACTGAAGTACAGAAAACAGGGGCTTGTCTGGTGTCACGGGGCCAAGGCTAGGCCCTCTTTCTCCTGGTTTAGCACTCGAAAGCCATCAGGCAGCTCTGCTTGGACCCTTCCAGGCCTCTCCAACCTATCCTCTCAAGAAGACTCTGGGGCTACCCTGGTGGCGCGGTGGTTAAGAATCTGCCTGCCAATGCAGGGGACACGGGTTCGAGCCCTGGTCCGGGAAGATCCCACATGCCACAGAGCAACTAAGCCCGTGTGTCAGAACTACTGAGCCTGAGCTCTAGAGCCCGTGAGCCACAACTACTGAGCCCATGTGCCACAACTACTGAAGCCCGCGCACCTAGAGCCTGTGCTCCACAACAAGAGAAGCCACCGCAGTGAGAAGCCTGCACACCGCAACGAAGAGTAACCCCCGCTCGCCGCAACTAGAGAAAGTCCCCGTGCAGCAAGGAAGACCCAAAGCAACCAAAAATAAATAAAAAGAAAGAAAAAAAAGAAGACTCTGGTCCTGTCTCTCCTATACAAAGCATTGTGATCTGGAGATAGTGTTCACAGTAGGGCGATCTCAGCAAGTTAGATTTGTGCCATCAGGGTCACTGCTTAGGACTGAGCACTGTGCTGTCCAAGGGGAAATAACATTCAAGTTAGCCCTGCCATGGACCCTGACAAGTGGCTGTATTTGCCTGAGAAAGGCCAAAAATACCTTTTACTTTGCACAAGCTTCGAGTCCTCAGGGCTGAATCAGCCCAGAAGGGGGTATATTTTTCTAATTCACCACAAAAACACTGTACAGGCAAGCAAAGGTTCTGGATGTTACAACCTATGAGAGGCCTGCTGGCTTCTCAAGGATATCAACTAAATGGGGTATGCAGACAAGTCCTGAATCAGCTTCTTTCAGTGGTCTGGTGTCAAGGAAATAGCATCATCCTGAGGGGCAGGATAGCTGGCTTCTATTCCTGTCAGTACCCCTGATTGAATACCCTGATTAAATACTCTCCAGGCCTGACATTGTTTTCTCTTCGTATTCTTATCACTTCCCTTCTTTTGGTTGATTCCTTTTAGCTTCAGGTTTCAGCTAAAATGTCTCTCTCTCTCTCTTTTTTTTTTTTTTTTTTTTGGTGAAAACTTCTGTGACCCTCTAATCCAACTCAGATCCCTCTATTATAATCTTTTATACACTCTGTATTCTTCCTTCTTAGCACTTAAATATTATATTTTTGTTTGATTATTTAATATCTCTCTTCCCAAGAAATGTTAAAATCTGGTCTATGTTGTTCACTGAGGTAGCTCTGGTTTCTAGGATAGTGCCTTACATATAAAAGATACCCATCAATATGTACTGAATAAATGAGTTAATAAATAATTTTCAGAAGAGAAGCATGGACTCATGTAATAGTTCCATCAGTTATTATCTTTGTAACTCTGGCAAATGGCTGACACCACTCTAAGTCTCAGGTTCCTCATCTGTGAAACTGAAAAATATTTTCCCGCCTAGTCATCTGCACTATCTTAAGGACATAGGAGATAGCAGATAAAATGCCTGTTAAAATGTACAGAACCTTTTTGTGTGCCATATCAAAAGCAGTCAAGAACTTGTGACTTACCCTCCATTGGCATAAGCAAATGAATTTGACTTTAGGTAGAGGAGAAACTGGGATTATGAAAGAGTTTTACCCAAGCTAGGAAGAGGAAATGAGTACCTTATTTCAGAATGCCATTCTAGTTTGGCAAGAGGATGTGAAAATAAAAGGAATATGGCATGCTGTAATTCCAATGAACATTTCCTTGTGTAACTGAAAGTCATCAGAGTACTTTCTTCAGGTAGGAAATACCTGTAGTCTGATTTGGAAATCTCATAGCCAGATCTTGATGTGTGTGTCAGTGGTTGAGCTTTGGGATCAGACAACTGAGTTTAAGTTTCAGATTGCCACTTACAAGTTGTGTATCTATGTGATCTTAGAAATAGTTCCTAATTTCTTTATGCCTTGGATCCAATGTCTACAAAATAGGAATAATGATATCTCTCAGGGTTGTTATGAGGACTGGATGAAAAACACATGCAAACAACACAGTATCTTGTATATACTAAGCGAAAATTAAACAGTAAACTTGCTTTTCTATTCTATTCTATCCTATCCTATCTTACCCTATCCTTTTCTACCCTGTTCTACCTTGGATTGTCCCAGAGGAGGGAGTGAGAGTTAGTCATGCAAGCAGCATTAGGGATGATGATAATAATAATAATAATAATAGTAATAGTAATAGTAGTAGGCTAATGTTGTTAACTCTGACCAGGAATCAAACTAGATGAAATATATCAACAAAGCTATTGAGAGGCTGCCATTATTATCCTAATTTTATATAAGGAAATTCAAGCTTGGAGAAGTTAAATAATTTGCCTAGCATTACAAATCATGTATAAGCCAGAACAAGGAATTGAACTCAAGGACATGTGACTTCAGAGTTTGTGCTCTTTTTTTTAAAATTAATTTTTATTGGAGTATAGTTGATTTACAATGTTGTATTAGTTTCTGCTGTACAGGAAAGTGAATCAGTTATACATACTACATATATCCACTCTTTTTTAGATTCTTTTCCCACATAGGTCATTACAGAGTATTGAGTAAGGTTCCCTGTCAAAGTCTGTGCTCTTAACTATTAAATTATTTGCACCGGCACATGCTCAGTGCTGTAACTGGTGGAAAGCCTGGGTCACGCAATGAACCCTGAAGTCACCGGCCTGTTTGTGCACAGATCCATCTGTATCTGCTCTGTTTTCCCCATTCGTCTCTAGATTTCCCATTGACCTGCATCATTCACCTGTGTTTGAGCTCAGTTTGATCTATCAAAGGTGCAGGGTACAGAGCGCCTTCTCGATCCTTGGCAGAAAGTGAACTGGAGCTAAGGCTACAGAATTAAATACAGTGATGCATCATGAAATTTGAATTTCAGATCATCAGTGAGTAATTTTTTAAGTATAAGTATGTCCCAAACATTTCACAGGACATACTTTACTAAAAGAAATTTTGTTGGTTAGCTGAAATTTAAATTTAACTGGGCATCCTGTAGTTTTGTTTGCTGAATCTGGCAACCCTTCCTGGAGAGGCCCTCATCAGTGTTTTCTTACTTTGAACCTCAGATCAGAGAGTAAAGGAAAGGACTGAGGGGGGGATCAAAGAAATGATTAAAACGTAGTATGTGAGAAGTTAAAATCATATATGGAAAGTGGAAGTTACTGAAAAGCCACAGTTCCTCTTTAATATCACATCTGGGGCATATTTCACACCTGTATTCCTCATAAGAAAATCATTAGCCCCTCTCTTGTCCTTGGTTCACTCTACCTAAAGTTTCAGACCAGCCCTGGAAGGGATGCACGTGGCTGCAGGAAGAGCTCCCGTTCCCATGGTATCCATATGCTGAGGAGTGGCTATACTCTTTGTCACCCTAATCACCTTTCTACACATACGTTATAACTTATTTAATCCTCATGCCACCCATCAATTCATTAATTTCTTATTCAGTGGATACATCTTGAGCTTTCACTGTTTGCCAGGTGCTCTGCTAGGCAACAGGGACAAAAAAAATGCAAAACACCAGTCCCTGACCTCGCCTTTGTTGAGGAGGTGAACAAGTAACCAAACAATTGCAATATAAATGTAAGAAACACTGATGGAGGTATGAACAGATTCCTATGGAAGACTATCAGGGAGTGGTAACATTGCCTGGGGAGGAAATCATGGGGGTATCATTTGTTTGGAGCCTGGAAAAGTGGGTTTGTAGGTGTTCACTATGCAAGCAAGGTATAGAGAAGACTCCTTGGTGGGAGGAATGGCATCTGCAAAGGCACAGAGGCATGGAAGACTGACCATATTTCTAAGAATGACCCCTCAAATTCCTGAGTTTTGATATTAGAAGTGAAAATTAAAGTGAGCTAACTGAATCTTGAAATTTGTTTTAATTAATGAACATGCTAGGAAGAGATAATAGAGAGAGAGAAAGGGAGAAGAGGAAACAGAGAACACTGGGGGGAGTAAAAATCACAAATCACTACGTATTAGAGCTCAGAGTCAGCTTCTCCCCTGCTCATGTTTCCCTGTTCCAATCTTAGATAAGCATATTGCCATCCATCCAATTACCTGAAGTACAAATTTTCTTTAACTCTTTTTTCACCACAGAACCTATTTGCTCACAAAGTCCTATCAATTCTCCACTCAAATAGCCTTCAGCTTTATCAAATTCTCTTCTTTTCCACAATAAGTGTCATAGTTTGGGCCATTGTCTTGACTATTGCAATAGTAGTCTAGTCTTCCTGATGTATGTCTCCCCCATCTCCTAAACATTGCTGTCATTTAATCTTTCTCAAACATAATTATGTTTACAGCTTCTGTCATTTCCCATCTCTAATAATTTCCATGCCTCCTTACTGTGTATACCTAAAGCCCTTCATGTTTTATTCTCAATCAATAGTTCCAGTTTTATCTTAGTTGTGGTATAGAATAAGTCTTAGAGCACAGGGTCTACAGTTTGATGGCCTGGATTCCATTCCTGATTTCATCAGGGTTAGTATTTGCCTGGCATGTACTGGAATGCTCATTCTGTTTGTTTATATCCGGTCCACTATGAAGGGTCAGTATTTGTATTCTCATTGTTATATAGTACAATATCCTCCCAGTCCTTTACAGTGTGATTTGGCAAGTTGGTGATACTCTTCTAACTTCAGTTCTCCTTCTTCATTATGAAAATAACAAGAGTGGCAGCCTCATAAAATTTTTATAGCATAAATGAGATCATGCTACAAAAAGCTCAGCACAGTGTGGGTCTAATACATGTTACTATTTGCATTATAACTTCCCACCACTCTCTGAGCACATGACTTCCCCTCCTACTTTACTAGGCATACCTCCAGACTGTTTCTTATTCTATCACCCTGTTAGTTTTGCATGGATTATCCAACCCACACAAACTCAACTTCAAATATTACATCCTTCAGAAAAACATCATGGTCACATCCCTGACCTAATCCATGCCAGAATTCATCACTTCTGCTGTGGGCCCACGCTGCACACACCTCTATTGCAGTATGTATTGCGTTGAATCATAAGTTATTGTTTTATTTCTGACACCTTCATTAAGCTCCAATTCCTCAAGTGTGGGCCATGCCTTATTTGTCCTCAAATACCATTCGCCCACAGCCATGACTCGCAAGTAGACAGTGATGAATAAATGCAATGAGTGTTCAGTGGATGCTCATTAAATGTGTAAATGGACGTTTGGAGTCAGTGGCAGAGGTGATTCATGAGCCCCACTGGAATGAGAGCCAAAACTCAGACTAACAGACCAGGTATAAACAAGGAAGGTTAGTTAAGAGTCTAGTGGCTTTTGTTTTTCTAGCAGCTAGAGCTACAGCCGAGGGTAGAGGCAACATTCCAGAAGAGGTACTTGGTCATGCCTTTGGCACACGGGATGGAATGATGTGGAGTTAGCAAAAAATTAAGCATAAATTAATCACATGGAAATAGTGACTTTCCCCAAATTATGAAGACCCTAGCACTAAATTCACAGTGTAAAAATTTCTATGCCAGTCATATATAATTTATCTTTGCCAGATCAGGGTATAATAATACTTAAATCACAAGGCTTTTCTGGTATCAAATGAGGTAGTGGATACAGAATTGATTTGAAAACTACAAATTGTCAAACTATAAATTGAGAACTATAAATAGAAGAAAAACTGTGATTAATTAAAGGAGGCATGTCTACTGAGTCAATAATGAAGATAGGGACTTCCCTGGTGGTCCAGTGAGTAAGACTCCACGCTCCCAATGCAGGGGGCCCAGGTTCGATCCCTGGTCAGGGAACTGAGATCCCACATGCTGCAGGGCAACTAAGCCTGCGTACCACAACTACTGAGTCCATGCGCCTCAACTAGCGAGCCCATGTGCCACAAACTACAGAGCCCATGCGCTCTGGAGCTCGTGCGCCACAACTACAGAGCCCACACACTCTGGAGCCCACACACCACAACTAGAAAGAGAAAACCCTTACACCACAACTAGAGAGAAGCCCATGGGCTGCAATGAAGAGCCCGCGCACTGCAACAAAAGATCCCACATGTCGCAACGAAGGTCCCACATGCTGCAACGAAGACCCGATGTAGCCAAAATAATAATAATGATAATAATGGAGATAAAAATAGATCCATAAAAAATACTCATTTAATCTAAAAGTAGGCAAAAAGTAGGGGAAAAGAATGAATAGATGGGATCAAAAGAAAACATCTCACAACACTGTAGATTTTAACACAACCATATTAATAATTATATTAAATGTAAACAATATAAACCCATCAAAAATAAGACAGAGATTGTCAGACTACACTGTATACAGAAACTCACTTTAAATATAAAGACATAGGTGAGAATAAGTGAATGCAAAAACATATATCATCAAACGCTAATCAAAAGAAACCTGGAGTGGTTATATTAATATCAGAAAATGTAGTATTCAGATCAAGGAATATTACCAGAGACAGAGTCATTACATAATCATAAAGGAATCAATTCCTTAAGAATATATAACAATCTTGTATGTGTATGCAGCTTACAATTGAGCCTCAAAATCTATGTAGCAAAAACTGACAGACGACAAAGGATAAATAAACAAGTCCACAATTACAGATAAAGGCTTCAAAACTAGTCTCTCAGTGGTCGATAGAACAAGATAGAAAATCAGGAAAGATGCAAAAAACGTGAATACCACTATTAACCAAATTGACCTAAATTACATTATAAAATATGCTGCCTCATACAGTGGAATACACATTTTTTTGTTTGTAAAGGAAACATTGTTCAAGATAGACTTTATTGGATCATTAAATAAGCCTCACACATTTAAGAGAATTGAAATAACACAAAGTGTATTTTTTACTATAATGGAATCAAACTAGAAATCAAAAAATCAGGTATGTCAAAAGTTCTTAAATATTTGGAAATTAAATTTTAAAAGTCTTAAATAATCCATGGATCAAAGAGGATGCCCCAAGAGATACTGAAACATATTTTGAATTGGATTAAAAAACGATTTAGAATAGCCAGGACATGGAAGCAAGCTAAATGTCCATCAATGGAGGAATGGATAAAGAAGATGTGGTACATATATACAATAGAATATTGCTCAGCCATAAAAAAGAACAAAATAATGCCATTTGCAGCAACATGGATGGACTTAGATATTGTCATACTGAGTGAAGTAAGTCAGACAGAGAAAGACAAATATCATATGATATTGCTTATATGTGGAATCTTAAAAAAAGGGGTACAAATGAACTTATTTACAGAACAGGAGTCACGGATGTAGAAAACAAACATATGGTTACTAGCGGATAAAGGGGGAGGGATAAATTGGGAGATTGGGACTGACATATATACACTACTATATATAAAATAGATAACTGATAAGAACCTGCTGTATAGCAAAGGGATCTCTACTCAATACTCTGTAATGGCCTATATGGAGAAAGAATCTAAAAAAAAAAGAGTGGATATATGTATATGTATAACTGATTCACTTTGCTGTACACCTGAAACTAAACATTGTAAATCAACTATATTCCAATAAAAATTAAAAAATATATATATGAAAATTTATGAGAGCAGCTAATGCAGAGCTTAGCAGTGAATTTACAGCGTTAAAGACCTATATTAAAAGAGAAGAAAATCAATGACTTCACCTTCTACCTTAAGAAACTAGAAAAAGTTCAAGATAAACTCAAATGGAAGAAATAACTATAATGATAAGAACATGAATCAATTAAATTGAGAAAGAGAAAAATCAGTAAAACCAGAATCTGGCCCTTTGAAAAATACAATAAAATTGATAAATATCTGGGCACACTTGCCAATCAGAGAGACAGAGAAATTAAAGACACAAATTACCAATATCAGGATTGGAGAGGGGATATCATTATAGACTGTAGAGTTATTAAAAATAATAAGAAATAATATGAACGACTCTAGGCCCATAGATATAACTTAGATGAAATGGATACATTCCTTGACACAAACTGAAGAAGGTCATTCATGAATAAATTGCTAATTTGAATAGTTTCATATCTATTAAAGAATGAAATTCATAATTTAAAACTTTCCAGTAGAAGAAACTCCAGGATAAGATAATTTCACTAGTAAATTCTATCAGGGAACAAATAATAATGGATCTACAGAACACTCATTCAGCATGTAGAAGAGGAGGGAACTGTTCCCCACTAATTGTTTTAAGAGATTTATTGAGATATATTTCACATACCATACAAATCAGCCACTTAAAGTGCACAGTTCAATCTTTTTTAGTGTATTAATGGAGTTGTCATACCAATTTTATCATTTTTTCATTGCCCCCCCAAAGAAACCTATACCTGTTAGTAACCACTCCTCATCTCTCCCTAATCCTTCCGCCTCCAGCCCTAGGCAGTCATTAATCTGCTTTTGGTCTCTATAGATTTGCCTGTAATGGACATTTCATATAAATGTAACCATACAATATGTGGCCTTTTGTGCCAAGCTTCTTTCACTAGCGTAACGTTTTCAAGGTTCAGTTACGTTGTAGCCTGTATCACACTTCATTCATTTTTATTACCAAATAATATTCAAAGTATGGATGTACTGAATTTTATTTGTCCATTCATCAGTTGATAGAAATATGGATTGTTTCCACTATTTGGCTATTATGGATAATGCTGCTATGAATATTCTTGTACAAGTGCTTAAATGGATGTATGTTTTTATTTCTCATAAGTATATACATAGGTAGGAGTGGAACTGCTGGGTCATATGCTAACTGTGTGTTTAATCTTTGAGGAATCGCCATACTCTTCCAAAACAGCTACACTATTTTACATTCTCACTAGCAATGTATGAGTTTTTCCATTTCCTAACCAACCCTTGTTATTGTCTTTTTGATTCTAGCCATCCTAGTAGGTGCAAAGTAGTACATAATTTTGATTTTGATATGCATTTCCTTAATAGCTTAATACTAAGCATCTTTCATTGTGCTTATTGGCCCTCTCATTTTGAGATCAATATTGCCCTGCTACCAAAATCAGAAAATGAAACTACAAGACAAGAAAATTACAGATCAATATCCCTCAGAAACATAAACATAAAAACCCCAAAGAAAGTACTAGCAGATCAAGTAAGTTAGGCTTATAACTGGAATGCAATTTGAAAATCAATAAATGCAATTTATCATGTGGCTCGATTAAAGAAGAAAACCCATGTAATCATCTCGATAGATATAAAAATCATTTAACAAAATTCCATACTCATTATATGCATATACCTCTCAACAAACCAAGAATAAAAGGGAAATTCCTCAACTTGATAAAGGGTATCTATAAAATATCCACAGCTAACTTCATGTTTAATATTGAAAGATGAATGGTTTCCCCCTTAGATCAGGAACAAAATACAGATATACTCTGTCATTACGTCTTTTTGATGTTGCACTGGAAGTCCTTACCAGTGCAGTACAGCAAGAAAAAGAGTTAAAAGGCATACTGATTGGAAAGGAAGAAATAAAACTGTTTCTATTCGAGGACATGACTATGTATAGAATCCTAAATAAACTACAAAAATGCTATTAGAACTGATAAGTGAATTTAATAAGATTGCAGGACACAGGACTAAGGTACAAAAGTCAATTGGATGTTTCTGTGCTTGCAAAGAACAAATAGAAGTTGAAATTAAAATATATCATTTCTAATAGCACTATAAATGGGCATGAGGGAATTTTCAGGGTGATGGACATTTTATGCCATGAGGAAGGTTTTAGTTATAATTTTTTTTGTTTGGTACAACTCACAGAACTTCATGTTAAAAAGGGTAAATTTAAACCACGTGTAAATTATACCTTAATGTTTTACTGTAAGTAAGTTATATCCAAATCAAGAAAAAGAAACAAATATTATAATAGCCTTGTGGATGGTGGAGGTAGTCGGAGAGGCTGGAATGTATAGTGGGGTGGTGGCTTACGTTTGTACTCCAGCTATGCAGCTAACTTGTTTTTCCCCTCTCTGGGCCCAAGTTTCTGTTTTTCCAATGAAAATGTTGAATGGGATAATGACTAGAATAAAATGCCTTCTAGTCTTGGCATTCTATGATGACTGAAGAGGTGATTTCTCTAGTTGCTTTGTATTCCCTCAGTCTTTGAGACCAGGCACTTTGGTTGAGGTTTGGGCCGGGCTCACGTTCTGAGCCATTACCATACATTACAGGTAGGTGTGTGTTGGGGACGTCTAGGGCTGGAGTTAATCTGGCCACCACAATGTATCCTTCATAGCCTTCCTTTACCAAGCTGTTAATGGCTGAGCTGTGAACAGGTACCATCAGTATTTCCCCAGAGCCTTGGGATAAACAGAACAAAGCCAAACGTCTGTCTTGCACACTACTAGTCATCCTGCTATCTGCCTTTCTTGATAGAAGAGTTCAATACAGTTTAGTAAGATTAATTCCTATTCCTAAGGCCCTCTCCCATGTGAGAACTCATGCATTCCTCACAATTACCCTACCTGAAATGTAGGTCAGAGTGGGTATAATTATCCTCATTTTGTAAATTATTAAAAAGAAAAAAATTAACAGCGACAATGACAAAGTAAAACAAACTAAGGTGTAGGCCTTTTAATTCACTAATCCAGTGTCATGCTACTAGTAAGGGAGAGCTTAGACTTGAACAAAACCAGTGATAAGAATGCATTTTACTTGTTTCTAGTCTGAAATGTGGGAACCTGGTTACTTCTCATAAACTTATTTATTAATTCCTGCATTTACTCATTTATCAACAAATATTTTCTGACCTATACTCAGAAGAGAGGACTTCGCATAAGATAGAGTCATCACTGAAAAATAAACCCATGGGGATAGATGAGACTATTCAAGGATAGTGGATAGAATTAGATGAGCACTTACACAGGAACTTGAGAAATATCGTCACGTAAGGACCCCACAAAGCAAGAAGGCCCCGTAGGAGAAATTTAGAAAAAGCTGTCAGAAATAAAGAAGGAAAAAAGAGGATATTTAGATACTACAGAAGCTAAGGGAAGAGAGGCTTAACGGAAGGGGGTACCGTTCTGCTGTGTTGGATGTGGCTCAGAGATCAAGGAAGACAAGGATTGTGATATTTTATAACTATAGCAGCTAGGTCTTTGGTCACTTGTAGGAGTGCCAGTGGAGTGGTGGTGATAAGCCTCATTACACGCTGTGAGAGAATCAAGGAAGTAGATTCCATGAGAACAAGCATGTCTCAGAGCTGGTTTCCTTGTCTGTGAAACACAGGTGTTGACAGCCCCACTCCATTTCAGAAGTACATGAAATATAAACAACATTAATATAAAGCAGAGTATGATGAAGTCATAATCTTGGCATAGAGAGGAGACAGAGAGAAATCATATTCTGCTCTTGCTAATTCTGCTGCTTGCATCTTAAATGTCCTGTCGAATTTATCATATTATAGAACTATTTAAAATTTAAAGGTTCATGTGATTGGGAAGGCTAAAGTCAGGGTTGGAATTATTCTCAAAGGTTGCATTCAGCTCCTCAGCTGCTTAGAGCCTCATGCTATTGTTCCCCCAAGTGTGCCTCCAGACTGCTTTTACACTTCTAGAGATGGGCATTCACTACCTCTTCAGACAGCATAGTGGTGGCTCCATGGCATTGGCTTGTTGCTGAACTCAGGTCCGGCTGCTAGAAGCTCGAAAATCAATACCCGAGAGGCAAGTGTTAGTAGAAAGGGAAAACATTGCTTTTAATCAGAAAACCAGAAATCTGGGGAGAAGGCAGACTCAGTGTTCCCAAAAACCAACCCCCAAGAGTCTGTCCAGCCATGAACGTTTTTAAAGGGAAAGAGGGAAGTAATCTCAGTTCATCACTGAGATAGGGCATCGGAGTTGTCACCATCCCTCACTGCGTGCAAGCTCGTCAACTTCTTGTGATCTTTATTTAGATGCTTTCTCATTCACACAGTTGGATCACACAGTTTGTTCTTGAGATTACTGAAGGGGAAGCTAGGGAAGAGATCTGGTCATCTGTTAATTACTTTTTCTTCATTTCTACTTCCTTGAGCTGTAGAAAGAATCAGTTAGGCAAGGTATTGTGTGATCAAAAGATTTGAAAGGTGTGCTTGCGCCAGAGAAGAGTAGAGCATGGGGGTGCCAGGTTTGTTTAGTTACAAATATAGCTTTGCTAAAGTGACAAGAGAAAAGGAGTCTCCTGCAGAGAGTTCTTTCCCGCCAGAAGCTGCTTACCAATCCCCACTTCCCAGAACATCATTCGATTTCTATGGAATTAGGAACGAAGGTCCGTCTTCTGTACTTCTTCATGCTGACATAGGGTGCTGTATTCTTAGTGTGGAAGATGTGGACATGGGTCTGTCACATCTCTTTGGCTGACAGTTTTTTTTTTTTTTTTTTTTTTAGAAATTTTATTTTATTTATTTTATTTTATTTATTTATTTATGTATTTATTTATATGGCTGTGTTGGGTCTTCATTTCTGTGCGAGGGCTTTCTCTAGTTGCGGCAAGTGGGGACCACTCTTCATTGCGGTGCGCGGGCCTCTCACTATCGCGGCCTCTCTTGTTGCGGAGCACAGGCTCAGTAATTGTGGCTCACGGGCCCAGTTGCTCCACGGCATGTGGGATCTTCCCAGACCAGGGCTCGAACCCGTGTCCCCTGCATTGGCAGGCGGATTCTCAACCACTGCGCCACCAGGGAAGCCCTTTGCTGACAGTTTGAGTTGCCCGTTTACATATACGGGCGGAACAAACTACAATTATTTTGATGCCCACAAAAATATGGATTATTCTGAGCAACAGTGTTAATCCCATTCTCTTAAGGCTAGTTCTTGGAATTGTGCTAGCCATAGATTCAGTACCGCACAAGATGGAGCAGCTTATGTCACGGCTGCAGTCTGGTCATCATGCAGGTAACTTTTTCCCTCTGGTGACAGCTATAGTATCTGTCAAATGACTCAGGAATGTGGATCAGATATTGAATCTGTGACTCTGTTGTCCTAATCATTAACTGCTTGAGCCTGCTCTTTTGTGACTCAGGGAAGCCTGGGAGAGTTCAGCTTTTCTACAAACAAGAGGCAGGGGACATGGAGGAACCTTGGAACTTGGGTGATGGGGGGTGTGCTGCAGGCTTCTGCTCTGTTCCAGGCTCTGAAGTCAGGCAGAACTAGGTTCGGTTGCTGCTCTACCAATGATATCTTGGGCAAGTTACTTAAGCTCTCTAAACCTCAGTTTTCCTGTCTGTAAAGTGGAGATCATAATACTTAGCTCTCAGACTTGTTAAGAAACTTAAGTGTGATCAAACAGCACAGCCTCCAGCACAGAGAATATATTAAAAAATGATAGATATTTTTAATTTCCTTTTTCACAACTTTGACTCATGGAATATTTCCTAATTGTTTTGGCCTAAAATGTTTCCTTCTAATTCCAAAACTTTGGCCCTAGTGTTTGTTCTTGGGTCTGGGCAGCAACAGCAGCAGTGAGTTTAATCTACTTTCCCACAACAGCCCCTCATCATTAAATATTCTCTCCTCCATGGTAAATATCCCAGTTTCTTCAAACTATCCTCAAAAGCCATGTTTTTAAAGCCCCTCTCCATCTTTGTTGCTATTTTTTCAATTCACTCCAAGGTGTTCCTATCCCTTCAGAGTGGAGATAGTGGCATTTGGTCTGATAGTTGAAAGATTATTAACAGTAAAAGGCATAATTTAGATGTGGGATTGGGAGTGAGGGGGAGCAAGCAGGTGAAGGGTGTTGCTGGCTGAGGAACAAGCAAGCAAAGTACCAAGTGGAACCTTATGGGGTACGTTCAGAGATGGTGAAGGGTTAAGTTGTGGTGAGGCTGTGGGATGGGAAGTATTTGAAATTAAGCTTGAGAATATAAGTTAAGGGATGAGCTCACGAGAGGCTTAAATGCCTTTCTAAGGAATTAATTCTATTCAGTTGACAGCAGAGATCCCTCAGTGTTTCTGGAGTGAGTGTGAGCCATGGTCAGACAGTCATTTTGGCCCATTATTCTGGAAGTGGTATGAGATGCAGCACAAGCAGTACTGAGAGTTTATAGTGATAAGACATCATCTACATTAAAAAAAGAGAAAGATCTCAAATAAACAACCTAACTTTAACCTCAAGGAACCAGAAAAAAAGAAGAACAAACTGAGACCAAAATTTAGCAAAAGGAAAAAATCGAGCAGTAATAAATTATATATAGAATAAAAAATAGAAAAGAAATCAGCAAACTAAGAGTTTCTTTTTTTAAAGAAACAAAATGGACAAATCCTTAGCTAGACTAAGAAAAAAAAAAAAGAGAGCGAAGACTCAAATAAAATCAAGAATGAAAGAGAGACATTACAATGGATGCCTCAGTAAAAATAAAAAGGATCTTAAGAGACTATTATGAACAAATATAAGCCAACAAACTGGATAACCTAGAAGAAATGGATAAGTTCCTAGAAACATACAATGTATCAAAACTCAACCAAGAAGAAATGGAAAGCCTGAACAGACCAACAACAAATACGGTGATTTTATCAGTAATCTAAAACCTTCCAACACCAAAAAACCCAGGATCAAATGGCTTCATGGGTGAATTCTACCAAACATTCAAAGAGAATTAATACCAGTCCTTCTTAAATTCTTCCAAGAAATTGAAGAAGAGGGAATACTTCCAAACTAATTTTATGAGACTATCATCACTCTTATACCAAAACCAGACAAAGACACTAAAAGGAAACAAAACTACAGGCTGATATCCTTAATGAACATAGCAGAGAATAAAATGGTGGTTGCCAGGGGTTGTTGGTAAGGAGAAATGGGGAGACATTGGTCAAGGTGTACAAAGTTTCAGCTGTGCAAGATGAGTAAGTTCTGGAGATCTAATGTACAACACTGTGCCTGTGGTTAACAATACTGTATTGTGCACTTGACATTTGCTGAGAGGGTAGGTCTTAAGTGTTCTCACCACACAGGAAAAGGATGACAATTATGTGACATGATGGGTATGTTATTTAGCTTGATTGTGGTGATTATTTCACAATGTGTCTGTATATCAAATCATTAAGTTGTACACCTTACATATACATGAGCTTGAATTGTCAATTATACCCTAATAAAGCTGAAAAGAACATGGTTGCACAAAAAGTAATAACTTCAAAGTTTTAAGAAGAGATTCATGAGGAATTTAACTCTATATATGTGTGTGTGTGTATGCATATATCTATCTATCTATCTATCTGTGTATATAAGATGCATATATATATGTGTGTATATATATATATATATATATATGTGTGACTGTGTACTGTCATACAAGTGTTAAAATCCATGCACTATGTGGCTGAATAGAATCTTTGTTTCTTTACTTCTACTCTCCAAACTTACTCATGTGACAAAACAGTTAAACACAAACAAATTTTTAAAAAATTAAAAACTCTTACAAAAAAAGCAAACAAAAACCTAAGAGCTTTCAATCTAGAGATCTCTGGGTCACTTTTGAGAATAATCAACATTCCATTCAAAAGGAAAATCTGTTGCCTTTTCATAGTATAGCAACTTCTGTTATTTTAAAAATAAGTTTAAAACATTATGAAAAAATGTACCGTATTAAACCTGTGTAAAATAAGTCATGTTTTAATTGATGGCTAATAATAACCAACAAGAAAAAGATAATGAGAAAAATTAAGACAATAAATTTCCAGGGAATTTGACAATGAGATCAATGAAAATTTTTCTCTACTTATAAGGACAGATTAATAAAGCTTATTTTTAAATTTAAAACATTTTTTTTATTTTTAAAATTTTTATTGGAGTAGAGTTGATTTAAAATGTTGTGTTAGTTTCTGCTGTACAGCAAAGTGAATCTGTTATACATATACATATATCCACTCTTTTTTAGATTCTTTTCCCATATAGGCCATTACAAGAGTATTGAGTAGAGTTCCCTGTGCTATACTGTAGGTCCTTATTAGTTATTTATTTTACGATATATACAGTAGTGTATATATGTCAATCCCAATCTTCCAATTTATCCCTACCCTGCTCCTTACCCCCTTGTAACCATAATTTTATTTTCTACATCTGTAACTCTGTTCTGTGGATAAGTTCATTTGTACCCTTTTTTAAGATTCCACATGTAAGCAATATCATATGATATTTGTCTTTCTCTATCTGACTTACTTCACTCAGTATGACAATCTCTAGGTCCATTCATGTTGCTGCAAATGGCATTATTTCATTCTTTTTTACAGCTGAGTAATATTCCACTGTATATATGTACCACATCTTCTTGATAGATTCCTCTGTTGATGGACATTTAGGTTGTTTCCATGTCCTGGCTATTGTAAATAGTGCTGCAATGAACATTGGGGTGCATGTATCTTTTCAAATTATGGTTTTCTCCAGATATATGACCAGGAGTGGGATTACTGGATCATATGGTAGCTCTATTTTTAGTTTTTTAAGGAACCTTCATACTGTTCTCCATAATGGCTGCAGCAATTTACATTCCCACCAACACTGTAGGAGGGTTGCCTTCTCTCAAGGCCCTCTCCAGATTTTTTGATGATGGCCATTCTGACTGGTGTGAGGTGATACCTCATTGTAGTTTTGATTTGCATCTCTCTAATTAGTGATGTAAGCATCTTTTCATGTGTTTGTTGTCCATCCATATATCTTTGGAGAAATGTCTGCTTAGGTGTTCCACCCATTTTTTGATTGGGTTGTTTCTTTTTTTGATATTGAGCTGCATGAACTGTTAGTATATTTTGGGAGATTAATCCTTTGTCAGTTGCTTCATTTGCAAATATTTTAAGTTTAATTAGGTCCCATTTGTTTATTTTTGTTTCTATTTTCATTACTCTAGGAGGTGGACCAAAAAAAGATCTTGCTGCAATTTATGTCAGAGAGTGTTCTGCCTATGTTTTCCTCTAAGAGTTTTATAGTATCTAGCCTTGCATTTTAGGTCTTTAATCCATTTTGAGTTTATTTTTGTATATGGTGTCAGGGAGTGTTCTAATTTCATTTTTTTACGTGTAGGTCTCCTGTTTCCCCAGCACCGCTTTTTGAAGAAACTGTCTTTTCTCCATTGTATATTCTTGCCTCCTTTGTCATAGATTAGGTGACCGTAGGTTTGTGGGCTTATCCCTGGACTTTCTATCGTGTTCCACTGATCTATATTTCTGTTTTTGTGCCAGTACCATACTGTTTTGATTACTGTAGATAAAGCTTATTTTGAATGAAGACAATGTGAAAATAGTAAAATACATTCTTCCTATGAAATGTAACATATTACTTACTTTCTATAGAAATAACTAATGACCATTGTATTGCGTTAAGGGATGTGGTTTTAAAATGATGTAGCCGTCTTTTTCTCTTTTTCATCCTTCAAATTTTTTTTCTCTTTCCCTTGAAGACCTTCTTCTTTGTCTTCTCCTCTCTCCCTGTCAACATAGTCATCATAATATGCATCCTGAAATTCTTCTTTCTTTGAGTATGAGAGATCTATTTTGTCTGCTTCCTTTCCCAGTTCTGAGTTTGCTTCATCTTGCCATCATTCTCCTTACTCTCTTCCTCCTCCTTCTCTTCCTCTTATTCTTTGGGTGGACCAGCTCCGTCCTCCACGTTATCTTCATTATCTTTGTTTTCATCCTCATCCTCTTCCTCTTCAGAGCTGATGTTCATTGTCTTTCCTACCAATTCCCTCTAAGAATGTTTTGCTGCAGCAGTTAAAAAGTACTTTTTCAACTTTTAGGACTGTGATCTCATATTTTCTATTTTTCTCATGGATCGTCATGCCTCCGTCTTTTAAATGCACACTGCAAGGCATTAAGTCATTTCAGCTTTCTCAACATTGCAAATGGGATCTTAAGAATACTGGACTACATTAGTATATCCTGAAGTATGCTTCATAGAACATCAAACATGTGTGCTTCTCAATGGAGAAAATAAAAAGGATATGTGTTACAAATTAAGTTGGCAAACTTATTTCTCTATCAGGACATCACGGTACACTCTTACCATATTAAAGGCTTCAAGAAGTTATAAGTAAAACACCTCTTTAACTTGGAATAATCCAGCATTTCTGGCACTTGCTGACAAAGAGTTCCTTCCTCCCTTCCTCCTTCCTTTCTTTTTTCCTTCTTTCCTTTTTTTCCCTTTCTTCTTCCCTTCCTCCATCCCTCATTTTCTCTCTCTCTTTCTTTCTTTCTTTCTCTCTCTCTCTTTCTCTCTTTCTGTCACAATAATTTGGGGGAGATGTTAGACTGGCTCTTTAAGGCCATTTGTGAATATTAAAGTTTGTGGATCTGTCTTAGAAAAGTCAGGAAGGAAGGAGGATTTTGCCAAGAGTAGTCTTCCATAGTTGCTGGTCAGGATAACTCCCAGTGAATATTGGGTTTCCCAAGAGGAGTCATCAAGTTTTCATAAAAGGGCAGGGGATTAGGCTAGCACAGTTTATAGGAGTCGTCTGACACTGAGTAAGTCTCTGGCCCTCAGCTTCTGCCTCTGTCGGAGGGCGTGGGATCAGCCTGGTGACTCTGTCATGGTCTAGAATGCTAGGGTTATGGCTGGGCTGAGTAGGAAATGCCTACTTGCCTGTGGGTGAGGAGAGCACCGTGGGTTGGTGCCCAGGAAGTTTAGAGGTGAATTCTGGTGATCTTCTTGTTTGACATGGAGATGGTGTTTTCCCCAGTGAAAGCTTGGCTCCCTCTCCCAGTGTAAGGATTTGGAGAGTCCTACATTTGGCTTGAAGAGGGCCTTCTATCATAGATTAAGTGCCCAAGCCTGTCCCACTTGCTTAGGCTGTGGGTTTCAAAAATATAGCCATAATCCAGAATGAAGCCAAAAGCTTGTCTGAACAGGTATTTTGACGTTGTCTACTCTCCCACATAAAGTTCCCAAGCCTTCAATGGGAAGAAAAGAAGGATTTCTTATCAAGTTCCTAAAGTTGACCTTCCTGTATACTGATAAATAGAAATTGTATAAGCTAGTAGAGCCTGGTTTAGTGCAGTGGAAAGGAAGGTAGATGGTAATACACCAGCAATTCTGGACATGGGATCCAACCAACAAGAGGAGAGGGAGTAGGCATGGAGAAAAGGGTACTGAGGTCATGGAGGGGAGGCTTCTAGTCACACTCAAAGAAGTTCTTCAGCACATCTAGATTCAAAACAGAGGCTCAGGTATAAGAACCACACAAAAGTCCCACTTATCTGGGCATTGCAATGTAGTTTTTAAGAACATAGATTCAGAGGAAAGCAAACCCAGATCCAAAACTGGGGAGGAGGTTATCGAGAGGACATGACTGCTGGTTAACCGAAGAGTCAAACCCAGGCAGATGGAGGACCCTCACCCTCTCCCCTGCCCTTGGAATGTCTGTTCCACCCACCAGTCCCATAGCTGGAGCCGCTTTCAAGCCACAGCCTTGAAAGTGTAATGTGTTGTTGAGACCATCTGGACTAGATACATGACTGAACCCTCTTCAAGGCTTCCATATAAACTTTTAAGATTCTGACAGGCAGATGCAGAGATCTACTCATCTTGTGGCATCCAAGACAAACCTCAAATGTATGTTCCCTTACTTAGTAAGCCTGCCGCCTACCAATTTAGAGTGGTCTGCCTCTTTCATAATCATTCACATGTTTTGATAATTCAACAAGAGATTTTGAAGCTATATCGTACTGGGAAAAATAATCTGTCAGATCTCTCTGTTCAAATCCTGATTTTGCTACTTACCAGTTAGGGAAAGTTATTTTAACCTCTCTGAAACCTTGCAAGGTTATGAAGATTAAACGGGGGATGAATCCATGTACCTGGTCATTAGGGTCTGTCTGCTATAACTTTCAGTAATAATAGCTATGTTCATCACTAATGTAGAATATTGAAGTTCTAAAATACAAATGGATGAAGAAGTTGATAAACATAGGTCCAGAGCAGAAAAATGACTTATCCAAAGTTATAGAATGTAAGGACTGGAACCAAGATCTCCAAACTCTAAGCCAAGTGTTTTTGCCTCTACATACACAGCGGTCTCCATTACATAGTATTTGAAGCACATTTGAACAGTGGAGGAGTATGCTGACAAGTCCCATGGAAACCAGTAGACTTGTAGTCAGAAATCGAAGTTAAAATCCAGTTCTGCCACATACAGACTGTGTGACCTTGTGAAAGCCGTGCAACTTCTATGACCCTCCTTTCCCTCATCTTGTAAAATAGTGGTAATGACCCTTGCTTGCTTTCAGGAATGTTGTGAAGTTCAAATGAGATGAAAAAGGAAACTGTAAAGACCAGCATGTGTGTAAGGGATTTGTGTTTATAGTATATACTTTAAAATGGCCAGGGAGCATAATTTGCTTCATATCGGTTTATCAGTATTTTGAAAATGATTTATATGACCAGTTCTGCGTTGGGGCAGGGAATAGCAAATGGGATAAGAATTGTGCATTCCATCTTGTTTATGGTTTTCTTTGCTGTGCAAAAGCTTTTAAGTTTAATTAGGTCCCATTTGTTTATTTTTGCTTTTATTTTCATTACTCTAGGAAGTGGGTCAAAAAAGATCTTGCTGCGATTTTTATCAAAGAGTGTTCTGCCTATGTTTTCGTCTAAGAGTTTTATAGTGTCTGGCCTTACATTTAGGTCTTTAACCTATTTTGAGTTTATTTTTGTGTATGGTGTTAAGGAGTGTTCTAATTTTATTCTTTTACATGTAGCTGTCCAGTTTTCCCAGCACCACTTATTGAAGAGACTGTCTTTTCTCCATTGTATATTCTTGCCTCCTTTGTCATAGATTAGGTGACCATAGGTGCATGGGTTTATATTTGGGCTTTCTGTCCTGTTACATTGATCTCCGAATGGGATAAAATATTTGCAAACAAAACAACTGACAAGGGATTAATCTCCAAAATATACAAACAGCTTGTGCAGCTCAATATCAAAAAAACCAAACAACCCAATCAAAAAATGGGTGGAACACCTAAATAGACTTTCTCCAAAGAAGACATACAGATGGCCAAGAGGCACATGAAAACATGCTCAGCATCACTAATTATTAGAGAGATGAAAATCAAAACTACAGTGAGGTACTACCTCACACTGGTCAGAATGGCTGTCATCAAAAAATCTACAAACAATAAATGCTGGAGAGGGTGTGGAGAAAAGGGAACCCTCTTACACTGTTGGTGGGGATGTAAATTGATACAGCCACTATGGAGAACAGTATGGAGGTTCCTTAAAAAACTAAAAACAGAACTACTGTATGACCCAACAATCCCACTACTGGGCATATACCTAAGAAAACCATAATTCAAAAAGACACATGCACCCCAATGTTCATTGCAGCTCTATTTACAATAGCCAGGACATGGAAGCAACCTAAATGTCCATCAACAGAGGAATGGATAAAGAAGATGTGGTACATATATACAATGGAATATTACTCAGCCATAAAAAGGAACGAAATTGTGCCATTTACAGAGATGTGGATGGACCTAGAGACTGTCATACAGAGTGAAGTACGTCAGAAAGAGAAAAACGAATATCATGTATTAACACATATATGTGGAATTTAGAAAAATGGTACAGATGAACCTATCTGCAAAGCAGAAATATAGACACAGAAGTAGAGAACAAACATATGGACACCAAGGGGGGGCAGTGGGATGGATTGGGAGATTGGGATTGACTACTATGTATGAAGTAGATGGCTGGTGAGGGCCTACTGTATAGCACAGGGGGAAACAAAAAAGAAGGTACAATCTCTTTGCAGGACATATATTAAGTTAACTTTAAAAATGCATTCCAATATACAAGAGGTGCAGACAAATACTGTTTGATTCCACTTGTACGAGGTATCTAGAATAGTCAAATTCATAGAGTCAGAAAGTACATTGGCAGATGCCAGGGGCCAGGGGTGGGGGTGATGGGGAGGGGGAATGGGGAGTTAGTGTTTAATGGGGACACAGTTTCAGTTTAGGAAGGTGAAAAATTCAGGAGATGGAGGATGGTGAGAGTTGCACAACAATGTGATTGTACTTAGTGCCACTGAACTGTACAGCTAAATATGGTTAAAATAGTATGTTTCATATTATGTGACTTTTACCACAATTAAAAGAGAAAAAGAATTGTTTATTCCAGCAAGGTGGGTGCATGTGTGGATATCTCTGACAAGTATTGTTCTAGCCAGAATAAACCTGAGGATTCCAGCTGGCTGAGGTTCTCCGTGTATTCATCTTCAACGTAACAAAGTTCAATATCCAAAAGTAATTAAAGTGATTCAATTTTTTTTTTAAAGATTTTATTTTTACTTATTTATTTATTTATTTAGGCTGCGCCGGTCTTAGTTGCAGCATGCAGGATTTTTTAGTTGTGGCACATGGGATCTTTTAGCTGCAGCATGTGAACTCTTAGTTGTGGCATGTGGGATCTAGTTCCCTGACCAGGGATCGGCTCTGGCCCCCTGCATTGGGAGTGTGGAATCTTAACCACTGGACCCCCAGGGAAGTCCTGAAAGTGATTCAATCTTTACTTGAATCTCTTGGCAAACATCAACAGGAATGTAATTCATACTTAGTCCATCTACAGTCCTGCTCTGTCCCTGTTCCTCCCAATCTTCACATCTCTCACACTCTGCAGGTACCTCAATCCTCCACGAAACTCATCTTGATAAAAATATAAAACAAAACAAAACTAAGCCTTAGTAACTCTTTGTTTTTCTTCTCTTATCCTTTAGCCTCTATATTTTATGCTCTTGAGTTAAGTATTTGCCTTTCTCTCTCTTCACTTCTCCATTTGTCTCTCTTCTCGTTTGCCAATTCTACGTCAAAAATGGGCCAGAAGCAGAACTGGAGCACGCTGAATCTGTCTTTTGAAGTTGAGGAGGGGTTGAGGTGTAGTGAAAAACCCAGAATAAGGCAGAATTTTCTTTAATACAGTGGGAAAGGGTGAAAGATAATGAACACATGAATTAATACATACATAGTTTAAATTTATTATAGTTTGTTTTCATCTCTCCAAGGGAATGACTGAATTCATAGTGCAGATGTGGGGATGTAAATGTCGTATGAGACCCAGACGTAGGGTAGTTAGTTGCAAGAAGTTGCTTATTTTTTGGTTAACATTCATAAAAGTTTTTCCTTCATATTTTCTTCAAGCATTTAATTGCCTCTCTTGTGCCTAAATTTGTGCTACTGACGAAACCACCTATCTAATCTTCTTATTTTTTATTTTACTTTTACTCACTTAGTAACTTTCAAATATGCAATACAATATTATTCTTTATAGTCACCTTGTACATTACATCCCCATGACTTATTTACTCTCCTTAAAAACTAACTTAAATTCTTGCCCTTGGAGGAAAAATGCCTTTGTTGAAAATACTGACTCACCACCGGGGGCCTCATTTTGAGTTGCTTGTACTTTTCATGAGAGGGCTTAGCCGAACAAGACATGATGCATTGCTAAGCATCACCTTGTGCATAAATAATGAGCTATGCTGGTGTAGCTGGTATGTTACAACAGTGTCTGGGCCATAATTCTTGGATTCAAATTCTTACTCTGCCATGAATTAGCTGGGTGACGTGGGCAAGCTACTTAACCTTTGTCTCAGTTTCCTCTGTAAAAGGGGATATTCTACCAATCCTATGGTACCTGGTATTATAGTAATCACAGAGAGCTGCAAATAGGATGTCTCTGTATACCACGGTTTGAAGACATTATCAAATAAAACTAGATTGCTAGATAAGAGCAATCATAATAGCAAGTATTAATAATATTATTAATAAGATAATAATAGCTAGCATTTACTGAATGCCTGCTTGTGGCAGACGCTGAACTATTTTATTTACTCTTCACAACAGTCCTTTGTATTGAACACTCTTAGTATGCTCAATTCACAGATGAGAGAACTGAGACTGAGTAACTGATGTGTCCAGAGTTACACAACTAAGGAAAGGCAGAGTTGAAATCAAATCCAAGTCTGATGTTACAACGTGTCATCTTAGCCATTCTAAGATATTGTGACAGGGGTAGGAAAGGAAATAATATTTACAGGGAGAAGTCTGTGTGTGTGTGTGTGTGTGTGTGTGTGTGTGTGTGTGTGTGTGTGTATGCATTACACACAAAGGAAGGAAGAGGAAGGGGTATGGTGGAGGTATGGTCTTTGTCTTCAAATTGCTGAACAGTTGTCATAGGGGAAGGAATCTCATGTTTTTTTTCCAAATGACTCCAAATGTTATAATATTTTAGATGAACAAATTTCTGCCCATTTATACAGAATAATTGTCTAATAGCCAGAGTTGCCCAAATATGGAATCATCTGCCCTTGGAAATAATGTCTTCATTAGTTGGCTTTCTTAAGCAGAGTCTGCTGATAATTGGAAGAGGTAGTGTAGGGATTGTGTCTCACTAAGAGGAGCCATTAAGGTATTTTCAAATCTTAAAAGTCAACATTTCTATAGTACATTTCAAAATGCAATAATTTCTCTGGACCACAGTAGGCTTCATGGCAGAAGTAATCCTTCAGCTGGATTTGTGCAATAGATAGGACACTTTTGATTACAAGTACTAGAATAATAACTCTGAAGAAAAAAAAAAGTGAATTATAAGAATCAGGAGGTGTCTCAAGAAGTCCATAGGCAGAAGAAAGAATTGAAACTAGAGTCTGGAATGTCCTCTGTCTTCTCTCTCCATCCAGAATTTATGCTCCTGCCTATAGATTATATTTCTTTCTTCTTTAACTTTCTCTAGAACTGCTTCCTCTCAGTTCCTCTGTCCACTTGGCAGGTGGTAGATATCCATTTGATCGTTTCTGAGCTGACATGTCACAGATGCTGCAATCTTTAAAAAAAGAAAAATCTTTCTTTTTGTTTCAATTTCAACTTCTTTGGTTATACGCTTTTTTTATTGAGGTAAAGTTCATGTAATATAAAGTTAACCATTTTAAACCGTATAATTCAATGGCATTTAGTACTTACAGAGTAAAACCATCACCTCTATTTAGTTCCAAAATATTTTCATCACCCCCAAAGAAACTTTTTACCCATTAAGTAGTCACTCCTCATCTCCCTGACTCCAGGCCCTGGCAGTCACTCATCTGCTGTCTGTCTCTATGGATGTACCCATTCTAGTTCATATAAATGGAATAATACAATATGTGAACTTTTGTATCTAGCTTCTTTCACTCAGCAAAGGTTTTCAAGGTTCATCCATGTTGTAGCATGTATTCCTTTTTATGGCTGAATAATTTCCATTGTATAGATATATCACTTTGGTTTCTCTACTCATCTGTTGATGGACATTGGTCTTGTTTCCACACTTTGGCTATTGTGAATAGTGCTGCAGTTTTTGTTTGAATACCTATTTTTAATTCTTTTGAGTATATCCTAGGAGTAGAATTGCTGGGCCATATGGTAATTTTATGTTTAACTTTTTGAGGAACTGCCAAACTGTTTTCCACAACGGCTGCACCATTTTACACTCCTATCCGCAATGTGTGAGGGTTCCGATTTTCTACATCCTTGCCAAAACATATTTTCTTTCTTCTTTAAAAAATATAGCCATCCTAGTTGGTGTAAAAAGGTATCTCCTTGAAGTTTTGATTCTTATTTCCCTATAATTAATGATATGGATCTCCTTTTTAATGTTCTTTTTGGCCATTTGTATATCTTCTTTGGAGAAATAGCTTTCTAAGTCCATTGCCCATTTAAAAAAAATTGTGTGTTTATCTTTTTCTTGTTGAGTTATAACAGTTCTTTATATATTCTGATAATAGTCCCTTAGAGTTGAATCCCAACTCTGGCATTTGCCTCAGGCAAGTCACTAAACTCTTGTGAACTTCGTTTTCTCTTTTTAAAAATATAAAGAAAGGATACACATACATTATGCGTGTATGTGTATATATACATGTATGTGGAGAGAGAGAGAGAGAGAGCGATAGAAGGGATCTCTTCTCTCTGTATATATCTCTTCTCTATATATACGATTCATGTATATATATCTTACTCTCTATCTCGAGCTCTGTCTGTCTATTTGTTTATCTATCTATCTATCTATACCTAGGAGCAATGTTTCAGTTTTTGCTAATTCATTGTTTGCAATGACTTTTAGAACGTAAGTACCACAAATAACAAGAACAGACTGTATGATTTGCAAATATTTTCTCCCATTTGTTATGTTGTCTTTTCACTTTCTTAATAGTATCATTTGTTGACCTAAAATAAATAGACTGTCAGATATTTCTCCAGCAAAAATGGGTTTATTTGGGATCAGAAAGAATTGCAATTTGGGGTCTGCAACCAGAGCCACTGCAAGTCCCTACAGAGCAAGGGAAAAAGAATTCTTTTAAAGAAAGAAGTTGGGAGGGCTATAGTAAACAAAAAGTTCATAGCTTTTCATTGGCTGAGTCCTTGCCAGGAAAAAAGTCCTTCCAGCTGGGCTCTTGTTGCAGGGCATGAGAGCTCCTCCTTCTGGTCCCCTGACTATTTAATTGATTTTTTTGTTTATTAATTTTTTTTACATTTCCCATTTTGATCAAGATCTTTCTCTGAAGCATCACTGATCAAGAGACAGGTTTTACATTTTTAGTCGCTTTTTCTCTCTCATGCCAAGAAGGACCTTTCTTAGGCATAGTATCTCATGTTGGTGCACAGATTGGAAACCTATTGAGGTCACATATGAGTAACTAGGAAGGGTAGGAGGGAGAACTCTCAGTAAATACTCTCTACTTTTTATCTAAAGTCCATATGTTATCAAGATCATAGATATTGGAGATCATCTAAAACATTAGGTCATCATCAAAGGTTTGGTGACAAATTTCCAACAGGTCTGGTCTGGCTATCTTGGGAAAGTGGTCTCATCAAATGTTGTCTGCTTCAATTCAAGGAAATCTTTGCTTTCAGGTTGCCGGATGACATGCAAGTCTAGTCAGGCTTCAGTGCTTTCTTAAGGTGTGAATCCAAGAGTCTATTCCCTGGAATTTGGAGGCATGAGGGTTGTTAGCAGGACCTGATAAGGGCCTTTCCAGTAAGGTTGAAGAGAGTCTTTCTGGAGGTGTTTTTTCCAATAGATGAAATCTCCAGGTTGCAAGGTGTGATACTTAAGGTCTTTATCTCCTGAGAGTGCACTCTGAAAAGACTGCTCTACTAGAACATGATTATTTTTAATAGAAGCAATTAGACGTTTCCAATAGTGGAGTATCTCTCCTTTTATCAGTTGTAGGTCACAAGAGGCAGGGACCAAGTGCATTGGATGTCCTGTGACTATCTCAAAGGGCGAGAGCTTATGAGTTCCAAAAGAGGTGGATCTAAGATTTAGAAGGACCAATGGCAATGCTTTCGGTCAGGGTATTTGGAGGGCCTTTACAAATTTTGCCCGCTGAGTCTTAATAATGACATTATTGTGTTCAGCTAAACCAGAGGATTGAGGGCACAGTGGAAGTGTAAAACCGGTCAAATAATGTTGACTTGTTGAATACCTGACCAGTAAAATAGGTTCCTTGAACACTATAGAGTTTAAGAGGAGTTCTTCAGGTAAGGATAATCTTTTCCAAAAGGACTTTAACCACAGAAGAGGCAGTAGTCTATTTGCAAGGGAAGGCTTCAGTCCAGTGTGAAAGCATACAGACCATGACTAAAACATATTTATATCCGTGAGATGGAGGAAGTTGTAAGAAATCCATTTGCCAGACCATGAATGGTCCATTAGGCAGTTTAGCATGTCAGGGAGCAGTACCAACATGCTTCCCTGGGTTGTACTTTGGACAAGTGGGACAAGTAAGGAGGGCACTTTTTGCAGCTTTGTTCATGTTTCCCTACCAATATTGATTCATGAATGCTATTATTTTGTCAGTAGACCAATGGTTTAATGCATGTAGAGTGGTTAGAAGTGGTAATTTTAGAGTCTCCAGCAGGACTGAATTGTTATTTGGCCCAAACCAGAGCTTTTTCTTTGTATCAAACCAAAAGTTGTTGAATTTCCAATCTTGGTTTTTTTCTTTTCTGAGGCCAATTGTTGGGCTTCTCTAGTCAATTTTTCTAAGTTATCATTTGGGGAAATATCCCTCTGGACCATTGCAGAGTTTTGGCTGCTGTTGGTCCCTTTAAGGTCAGCATTCTTTGCAGAAACATCAGCTAGGTGATTTCCTTTAGCTTCCAGAGATCCAAATTTAGAATGCCTTGGAATCTTCATAATAGCAAAAGTGACAGGTAAAATATTGTATCTAAAAATTCCTGAACATAGGGGCCATTTAAAATTTTATTTCTGTTGGAAGTAAGGAAGCCATATTGTTCTCCCAACATTCCAAAACCATGAGCTGCTCCAAAAGCATATCTACTGTAAGTAAAATATTGGCAGTTTTGCCCTTCACTAAAGTGAAAGCCCATGTAAAAGCATATAATTCAACCTGTTGGGCTGAAGTAGCCATAGGTAGAGACGCTGTCTCAACAATATCAAAAGGAGTGGCAATAGCATATTAATTATCATTGTCATATTTTTAAATAACAACCATCAGTAAATCATGAGAAGTCAGTGTTACCAAAAGGTATTTCCTGCAGATCATCATTAGGAGTAAGGAAGTGAGCCATCAGCATTAAGCAGTTGTGAGGGACTTTGTTGGTGACAGAGGGGAGAAGAGTAGCAGGGTTAATGTTATTACAATGTTATTATTAAAAGAGTTATGTGAGCATCAGTTTGAAAAAAGGACTTCATAGGAGGTGAGGTGACTGGTTGAGAAATATTGAGTGTGATGGGAGTTTAGGAGCCTTCTACTGCATGAGGTACAAAAATGGTTAAAGGAGATCACACAAAGATTTTCTCAGTGGTCTTAACCAAAAGGGCAGTGGCAGTGATGGCTCTAGGGCAAGGAGGTTATCTCCATGCCACAGGGTCCAGTGGTTTGTTATGGGTCGATAGAGGTCCCCGTGTTTTTGATGAGTATTCCAAAGGCATTCCAATTCTTTTTATTTATATACAAAAAGGAAAAAGGTGATCTGATAATTGGCATGCTCAAGGGCAGGTGGGTTCACCAAACTCTTCTTTAAAGCCTTAAAGGTGATGTCAACTGGTTCTTTCCATAAAATTGTGTTGGCATTGTTATTCTTTAGTAAAACACAGAGGTTTGGCCATAAGAGAGAACTTTGGAATCCAGTTCCAGCGATAACCAACGAGCCTGAGAAAACTTCACAGTTGGTGCTTAGTTCGGGGGTTTGGGAAACTTAGGACACCATGCTATCTGGATCTAGGTGAAGTCCTTGTTCTGATAGCAGATGCCATAAATATAAAACCTAGGCTTGGGCAAACTGCAACTATTCCTTGGTGATCTTATGTCCTTTGAAGGCTAAAAGCTTTACCAAGTGGATACTGTCTCTGTGAGAAGGCTTGAGAATGAGAGTGAAGAAGTAAATCATCCACATATTACAAAAAGTAGAACCTCTAGGGAACTTTATTTCATCCAGATCAGCCTTCAGGATTTGTGAGAAATAAGGACTCTCAGTAAAACCCTGAGGTGTTACTGTCCAGGTGAATTGTTTTTCTTCCCAAGTGAAGGCAAAAGGTATTGGCTACCTTCATCAACTGGAATACTAAAGAATGCACTGCATACATCAATTATAGTAAGGAATTTTCTTCCAGTGGGAATGGATGTTAATAACATATGAAGGTTAGGAACGACAGGGTATCGAGGGATAACAATGATGTTTATAGCTCAGAGGTCCTGAACAAACCTGCACCCCTGGCCCTTAGGTTTTCTCACTGTTGTGGGAGTATTACAGGAACTAGTACCAAGGATAATGAGGTCTTGAGCCTTATAATCTTCTACTATGGGCTTTATGCTTTGAAGGGCTTCTTAACTCATAGGGCATTGATTCATTATGGGGAGAGCTTTTGAGGGATCTATCTGAATCTTGATGGGAGATGTGCTATGAATTTTGCCAATATCAATTGGAGATTTTGCCCATAAGAAAGGTAGTTGTTGATTCAATAGAGACACGTGGTCAGTGTTTCCAGAATGAGCTCTAGTATAGTCAGAAATGGAGAAAATAAAGATGTAAAAGCATCATTTAATTCATCTGGTTGGCTGCTTTGATTTTTTACTGTCAAATTCTAGACTTATTTTCCCTGTTTGGGAGAAAGAAATTCCAGTATGATATTTCTCTAAGAAGTCTGTGCCTATAAATGGATAAGGGCAGCGGGACTAAAGAGAGAAGGGTATGTATCTCTCAAGGGGCCTAAACAAAAGACAACAGGTTCATGGACAGGAACCTCTTAAGGTTCATTAGAGATCCTCTGTATTTGAGTTATTTTAGTACTCCAAGGCAGGGGCTGCTTTATTATAGTGGGGTTGAGCACCAAGAGTGTGGCTTTGGTGTCAGTTAGAACTGGAAGAGATTCATCCCTAATCTGGAAAAATGTTTCTCCAAGCTGATGAATAGAAGGGAATGGGGAAAGCCCTGTCATTTAAAACTGGGAGGATGTTAGAAAGGCTGAAGGCACCTGAAGTGCTTAAACTTGTAACAATCTTTTTTTCCATTGTTCTGGCTCTTTGCAATAATAGCAGAAAACAAGAGGGTTTTGATATTTTTTAGGGACCTTCATTTGCTAAAGTTGAAGGTTAAGAATTTTATCTGTCCTGATGGATGCATAAAGGTGTGGTATATATATACACACACGCATATATAATATATATACATATACAATATGTATATATAATTTATAATATAATGTATGTAATAATACATATAATATGTATCATATATATAATGGAATAGTACTCAGCCATAAAAAAGAATGAAATACTGTCATTTGCAGCAACATGGATGAACCTAGAGATTATCATACTAAGTGAAGTAAGTCAGACAGAGAAAGACAAATACCATATGATATCACTTATATGTGGAATCCAAAATATGATCCAAACAACTTATTTACAAAACAGAAACAGACTCACAGACATAGAAAACAAACTTACAGTTACCAAAGGGGAAAAGGGGGGATAAATTAGGAGTTTGGGATTAGTAGATATAAACTACTCTATATAAAATAGAAAAACAACAAGGTCCTACCGTATAGCACAGGGAACTATGTTTGATAACTTGTAATAACCTATAATGAAAAAGAATATATATGTACATATATGTATAACTTAATCACTTTGCTCTACGCTAGAAACTGACACAACATTGTAAATCAGCTATACTTCAATTTTTAAAAAATCCTAAAAAAGAAATAGAGAATTTTAGCTGTCTTCCTTTGAGGTGATTCATCCACAGTGAGAGAGAACTGGTTTGTCAGATTAACTAAATCTGGAGTGGACATAGTTTCCCATTCCATCCTGGTTCTTTTTACTAGAAGGGCAAGGTCCTGGTTCAGCCCATGAATAACCCATTTTGACATAAACTTAAAAGCTACCTGGGTGGAATCAACATCTGAAGGAAGACCAGAATTTTCTTTAAAATTAATCTGAAGTTGATTGTAATAGTCACGACAAGATGCATCAGAATTTATGTGCAAGCCTGAATTTTGGTCCAATCAGTAGGCTTTGGAAACGCCCTAAAAATTACTGGATGAAGTCTCCCACCCATTGCCTGAGCCTAATCGTATAATAAGTTAGCAGGCTGGTCTCCCAGTTGTAATTTTAGAGACTTTTCAGAATGTTCCCAATTAGTGATTTTCATCCAATGCTGGGCTGGCCTTCATTGACAAGCATATGAACTAGCTGACATAAGTCAGAGAAACTAGGTTGATAGGTCTGAATGACTGCATTAAATTCCTCAGCACATCGGCGAGGATCTTCAGTTACTTTGGGAAAATCTTTGACTGTGGCTCACAGTTTAGCTTTAGTCCAGGAAATATAAGAAATTAAGTGTTTGTCTCCGGATCCTCAGAAAGCTTAATTTTAAAAGGGCACATTCTGATAAGTTCAGAGGCAAAGGAAGTGAGGTCAGTTTCTGAGAAAAAAGGAAGTTCAGTGAAAGAATTCGATGGGGGAACTGAGGGTATAGGGCTGTAGGTGGCCTGGAAAGAAAGGAGGAGGATGGCGCCAGAGGCAGGGCTTGGGCACAAGGAATGGAGGGGAGAGACACGACGGCCCTGGAGGAAGAACCAGGGGTGAAGCAGCCAAGGAGGAAGGGCCTGTGGCTTTTGGGGCCATTTTCACTTTCTTTAATCCTTTCTTTGTGTCAGTTAATCTTAAAATCTTATTTTGCAGAGAGGCAATTTTAGGCTCCTGATAAAGTTTGGAATCCTCAAAATACAAATCGAAATAGACATTCTATTTAGTTTGAGACATTTTAGAGCTATGGTAGTCCAGTTTACTTTTAAGAAGAGTAAGTTTGGGGATTTCAAAATTCCTCTTAATGGCCACTGATATTCCAAATTGCCTTTGGTTATGTTGGCTCCTTTAGTTGGAAACGCACTTGAGGAAAGACTGTGGTTTTTAAACATAAAATCAGCTCAAATCCCTGTAGGGGAGTGCCCTCAAAATACTTAGATAACTGCGGTCCCATTCTCATAAGTTTTTCTCTAGAGTAACAGAATAATTTTCAAACCATCTAAATAGTTTTCAGCTCAAACAGCTTATAGCTCAAACAGTTCAAATATCTCTAACAACCTGTAGGCCTAATACCAGCCATTTCTAAGAGAACAGTCTGGTCCTAGAGGAACCTAGCTGAAGCCTTCTCAGCTCAGTTCCCGTAGAACAGCCCTCATTCCAAAAAAAAAAAAAAATGGCCAAAGGCTGAACCAGTCCCAACTGGAACAATCTGATTTCAAATCAGATTGAAGTGCCAAATGAGCACACGCATATAGAACAAGGCCTTAATTAGAAAAGATGAAACCTTAAAACAGATCTCAAACAAACCCTAGAGAACTTCAAAATGCCAAGGGGGGAAGCTTGGATCCAGGAGAAAGACATACCTTTAAACCCCATGGTCAGGGAGAAAAACAATGAGCAACAATGGGTTCAGTGCGGGTACTGCACCTGTTTCTCACCAGCTCTGGAGTCATTGGGGGGGTCTTCTCTAAATTCCTGTATGTGCCACCAAAATGTTGACCTAAAATAAACAGACTGCCAGCTATTTCTCCAGTAAAAATGGGCTTATTTGGGATTAGAATTGCAATTTGGCGCCTGCAACCATGGCTAGCAATCCACATGCAAGTCCCTACACAGCAAGGAGAGAAGAACCCCTTTATAGAGGGGAAAAGGAAGTTGGGAGGGCTGTAGTAAACAAAGAGTCCATGGATTTTCATTGACTGAGTTGTTGCCAGGAAAGAAGAAGAGTCTTTCTACTTTGTGTTGGTCTCTGCTATCGTTGCAGGGCACGAGAGCTCCCCGTTCTGGTCTCCCAACTCCATTTAATTGAGGTTTTGGTTTATTAATTTTTTATACCTTTGATACATAAAAGTTTTTAATTTTGATGAAGACTAATTTAATGTTTGTTTTGTGGCTTATGCCTCCAATTCTAACTTTTGAGGGGAGGTGACTTTGCTTAGTTCAATCATAGGGGAAGCTACGGTGCTTAGGTGTGTGGGATTCCATTCACTGATAAGTGGTGGCAGAAGCACTTAGGAGAGAAGGTTAACTGATGTACCCAGTGTTAACACAGCTAGTAAAGAGCAGAGGTGAGACTTATACCTGATGTTAAAACCAGTAATCTTACCTTAAAAATCTCTCCAAATGACCTTCGGCTATCTAAGCTAATAAAGGAACTGAATGTGAAAAAATAAAAAAAATAAATAAAACCAGGAATCTTCACTTCTCTAATTATGCAGAGAAGAAATTATTATGGTGAACTCAAGATGATCAACTTTCTCTCAAAGAGTGGGTAGCATTTAGATAAAGAGGAGAAAGGAAGAACTTTTCTTTGTACGGGAATCTTGTTTGTAGAAGACTTATTCGAATAGAGCAGATCAGTATGAAAAAGGAATGACAAATCCTAGCACTACCTCAACTTCTTTGTTCCATGCATTTCACCCTGATGCCTTAGGCCTTATTAGATGTCCCCAATACTTAGGAGGGTTGCTGTTATCACTAATTATGGACACAAGAGGGTGCTAAAAGATCTCTCTTCTGGTTCTTTAGGCCCAGGTGTAGAACGTTCTCTTTCCTTTAATGCTCATTCCATTTTCAGAAAAGAACTTTGATTACAAAACTCAGGAAAGACTTAATAGAAATAATGAAAATACAGCATAATATCAAATGTTTAGGTTTCAAGGTTAACTGAAGTATAGTTCCAGTGTCGCTGATTATTTTGTACCATTTTAGATGAATGTAATAGAATTTCAAAGCTAGAAAGAACATTTGAGATTATCTTTCCTTTTTTCCTTCCTGCTCCCCTCCCTCCCGCCACCCCTTCCTTCCTTCCTTCTTCCTTCCAGGGACACTTTGTTAAATAGAATCTTTTCAGTTTGGAAAAAATAAGCAAAATATAAGCAGAACTGTTCTTCTTGAAATGGAGGTAAGATGCTGAAGCCCAGTCTCTGATCTTACCTTTGCCACCATGACAGGCCCGGAGGCACGTCTGTTAACCCCAAGGTGCCACATAAAAGAGCTTGTAAAATCATTGCTGAAAGTCAGGTGGTTGGCAAACTGCATTCTTGAATCAAATCCTGCCCCCTGCCTGTTTTTGCACTGCCTGTGAGCTAGTTTTTACATTTTTTAACAACAGGGAAAAAGTCAAAAGAAGAATATTTTATAATGCATGAAAATTATATGAAATTCAATTTCAGTGTCCATAAATAAGGTTTTATTGGAACACAGTGATGTTCATTCATGTATATATTGCCCAAGGTTGTTTTTAATGCAATAATTGAAGAGTTGAGTAGTTGCAACGGACACTGTATCTCAGTTTCTTTAATAGATGTAAAATGATATAAGGTAATAATTATAATAAAGTATTGTTAGATTTGTAACAGATATGATATAATATGTATAACATAATAGCACAAAAAGGGGAAAGAGGGAATAGAGCTATATAAGAGTAACATTTCTATCTCACTTTGATTACATTAGTATAAATCTGAAGTAAGTTGTGATAAATTAAAATATATATAGTAAGCCCTAGAGCAACCACTAAACAAACAATAAAAGAAACCCTAAAAATGGTAAAAAAAAAAAAAATCAGTGAAGGAATTAAAATGTTACACTACCAAATATTTACTTAATGCAAAAGAAAGCAGTAAAGTAAGAATACAGGAACAAAAGGATATAAACAAATAGAAAAAAAATAATTCATATAAATTCAACTATATCAATAATAACATTAAATGTGAATGGATTAAACAATCCAGTCAAAAGGCAGAGATGTCAGACTGGATTAGAAAACAAGATCCAACTACATTCTGTCTACAGGAGACACCTTTAGATTCAAAGATATGAATAGGTTAAAAGTAAAAGGATGGAAAAAGATGTAATATGCAAACAGCAACCATAAAAACTGGAGTGGCTATACTAATATCAGACAAAATAGTCTTTAGGACAGAGTATATATGGACTGCAAAGCCTGAAGTGTTTACTATCCGGCACTTTACAGAAAAAATTTGCTAACTCCTGTTCTAGATGCTTATGATGACTCACTGGGATACAGGAAAATATATTAAAGTTTTGACTACATTTTAGAAGTCTAATTATTTAGAAACTTTTTGTGTTATGTTTTATACTATATATAATATATTGGGGTTGAATGTATATTCTTTATAAATAAATAAAATAGACATAATTTCACGTGCATGTGCAGAAATGTTTTTCTGATCGAAGTGTATAATCAAGTACTTTTGGAAACCACTCTAGTCTAACTGTATTGTTTTACTTGGGGGAAAAATAAAATCCAGAGTGATGAAATGATTGTTCAAGATCCCAGAGCAAGTTATTGGCAGATAAGCTACAGGCTCCTTGCCCCTTTCACTGCCCACCCCATCTTTTGCTGTCCTCCAGCTTGGGGTTTCTGAAGTAAGGCTCACCTGTGGTGACTGCAGATTCTCTCTAGCACTAGACCTACTACTATGTAATACATTCACAAGCCTTTTTCCTAGTCTTTTAGTGAACCTTGGTATGCGCTGGCCATGTGAGTGCTCTTTGGGCTCAAGCAAGAGGTTGAGGCATACCCTAAATTCAACCCAAATATCTTCCCTGAGCTTGTACATATCTCATAGACATATGAAGTAGAAATCTGCACACATACTGCATGGTACAAATATCCTTTGATTTAGGAATGTGGTGTCAGGAACAAGATAAGAAAAGTTTCTGTGGTTGACTTTGGACTTCACTAGTTGGGATGACACAGCTTATTTAGGAAAGTCACAAGTCAAGTGGGACACACACAAAAAAATTGTGCACATTCAAAAGGAGGTCCAGGATAATGAAAAAATAAGAAACACCATGTCTGTGAAGAAGAGTAGAAGAAACTGGGTGGTAACTTTGCTCAAAGATGACTCAGGTGCCCAAATAATTATCTTCAAGTATCTTAATGACTGTCCTGGAAAAGGAGGAAGTTAGCTGTTTCGTAAGCCCAGATCTAGGACCTATGGTAGAATTTGCTGGGATTTAGGCTTGGGTTCACTAGCTGGAGATGTCCAATGATGAACTGGGTGTCATATAGACTTTGACATCAGAGAGAAGTGAGAATAATTCCTGGCTTCATCTCTTATTGCCTATTTGACCCTGGGGATTATGGTTATGGAGAAGAATAATATATTGCAATATTGTATGTATAGCCCTCTTTTTTCCCTCTCCTACATGTCCTTGAACCTCATGCAGCCAACTGCCAGTTTATACTGTCAGGATTTTGAAATTCAAGGCTGAGAGAATAGTTTGAGAAAAGGGATTCTGAGTCTGGCTTTTAGAATCTAAGGCCAGAATGTCTGGAAGGAAGTAGAACACAAAGTATACGCTGAAATCGTAGGTTTGGAAATATAAAGTAGGAGTTACGCAGCACTGCCCACTAAGACCAAAAAACAATTCCACGGGCTGGAAGTTAATGTGTGGAGGAAAGACAGTGTTGAGGGAGGAGATTGGTGGAGTCTAGCCTGCCTGGGACTCAACATACCTAAGGGAACCAGGGGGAGAGCTGTGGAACTGTCACTAAGACTCATCAACTACCAATAGAGAGACACCATCTATCACAAGGTGGGAGTCAGATCATTAATGGATATCATGGGATCACATTAGGCATTTGGACCAGTGTCGTGAATCGTCAATGCCATACAGCTGTCCTCATTACATCTTGTAAAGACCTCCTAATGAAACACTAGCAGAGTGCTGGTCATTGTCCTATGAGAGTTGCAGCTCTTTGGGACCAAAATTTTGCTCAGCTCTCTTCTACTTTCCCTGTGTGGAAACAACTCTTATTCACTAGGTATATTCTAAGGTGTTGCTTTGATGACAGGATGTCTCCTGAACACCTGTAGGAGGAGAGATCGTGTGGAAGGGAATCCTCACATCGGTACCTTGGTAGGAATGAATAGAACTGGTTTGAGATCCTGCCTGCTCCAACCCAGTTGCATTAAAAACAGCAATTCCTGTTACATGTTAACCATACTTTTACCTTTCCATGTGGTTACAGTTAACTTTCCTAGACCTTTTTTGCTGTTGTTGTAAATTATAACATTAATAATTATTTTATAAGTTTGCTCTGAGGTTAAATGAGATAATGCATAAAAATATTAGCACATTGATTGTCTTAGGATATGTTCAATAAATGGAAGCTGTTAGTATTATTCAAGAGGTGATGAGATCATAATCCCTTTAAGTGTTCTTATGAAACTGAGGGACCACTTGGTGTTTATGTGGTAAGGATATTAACATTTCTGAATGTGATAGTGGTCTCAGAGACTCATTTGTCAGTTTAGATCCAGTGTTTTTCTACCTGCTGTGCATGGGCTAGTACAGACTGGCTGTATAGCATAGCCTCAGATAGTGTTAAAATATACATAAGTCTGGGCCCAAATCCAGATAATCTGATTTAGTAGATCTAGAGAAAGGCTCAAGATTCTGTGTTATTAACAAGCAGTTTCCTTCTGGAGGCTCTAGGAGAGAATCCATTTCCTTGCCTTCTTCAGGTTCTAGAGGCTACCCACATTCTTTGGTTCACTGCCCTACATCACCCCAACTTCTCCATCCATTGACAAAGCTCCCTTTCTGACTCTGACCCTCCTACCTCCTTGTTATAAGGACCCTTATAATTACATTGGATCCTCCAGGATATTCTAGGGTTATCTTTCCATCTCAAGATTCTAAACTTAATCACATCTGCAAAGTCTCTTTTGCCATGTAAAGCAACATATTCACAGATTCTAGGGATTAGGATGTAGATACCTTTGGGGGGTCATTATTCTGAAAATCATAGAGGATAACGTTTTATAGGACTGTCAGCTACACGAGAAATCCCTAGATGACTTCATTCATTCCCACCTAGTAAGTCCATGTGTTGGGGGATTTTTCTTCTACACTACCACCCCTCTTAGTATCTGTTTCTTTGGTATACAAGTGTCCCAGAAGGCTGATTTAGACTTGACAATTCTATATTTAGGTACACCCTAAAGGTATGCAGAATTCCAATATAAATGTGGAAACTACTCTGGAGCAGCAGAATATCTTTACTTCTTTAGAGTGTTGGTTCCCACAATGGACAGAAATGCTTTGAGTTCACTCTGGGGAAAACTGGTCTCTGAAATCTTAATGCAGAATTGGAAGGCAGCCATGGAAGACCTTACGTGGCTAAAAGAGACCATAGATAATAATTCTGTGAGTTTGCCACTCTAGTCTCTTCAGCAGCAAACATGCTCATTCATTGGTCTCTACAGTTTTCTTCAATCACCCCAAAGGACGTGATAACATTATTGATCTCTTCCTTTACCAGCCACAGTACCTTAATGCAATTCAGATGATGTGTCCACATATTCTCCGCTATTTGACCACAGCAGTCATAACAAACAAAGATGTTTGAAAACGCCGGCAGGTGCTAATGATCTGGTCAAAGTTATTCAACAGGATTCTTACACATATAAAAAACCCATTACAGAGTTCGTTGAGTGCTTATATGTTAATTTTGACTTTTATGGGGCTCAGAAAAAGCTGAAGGACTATGACTCAGTGCTAGTGAATGATTTCTTCTCAGTGGCTTGTCCCGAAGAGTCCACTGAAAATACCCGTCTCTTTGTACATGAGACTTTTTGTTGCATTCATCAGTGTATCAACATTAACATGTTGGCAGATAAACTGAACATGACTCCAGAAGAAGCTGAAAGGTGGATTGTAAATTTGATTAGAAATGCAAGATTGGATGCCATGATTGATTCTAAATTAGGTCATGTGATTATGGGTGACCGTGCAGTCTCACCCTATCAGCAAGTGATTGAAAAGGCCAAAAGCCTTTCATTTAGAAGCCAGATGTTGGTCATGGATATTGAGAAGAAACATAATCAGAATAGTAGGTCAGAGGCTCCTAACTGGTCAACTCAGGACTTTGGCTTCTACTGAAGAACTGTGCAGAAAAAATATAAAAACTATAAAAGAAAGGTGAAATAATAAAACCATTATATAAACGTGAAACATTTTGGAAACAATTAACATAATGAGTATAAATTGTGGAGAATTTGAATAAAATTGGCTGTTTTTCATTAAAACAAAATACTTGACAATTCTAGGGTATGCTGGATGGGAACAGAACAATCTTAAGGGTCAAGGTATAAACGGCTATCACTCCTGCTTGATGATCAGTGTGCCAGATGCTAACTTCTGTCAAAGGAAGGAACTCATCATAGCTCCTCAGTCCAGTCAGCATATAAGACTCATGTCTGAAGGCAGTAGCTTCTGTCCCTGGGCTCTAGCTCCATATGATCATGCTCAGATGGACACTGGCCATTCCCTGGATATTGACTCAATACTGTTCTTATGGTCTCTCTGGCGACGTCTCCTCATTCTTCGTCCAACTGTCTTCTAAGTCTCTCTTATCTTTTTCTTCTCAGCCTTGGGAACCCATCCTTTGCCTTAAGGTAATTTTTCTCTTATCATTTATATCATCATCATATCATATATTCTCTCAAAATCTCATGTGTCTGTAGCTGAGTCATAATATGTAGGTTGCTAAACTCAAAACCAGCAACCAACTCTCTTTGCTTTCTTCTGTCAGTTCGCCTCCAAGGCAATTATGGAGAATGCTTAGCTGATTGAATGTGGGAAGGAACAAGGAATGAAGCAAATTCTGGAAACAAACAATGAATATTTCAAAGTATTATCCATCTTCATAATTTTTAATATTTGTTCCAACATTGAAATTCAAAGATACAATTCCTAAGTCCAAGGCTAGTGCTTGTTTCTACTAAACCACACCTCGTTGTGTTGCCTTTAGCTCATTCATTTCAATAACTTTTTCAACAACTCCAAGACCTTGGATTTCCAAATTGGCGTATTTCCCCTTCACCAGGACACCTCCCACTCTTTCTAAATCTCCATTCTCACTGTGGTGAGAGCATCCTGCTCTCTAGCTCCTGAGAAAGGCTGAATAACAAGAGACCTGCACCACCCTCTCTTAAGCTGCTGGTCTGCCTTTTCACAATTTCAGCCAACTGTCTCTGACTCAGCTCTCTGTCTGCCAGGCAAAGGACTTGTAGAAAACATCTCCTACTCCTTCTCTTCTTCCAAGGAGTACAGGATTAACAGATTAGCATGTAGTACACCTCAGCACAGGGCAGCTCCTTTTCAGTTTGTTTGTCTGGTATTAAAATGGGATGGCAACTAGCTTAAGGTCTGAATGAGTTCCTTCCCACAGATACCTGCCCACCCTCTAATACCCAGGTACACAGCAAGAATGTGGACTCTGCTGGCTGTTTGACTGGTCCAGCTTCCTTAATGCAAGTGGCTGCTTGTCTAACTCTGTCTCACCATTCCAGCTCTTTTCTTTCAATATTATAATGAAATAATCATTACAGAGAGGCAGCCAAGATTAGTGTGTAAGTTACTCTGTGTTTGCATCAGAAAAAATGTGGATGGAGTCCCAGTTCTGCTACTTACTAATTATGTGACCTTGGGCAAGTTATTTAACTTCCTCAATCTTCTATCTGCTCCTCTGTAAAATGAGACTGAAGGCACCCACATCACTGGATTGCTAAAAGGATTAAATAAAATAAAAATAGGTAAAACACTTAATGTCATACCTGGTACATGTTGCTCCATAAATGGCAGTCATAGTTATATTTTATTTTATTTAATAAAGATGTGCTGAAAAATACCATGCTTGGTACTATGGAAGTAGGAAAAGAAGGAGACATGGTCCCTGTCTGCAAAGAACATTGCAGACTAATGGGAGAGAGAAAATATCAAAGTAAGCAAAAGGAATGGGTGAAGGAGTGGTAAAGTTATGGGGAAAGAACTGAATGAAGATGAAGTTAGACCTACGCAGCATGGAGGAGGGTCCAGAGGGAAACTTCATTGCAAAGGTGTGGGAAAGGCTGCCTTGACATAAAGTTCCATCCTGAGGGCAACAGCCTTTCCCTATGTTTCTGAGATTCTCTTATTCAACAGTGCCATATCATGACCATGAACATGTATGCCTCTATTATTCTGTACTTTTTGGATACCCAAGGGTGAGTTAGGGGTCTCTAGGAAAATGAACAAAGAAGCATTTCTTTCTTCCTCATCCACCTGTCTTTCCCTTAACCACTGTGATTGTCTGGGTCATCTTTAGAAAGCTTAGATTTTTTTTTTTGACTGGATGGCAGTTCAGTCACAGGTAATTTCCTGGGCAGATTTTAGCCAACTCTAAAATTTTAAATGAAAATGAACTGAAGTGTATGTATGCCAAACTGAATGCATGTATGCCTTCTCTACACTAGATAAAGCATGCAGATTGTCTGAATGCCTGACCAGATTGTCATCACATGTGTGGGCTGAATAGTACATTGGGAATTGGCTGGGTCATTCTTCAACTGACTAGCTCAAAAGTTACAAAATTCTCCTGCTCCCCAAATGTCATAAGGAGGTAGTGGAGTACTAAAAAGAGGCTCAGAGCACCTGTATTCTAGTGTTAACCCAACGGTGATAATTGTATGTAACATCAGGCAAATTTTCTTGATTTCTTTCTCAATAAGCAAAATAGGTGAAATAACCCCTGCTGATGGCTCTGTAGAGCACGAATGTAATTTTCTTTTCAGAATGATACTTCTTATAAAATGGTAAGAAATGATAACTTCTGCTTGAACCACTTTACCCTGTTGTTGGGGAAATCAGACTATAGAAAGGAAAACATTGTATATATGTACATCTTCTTTATCCATTCCTCTGTCAATGGGCATTTAGGTTGTTTCCATGTCTTGGCTATTGTGAATTGTGCTGCTATGAGCATAGGGGTGCATGTATCTTTTTTAATTATAGTTTTATCCAGATATATGCCCAAGAGTAGGATTGCTGGATCATATGGTAATTCTATTTTTAGTTTTCTGAGGACCCACCATACTGTTCTCCGTAGTGGCTGCACCAATTTACGTTCCCACCAGCCTTGTAGGATGGTTCGCTTTCCTCCACACCCTCTCCAGCATTTGTTAGTTGTAGACTTTTTAATGATGGTCATCATTTGCTGTACAGCAGTAATTAACACAACATTGTAAATCAACTATACTTCAAGAAAAAAAAGAAAAAAAAGAAAGGAAAACATTTTGGCAACTTTGTCTCCAAGGCTGTCTTTTAAGTGTCTGAGAAGATTGACGATGTTCCCATTAAGATTTCTATAGGTTGGTCATTTCCTGTTCTTCCCGCCTTGCATGACAAGAATTCTGGGTGTCTGATTTCCCTCCTAAGTTGGTCCCTCTAGGCTGGTGAATTGGTTTTTATCATCCACCACATATACATCTATCAGGTCATTCATCAGCCACAGGTTTGCAATTGTAGTCGAGAGAAAATAGGAAATGAACTCTCTTCCGAGATTTGAGTTTCTCAGAACAAGGCATTTTGTAAATATGATAACCACATTTCAGTGTTCTTAAGTCATTCTAATGACTTCTCCTCGCACTTGGAATAAAACCCAGACTTGTTACTGAAGACTGCCAGCACTCGCATGCTTTTGCGCCGGCCTACTTTGGGCAATGCACATTATGATCTAGTCACATGGGCCTTCTTTCTCTTCTTCATACATGCCAAACCCACTCCTGCTCCAGGGCTTTTGCTCCTACTCTTTCCTCTGCCTGCAAAGCTTTTCCCCTAGATCTTCGCATGGCTGGCTCTCATTCCTTCTTCCCTATTCCTGTCTCAACACAAATCTCACTTCCTCAAGGAAGCCTTTTCTGATCATACTATCTGAGGTCCACCCCCTGCTCCACCCACATCACCATCTCATTCCTTTATAGCTCTTATCACAATCTGCAATTGAATTATACATTGTTTCATTCACTTGTTTACTCTGTATCTTCTCAGTAGAATGGAACCCATTTTCCCAGGGTGATATTCCAAATATTTAACAACCAGTATCACATGGCACTGATCAATCAGAATTGACCCTGGCCAAAGTCCTGGGACAGGGTCCAGGAGGCCCCCTAACCTGCCCTCCGACCTTTAAATTGTTGGTGTGTGGGGAGGCCCAGGATTCCTGAGGGAGGGGTTGGAGTAGATGAGCAATGCATGTTAATTAGCAATGCATATTAACTAAGCAATGCATGTGAACTATGTGCCCATTATTGTGGAAATATTTCAGTACCTTAGCAATCAGTATGACCATTAGTTTGTACTGTTTGAATATCAACCCTACTTGTCTCCTATATTCAACACTATTTCCCAGGCCTGGAACAGTGACTAGCATATAGCAATCCCTCACATGGTGACTTACTTGACTATCAAGTGTTGTCCACGTACGCTTTCTCTAACTTGATATTTTCTAAAAGAGCTATAAGGCGGCCTGGGTTCAAAGGTCACTCATAGGGTTAAGTAATGGTGTATTGAGGCCGTGTGGTCTACTTTAATGATAACTAATGTCTGTAACTCTTCACAGTTTACAAAAATCTACATGTCACTTGTCCATTTTATCTCCACAACCATGCTGGGAGGCTGGCAAGACAAGACATATTCATTTCTCCGTTGAGTAAACTCAGACTCCTATAAATCAAGTGATTGCCAAAGGGTAGGCAGAGCTGTGAAATAGTTCATGTCTTCTGGGCTGGGACCATGTTCTTTCCAGCTGGGTATGTATTCCGTCCCCAGCCCTGGGTAGATCTGAACCTGAGCACAGAAGCAGCTACTGGATATAGGTGTAAAGATTCTGGGCTCTACATCTAGGGTTGTATATGCCCTTATATAATAACAACTGTGGCTGTTTTACAAAATAGGGTAGTTCAAGCAAGAGTGACCAGCCTAAGAGGGTCTAGAGGAACCTAGAAACCCTGTCCAAGAGTTGGAGGAACAGGAAATGACCAACCTGGAGAAGTCTTCAGGGAGATATAATCTTCTCAGATGCTTGAAATCCAGTCTTAAAGACAAGATTGCCAAGACTTTTTCTCTGCAACTCACAGGGCAGAGTTAATACCAACAGTGAAAAATAATTGCAAAAATCAAGTTTTTGATTCAAAAATACATATTTACAAAAAGAGAAGTAATATAGCCTAGAACAATGTTTACCAAAATACAGTGTATTTTCTTAGCACAAAATGGTGCTAAGATGTTTTTATTTAGGACATGATTGAACATTTTGAAAATTTTCATTAGTTCTGAGTTTATTTTAATACATACTAGGGAAAATATATAACTAGTAGACAAATTTTGTGATTTCAGATATATAAGAAGTGGTTAAAGTAGATATTTTACTTTTTGCAAAAATGAAACAAAATCATTTAAAGAGAAATTTTTGGTACATAACAGCAAAGGTGATTTTCAGACATGTACAAATGAAATGATAGATGAGTGACTGAAGTCTGTGAAAATCATATTCTTTGAAACTAGCTCTATCACTTTTCATGGACTTGGAAATATTCTTCACATTATGATTCTTAACATTATAATTTCCTCATCTGTTTAATAAGTTTGTGGCAAGGATTAATAGTTCAATGCATGGAAAGTATTCAGCATAGTTTGGCATATAGTGAGAACTGCATAAATGTTAGCTATTGTTTTTATTTTTATCAACAACAGTGAGAACTATTGAACCATGGGCAGGTACCTTGTGAATCAGAAAGCTCCTCATCATGGAAGGTATGTAAACAGGACTAGGCAGGCATTTGTCAGGGATGCTGCAGGGGAGATTCCTATGTGGGTGGGAGCTCAGCTAGAACTTTGAGGTCATTCCAGCTGGGAGATTTCTGTGAGTCTGCCTTTTAGTGAATTCCAGGATGCAAGAGAGACTTGCAACTAGAGTTTTCCTACTACATGTTGGGAGGAAACTTAAGGTACTGCTCAACAGGACTCAAAGAGCCATTGCTCGGTGAGCACTATTGTTGGCCTTTTCACAACCCACGTCACTGTCAAGGAGAGCTGTCAGAGAACAACACAGCTATTGTCCCATAGTTCGTGCCCAACCAGGAAAAATACCCATTCTGTCCTCACAACCGTGGGAAAGGCTGTGAGCATTTCTCATGGGTACAGAGAGGACCCATCCTGTCTAACCCTCAGCTGGAACCTGGCCTTTACCCAGTAGTGACTGCTGACAGGCAATCAGGCCCACCTTGAGAGCTCGAGCTATGGGAAACACTTCTTTAAACAAGCTGAAACATGTTTCTCTGTAGCTTTCACCCACTTGTCCTCGTTTCATCTCCTTCAACCACAAAGAACAAGCCTCCCCATTGCCTCCAATGGGAATCCTTCAGAAGGCTGCAGGCTGATGGAGTGTTTGCCCTGTTGTTATTGATTTCCATGCCATTCTTCATTGTTCCCACAGATACTGTTTCTGTCGAGCATAGTCATTGACATCATGTTCTAATATAATTTGTCTCTGTCCTTATTTGAAGGCAAGAGATTGTGGAATCTGGGCCCCTTTTTCTTTATAAAGGGAGATGCTCTCAGTAGCAGTTCAGTTACACAGGATCCAGTAACTGTACTTATGTGATGCTGTTAATGACAGATCATGGTGTATCTGGTGCTCTTTAGAGGTCTGGCCCCCTTTTTTTTTTTTTTAATATATATATATATTTTAATTTATTTTATTTATTTATGGCTGTGTTGGGTCTTCATTTCTGTGAGAGGGCTTTCTCTAGTTGTGGCAAGCGGGGGCCACTCTTCATCACGGTGCGCGGGCCTCTCACTATCGCGGCCTCTCTTGTTGCAGAGCGCGGGCTCAGTAGTTGTGGCTCACAGGCCTAGTTGCTCCATGGCATGTGGGATCTTCCCAGACCAGGGCTCGAACCCGTGTCCCCTGCATTGGCAGGCAGATTCTCAACCACTGTGCCACCAGGGAAGCCCCCTGGCCCCCTTTTGAATTCTGCAAAGGATCCTAAGAGATCTCCTCTAGGTCTGCTACCCTAATTTGCATATGTAAATGACTGAGGATTCTAATGTCTAATTCAAATGGCATTGCTCTCCTGAGTTCCAGGATCACGTACAGCAGCCTGCTGGATATCTATGCATGAGTATCTTACAGGTGTTTTAATCTCACCAAGTTCAAAATTGAACCCATCCATTTTCTCTCTATGCCCCATCTCTGCAATAAGGATAGTAATAGTGTTTACTTCACAGTTCTAAGGATTAAATGAATGAACGTGCAGAAAGCACTTAGGATAGTAACTGATGAATTTACTTATGTATATTGCTATTATTGGAGGATATAAGAAAACAAATAAAATATAGTATGTTGAAGACTGAATGGCTATGTGGAAAAAAATGAAACAAGACAGATTGAGAAGTGTTGGTAGGAACAGGAAGATGCCACAGGGCAGTTTTGGAAAAACGATTATATTTTCCTCAGTGATCTTCTTTGGGAAATAAATGTCTGAAGAAATTCTTGGTATGTCCTTTAACATCGGTCATTCTGAGTCTTTTTAAAGATGATCAGAATGCTCAGCATGAGGGGCCTTCTCTCCTATAGCTGAAGTCACTTCTAGGTTCAGGATTTCTCCTCAGAGGAAGTGAGTTCATGATGAGATTAATTTCTAAGGAACAAAGATTGCATCTGGAGATGGCACCAGCCTGGTTTGTAACGGTTTATGCAAGTCAGGTGCCAACTTGCTGCCGAGAGGGATCTTGTGAACCTGGAAGGGTGATTGGTTAGGCACGACACGTAGAACATTGCTACTCAAAATGCAGTCTGCAGGCTGGTGCTGGTCCTCAAACTGTTACTGATCTGCATGTGATAATTGTAGGATTGGGAATAAGCATTTAAACAGCTGTTTATCAGTCTTATAGAGTGGCTTTATGTCTGTTAAATCTACCAGTAGAGAAATGTAGACTCATATTTGTCATATGCATGGTAAGGGACTTGAGTTATTTGTGGATTTTCGTATTCATGAGGAGTCCTGGAAACAATCCCCCACAGAAATGGAGGGTTGGCTGTGTATGTTTCATTTAATTTAAAGCATTGTGATGCATAGAAAACAAACAAGAAGAAAGAAAAGAAGTTGGTTCTCTATAACTAATTGTTTGAAAGTACTGAGGCAGTGTGGAGCCATGGGTTCTAGCCGTTCTCTGACACCAACTCATATGAGACCCTCGGCATCTCATTCTCCTTTGGAAATTACTTTCCTCATCCATGGATTAAAGGTCTTAGAATAGCTGATTTTTAGTTTCCATTTTAGCTTCACAGATGCCATAATCCCAAGAATCTTTAAAACATTTTTTAAAATAAAAATTGACTGAGTAAATCTCCATTGCTTGATTTCAAGCCAAATAATCCTTCTTTTTGGTAAAAACCTAACTACAGCATAGATTCTTTTTTTTTTTTTTAACATCTTTATTGGAGTATAATTGCTTTACAATGGTGTGTTAGTTTCTGCTTTATAACAAAGTGAATCAGCTATACATATACACATATCCCCATATCTCCTCCCTCTTGCATCTCCCTCCTTCCCACCCTCTCTATCCCACCCCTCTAGGTGGTCACAAAGCACCGAGCTGATCTCCCTGTGCTATGCGGCTGATTCCCACTACTATCTCTTTTACATTTCGTAGTGTATATATGTCCATGCCACTCTCTCACTTCGTCCCAGCTTACCCTTCCCCCTCCCTGTGTCCTCAAGTCCATTCTCTACATCTGCATCTTTAGTCTTTATTCCTGTCCTGCCTCTAGGTTCTTCAGAACCATTTTTTTTCTTTAGATTCCATATATATGTTACCATATGGTATTTGTTTTTCTCTTTCTGACTTACTTCCCTCTGTATGACAGACTCTAGGTCCATCCACCTTGCTACAAGTAACTCAATTTCATTTCCTTTTATGGCTGAGTAATATTCCATTGTATATATGTGCCACATCTTCTTTATCCTTTCATCTGTCGAAGGACACTTAGGTTGCTTCCATGTCCTGGCTATTGTAAATAGAGCTGCAATGAACATTGTGGTACATGACTCTTTTTGAATTATGGTTTTCTCAGGGTATATTCCCCGTAGTGGGATTGTACAGCATAGATTCTTAATGCTTTTCTTCAGATCCCCATTAGAAACATATTTTTTTCTTTGGGTGGTTATCTCTCAATCTGTCACTTTTCATTGTAAAGATCTCTTTGTCTTGCAGCACTCAGGTTTTCCCCATGAATTCAAATATTTTATAGGAAAAATTTTCTCTGCTGAGTGTTCATAGACTGATGATCTTCTTGAATTTGCCAAGAGTCCCTCTGAGGATGTTCTCTGAATAAAATCTAACCAGCATTATAAGGAGTTTGGATTTTATTCTAAGACTGAGGAGAAACCATAAGATGGTGCTAAGAAGGGGAGTGACATAATATAATTTATGTTTTCAAATATCACATTGGCTGATCTTCGGTGATTAGATTGTAAGGGTACAAGACTATATACAAGAATAGTTTGGCGGCTATTGCAGTAGTGTAGGCAGGCCATATGGTGGTTTAGCCTATGGGACGTAAAGAATAGGTCATGTTTTCTAGCTTGTTTACCAGCCTTGGCAGTGCCGTGTTGTGGAATTGCTTATAAATCCTATAAGTGGCTTTTCTTAGCTGGATTGAGATCATAGGTTTTTTTTTATGGGGTTACAGGTAGTGGTTTGTAGGAGTTAACATTAATTCACAAGAAGTCCTATTTTGGAATTATTGCTGAATGTCCTATTCATATGAGTGTATGGAATCAGAAAATGTGCAGGCATTGAATAACTATAGATGCAGCGTTTCAGACGGGAGAGGGCTTTTATCTTTCCTACTCATCCACTTAGAAAACAGAGGTCACAAACAAAAGTGCTGCAGTGTAGAAGCCAGAAGCCATCCCAGACAAAGTGCTGGCTTGTTGGGTTCTTAGCCCTGGGACTACCCAGAAGATAAAGAGGTCTGCCTTTGGAGATAGACTGTCTTCAGTCACGCAGACCCCACTTTAGCTGACTCAGCATTAGAGGACATGGAGCCATTTAACTCATTTTACTTTGGACTGTATGCGGGCATTTCACTGGGAAGTAAAATACTTAGAGGAAGAAATAAGGACTCCACCCAGGTAAAAGCATTCTGGTGTAATACAATTGATTGGAGATTTCCATCTGGGAAATATTTCCATCTGGGAAATATTTGATGACCAATATCAGCAACTACAGAGTGAAGAGAATAGTTTAGGATGAGGAAATAATCCATGAAACACAGGAAGAAAGGCAGTGGGAAGTGATACAAAAGTTTGAGCTGAGATTAAATTCCCCACTCTTTCCTCTGCTAGCCTCTAATTTCAGGTTGTTGTCTAATTATCAGAAGCTGTACCCCCTTCTGCAAAATGAGATAATTGCACATTTTATGACTGATATGAACATCAAGTGAGAACTAGATAAAATGTTTGTAAACTGTAAAAAGCCACAGACAGTTTTATTATAATAGTAAGGCTTCCACTGAATTGCATCAGACTAGCAATACTATTTGTGGAATTCATATGGCTTGCATGGTCACAGCGCTGCTAAGTGAAACTTGAAAGACACTGTGAGAAAATACCTGTAGGTGTGGAATTGCATAATGTGTAAATATGGTGATTTTATGTGTATGCATGTGTGCACTTGTTTGTACTAATACGTCAGTGTTATATTTACGCTCAAAATTAACTATATTTTGATGGGATGGGATCAGATGTAATATGGGACAAGGGTTCAGAGCAAGGGCTTTGGAATCAGAAAGCCCGGTGTTCGTACTCCAGCTTACAGGCTTTGTGACAAAATTACTTAATTTGCATGAACTTTAGTTTCATCAATTGCAAAATGGTTATAGTAATACCTACTTTAGGGTGTGGAAGTGAGAATGAAATAGGGTAAAGAATAAGAAACATTTAGCAAGTACTGAGAAAAATAGAAGACTCTAATACATGCTAATTGTTGTCATTGTTCTTGTTCTTGTTATTAATAACAAAACTCACTCTGTGCATATGTGTGGATGGTTGGAGACTGTTGCCTGAGTGACAGTCCCTATTATGGGACAGCTGAGCTGAGATGATCACTTGTGTGAGGAAGAAACATCATTTCTGGAGTTTGCACCTCCCTGGTCTGTGGAGGAAGTTTCCAGAATCAGAGTCAGAATTTGATTCTCTATTCCTTTTCTCTGCAGCCTCTAGAAATGGAAGAAGCTTGTGCGTTCTGGGAATTATGAATGAGAAAAACAAAGGAATAAAATTTTGTCTATAGCCTCTTCCAAAATCATTCAGTGAATTAAGCTAGATGAATAGGGAGAAAAACAAGGAAGGTGATGGTACTGATCCAGTAAAGAGGGTAGAGAAGAAATGACACATGGGCATAGTTGGGACAGCTGGTGGAACCATCTATAAGACTGAGTGGAGAGAGTCAGTAAAACATAGTGGTTACAAGAGGTGACTTTAAGATCAGGCAAAGCTGGGTTCAAATTCCAGTTCTATCACTAACTGTGTGTAGTCGGGCAAATTGCTTAAATTCTCTGTAAAGTACAAACTGGAAATAAAAAAACAACACACTTCTCACTGAGATGAGGTAATACAGGTAAAGTGTTTAGCAAACTGGTAATTTTGGGGCTACTTTTAATAGCAAAGAACCTGAAGTTTCTCCTTTGGAAACTTGTTATTCCCTAAAATGATTGGCTTATTTTTCTCTTTGGCATAGACTGATAAAGATGTTCATTTCAAAAATGAACATCTAGCTTATGACCTTTGGCAAGCAACATAATGTTTTCATGCCTCAGTTTCTGCATCTGTGAAAAGAAATTATAATAGTATTAATAACTGTTAGAGTGGTTGGAAGGATTAGATTAGGTCATCAACGTGACATTATTAGCACAGAGCCTGGAACATTGTAAGCCCTCACTAAGTATAAGTATTGTTAGTTATTATTATTAAATCATTCTGTATTATTCTTAAGGAAACAAAAGAGATTTTAAGTTTGTATTAAGATTTATTTTAAGATACACACCAGTTTCCTGAAACTTGGACTAAAAGCTTTGCTCAGAAAATACAACGGATCCTTATAAGATATGACCTGAATCTCAGTTTTTCTTTGCATAAAGCACATGTAATATTGCTGCTTCTATATCTGTTGTATTCTGAACCCACAAAACATAATTATACCTCATTACATGATGTTAATGAGAAAGGGAATGGTACCATCATGCTAATTTAAACCCAGCCAGTGGTCTACTCTCGTCTACCCTATTTGGGTCAACCTGTGGTTCTTCCAAGCCCATATCAGATACTCTTTCTCTTGAATTCATTTCTGGTAAATTTTGTAAACATTTTTCTCTTTTAAATACATTTAATTAGCATACTTTGAAAGTCTAAACAAGACATTCAAAATAAAATTATTTTAATATTTATAATCATTTATGGAGATACTAGCTAATGTTGTTCCATTAGTGCTATACTTTATAGTTAACCAAGTGGTAGAGTGTTATGTTTAAGAGCTTTTTTATTTATTGAGGTATAGTTGACATACAACATTATGTCAGTTTCAGGAGTACAACATAGTGATTTGACATTTAGATACATTACAAAATGCTCACCACAGTAAGTCTAGTAACCATCTGTCCCCATACTTAATCCTGGCTCTGGCACTCAGAGTATGTGATTCCAGGGATTGCCATACATATAGACTACAACATCAATGGTGCCAACTAGAGTTTTACACTATGACAGTTCTCACTGACATGTTATTTAATCTCTTGTGTCTTGGTTCCTTATTTATTCATTTGAAATCTATCAATAAAATAGGGTTTTTGTACAGTTTATTTAGGTTATCGAGATAAAATATTTAACACAATACTTGGCACATGGTAAACCATAAATGGGAGCTATAATTATTGTTTTCATGATTACTAACTCCCTTAAACCATAAGGCAATTCTCTGAACTTGATGGCCATTATTATATCCATTTTACAAATGAGAAAACTGCGGCATTGTAAAAAATGCATATTTTTTTCCAAAGCAGAAACAAAGTGTGCTTCTAGGCTGAGAGATTTTGCCATAAAATTAAATAGTATAATATTGTTTTTATATACTTGTATATTTAATTTTTATTTAAACTGTGATTTTTTTCTTTAATTAAATGGTGTTTTTTGCTGTTGTGTGAACATATGTGAAAAGTAGTGTTTAAAGCCTAAGCATGAAAAACAAAAAACAATACAAAAAAGGCCTAAGCAGGACTTCCTTGGTGGCGCAGTGGTTAAGAATCCGCCTGCCAATGCAGGGGACACGGGTTTGATCCCTGGTCAGGGACGATCCCACATGCCATGGAGCAACTAAGCCCGTGCGCCACAACTACTGAGCCTGCACTCTACAGCCCGCGAGCCACAACTACTGAGCCCGCATGCCACAGCTACTGAAGCCTGAGCACCTAGAGCCTGTGCTCCGCAACAAGAGGAGCCACTGCAATGAGAAGCCCGCGCACCACAACCAAGAGTAGCCCCCACTCACCGCAACTAGAGAAAACCCGTGCGCAGCAACGAAGACCCAACGCAGCCAAAAAAAAAAAAAAACGCCTAAGCATGAAAATAGCCGAGTGACTGTTTAAATAGCCGAGTGACTGTTTCACTGCTTTGGCCATGGAAATTTTGGTAGGAATATGCTACCATCTTCACATTCCTGAGGACTGAGAATCCTTAAGCAGGTTGACTCCCAGACACATCACTTTGAATGTGGCTCTCTTCTGATGACACCAAATGTAACAAATATGAGCCCTGACTATTACAATTTTTTCCCCTTACAGAATAATGTGAAAGTACACATTGGGAAACTATTTCCTTAGTCATTAGATTTGTTAATGGCAGGTATTAGTACTTTATTGGTTAAATGATGCATTTATTGTTGAGTGGTATTCTGAAAGGTTCTTTATAATGACAGTGAAAGAATTTGTAATATTTATTCATTGTGGGAACAGAATGACTCATGAGTGAGAGATATTAAGAGTCAAGAAAGAAAACAGCAATTTGTAAAAACTTGGGCAGGTCAACTTTATATTAGAATGATTTCTTCACATAGTTTCAATTTTGTGTTTTCCATTAAATAAGAAGTCTACTTCTTAATTGTATATTATTTCATCAAGTTGAATAATCTTTTAATAGTTTTGTTTTGGAAAAGTTTTGTTAAACACCAACTATATGGGATGCACTTGTCTAGGAGTTGGGGACCCATTATGAGATGAAACAGACATAATTCTTGACCTGACAATCAAGCAGGGAAGACAGATAATGAAATGAATGATTTTAGATAAATAAAGGGTACAGAAGGGTCATGTAGCAGGGAGTGTTCATCCTGTGTAGTCGGTCATGGAGGACCTTGCCTGAGGAAGTCATGTGCAAGTTGATATGTAAAAAATGAACAAAAATTAGCTACACCCTAAGGAAGGTCTGGTTCTGTGCATTCATTTATTCATTCATTCACTCATCCTTTTTTATGACAAATGTGTGTTGTTTTCCTATGGTGAGACATGCCGTGTTCTAGGTTCCAAGAACTCAGGAATGAACAAGCACTTCTTTTCTAAAACAAGGGAATAAACAAACAAGTAAAGAAATATATAAGATAATTTCAGGTCCTGGTAAAGAATAAAAAGGAGGAGGGAGGAGGAGAAGATAATTGCATAGGAAAATGTGTTAGGGGAAAATAATCTGGGAAGGTCGCTCTGGGGAAATGACCCTTAAATTAAGAGGAACCAGCCATACAAAGAGCCTTTTAAAGTTATTCTCAGCATTTTACCTTCCTTTCATTATTCACAAAGCTTCAGTAAATTCCAGTCAAAAAGTAGAGCCTTTGTTCAGGGATGTTTTGAATAGCAAAGGCACAACAGTTTGGGGAAACCACCTTCTCCAGCTGATAGCAAAGAGAGTAGCAATGCTATCTCCTCCAGACAACAATGTAACCAACAAAATATTAAGTTCCAAGGGTCACCAGCAACAGAGACTTTAGAATGGCAGCTTGATAAAGAGCTGAGGGCAGATGAACTAGAAGTTCTATTTCCTAACTACATAAATAGCAGGAATGGGGAAAATCTCGGAAATACTTGAGGGGCCTGTAAGGATGGATGATTTTTGACCAAAGGATCATTAATCCCATCACAATTTGGTTATGAAAAGGAAGTATACCCTCACTTTATTGTCACATCCTGGTGAAGCCTAGAGTAGGTAGATTATACTTAGCTATGGACATTTTATTCAACATACATTCAAATACTACTTATGCTATAATATCAGTAATTGCTAACACTCTGAACATTATTAGCTGTGTCACCCTCCCTTCTACATGCTTACATATGTTAGCTCATGTGATATAACATTTCTATGAGGGAGCTACTATTATTATTTTTTTCTTCTTTTTTTTTTTTTGTATTTTATATTTGAGGCAGAGAGGACTTACAGAATTTGCCCAAGTTCACAGTAGATGTTCAGGAGTTGAGTGCAGGCAGTCCAGATCCAGAGCTCTTAATCATTTTGCAAGCCTGTTCCTTATATGCCAGGTCTGTATTTCTTCCCCTCATCAGCTGCTAGGTAAGCATCAGTGTGGTATTCTTCACATGATGAGGAGCAAATTGTGGGAGAGAGAGGCGGACAGAGAGAGAGAGTGAGAGAGTGAGAAAGGAGGAGAAAGAGTGTGGATAGGTTACAACACCAGAATTACTCCATAAAAAAAGTCTGAAGAAGAAAAAGAGAAGCAGGTATTATTCCAGATGCAGGTCTTATTTCTCTTAAGTCTCAAAGCAAACAAAGAAACGAGGTATTTTTAGCCCTGTTTTACAGATGAGGAAATTAAGCTCAGAGAAGTTCAGCAGCTTGGCTCTGACTCATGCCATGTTCCCTAAGGATGTTTGTTAAAAAAAAAAGCAAAAATAAAGCCCATTATCTGACCTGTCTTCCAGCCCTAGATCCATGATACTGATAGGCTTTCACACATAAAGAAAAAATGAAGGAAGTTTTAAACAACATTTTATTGAAATATACTTGATTTACAATATTGTGTTAGTTTCAGCTGTACAGCAAAGTGATTCAGATATATATACGTTCTTTTTTTACATTCTCTTCCATTATAGGTTGCTACAAGATACTGAGTATATTTCCCTGTGCTATATAGTAGGTTGTTTTGGTTATCTATTTTATATATAGTAGTGTGTATATTTTAATCTCAAACTCCTAATTTATCCCTCTGCCATTCCCATTTGGTAACCGTAAGTTTGTTTTCTATGTCTGTGAGTCTATCTTTATTTTGTAAATAAGTTCATTTGAATCATTTTTTTAGTTTCCACATGTAAGTGATATCCTGTAATATTTGTCTTTGTCTGACTTACTTCACTCAGTATGATAGTCTCTACGTCCATCCATGTTGCTGCAAATGGCATTATTTCATTCTTTTTTATGACTGCATAATATTCCATTTTTATGACTGAGTAATATATATGTACACATCTTCCATATCCATCCATCTGTTGATGGACGCTTAGGTTGCTTGAAGGAAGCTTTTTTTAATGACTGCATAACATATATCTGACCTTATAAAAATCTACCCTCTACCAAAATACACTTCATAGAAGAAGTGAGGACACTTCAGTGTTCTCAGTGTGATTCTGAGAGCTTTACTAGTATCACACTGAGGATGCTGGAGTGTCCTTATTTGGTGCTAAGTCTAAACACACACACAGGAGGGAATAATGAAAATTCTTTTGTACAAAAAAAGTATACATATAAGTAAGAGTTTTAAGAAAAATATAAACCATGTAAGAGGCTTAACACAAAAAGGCCCTTTTATTAATTTAGGAAGGTCTTTAAATATGACTACTGCCTCTATCATAAAACATAAAAAAGAAAAGAAAAATCATCTTGATAAAGTTACATTTCCTTTATTATTATGATTATTTTCAGCCTTGTTCAGCTTTCTTCTAGCATTATATTTCTGATATTTTGAAAGTTTTGATATAAAGTCATTCATGTTGATGGCACTATTTAAAAAACTTATACTCCTTTAAATGACCATTTTACTAATGTATCCTCCCATATTACAAAGCTTATGCTACTGCTTTTTTCTTGATTAGATTCCATGATTTTTTTGGTCTATATTGCTAGTAATATTTAAGGAGCTGGGCTTGATTAATTTAAATGTGCTTATAATTTCTTATTACATAACAACTTTTCTTATTACATAACAATTACATAACAACTTTTATGTAATTGATTTTCTTTTTTTTATTTTCTTATAGTGCAGTTTTATTTTATTTTTTGCTCTGAGTAATTCTTTGACCAGATTCTATAAATACTAGTATGTAGGATTTTAATTTTTATTATTTTAAATATTTTTCAGTGGTCTGCTTTTGTCACAAATTTCTGTTTCATCTGCAATAGATTCATTTCTTGCATTAATATAAAACATTATATTTGTTTTTAATCACTTAAAAATATGTATAACACATTACACTTTATAATTCCTTTCATTCATAATGTTTTTGTATATTTTTAAATTATTATAACTTTATTATAAAATAAGCCTCTGAAACTTGCTTACTATGTTTTAATTTTCTCATATTTTTTTTCTGAGGTTGATATTGGCAACCTTGTTCTTCTTTTGTTTAAACATTATTTTAAAACATTTCCCCCCCCCCACCTTTTAAATTAATTAAATAGTAGTTAATTAATTTGTAATTTTGTTTTAGAAATGTCTCTTAAAAGCAGTGTTACTAAATTTCTTTTCAGGTACAGTTGGAGACTCCTTGCCTTTGATCAGGAATATTTACCCTTTATACTCACTGAATAAGTTTTCATAATTTGATATTTGTTATCTTTTTGCTTACTTCCTTGGATTTATTTATATTGATTGATTGACTATTAGTGCATGGACGATCTCCTTTTTTGATTTTATATTTAAAATTTTGTGTGAGGAAAAAGGTTTTTTTTATGCCATTAGTTATTTCCTAATATAATTTCAAACATTATTAACCATAAAATTATCTATTTATGCTCATATAAAATATATTTTAAACTTAATTTTATAGGAAAAAAAGACCATTCTTATTGGCATTTTTTTGTTTTGTTTAATCTGGAGAATGAAACCATCTATAACTACTTTTTTTAATTTGGTCATCATGACTTAGACTTCTTCAAAACATTATATTAATTTGGGATATTTATTAGCTCCGACTATTCCCTTTGCAGTTAATGCTTTATTTTATTTTATTCTTTCTCTAATGTTGGTTGGCTTCTTTGATTATTGTAAGATTTTTTTACCTTTAGTATTTAATGTGTCAGTTTTCTTTCACTGAGTAACAAATTATCACCATCTTACTGCCTTAAAATAACATAAATTTATTATCTCACAGTTTCTGTGTGTTAGGAATCCAGACAAGTGTTAGATGGGTCCTATGTTCAGGGCCTCACCAGGATGAAATCAAGATGTCAGTTGATGTTTAAATCTCATCTGAGGCCCTGGGTTTATTCCCAAGTCACTGGTTGTTGACAGAATTTAGTTCCTCACAGCTGTTGAACTGAGGCCCTCAGCTCCTAGAGGTCACCTTTCATTACCTGAGACATGGTCCTCTTCAAAATATGGCAGTATTATTTCTCCAAGATCTGCAGAAATGTGTATGTTACTGTTTTGAAACTTTCTGACCGTATGTCTCTGACCTCTTGCTAAACTACCTTTCAAGGGCTCGCCTGATTAAGCCAGGCCTACCTACTTATCTACCTTTTAAGTAACTTAGAGTTAATAGATCAGGGAACTTAATTACACCTGCAAAATTCCTTTAGTTTGTCATATAACATAGCCTAATCTTGGTGGTTGTTTGCTCTCATATTTATAGGACCTGCCACACTCAAGGGCACTCACCAGGTATGTACAACAGAGGGCAGGAATCTTGGGGCCTTCTTAGAATTCTGCCACCACAACGCCTAATTTAAATCATACAAATTTTGCATGGTTTTTGAGAAATATTTTTAAAGACTTACTTGAGAATTTCTTTCTGTATGAATATGTTCTGTGATGTTTGAAAAGAAATTCTAGAGGTACATTTCTTCTCTCTAAAAGTTTTGTAAAAGTGCTGTTTGTATATATAGATGAATGTAGAAGAAAAATATATTGTACAGTAGTGGTAAATTTGTAATGAAATGTGTATTCTAAAACATTAATTCTAATACCTGTTGGCATCATTATAAATTAGTGTAACATTATAAAAGATTAGTTTGCCTTAAATTGTTTATGCTTTTTGGCTCAATAATCCCACTCATAAAAATCCACACTTAGAAAAGGGTTAAAGACAAGGAAAAATTCTTATGTACAAAAATGTTTATTTTAACACTCTATCATAGTGAATATCTGAAGTAAGTTCAAATCACAAAGTTGGGGAAATGTTAAGGAACTTAGTGTGAACTTCCTGAATATATATTGTATGATAAATAGGAATACCATAAAAATATGAAAGATGTGTACAACACATGTGAAATAAAGAACACAAAATTATATGTGCACTATGATTACAGCTATGTAAAATATGTATGTGGTTGCTGTAGAATTATAATAATGCATGAGAAAACAGTAGCAGTTGATGAAACAGGTTGTCATAACACGGGCACATTTTTAAACAATTTATTTAACACTACCAAAAGGTTTATACCAGGTATAAAACAAAACTAGGTCAGTTTCCCAAGTGTCTGGGAAAGAGTAGGTGTGGACCTCCTTGACTTCTGATCCTCTTTCATCTGAAATCTGCTGAGCCTTTACTAATTGAAGGGTGAATTCTTCTATTGCCATTGATGAGAACTAAGTGAATTATATTGGGAGTAGACAGACCCGGCCCATCCCTCAAGATCATGACTAATTGACAAACCCTCCTGACGGGGTGTGACCCAGGGCTGACTCTTGATGACTGGGGATGAATTACACACAGAATGCTCACTTTTCCCTGCTTCTCTGTGAGGTTTCAAATGGGACTGGGGTATTGTGAGCAAGAAGGAATTACTCTATCCTCTTCATAAAGATATCAGTGATGAAGGGAGTAGAGATCATAGATTCAAGTTAGTCCTTTCATCCAGTGTGAAAATCCCTTCCAGTGCATGTGTGAGGGGATCACCATCTTTCTTCTGCTTGTATAGCATGTATTTGCTACCACTGAATGTAGCCTATGTGTTTGATAAGCAGCAACCTTCTTTGACAACAGACCACCTTTTTTCACGGAACACATCCTAGCAGCACTGTTCTCAGGAACATAATTTGTGAAAGACTGAATTATGAATACTCCTTTAATTTTTGTACAAAGAGCCATGTCAAACAAAGAAACTTGGGATGTGAAAGAAGGATTGTACTTACTTTTCAAGGTCCCAAGAGGGTTAAAACTAGACTGAAAGTGTAAAATTATGATCAGTTAGATAACTATGTAAAAAGATGGTTTAGTTCTAGAAGTCAAGCTTCCCATCACTAGTAGTTTTCAAACATGGATTTGATAATCATTTGACGTGACTATTATGGAGAGGATTCAAGAGTTAAACCAGAAATTAGAATTTGGAAGATCTGTGACTTTCAGCCCTGACTGAACATCATCTTCTAACTTAGATTTTTAAAAAAAAAGAAAAAGAAAAAAAAGGAAGGAAGGAAGGAGGAAAGGAAGGAAATACCTGGGCCCCATCTAAGCTCTACTGAATTGAAATATCTGGGTTTTGGGACAAGGAATTTGAATTTTTAATCAGCTGCCTAGGTTATTCCTGTGTATACAGTTCAAGGGACTAAACATTGAAAACCAATGGGCCAAATTGCTTTTGAAGAATACCCATTAAAATCTGTGTCCATAATACAAACAATATGGTGTATTGGGTAACTAGGAATGCTAAAGAGGTAGGATTGCTTGTCTTCAGGGAATCAAAATGTAGAAACCCAGTTTCTGAGATTTCCTGTCCAGGCACACGGGGACCTGTCTGTGCTACTGAATTTCTTATTCTAAGGGATAGAAGGGCAGACGAGAATTAGGGAAGGAGGAGGTGGCTAGGGAAGGTACTTTTGGAAGCAGCTTTCTCCACCCATGTACAGTCCCTCCCTTGCACTCTGCTGTGTAAACCTAAGATTTTGATTGCTTGAATCTGTGGCTATTACCTCATGGAGTTTAATGAGGTTCATCCCATACAGAGAAGCTGCAGGACTTCTCAGATGGTTGTTACAGGGAGCGGCTTCTTGGATCAGAGCAATTCATATAATCTCTCCTCCACTGACAAGGGTCTGGCAGGATGTGTCTGCACTGCCAGACTTCCAATTCTAACAGTGCCAGCTGGTTTTGCCCAAACTGAGGGAGTGACCTCAGACAGTGTTTGCACAAATTTCAGTTTTAACTGGAACTTTTAGTTCTGCCTAGAGTTATATAGAGATCTAGGAAAAAAGGCAGCCATTTGAGGAAAAGTACACCTAGACACTGGTTCTGGAAGCTGCTAGGAAACCAAGATACCCCTCCCAGACATCCCATGGTCTTGATCCAGATATGTGAGAGCTCACTACGCCTCAGGGATGCCTAAAATCTGGGCAAATCCATTTATTTATTCAATTATCTATATTTCAGCTATGTGCCTTCACTATACTATACGTACTGAAGATAAAATAATGAGTAAAAACAGCCAAGAGTTTACAGTCTGGCTAAATTTCTGTACTTGCTCTGACTGGGAACTGGCCAGCTCTTCTTGGTGATCATTACCTCCTCATTAACATAATAGTAGTTAGCATTTATGGACGTGGTGCCTATGTGCTAAAAACTTTTTAATGGCATATTTCTAACAAGATAAGTATTATTATTATAGCCATCTTTCATCTGAGAAAGTGGAGATGCATAGACAAGGTAACTGGACCAAGCTTATAGCCTGCATTCATTGTGAGGGTGGGCAGGAGAAAGTGGAGATTTAGGATTCCTTCACCACATCCTAGGAACTTGGGTCTTGCTGGATCTTGATCTCTGTGGTTAGGGTCTGAACCAGGCCAGGCTCTGTTAGTATCGCATTAGTACAATGCAGTCTCCAAACCCAGTGAGGATCATTCTGAGGAATGGGAATTATATTCAGGCCTTGAGTAAAAGAAGAGAAATAGGGTTGACAGTGGCTAGCTTTGGAATCTCAGGGGACCATACAGGCTCAGGAGAGGAAGGAAGATTCTCAGAGTTTGGAGATGGCTGCAGGTTTTCCTTTGGGTGGACCAGAGGGTGAGGCTCTTTCTACTAAACTCTTATACTTTAAGGAGTCAACAGGACACCTAAATCTGACTTCCTGGGTTCAGAGGGTCAGCTGGACCTAACCCCAGCTGGTCAAGGAGACTGGCCAGACCTGAAGAGCAGAGCTCTGGCCAAGTAGTTCCAATTTAGTTAAGTTTTGTTCATGTAATACTGAAAAAGCTTCATGGATGTGATTCATTTTAAAAAGATTTAAGTGTAAAGTAACAGAGTTTAGGTTCCTCCAATTTGTGAACTCTGAACTATTTTACAAAGATAATAATATAGTATAAATCACAGTTCTCTTTTTAAAACAAGATTCTCCCTAGTGTTCTTTTTTTTTTTTTTTTAATTTTATTTATTTATTTATTTATTTATGGCTGTGTTGGGTCGTCGTTTTTGTGCGAGGGATTCCTCTAGTTGTGGCAAGCGGGGGCCACTCTTCATCGCGGTGCGTGGGCCTCTCACTATCGCAGCCTCTCTTGTTGCGGAGCACAGGCTCCAGACGCACAGGCTCAGCAATTGTGGCTCACGGGCCACAGTTGCCCAGTTGCTCCGTGGCATGTGGGATCTTCCCAGACCAGGGCTCGAACCCGTGTGCCCTGCATTGGCAGGCAGATTCTCAACCACTGCGCCACCAGGGAAGCACCCCGCCCCCACCCCCCACCCCCGCTCTTTTTTCTCTCCTAGTCCTTTGATTTCTCTCCATCCTTCAGAGCTAAGCACAAATACCAAAGATGCACATTCCCACTTTCTCCCTTTAAGCAGGAAGGTGTTTCATTCTTTTTTAGATACCTACAAACTTCTACCAATGCTACTCTTATGCCTCTTAGCAATACCTATCTGTGTCAGAATTAGGTATGTGCGTGTATGTTTTTTCCTTTTCCTTTGTGGGTTTTAAAGTCAAACAGAACAGTGTTTCAATCCTAGTACTCACTAACTAGTCGTGTTACCTTGGGTGAATTAATTTCACTAATTTAACTCACTAGCCCTCTGTTTTATTTCTTCACTCTTAAAATGGGGATAAAGTAGTAGCTACCGCCTAGTGCTGTTGGAGAATTAAATAAAAATGAAGGAAAAGTGCTTGACATAGAGCTTGGCAGATTGGAAAATAGTGAGTGCTCATAAGTATTACCTACTAATGTTCGTCCTAATCGTTATCATTATTGTCAACTTTCTCTGAAGTAGGCAGGCTAGATCAATTTGTTTTATACTTTGCTTGGTGATGATGAATAAGAGATTTACTCGTGAAGACTGACAAGGGAAGTGTCAGGAATTTAAAGTTACTGATTATAGAACTAATACAGAAATGATACATGCCAGTTCTAACCCCTCAGAGGGAAGTAGCTTCTGAAAGGAGTTTTGCAATAGAAATTAGGGCATTTAGTGGATAATGAGGCCGGCCCTACTGAGAGCACTCATAGGAGCTGATTGGAAGTTTCCCATGGCACAGAGAGAATGCTGTGCACTAAAGCAGATGGCACAACATCAGAGAGCAGTGGGTAGATGAAGAGCATGGAGCTGAAATGCAAAAGACTGAATGGGAATGCGCGGTTCAGGGAACGTGAAATAAAACCCTGCTCTTTCAGTCCGAAGTAAACAGTTCCACTTGGCTGCCAGATCCTGTTTTGGTACGAAGCCCACTTTGTCAGACAGATGATGTCAATTTGTGGTCGAAGTCATTACCAGGAGCCCAGCTGATGGATTCATCACAGACTTATGTCAGAACCAAGGCTAATGCTCTCAGTGAAACAGGGTAGAGCAGGAAGAGGTGAGATTTTGAGACTTGATATACCTGTGATGAGTTGGGCACATAATCTAGGAGGGCTGCAAAGGTAGTTTAAAAGAGGGCTCTGATATGTCTAGGTGCTCTGGCCACATACAGGGTGTAGAACTATACTCAGGTTTGTGGGTAGCTTCAGAAGACAGGGCTAACCAATATGAATTGACATTTGGGGGAAAAGCCTGGAGAACAGGTAATCATAATATTAATAACGGCCAACATTTATTGAGCAAATACTATACACCAGCCGCTGTGCTAAGAGCTGTGTACGCATTGTGTCTTTTAACCTATATAGTAACTCTATGAAACAGGTGCTATTGTTATCCTCATTTTAAAGATGTATGAAGCAAGGTGCAGATTTTAAATAATTTGCTCATCAACACATCTGAGTAAGTAGCAGAGGTGAGGTTTGAATCCAGGTTGTTTTTATTTTACTGTAGCACATCTACTCTTAACTATTAGAAATGTTGCAGTTCAGAAGAGACTGAAAGACCATGTGGTACAATTTTCTGATTCTATAGAAAAGCTAACTAAAGTTCAAATGCAGGAGTTGCTCATTAAGTTCCATGGGGAACCAAGCAATGGCAGAACTGGAGTGGAAGCCTTAGACTTCCCTTATATTATGCTCTACTGGAAAGGAGCCTAGGGTTGTAGGAGCAGGAGGGCTCCCTTGGTCCCTTAGCCTTATACTTCTCTTGACTAGGACAATGATTGGCCCAGAACCTGGGCAGGATAAGCATGAAGCAGCACCTGTGTGGCCAGCACATACAGATTCAAGGGCTGCATGTGCAGAAAGCCCGAAAGCCTGCCCCTCTGCGATGGCCAGCCCAACAGAAGAAGTGAGATGGAGGAGCAGACATGCCACTTGCCCCTGTGATTCTTTCATTCTTTTTCCTTACTTGAGCAGATTGCCTCATGAATGATCAATCAGACCTTATTTTACAAGAAAATGGATGCATTGCAAACTTTAAATGTGCCATCATTTCCCAATTGGAGAGAAATTTGAGTGCCCTTTGCAGGTGGATCCCCATCAGATATGGGAAAAACGTACTGATTTAAAATGCAAAATACACTTATATGAGAAATCATCCATCAGAAAGAAAGAAAGTATAAAATTATCGTAAGCCATGATAAATGAGATTAAAACTTTTGTTGTTTCAACTTCATGTTCAAGAAATGCTCAACAAGCATCTTCCTGAGAATGTGATGCCTATTAAAATCATTTTCACAGAATAATTATGGCAATTACAGTGAAAGAATTGTATATCACATGGTTAAAAGCAGGAACTCACCAGATGCCTGTGTTATTTTGGTGGGTTGGACAAGATGTGAAGGAAGCTCAGCAAACGTCTAATGATTAATTTCTGTTGCTAGCATTGTATGTTTCCCAGTGCCCTGTATTCCCCAAATGTCTCCACAGATGGGATAACATACTTAGTTTCAATAGTGGATACCAGATATAGGACTTGGATGTCTACTTTCTGAATGTCTATATGAATGGTCATAGAGAAGTATGCCTTATAATATTTTTGTTCTTATTGACCTTTTTCTTTAAAATGTCTCCTGTCCCAAACAGCACTGATATTGTTATTATTACACTGCATTATAATTCCAATGACAATTCTGTTTAATTACCTATCTCCAACTCTGAGCAACTGCAAGCCCCGTCGGGACAGAACCAGGTCCCTTTTGTCTCCTACAAAAATGAATTTACTTTTCAAACTCCAGCTCTAACTTAACCTGCACTGTGAAGTTCTCATCAGATTTGATTTGATTTAATTGTTACCTCCCTTTGTTTCTATTGCACTCTAAGCTGTTAGAGTAGTATTTATTACATGGTATTATAGGTAATTGGATGTGTCATGCTTTTTGCCATATGTTGAATTCATTTTTGAACAATAACCTTCCTTATTCATATTCCTAGTATAGCACTTGTAATATTTTGGTGTTGTGACTTAGTAACTAGGCCTATCTCAGAAATCTCTCATTCAACCTTTCCAAAACTGATAATTTTAACCCCTAAAATATGCCCTTCCTTTATATCCCTGGTGTTGTTGATGGATCTTTATCTACTCATTCTAACTTGCCAGAACTCTGGAATTTAATCCTTTCTACCTTTTCACTATCCACTCTACATCCAATTAATCACTAAATTCTATTAAATTTACCTTCTGAATAACCATTGTTTCTATTCCTTCCATTTCCATGGTTACTTGACTTAATTGAAAGTGGTCTGATCTATTGCTTTTCGCCTGGGTCTCCAGCCACACCCTTCCTCTTTAATCCATATTTGGCAAAGTTGTCAAAGTTAAATTCTAAAGAAAATAAATAAAATCAGGTATTTTTCTTGCTTAGATTTCTTAAATACTCCAAATCCCAACGCATTACCTATAGAATGCACCCAATACTTTCTAGCATTTCAAATAAAGATCTTTATGGTTCAGGTACTTCTTTGGATTAATGCCATGGACCCCATTTTTTCATTCCACGAACATTCATTGGATGTTTTGCTTGTATCCATTCATTACGAGCCACTGGGCAAGGCACTGTGTATAATATATAGGATGCATATAATAACACATATACTGCATATCATATATATGGGTATCACATATATTGGGCAAGATGATGAAAAGGACATAGTGAAGACTTTGAGAAGCTAATACTAGTAAAGAAGACCTCTATATAAACTCACACATGTGACTAGGTGTCATATCACTAATACCATGTTAGAGAAAACACACAATTTTATGGGCATGAGAGGAGAGATGTCTCTACTTCAGAAAGTCAAGAAGGCATCAAAGAAGACATTTGAGTAGTTAAGCAAGAATTTGTCAAATGGACAGAGGGGAGGGAGTCATTCCAAGCACAGGTGATAGCACAAACAAAGACAAGGAGACCTGTAAGAAATTACTGTATTTGGGGAAAGACTAGTGTGAGGGTGTAGGTTGTTGTTGTGAGGGACAGTTACTGGAGAGGAGACTGGCAGGGTCTCCTGGGCTAGATTAAGAGGAACATTTATGCAATCCTAATGACTGTGAACTTTCCCTTACTTAAAGACCTTTACAGTTCTTTATTACTCAGACAATAGTGAAACAATAATATTTTCATGTCAAATAGATGACCCTGTGTGTGCTCCTGTGTGTGATGAGAAGGAGGAGAGAGACTGGAAGCACAGAAATCAGTATAGAAACAATTGAAATGACCTGGGTTTGAGAAGAATGAGGATGTGAACTAACGTGGTGTTGATGGCAGTAAAGAGTAGATGCTGGATTCCAAAGAGAATCTTAAGTTTGAGTTAACAGGACTTTGTTAAATTGAGGTGTGCTCAAAGTGAAAGAAAGGAAAGAATGTGACATGGTAGGTGACTGAAACTGGTGACCAACATGAAAGGGAGGCATGATTCTTCATCAGTATACACTAACCCTGAAGATCCCTGACATTCAGTTCAATAAATGAGAATTTTAGTTTTTGAACAGTGAAGCAAAACATAATGAAAAACAAAACACAGCAAACAAACAAAAACAGAAGGCTATCTTCTCTTTGTAGTACTCCTTTATAATGACAGATAAATGAGGATTATTGTGAACTATTTCAAGAGCAGTCCAAAAATAGTAAATGGAAAATTCCATAAATAAATAATTCATAAGTTTAAAATTGCATACTCTTCTGAGTTGTGTGTTGAAATCTCACAGTCCTGCTCTGTCATGCTCCAGGTGTGAATCAGCCCTTGACCTTGAGTGGGACCTTATGCCTTAGCTCCTCTGTCTAAAGAGTTTTGAGTGGAGATGAGCTTTGTCACTTCTGGGCTGAGCATTTCACTGTAAGTTCCCTCCAGAGCACCCTGCCTGGGTATTACCTGGCAGCATTCAGTATTGTGAGTGCTCTTCAGCCTGGGTCACTGAGTCATAAAATAAGCCGAGTCCCTGATCCACAATGGGCATGTGATGTTTTAAAAAATAACTTTTATAGTTCAAAGATACTGAGATTTTAGGATTGTTTGCAATGCAGCATCACCTGCCATATCCCCATTGATACATGTGGTTTCTATATAATCTAAAAAGTGAGAATGGTAGTAACAAATATATGAAACAAGGTCTAATTTTGACATGAGTCATAAATTGTTTTTAAAGTTTTATCTGTTTTTACACGTGTTCCTTGACAGCCAAAAAATGAGGATCTTCTTGATCCTCTGCAATAAAAATGAAAGGCTTTTTAACTGGCACTGGATCAATTGTTTTATTTTTTAAAAACTTGATTGAGGCATAATTGATAGACAATAAACTGCACATAGTTAAGAGTACATAACTTGATAGATTTTGACACATGCATACACCCATCAAACCCTCACCTCAATCAAAACAATGAATATTTCCATAACTTTCAAACTTTTCTTTAAGGCCCTTGTAACTTATCTCTCCCACTCCTACCTCCCTCCCCTGACTACTGATACATTCCGTCAAATGTTGTTGGACATTTGAGTTGATTCCAGTATTTGGCTATTACAATAAAACTGCTTTGAGCATTCCAGCACAAGTCTTTACATAAAAATATGCTTTCATTTGTCTTGAGTACCTAGGAGGAGAATGGCTAGAAATAGTAGGTATAAGCTTAACTATTTAAAGAAACTGCCAAATTATTTTTTTTAAGTGGTGTTCCACTCTGCAGTACCACTGTGTATCAGTGAAGCTGTATATGAGAGTTCCAATTCCTTCACATCTTCTCCAACACTCAGTATGGTCAATCTTTTTAATTACAGTAAGTCCCGTACATACGAATGAGTTCCATTCTGAGAGCGTGTTTGTAAGTCCAATTTGTTGGTAAGTCCAACAAAGTTAGCCTAGGTACACACCTAACACAATCAGCTATATAGTACTGTACTGTAATAGGTTTATAGTGCTTTTCACACAAATAATGCATAAAAAACAAACAAACACAAACAGTAAAAACATTTTTAATCTTATAGTACAGTACCTTGAAAAGTACAGTACAGTACCAGCTACATCACTGCTGCTTTTACACTTGCTTCCAGACGTCCTGGGCTTGAAGTAAAGATACTATATTATTGTACTCTATACAGTATGTACAGTAAAGTACACAAAAGCACAACCATTTGTAGAGGATGCACACATGTGACAATGTACACCAGACACGTGAACCAAATTATGTGATTGGACATGTGAACGCACGTTCGCATCTTTGAAAGTTCACAACTTGAAGGTTCGTGTGTAGGGGACTTACTGTATAGTCACTCGATAAGGTGTGTAAGAGTATCTAATTGTGGTTGTACTTTTCATTTCCCCAGTTACTAATGATGCCAAGCATTTTTTCATGTGCTTATGTGCTAATTGTTTCTTTCTGGTCAAATATCTGTTCAAATCTTTTCCCCATTTTTCAGTTTGGCTTGAAATCCTGTTCCTATTATTGAGTTTTGAGAATTCTTTACAAAGAGGCATGAGAAAATTTGGGGGGTGATGGACATGTTTATTTCATTGATTGTGGTAATGGTTTTACATATGTATACATATGTCCAAAATTATGAAATTGTACATTTAAAATATTTAGGGTATGCCTGTTATATCTCAAAAGGAAGAGTAGGGTGTGCATATTTGTAATTTCATATATTTATAATAAACAAGGAAGTTTAGTTAATTGAAATTATAACCTCATAAATAGATTTGAAATGGTTAATTGAATAATTTTTTTTTTAACATCTTTATTGAAGTATAATTGTCTTACAATGGTGTGTTAGCTTCTGCTTTATAACAAAGTGAATCAGTTATACATATACAATATGTTCCCATTTCTCTTCCCTCTTGCATCTCCCTCCCTCCCACCCTCCCCATCCCACCCCTCTAGGTGGTCACAAAGCACCGAGCTGATCTCCCTGTGCTATGCGGCTGCTTCCCACTAGTTATCTATTTTACATTTGGTAGTGTATATATGTCCATGACACTCTCTTACCCTGTCACATCTCACCCCACCCCCTCCCCATATCCTCAAGTCCATTCTCTAGTAGGTCTGTGTCTTTATTCCCGTCTTGCCACTAGGTTCTTCATGGCCTTTTTTTTTTTTTTTTTTCTCCCTTAGATTCCGTATACATGTGTTAGCATACTGTATTTGTTTTTCTCTTTCTGACTTACTTCACTCTGTATGACAGACTCTAACTCCATCCACCTCATTACAAATACCTCCATTTCATTTCTTTTTATGGCCGAGTAATATTCCATTGTATATATGTGCCACATCTTCTTTATCCATTCATCTGTCGATGGACATTTAGGTTGCTTCCATGTCCTGGCTATTGTAAATAGAGCTGCAATGAACATTTTGGTACATGACTCTTTTTGACCTATGGTTTTCTCAGGGTATATGCCCAGTATTGGGATTGCTGGGTCGTATGGTAGTTCTATTTGTAGTTTTTTAAGGAACCTCCATACTGTTCTCCATAGTGGCTGTATCAATTTACATTCCCACCAACAGTGCAAGAGTGTTCCCTTTCCTCCACACCCTCTCCAGCATTTATTGTTTCTAGATTTTTTGATGATGGCCATTCTGACCGGTGTGAGATGATATCTCATTGTAGTTTTGATTTGCATTTCTCTAATGATTAATGATGTTGAGCATTCTTTCATGTGTCTGTAGGCCATCTGTATATCTTCTTTGGAGAAATGTCTATTTAGGTCTTCTGCCCATTTTTGGATTGGGTTGTTGGTTTTTTTGTTATTGAGCTGCATGAGCTGCTTGTAAATCTTGGAGATTAATCCTTTGTCAGTTGCTTCATTTGCAAATATTTTCTCCCATTCTGATGGTTGTCTTTTGGTCTTGTTTATGGTTTCCTTTGCTGTGCAAAAGCTTTTAAGTTTCATTAGGTCCCATTTGTTTATTTGTGTTCTTATTTCCATTTCTCTGGGAGCTGGGTCAAAAAGAATCTTGCTGTGATGTATGTCATAGAGTGTTCTGCCTATGTTTTCCTCTAAGAGTTTGATAGTGTCTGCCCTTACACTTAGGTCTTTAATCCATTTTGAGTTTATTTTTGTGCATGGTGTCAGGGAGTGTTCTAATTTCATACTTTTACATGTACCTGTCCAATTTTCCCAGCACCACTTATTGAAGAGGCTGTCTTTTCTCCACTGTATATGCTTGCCTCCTTTATCAAAGATAAGGTGACCATATGTGTGTGGGTTTACCTCTGGGCTTTCTATCCTGTTCCATTGATCTATATTTCTGTTTTTGTGCCAGTACCAAACTGTCTTGATTACTGAAGCTTTGTAATATAGTCTGAAGTCAGGGAGCCTGATTCCCCCAGCTCCATTTTTCGTTCTCAAGATTGCTTTGGCTATTCGGGGTCTTTTGTGTTTCCATACAAATTGTGAAATTTTTTGTTCTAGTTCTGTGAAAAATGCCAGTGGTAGTTTGATAAGGATTGCATTGAATCTGTAGATTGCTTTGGGTAGTAGAGTCATTTTCACAATGTTGATTCTTCCAATCCAGGAACATGGTATATCTCTCCATCTATTTGTATCATCTTTAATTTCTTTCATCAGTGTCTTATAATTTTCTGCATACAGGTCTTTTGTCTCCTTAGGTAGGTTTATTCCTAGATATTTTATTCTTTTTGTTGCAGTGGTAAATGGGAGTGTTTTCTTAATTTCACTTCCAGATTTTTCGTCATTAGTGTATAGAAATGCAAGAGATTTCTGTGCATTTATTTTGTATCCTGCTACTTTACCAAATTCATTGATTAGCTCTAGGAGTTTTCTGGTAGCATCTTTAGGATTCTCTATGTATAGTATCATGTCATCTGCAAATAGTGACAGCTTTACTTCTTTTTTTTCCGATTTGGATTCCTTTTATTTCTTTGTCTTCTCTGATTGCTGTGGCTAACACTTCCAAAACTATGTTGAATAATAGTGGTGAGAGTGGGCAACCTTGTCTTGTTCCTGATCTTAGTGGAAATGGTTTCAGTTTTTCACCATTGAGGACAATGTTGGCTGTGGGTTTGTCATATATGGCCTTTATTATGTTGAGGAAAGTTCCCTCTATGCCTACTTTCTGCAGGGCTTTTATCATAAATGGGTGTTGAATTTTGTCGAAAGCTTTCTCTGCATCTATTGGGATGATCATATGGTTTTTCTCCTTCAATTTGTTAATATGGTGTATCACGTTGATTGATTTGTGTATATTGAAGAATCCTTGCATTCCTGGGATAAACCCCACTTGATCATGGTGTATGATCCTTTGAATGTGCTGTTGGATTCTGTTTGCTAGTATTTTGTTGAGGATTTTTGCATCTATGTTCATCAGTGATATTGGCCTGTAGTTTTCTTTCTTTGTGACATCTTTGTCTGGTTTTGGTATCAGGGTGATGGTGGCCTCGTAGAATGAGTTTGGGAGTGTTCCTCCCTCTGCAATATTTTGGAAGAGTTTGAGAAGGATAGGTGTTAGCTCGTCTCTAAATGTTTGATAGAATTCACCTGTGAAGCCATCTGGTCCTGGGCTTTTGTTTGTTGGAAGGTTTTTAATCACAGTTTCAATTTCAGTGCTTGTGATTGGTCTGTTCATATTTTCTATTTCTTCCTGGTTCAGTCTCGGCAGTTTGTGCATTTCTAAGAATCTGTCCATTTCTTCCAGGTTGTCCATTTTATTGGCATAGAGTTGCTTGTAGTAATCTCTCATGATCGTTTGTATTTCTGCAGTGTCAGTGGTTACTTCTCCTTTTTCATTTCTAATTCTATTGATCTGAGTCTTCTCCCTTTTTCTCTTGATGAGTCTGGCTAATGGTTTATCAATTTTGTTTATCTTCTCAAAGAACCAGCTTTTAGTTTCATTGATTTTTGCTATTGTTTCCTTCATTTCTTTTTCATTTATTTCTGACCTGATCTTTATAATTTCTTTCCTTCTGCTGGCTTTGGGGTTTTTTTGTTCTTCTTTCTCTAATTGCTTCAGGTGCAAGGTTAGGTTGTTTATTCGAGATGTTTCCTGTTTCTTGAGGTAGGCTTGTATTGCTATAAACTTCCCTCTTAGCACTGCTTTTGCTGCGTCCCATAGGTTTTGGGTCGTCGTATCTCCATTGTCATTTGTTTCTAGGTATTTTTTGATTTCCCCTTTGATTTCTTCAGTAATCACTTCGTTATTAAGTAATGTATTGTGTAGCCTCCATGTGTTTGTATTTTTTACAGATCTTTTCCTGTAATTGATATCTAGTCTCATAGCGTTGTGGTCGGAAAAGATACTTGATATGATTTCAATTTTCTTAAATTTACCAAGGCTTGATTTGTGACCCAAGATATGATCTATCCTGGAGAATGTTCCATGAGCACTTGAGAAAAATGTGTATTCTGTTGTTTTTGGGTGGAATGTCCTATAAATATCAATTAAGTCCATCTTGTTTAATGTATCATTTAAAGCTTGTGTTTCCTTATTTATTTTCATTTTGGATGATCTGTCCGTTGGTGAAAGTGGGGTGTTAAAGTCCCCTACTATGATTGTGTTGCTGTCGATTTCCCCTTATATGGCTGTTAGTATTTGCCTTATGTATTGAGGTGCTCCTATGTTGGGTGCATAAATATTTACAATTGTTATAGCTTCCTCTTGGATCGATCCCTTGATCATTATATAGTGTCCTTCTTTGTCTCTTGTAATAGTCTTTATTTTAAAGTCTATTTTGTCTGATATGAGAATTGCTACTCCAGCTTTCTTTTGATTTCCATTTGCATGGAATATCTTTTTCCATCCCCTCACTTTCAGTCTGTATGTGTCTCTAGATCTGAAGTGGGTCTCTTGTAGACAGCATATATATGGGTCTTGTTTTTGTATCCATTCAGCCAGCCTGTGTCTTTTGGTGGGAGCATTTAATCCATTTACATTCAAGGTAATTATCGATATGTATGTTCCTATTCCCATTTTCTTAAATGTTTTGGGTTTGTTGTTGTAGGTGTTTTCCTTCTCTTGTGTTTCTTGCCTAGAGAAGTTCCTTTAGCATTTGTTGTAAAGCTGGTTTGGTGGTGCTGAACTCTCTCAGCTTTTGCTTGTCTGTAAAGGTTTTAATTTCTCCATCGAATCTGAATGAGATCCTTGCTGGGTAGAGTAATCTTGGTTGTAGGTTTTTCTCCTTCATCACTTTAAGTATATCCTGCCACTCCCTTCTGGCTTGCAGAGTTTCTGCTGAAAGATCAGATGTTAACCTTATGGGGATTCCCTTGTGTGTTATTTGTTGTTTTTCCCTTGCTGCCTTTAATATGTTTTCCTTATATTTAATTTTTGACAGTTTGATTAATATGTGTCTTGGCGTGTTTCTCCTTGGGTTTATCCTGTATGGGACTCTCTGTGCTTCCAGGACTTGATTAACTATTTCCTTTCCCATATTAGGGAAGTTTTCAACTATAATCTCTTCAAATATTTTCTCAGTCCCTTTCTTTTTCTCTTCTTCTTCTGGGACCCCTATAATTCGAATGTTGGTGCGTTTAATGTTGTCCCAGAGGTCTCTGAGACTGTCCTCAGTTCTTTTCATTCTTTTTTCTTTATCCTGCTCTGTAGTAGTTATTTCCACCATTTTATCTTCCAGGTCACTTATCCTTTCTTCTGCCTCAGTTATTCTGCTATTGATCCCATCTAGAGTATTTTTAATTTCATTTATTGTGTTTTTCATCATTGCTTGGTTCCTCTTTAGTTCTTCTACGTCCTTGTTAAATGTTTCTTGCATTTTGTCTATTCTATTTCCAAGATTTTGGATCATCCTTACTATCATTATTCTGAATTCTTTTTCAGGTAGACTACCTATTTCCTCTTCATTTGTTAAGTCTGGTGTGTTTTGACCCTGCTCCTTCATCTGCTGTGTGTTCTTCTGTCATCTCATTTTGCTTATCTTACTGTGTTTGGGGTCTCCTTTTCACAGACTGCAGGTTTGTAGTTCCCGTTGTTTTTGGTATCTGTCCCCAGTGGCTAAGGTTGGTTCAGTGGGTTGTGTAGGCTTCCTGGTGTAGGGAACTAGTGCCTGAGCTCTGGTGGATGAGGCTGGATCTTGTCTTTCTGGTGGGCACGTCCACGTCTGGTGGTGTATTTTGGGGTGTCTGTGGCCTTATTATGATTTTAGGCAGCCTCTCTGCTAATGGATGGGGCTGTGTTCCTGTCTTGCTAGTTGTTTGGCGTAGGGTGTTCAGCACTGTAGCTTGCTGGTCATTGAGTGATGCTGGGTCTTGATGTTGAGATGGAGATCTCTGAGAGATTCTTGCCGTTTGGTATTACGTGGAGCTGGGAGGTCTCTTGTGGACCAGTGTCCTGAAGTTGGCTCTCCCACCTCAGAGGCACGGCCCTGATGCCTGGCTGGAGCACCAAGAGCCTTTCGTCCACACGGCTCAGAGTAAAAGGGAGAAAAAATAGAAAGAAAGAAAGAAAGAAAGAGGCTATAATATAGTGAAGTAAAATAAAGCTATTGTAAAGCAAAGCTATACAGACAAAATCTCACCCAGAAGCATATACATATACACTCACAAAAAAAAGGAAAAGGGGAAAAATTAATATATCCTGCTCCCAAAGTCCACCTCCTGAATTTGGGATGATTCGTTGTCTATTCAGCTTTCAACAGATGCAGGCACATCAAGTTGTTTGTGGAGTTTTAATCCGCTGCTTCTGAGGCTGCTGGGAGAGATTTCCCCTTCTCTTCCCTGTTCGCACAGCTCCTGGGGTTCAGCTTTGGATTTGGACCCGCCTCTGCGTGTAGGTCGCCTGAGGGCGTCTGTTCCCCGCCCAGACAGAACGGGGTTAAAGGAGCAGCTGCTTCGGGGGCGCTGGCTCACTCAGGCCACGGGGAGGGAGGGGTACGGAGGAGGCGGGGCGAGCCTGCGGCGTCAGAGGCCGGCGTGACGTTGCACCAGCCTGAGGCACGCAGTGCGTTCTCCCGGGGAAGTTGTCCCCGGATCACAGGACCCTGGCAGTGGCGGGCTGCACAGGCTCCCGGGAGGGGCGGTGTGGAGAGTGACCTGTGCTCACACACAGGCTTTTTGGAGGCGGCAGCAGCAGCCCCAGCGTCTCACGCCCGTCTCTGGGGTCCGCGCTGATCGCCGCGGCTCGCGCCCTTCTCTGGAGTTCGTTTAGGCGGCGCTCTGAATCCCCTCTCCTTGCGCGCAGCGAAACAAAGAGGCAAGAAAAAGTCTCTTGCCTCTTCGGCAGCTGCAGACTTTTTCCCGGTCTCCCTCCCAGCCAGCTGTGGTGCGCTAACCCCTTCAGGCTGTGTTCACGCCGCCAGCCCCAGTCCTCTCCCTGCCATCCGACCAAGCCGAGCCTCAGCTCCCAGCCCCGCCCGCCCCGGCGGGGGAGCAGACAAGCCTCTCGGGCTGGAGAGTGCTGGTCGGCACCGCTCCTCCGTGCGGGAACCTCTCCGCTTTGCCCTCCGCACCCCTGTGGCTGCGCTCTCCTCCGTGGCTCCGAAGCTTCTCCCCTCTGCCACCCGCAGTCTCTGCCCGCGAAGGGGCTTCCTAGTGCGTGGAAATCTTTCCTCCTTCACAGCTCCCTCCCACTGGTGCAGGTGCAGTCCCTATTCTTTTGTCTCTGTTATTTCTTTTTTCTTTTGCCCTACCCAAGTACGGGGGGAGTTTCTTGCCTTTTTGGAGGTCGGACGTTTTCTGCCAGCGTTCAGTGGGTGTTCTGTAGGAGCAGTTCCACGTGTAGATGTATTTCTACTGTATCTGTGGGAAGGAAGGTGATCTCCACGTCTTACTCTTCCGCCATCTTCTCTGAATAATTGATTTACATTTATCCCTTCACATTGATATTTTGCTATATTATTCTCAGAATTGCAATATCTAAGACAGTTAAGTTTATCAATTTTGCTAAATTTATGAAAATTCATTAGTACTGAAAAATTTTGTATTTGTTAAATCAAACAATTAAAATACTTGAAATGGAAATTAAGTTTGTAAATGTAGTTTTAAAATTTTTAGGGTATTTAATTGACTACATTTTAAAAAGTTATCAATCAGGTATTTTTCAGAGGCCATTTAAAAGTTGTAAAATAAAGAATGTTGCCCACCATCCAGTTCTACAAGGATTAAGTCATTAGCTATTGCAGTCACTGACAGACAGTGCACCCTGAAAGGAATTCAAGACGAAAAGCAGAATGAGGCACTCTGTGCTTTGGAAAAACAGGCCCCTTAGATAGTTAGATGTATATCTCAGGAAGAATTTTAATAAACCCAAATGCTTTCATCTTCCCATACATAGAAAAGAACTGAAATCATTGACTGAGATATCTGTTCCTTGTGACTAGCAGTTTTCTTTTACCAAGATGTGTGCTTGACTGAATGTATTCCCTAGCCAAAAATCATATATATACTGGCTTCTCCCCCTACCTTTTTGGAGCAATTCCCTCAGAGCTACTGAGAGGCTGTTTCCCAGCCTATTGTCCTCAGTAAGGTCCTTGAATAAAACTGAAACCTACAACTCTTAATATTGTGCATTTTTCTTTCAGTTGACAAAGTGATTTTTAAAATATGGTTAATTTAAAATGTTTTATAAATGGAATAACAGATTTGCAAATTAATTTAATTGCTTCAAATGTAACCTCTAAGATTTTACCACCCGAGGCAATTTTAATTTAGAGAGAAAAGCTATTATTCTGTGGCATCTACAGCAGATCTCAGGGTACTGCCAATCAAGGTTTAGTGACAGAACAAATAACCTCAGGACTTTTGGTATTGATCAGGAAAACCACAAATCTAATAGCACCAAAGACAGATGATTTTTCCTCATTTCTCACTATGTCCATCTCCTCCAATTGTCCCTGTAGGAGAACCAAATTTGCCACCCCAAATTGTGTCTCTTTGGCATGAGGATTGATTTAGGCTGATTATTTTTAAGAACCAGAAGACTAAGGAGGTCCTTCTTTCTACCTCCCCCTTGGCTGCCTTACTAATTTAGATAAAAGTCCTGTTCCAGGAATAGAGCTATCATCAGAGATGTCTGCAAAGAATATGGGCTAGGTGTGGTGAGGGGGAAACTCAGGCAAGACCTAGATATCAGAGTCCACTCTGTGTCCAATTGTCTCTGCATGGCCAGCAAACATTTTTTTACTAAACATTTGCTTTTCCATCACCGTGTAAATTACCTTCCTCCCCTTTGAAGTCCCAAACTGCAACCCGGAACATCCTCTTTTGCCTTCAGCTAAAGATGGTATTTAAGGTGCGGTCTTTGACCATTTGGGCAAGTTACTCCTTTTACCCGGGTCTCTCCTGTATATTCATGTTTTTCGACTTTTGTTTGATGTTTCTCCTGTTAATCTATCTCATGTCAATTTAATTTTTAGACCAGCCAAAAGAATCTAGAAGGGAAAATTTCTTCTTCCCCAACACATGCAGACATATGAAACACAAGCAATTCCTCCTTGTTTTCAAAGAGGAAAACAAAATCCTAGAAATGGGATTGGAAAGAATGTTGCTTGAATGCCTGATTAAAAGCTTGGACTTTAAAGGAGATATATTGTAGGTATTTAAGCAGGAGAGGTACCTGATCAAAATTGTTTTTAGGAATATTGGTTTGGTGGTAGTTTGACAGGATTAGAATTAGGAGGGACCATACGCAGATGAGAAATAATGTGACATGAACTACTGCTAGTCTGAACTGGAGTGATATCATAGAAATAGAAAGCGGGGGACAGGTTTAAGAAATAACTCAGAGGGAAACACTAAAACGATTTGGTCACTGATTGAATCTGGATACCAGAGATAGGAGAGATTCTCAAGTGTTCATGCTTTGTTGATTGACCCTAAGAGAACTCAGGAGTCAGAGGAGGACCTGAGTGGGATGATGAACAATTATATCATCACTATAAAATTTATAGCCTAATGGACATATAGATGTGAATATGTTATTGTATATCCACAGACCGGTGAATCACAGATGAAGAAATCAATCCATCAGCCCTGCAGAATATATGACAGTGCCTTTTGTCAATAATTAGGGTGTGGGGGGGGGGTTGAGGGGCTGGAGTTTAAAGTCTCAACTGAAGATATATCCTTAATAAATACATTTAACCCTTGAACAATGCAGGGGCTGGGGTGCCAACCCTTCACACTGTCGAAAATCCATGTATAACTTTACAGTTGGCCCTCTGTATTCGTGGTTCTGCATATGCACATTCAACTAACCTCATATTATGTAGTATAATTTGTATGGAGTACAAATTTAGTGAAAAAAATCTGCATATAAGTGGACCCATGCAGTTCAAACTCTTGTAGTTCAAGGGTCAAATGTAATGTAACCCTTTTATAGGGTTATACATCATAATTTTTTTCCAGATAAATTCACCATTTCTTCCAAATGTATATTGTTAGCAACATTTCCAAGTACCTCTTTGAACTTTGCTGCTCATGGCTGCATGGCCCACCTTCCTCTCCCTTTTCCCAGTGTCACGTGGTCTCCTTTACTTTTGAGTCCATTAGGGCCTCTTCTCATCTCTTGGCGAAAAAGGCAATCTCAGAGGAATATTTATAATTGTGTGTGAAAGTAAGTCTATAACTTTAATATTTTAAGGAACTCAAATAAGGTGGTTGGTTCTCATCCCTGGCTGGTGAGCACTGACTTTCTTTCTCCCAGCAAAGCAGTTAAAAAATAATTTAATAGGAATTCCTTGGCAGTCCAATGGTTAGGACTCGGTGCTTTCACTACCCAGGCAGGGTTCAATCCCTGGCAGGGGAAATAAGATCCTGCAAGCTGCACAGTGTGGCCAAAAAAAAGAAAAAAGAAAAATTAGTAAAGGATACAATTCTTATTGTAAAATTCTAAATCTGTGATCTTACTTGCCACCACTGAAACTCTAAATAGTTGAGCAACATAAAGTAAATCATGGGGACAGTTTTAGTTTAATGAAAAAAAAAAACACCACTGTGCTTGGGATCTATGACAAGAGAGTGTCCCTGTCTGGACATCAGTTTCTTCATCTGGGCAAAGAGGGGACTAAGGACAGATTTAGCACTGTCATTCCTTAACCCTGATAAAGAAAACATAGCTGCATGGGGAAGAGGGGTGCCTATAAATTTTAACTGCATTTAGAGATTCTCAAATTGGTAGAGAGCAAAATAGGGTAGAAATTTGAGATTTGCATGGAATTGGAAGACCTGAATGAGTAACTCTGAACACCCTTTTGAATCTGAAGTCTATTCATTACAGGAAACAAATTACTCTCCTGCTTGTTTTATTTTTGTTTTTGGTTTAAGCTACCAAAACTAAGACTTGGGAAGGTCAGAATTCACCAATAAATCTTTACCTTTTTGAGTAAGACCCCTAAGGGTAGAGGAAGGATTATAGTAAAGCTAACTCAGTCTCCCTAGGTGATCTAGACTTGAAATCAAGTCCTAGTCACAAGGTTCGACACTTTTTTGTAAAGTGTTTTTAGTAAATATTTTTGGCTCTGCAGTTTACAACTACTCAACTCTGCCATGTTGGCACTGAAGCAACCGTCAACAGTACCTAACTGAATGAGTGTGGCTGTGTTCCAATAAAACTTTATTTACAAAATCAGACAAGAGGCCAGATTTGGCCCATGGGCCATAGTTTAATGATCTCAGGGAATTGAAAGAGCATTGGCATAAAAATCAATTTGACAGTGAGCTGGCCTTAAACTTGTTCTTCGACAAGTATGTGACTTCAAGAAATACCCTTCCCTTCTCTGGAACTTATAGTTAATATTGATCGAACATTTCTTATGTTGCCATAACTTTATGAGCCTCGCCTATTTAATGCTTATAGCAACCTGATATTTAGGTGTTATTATTAGCTTAGAACACAGCTTGTGAGTTTCCGAGTGACAATTTAAACCCAAGTCTTTTTATCTCTAAAGCTCATATTCTTAATTATAACCAAAGTGTTTCCTAGTAAAGTGGAGGATTTGAACTTAATGTTCCCTAACTGCTCTTCTGTAGTAAGTTTTTGGTGGAAATAAGAGAGTTCTCTGTAGGATGTTTCTGTTTTTTTCTGGTCTGGTAACTGGGGATTTTCTTAAGAGATTTGCTGAATTTCTTTTGTTTTGTTTGTTAGCTCTAAGCTTGTTTTTGCACTTGGTCAGCCACTGGAAGGACAGATTTTGAGGAAACACTGATGCCTGTCTGCTAAAACAAGGTTAACCAAGCTTCTCCACCCTCTGCAGAATGCCTTGCCTATGATGACCTGCCTCTTCCTAGTAATGACACTTTAACTCAGAATTTTTGTGTTCCATTTTTTAAGAAAGAGCATTACATTTTTTTCAGCATTACATTTTTATATTTCTAAACTGAGAGATAAGGCACAGACATTCATTAAGAAAGCCAATCAAAGACCACTAGGAGGTCACACATAATTTTTCTATCCAAGAACTACAGGTAGTCAAAGTTCCCTAACAGGTAGTAAAAATGTAAATGCTCTAATTAGCCTGCGCTCACTTAAAAACAATTTTTCCCATGAAACATCTTTAGAAATCAGGTTACGTGTAAAGATAGATAGGAAAATCAAAGGCTTTAGAATTTGAGTAATATATTGAACGATGTGTACATAGTAAATGCTCAAGAAATGACAAGATTAATTTTCTTTTTGTGCCACTGCTTGTTAGGCTTTAATTTAAAGAGAACTATGTTTGATGAAATTATCCATTTCGAATATACGCAAAATTTATAAAGCCAGCTGGAAAATAATTTGCAAGATTACATTACTATGTATGTGATACAATTTTTTTTAAATCTATTGCCTTTAGATTAAATAAACTATTTAGTTGAAAGATCTGTTAGGGGGAAAAAATGTGCTCTAAAGAAATTTTTTCCTTTATAAAAATTGAAGGGAATGGATGTCAGAAAGTAAGTGATACAGAAGGTAAAACTTGAAGGATAAGCGGAAGTAGGACCAGGGAAAGAGGAGGAAAATGGTGTCCAAAATAAAGGTAATTAATTCTTCTAGAATCTAGTTGACAAAGAGAGAGAGGGAAATGAGACAGAAAAAAACAAATTCAGAGAGAGATAGTGGGACCTGTGAAAAGGCAGGAGGAAAGGTAAGAAACAAAAGTTGAGAAAGAACGAGGCTGGCAGAGGAGAAAGGGAGATGGGGAGGTCAGAAAAGGGAACAGAGAAGAAATGAGAAGCTGCTGCAGAGAGAAAAGGTAAACAAAGACTCAAAAGCTGGAATGAGATGGGCAGAAGGGAAAACAATCACAGAGAGAATCAGTAAGAAGAAAAAAGAAGAAACTCAGGGGAAGAAAGGAAAGGGGAGGAGGACTGTGAGAACAGATTACAGGGGGCCCTCCCTAACATCCTCTTTTTGAAGTTTCCCCTCCCACGCAGCTTCCTTACTTCCTCTTCCTACGCCTCTTCACTTCTCTTAGTTTCAATCCTGACTCCAAAAGGGAGCAAGCAACCTGGTGAGATACTTGAAAGTAGGGCAGAAAGGCTTCTAGGAGGAAGGCAGTATTCGTTGTGTCACATGACCTCCTCTGGGTTGGCAAATGAGTTTCACTTTAGATGCTGGCTTTGATTGATGACAGTGGCGCTGGCATGGAGGAGTCTCCTGGGCCCAGCAGAAAAGGGTGCAGAGATCAAATGGGGATCTCATGCCCTTGGTAATAGGTAGTGGTGCCATCTAAATAAATATTTGTCATCCTTGGGCTAGAACCAGAAATAAAGTGACATCCCTGTTTCTTAAGACCCTCATTTTGTCTTTTTCTTCCCTTGGGTTCTTTTACGGTTTGAGAATGATTTTCCCAATTCCTGGTATCACACCTCTGAATATAAATAAGTTAAAAGTCCTGTTTTTCAGGGATTTTGTCCCTGGGGACCTTCTTAACTCTGTCATTCACCATGTTTATTTACCAAGTATTGATCCTTCAGTAGATGTCAGACACATGGTAGAGAATGGTATTAAAATAAAAAAATAAGAAGGAGTTTCTGCACCTGAGTAGTTTGTAGTCAAGTGACATAATCTGGCCAGTAGTAGGGTAATTACAGCACTGCCTCGGGAGGGGAAAGCCTGGTGTGCTATGGGGGGTGGGGTGTTGGGGTGGGCTATCTCACCCAGCCTTGCAGGGATGAAAGTTAGAAGGCAATGAAGGTCAGGAAGAAAGTCATACAAAAATTAAAACTTGAAACATTCATAGGATTAGAGTCAGGGAAAGAGAAGAAGGAAAATAGTGTTCTAGGCAAAGGAATAGCATGGCTTATTAGGGAACAGAAAGTAATTCAGCATGCATGAAAATAAGAGAGAGAGGGGGGGTGTTCAAATGATGTGTGCTACGGAGCAGAGGCGTGTTGGTAAATTTCTTCTCCTCAAAAAAAAAAAAAAAAAAAAAAGAGAGAGAGAAAGCCTTCATTTGTAACTTTTGCCAGTTTCTGTGGTGTAAATATTCTCACCAAGGCCAAATTCAAGTTACCAACAGTTTATCAACTGGCTTGGAAATTTGTGAGTATTTAACAATCATTTCTCAAAGGCCAGTGGAGCCAGCTCTAGCACAGCAGAAGTAAGCAGTAGCCAGATCAAGGTGTATCTCTAAGCCCTGGACCTTTTCGCAAAGGTTCTGAAAGATAATGAATCTGAAAGTGGCATGATCAGATCTTTCCTTTAGAAAGACTGTGCCACCAGCTCTGTAAGGGGATGGATTGAGGCAGGGCAAGGACAAGGTCAGAAGCAGCCTCTTAACTAGCCTTCCTGAGCTCAAACCTTGACTCTGTTCCTTTTGGCTTCATGAATTTGAACAGATCACTTAACTTTTCTGGTCTTTTATTTCTTTAACAAAAAAGTATTGATAATATTACACAGGGTTTTGGGGGGAGCATGAAAAGCTATTCTATGGAAATACTTTGTTAAATGTAAAATTATTAATTTATCCTTCCTTTTCTCTCTCTTCCTCCATCTACCTCCCGTTCCCCAAATCCTCTTCTCTGGTCCTGAGTGCTAGAGAGAGCATTCGATTGGAAGCAAGAATGCCTTGGAACTGCACATTGCTCGACCACAAACCTAATTCTCGTGTCCTTTGTTATGTCATGAATTAGGTAACTGCCTCCTAATTTTGAAGAGAGAAAAACATTTGCTGAAAAAATAAAACAAAATTGATTTAATTACCTACATGTCTTTTGCAGAGAAGGTGGGTTAGTTAAGATGATTGAAAGCTGAGGCTCCCCCCACACCGCTTTCTTCTTGTCGTTAGCAATACAAGTGATGTGTGAGCAACAGTGAAGCAGTATTCGTTCTGACTTAGTAGATAAGAAAGTGACTTGTAGACAGAGTACGCTATGAAATAGAATGAAATCTTGCTACTTTGATTCACTCGGTGATTTAAATCTTGGAAATTCAGCCACCTATGTTAATATTTTTCTTGGCTGGTAAATCAAATACTTTTGCAAGGTGTATATCAGAATTAGTTTCTGTTTTTCAGAAATTTGCTTTAGCACAGTGGTTTCTGTTTCTTCTATAACCAAGGAGAATTTGTCGTCTATGGTGTTAAGGGCTCACCAGGGCAGATAAGAACTGGTTTTCTCTGGAGATGGGGAATCTCCCAAGGTGTGCAAGTGGACTGCAGCGACGTTTCTTGGCGAGGTGATAGAGCAGGGGTCTTTAAACTTTTTGTGTGTGCTATGGACAGCTGAGGCAGTGTGATAATGCCGGTGGTTTTCTTCTCAGAATGCTTGTAAATGCATAACATAAAACACATAGGATTACAAGGAAACCAATTATATTGAAATGCAGTTATCGAAGTATTACAAATTTGTGATCTAGTAATAAATTTGCTTCTTTTTAATATGCTAATAATCAGATGCTCTAATAGCGATCATAAATCTCTAAGTGGCAAAGAATATAAATATTTCAAGAGATACAATGTGAAAATGGCTGTGATTTCTATTAGTGACATAGTCAGAGTACTGCATATACTACTGCCTATATCATAATTAAAATGTATGCTAAATTTTAGTTTAAGATTAATAAAAGCATTAAAAATATTTAAAAGAAATTAAAAGTCATAAACCATAAAGGTTAAAAACTCCTTTAGAGGAACTTTAAGCCTCAGGTGGTAGGGTCTGGGGAAGGTTAGATTAGATAAACTTTAGAGGTTGTTTGTTTTTTAAGACTTTTTAAACAGATATTATTTTAAACAGATATTATTTTCTTATTCATTGGTTAGCTTAAAAGGAGACATGCTGTTCTAGAAAACATGTTGCTTTTATTTTATTTTTATTTTTTAAAAGTTTTTATTGGAGTATAGTTGATTTACAATGTTGTGTTAGTTTCAAGTGTACAGCAAAGTGAATCAGTTATACATCTATATATCAATATATATACATATCCATTCTTTTTCAGATTCTTTTCCCATGTAGGTTATTAAATAATATTTAGTAGGGTTCCCTGTGCTATACAGTAGGTCCTTGTTAGTTACCTATTTTATGTATAGTCGTGTGTATATGTTAATCTCAATCTCCTAATTTATTACTTCCCCCCACGTTTCTCCTTTGGTAACCGTAAGTTTGATTTTGAGATCTGTGAGTCTGTTTCTGTTTTGTAAATAAGTTCATTTGTATCATTTTTTATTAGATTCCACATATAAGTGATATCATACGGTATTTGTCTTTCTCTGTCTGACTTACTTCACTTAGTATGATAATCTGTAGGTCCATCCATGTTGCTGCAAATAGCATTATTTCATTCTTTTTTACAGTTGAGTAACATTCTGTTGTATATACGTACCACATTTTCTTTATCCATTCTTCTGTTGATGGATATTTAGGTTGCTTCCATGTCCTGGCTATTGTAAATAGTGCTGCAGTGAACATTGGGGTGCATGTGTCTTTTCGAATTATGGTTTTCTCTGAATATATGCCCAGGAGTGGGATTGCTGGATTATATGGTAGTTTTATATTTAGTTTTTTAAGGAAACTCCATACTGTTCTCCATAGTGGCTGTATCAATTTACATTCCCACCAACAGTGTAGGAGGGTTCCCTTTTCTCCACACCTTCAGGTGGTGGGGTCTGGGGAAGTTTAGATTAGATAAACTTTAGAGGTTTTTTTCCTTTATATTCCCTAGATTTTATAATCTGTGATTATAGGAGATAAAATATATCAACATTCCTCAGCCAAGGTAATGTTGGTGCTGCCACAGCTGATAAAATAGCAATTGGCACTTGCTGACCACTCACCATAAGCCAGGCACTGTGGTAAGAACTTGACAATGATCATTTGGTTAATCCTCACAACAAACCATGGGTGGGCATTACAAATGTCCTCATTCTGCCAACAGTAAAAGTGAGTCACTGAAAGAATATATAACCTACTCCACATCTTATACATCTAGAAGTTGCATTGGAATCCCATGTATGTTTGACTCCAGAGTCTGTATTTTGAACCATTTCATCATTTTAGTCATTCTCATACAATTTTTATGAATTTTTATCATGTCCCTTATACTATTATTTGCTTAATACTTTTCTTTAAGTTGATTGATTTTAAAAGAAAAATTCACATCATTATCATATTTGGAAAGCTTGTATCACTTGCCATAAAGAAAAGGTGATCAACTGCCTACTTTGAATTTCTTAAAAAGGGAGATTACCAAGTCACAGAGCTACTAAGCCTGCATTACAGTCATCCTGAGACTTTCTCTTTGAAGTAAGTAAAAAGATTTTTTAAATTGATAGAGGAATTATTTTTCTATTATGTGATTCAGCATTACTTCAAACCAACTAAATCTTCTTGTAGTCGACCAGAGTAAGGGGTCCCAAACTTTGAGAAATACTGCCCTGCCCGCGGGCCACAGGCCAAGGTTACTGTTGTAAAAAAACACACAGCAGCTATAGCAACACTAGCACTGCTTTGAGGAAGCAGAGACTAGAAGCATAAGCATTCATTAGGTGCAGTGGAGTAACACAGGAGTATTCCAGGAGGTCCATTCACTGGCTAGTTTTATCACCTATAAAAATCAAAGAGGGTTAAAATAAATATTTTTAAGGTCTCTTCTTTATCACTTTAAAAAAATTGGGGGAGGGCTTCCCTGGTGGCGCAGTGGTTGAGAATCTGCCTGCCAATGCAGGGGACACGGGTTCGAGCCCTGGTCTGGGAAGATCCCACGTGCCGCGGAGCAACTGGGCCCGTGAGCCACAATTACTGAGCCTGTGCGTCTGGAGTCTGCGCTCCGCAACAAGAGAGGCCGCGATAATGAGAGGCCCGCGCACCGTGATGAAGAGTGGCCCCCACTTGCCGCAACTGGAAGAAAGCCCTTGCACAGAAACGAAGACCCAACACAGCCATAAATAAATAAATAAATAAAATTTAAAAAAAAAAAAATTGGGGGAAACTTTATTAAATTTGTGGCCATATGGAAGAAATTAGGAGAGACATTTATTTACATGTTATATTCAATTCTACTCCTGAAAGAACTTAGGGATAGTGGGAAATGATAATAGGAAAATGTTTTCAAGAACATTGAAACCGAGAAGTGAAAAGTGATATTTTGTTACCTGGCTTTGTTGAAAATATCTTTGCCCTCGCTGGAAATCCTGGAGCATTTGATTGAGCTATATAGTCTGGGAAAGTTCCTTCTCTGTGTGGATCTTGGGATCACCCTTGTGAAGGATAGGTCAGCTCACCAGAGCTAACAGCAAAGAAACCAATGCCCAGGCATAAAAATTGACCTCTTCAAAGTCCTAGAGCAAATTGGAGTCGGAAAGGAGGGGAAAAGCTCCAGAATTCTCAGGTTATCAGCAGGCCTTCCCACTCAGTGTGTAATTTTGGGATTGCTACACAAAGCTTAGACCCTATACTTTCTAGATGTTGGGTTTTCCTATCTATTCAGTGAAGGCTTCTAGATGGGATAACCTTCAGAAGGTCTTTGGTCATATGCACTTATTAGTAAGATTTTCATCTTTTTGCCATCATGGTGTCTTAAATGTCAGAAGGCAGAGTAGCTTAGCAATGTGTTAACAGTCAGTAGGCAAAGAAACACAAGGAAATGCACAATTCTTGGCTCCATCTCAGCAATACTGATTCAGTGGGTGTGGGTGAAACTAAAGAGTTTGCATTTTTAATAAGCATCTCAGGTGATTTTGATGTAGGTAGACCATGGACCACGTTTTGAAAAACACTGGTTGAATCATTAACAGTACAGGCTTTGGAGACAAAAAAGTCTGGGATCCATCCTTTCACCTGTCATTACTTATATACCTGGAGCAAATTGCTGAACCTCCTCTGATTTTCAGTTTCCACATCAGTAAAATGGTAGTGATAATAATAATAATAATAATAACAGTAGTAGCAGTAATAATACCTACTCAGGGGCTTTCTGATGATTAAATAAGATTGTATTTGTATTGTGTCTAAGTACTTAAAGCATGGGCTCATATTTGTTATTATTATTTTTTAACTAAGATCTGAGTTCCACTTTTAAATTATTATTCTTTATAGAGAGTTGTCTGTCATATCTTTAGCAAATACATCTTGTAGTTAGTTAGCTGTCAGCCTGCTGGCCTTGTTAGAGCTGCACTTGGGAAACTAGCCATGCTACCTATCTATATCTTTATGCAATTTCATTTTTCAAGTAGAATAAATACCTATAATACTTAGGGTCTATGTAACAGGGTCAACAATAAAGATCCTCCATTCTACTGCTACTAAGATGAAAGTATGCATATGCTTATTTATTATATTTATTTCTCATCATATATACTTGACCCAGTGTACTGAACCATCTTCCCATTCTACTTTGTATAGAATAGGAAGAAAAATGTTGCACTGTGATAACTTACATGTTTGTCACCATTCCCCCCACCCCCAGACCACACACACTGATGAATTTATGTTGGTATACCCACTGTCTAGAACTCTATCCAGCATACAGCACTTGCTCAGTGACTGCTTGTTCAAGTAATGAACTTTGTGAATGAATGACAAAAAATAGCATGCTGTTACTGTAATTCTTACATCCTTTACAAATGATTATTTTCTGTCATTCAAGTTAATAAACCATGGAAATGTATTTATTGTATTGTCACTCCAAAATGTCAGGTCTTCAATTTTAAAGGAATTTATGAAGCAAATGCTATCATCTAATCTTGGGACTGAAACATTCCTTCAAGTGGGTCCTGTTCCCACACTGCAGATAAGCCCATGTGTTGGCCTCTAGTGACCAGTGTTGTTTTCTACTCAGCATGTGTTCCATGCTTCTCCTAACAGAAGGCTGATTTTGTTCTCTATTCATTTATGTGTTCTTTTCTACCTTAGCAGACACACCCTAGGCCTCATCATGACATGGAAATCCTCAATCCCCAAGATGCAAAACTAAAGTGCCTTTTCTGATCAGATCACCTTCTTTCTTTCCCACTGACTACCACTTTCTGCATCTCTGCTCAGTGGCCAAAAACCCATCATCCTCATTATTACTACCGCTCCCAACTAGTGAGTGCCTACTCTGTGCCAGATCCTGAGTTATAAGCACTATAGATATTATCAGCAATCCTTATGTTACCATCACCTTTTCACAGATGGAGCTAGATTAAGTGAAATGTGTCGGGTCCCATGGATATGAAATGGCAGAGCCTGAATTCAAACTCAGTTTGTGTCTAGCTTTAAAATTCTTACTCTTTCTACAGTGCCAAGTGGAGGAATAAGAAGATATATTCATAAGCCAGGATGTTGTCAAAGTCCAAGAACTCACATAGATTCAACATATATTCCAATAGGTAAGTCATAGCTAAATTATGTCAACTTTGAAAAGCAGAGATGAGTAGGAAGATTTTTATTCTGAAGCTGGGAGGAGTCATTGGAAGACGTTTGAGGCTGGAAGTCACAAGGTAAGATTAATTTTAAAAAATTTTTAAATTAGGACAGTTTTTTAGAGCAGTTTTAAAATAGCAGCAAAATTGAGGGGAAGATACAGGTATTTCCCATATACCCCCTGCAATATCCATATGCATAGCCTCCCCGATATCACCATCCCCTGTGGGAGTGGCACATTTGTTACAACTGATGAACCTGCATCGGCACATCATAATCACCCGAAGTCCATAGTTTATATTATAGTTTACTCTTTGTGTTGTACATCCTATGATGTACCTATGGGTCTGGACAAATGTGTAATGACATGTATCCTTCATTATGGTGTCATACAAGGTATTTTCACTGCCCTAAATATCCTCTTCGCTTGTATTATTCATTCCAAACACCACCCCACACCCAACTCCTGGCAACCACTGACTTTTTTTGCTATCTCTACAGTTTTGCCTTTTCAAGAGTGTCATATATCGATAGTTAGGATCCTACAGTGTGTAGCCTTTTCAGATTGGCTTCTTTCATTTAGTAATATGCATTTAAGGTTTCTCCATATATCTTCATGGTTTGATAGCTCATTTCTATTTAGACTGATTAATATTCCTGTTTCTGGATGTACTACACTGTAGTTATCCATTCACCTACTGAAGGACATCTTGGCTGCTTCCAAGTCTGGACAATTATGAATAAATCTGCTATAAACATCCATTGGAGGTTTTTGTGTGGACATACATTTTAAACTCCTTTGGGTAAATACCAAGGACAGTATTGTTGGATTGTATTGTAAAAGTATGTTTAGTATTGTAAGAAACTGCCCAACTCTCTTCCAAGGTGGCTGTACCATTTTGCATTCCCACCAGCGATGAATGAGAATTCTTGTTGCTTCACATTCTCGCCAACAGTTGGTGTTTCCAGTGTTCTGGATTTTGGCCATTCTGATAGGTATGTAGTTTTAATTTTTTTTTATTCATTGTTTTTATTCACCGTTGTTTTAATTTGCATTTCCCTGATGAAATATGATGTGGTGCATTTTAAAAATATGCTTATTTGTCATCTGTATATATTCTTTGGTAAGGTCTCTTTTAAGGTCTTCAGCCCATTTTTAATTCAGGTTTTCTTATTGTTGTTTTAAGAGTTTTTTGTATATTTAGGTTAGCAGTCCTTTATCAGATATCTTTTGCCAATATTTCACCTAGTCTGTGGCTTGTCTTCTCACTGTCTTGACATTGTCTTTTGCAGAGCAGAAGTTTTCAATTTTGGTTGTCTACAGCTTATCAATTATTTCTTTCATGGATCATGCTTTTGGTGTTGTATCTAAAAAGTCATCACTGTACCCAGAGTCATCTAGGTTTTCTGCTGCATTATCCTCTAGGAGTTTTATAGTTTTGCATTTTACATTTAAGGTAATCTTTCTATTGAGTTAATCTTTGTGAAGGATGTAAAGTCTATGTCTGGATTTATTTATTTTTTGCTTGTGGATGTTCATTTGTTCCAGCATCATATACTTAAAAGACTATCTTTGTTCCATTGTATGCCTTTGCTTCTTTGTCAAAGATCAGTTGACTATATTTATGTGGGTCTATTTCTGGGCTCTCTGTTCTGTTCCATTGATCTTTGTGTCTTCTTTTGCCAATCCCACATTGTCTTGATTACTGTAGCTTTATAGTAAGTCTTAAAGTCAGGTAGCATCTCTCTTCCAACTTTGTTTTACTTCTTCACCATCGTATTGACTATTCTGGGTCTTTTGCGTCTTCATACAAACTTAAGAATCAGTTTGTCAGTATCTACAAAATATCTTGCTGGGACTTTGATTGGGATTGCATTGAACCTGTAGATCAAGTTTGGAAAAACTGACATCTTGATAACATTGAGTCCTCCTATCCACGACTATGGAATATAACGTCACTTATTAAGTTGTTTAAAAAATTTCATTCATCATGGTTTTATAGTTTTCCTCATATAGATCTTGTACATATTTTGCTATATTTATACCTAAGTATTTCATTTTTATGGGTGCTGATGTAAATGATATTGTGTTTTTAATTTTTTATAACTTCCTTATTGGAGTATAATTGCTTTACAATGGTGTGTTAGTTTCTGCTGTATAACAAAGTGAATCAGCTATACGTATACATATATCCCCATATCTCCTCCCTCTTGAATCTCCCTCCCACCCTCCCTATCCCACCTCTCTAGGTGGTCATCAAGCACCGAGCTGATCTCCCTGTGCTATGCGGCTGGTTCCCACTACTATCTCTTTTACATTTCGTAGTGTATATATGTCCATGCCACTCTCTCACTTCGTCCCAGCTTACCCTTCCCCCTCCCTGTGTCCTCAAGTCCATTCTCTACGTCTGCATCTTTAGTCTTTATTCCTGTCCTGCCTCTAGGTTCTTCAGAACCATTTTTTTCCTTTAGATTCCATATATATGTTACCATACGGTACTTGTTTTTCTCTTTCTGACTTACTTCCCTCTGTATGACAGACTCTAGGTCCATCCACCTTGCTACAAGTAACTCAATTTCATTTCTTTTTATGGCTAAGTAATATTCCATTGTATATATGTGCCACACCTTCTTTATCCATTCGTCTGTCAATGGACACTTAGGTTGCTACCATGTCCTGGCTATTGTAAATAGAGCTGCCATGAACATTGTGGTACCTGACTCTTTCTGAATTATGGTTTTCTCAGGGTATAGCTCAGTAGTAGGATTGCTGGGTCATATGGTAGTTCAATTTTTAGTTTTTTAAGGAACCTCCATACTGTTCTCCATAGTGGCTGTATCAATTTATATTCCCGCCAACAGGGCAAGAGGGTTCCCTTTTCTCCACACACTCTCCAGCATTTACTGTTTACAGATTTTTTGATGATGGCCATTCTGACTGGTGTGAGGTGATAGCTCATTGTAGTTGTGATTTGCATTTCTCTAATGATTAATGATGTTGAGCATCCTTTCATGTGTTTGTTGGCAATCTGTATATCTTCTTTGGAGAAATGTCTATTTAGGTCTTCTGCCCAATTTTGGATTGGGTTATTTGTTTTTTTGATATTGAGCTGCGTGAGTTGCTTGCATATTTTGGAGATTAATCCTTTGTCAGTTGCTTCATTTGCAAATATTCTCCCATTCTGAGGGTTGTCTTTTCATTTTGTTTATGGTTTCCTTTGCTGTGCAAAAGCTTTTAAGTTTCATTCGGTCCCATTTCCTTGTTTTTGTTTTTATTTCCATTTCTCTAAGAGGTTGGTCAAAAAGGATCTTGCTGTGATTTATGTCATAGAGTGTTCAGCCTATGTTTTCCTATAAGAGTTTTATAGTGTATGGCCTTACATTTAGGTCTTTAGTCCATTTTGAGTTTATTTTTGGGTATGGTGTTAGGGAGTGTTCTAATTTCATTCTTTTACATGTAGCTGTCCAGTTTTCTCAGCACCACTTATTGAAGAGGCTGTCTTTTCTCCATTGTATATTCTTGCCTCCTTTATCAAAGATAAGGTGACCATATGTGCGTGGGTTTATCTCTGGGCTTTCTATCCTGTTCCATTGATCTATATTTCTGATTTTGTGCCAGTACCATACTGTCATGATTACTGTAGCTTTGTAGTATAGTCCGAAGTCAGAGAGCCTGATTCCTCCAGCTCTGTTTTTCTTTCTCAAGATTGCTTTCGCTATTTGGGGTCTTTTGTGTTTCCATACAAATTGCGCAATTTTTTGTTCTAGCTCTGTGAAAAATGCCACTGGTTGTTTGACACGGATTGCATTGAATCTGTAGATTGCTTTGGATAGTATAGTCATTTTCACAATGTTGATACTTCCAATCCAAGAACATGGTATATCTCTCCATCTGTTTGTATCATCTTTAATTTCTTTCATCAGTGTCTTATGGTTTTCTGCGTAGAGGTCTTTTGTCTCCTTAGGTAGGTTTATTCCTAGGTATTTTATTCTTTTTGTTGCAGTGGTAAATGGGAGTGTTTCCTTAATTTCTCTTTCAGATTTTTCGTCATTAGTGTATAGGAATGCAAGAGATTTCTGTGCATTAATTTTGTATCCTGCAACTTTACCAAATTCATTGATTAGCTCTAGTAGTTCTCTGGTAGCATCTTTAGGATTCTCTATGTATAGCATCATGTCATCTGCAAACAGTGACAGATTTACTTCTTCTTTTCTGATTTGGATTCCTTTTATTTCTTTTTCTTCTCTGATTGCTGTGGCTAAAACTTCCAAAACTATGTTGGATAATAGTGGTGAGAGTGGGCAACCTTGTCTTGTTCCTGATCTTAGTGGAAATGGTTTCAGTTCTTCACCACTGAGAACGATGTTGGCTGTGGGTTTGTCATATATAGCCTTTATTATGTTGAGGTAAGTTCCTTCTATGCCTGCTTTCCAGGGGGTTTTTATCATAAATAGGTGTTGAAAGCTTTTTCTGCATCTATTAAGGTAATCATATGGTTTTATCCTTCAATTTGTTAATATGGTGTATCACATTGATTGCTTTGTGTATATTGAAGAATCCTTGCATCCCTGGGATAAATCCCACTTGATCATGGTGTATGATCCTTTCAATGTGCTGTTGGATTCTGTTTGCTAGTATTTTGTTGAGGATTTTTGCATCTATGTTCATCAGTGATATTGGCCTGTAGTTTTCTTTCTTTGTGACATCTTTGTCTGGTTTTGGTATCAGGGTGATGATGGCCTCGTAGAATGAGTTTGAGAGTGTTCCTCCCTCTGTTATATTTTGGAAGAGTTTGAGAAGGATAGGTGTTAGCTCTTCTCAAAATGTTTGTTAGAATTCTCCTGTGAAGCCATCTGGCCCTGGGCTTTTGTCTGTTGGAAGATTTTTAATCACAGTTTCAATTTCAGTGCTTGTGATTGGTCTGTTTATAGTTTCTATTTCTTCCTGGCTCAGTCTTGGAAGGTTGTGCTTTTCTAAGAATTTGTCCATTTCTTCCAGGTTGTCCATTTTATTGGCATATAGTTCCTTGTAGTAATCCCTCATGATCCTTTGTATTTCTGCAGTGTCAGTTGTTACTTTTCCTTTTTCATTTCTAATTCTGTTGATTTGAGTCTTCTCCCTTTTTTTCTTGATGAGTCTGGTTAATGCTTTAACAATTTTGTTTATCTTCTCAAAGAACCAGCTTTTAGTTTTATTGATCTTTGCTATCATTTCCTTCATTTCTTTCATTTATTTCTGATCTGATTTTTATGATGTCTTTCCTTCTGCTAACTTTGGGTTTTCTTTGTTCTTCTTTCTCTAGCTGATTTAGGTGTAAGGTTAGTTTGTTTATTTGAGATGTTTCTTGTTTCTTGAGGTAGGATTGTATTGCTATGTACTTCCTTCTTAGAACTGCTTTTGCTGCATCCCATAAGTTTTGGGTTGTCATATTTTCATTGTCATTTGTTTCTAGGTATTTTTTGATTTCCTCTTTGATTTCTTCAGTGACCTCTTGGTTATTAAGTAGTGTATTTTTTTATCTTCCAGGTGTTTGTATTTTTTACAGATTTTTTTTCCTGTAATTGATATCTAGTTTCATGGCATTGTGGTCAGAAAAGCTACTTGATATGATTTCAATTTTCTTAAATTTACCAAGGCTTGATTTGTGACCCAAGATATGATCTATCCTGGAGAATGTTCCATGAGCACTTGAGAAGAAAGTGTATTCTGTTGTTTTTGGATGGAATGTCCTATAAATATCAACTAAGTCCGTCTTGTTTAATGTGTTTGAAAGCTTGTGTTTGCTTATGTATTTTCATTTTGGATGATCTGTCCATTGGTGAAAGTGGGGTGTTAACGTCCCCTACTATGATTGTGTTACTGGTGATTTCCTCTTTTATGGCTGTTAGCATTTGCCCTAGGTATTGAGGTGCTCCTAGTTTGGGTGCATAAATATTTACAATTGTTATATCTTCTTCTTGGATTGATCCCTTGATCATTATGTAGTGTCCTTCTTTGTCTCTTGTAATAGTCTTTATTTTAAAGTCTATTTTGTCTGATATGAGAATTGCTACTCCAGCTTTATTTTGATTTCCATTTGCATGGAATATCATTTTCTATCCCTTCATTTTCAGTCTGTATGTGTCCCTAGGTCTGAAGTGGGTCTCTTGTAGACAACATATATACAGGTCTTGTTTTCTGATCCATTCAGCCAGTCTCTGTCTTTTGGTTGGAGCATTTAATCCATTTACATTTAAGGTAGTTATCGATATGTATGTTCCTATTACCATTTTCTTAATTGTTTTGGGTTTATTATTGTAGGTCTTTTCCTTCTCTTGTGTTTCCTGCCTAGAGAAGTTCCTTTAGCATTTGTTGTAAAGCTGGTTTGTTGGTGCTTAATTCTCTTAGCTTTTGCTTCTCTGTAAAATTTTTATTTTCTCTGTCGAATCTGAATGAGATCCTGGCTGGGCAGAGTAATCTTGGTTGTAGGGTTTTCCCTTTCATCACTTTAAATGTATCCTGCCACTCCCTTCTGGCTTGCAGTTTCTGCTGAAAGATCAGCTGTTAACCTTATGGGGATTCCCATGTATGTTATATGTTGCTTTTCCCTTAACTGCTTTTAATATTTTTTCTTTGTATTTAATTTTTGATAGTTTGCTTAATATGTGTCTTGGCGTATTTCTCCTTGGATTTATCCTGTATTGGACTCTCTGCACTTCCTTCACTTGACTGACTATTTCCTTTCCCATATTAGGGAAGTTTTCAACTATAATCTCTTCAAATATTTTCTCAGCCCCTTTCTTTTTCTCTTCTTCTTCTGGGACCCCTATAATTCGAATGTTGGTGCGTTTAATGTTGTCCCAGAAGTCTCTGAGACTGTCCTCAATTCTTTTCATTCTTATTTCTTTATTCTGCTCTGCTGTAGTTATTTCCACTATTTTATCTTCCAGGTCACTTATCCATTATTCTGTCTCAGTTATTCTGCTATTGATTCCTTCTAGAGAATTTTTAATTTCATTTATTGTATTGGTCATCATTGTTTGTTTGCTCTTTACTTGTTCTAGGTCCTTGTTAAACGTACCTTATATTTTCTCCATTCTATTTCCAAGATTTTGGATCATCTTTACTATCATTACTCTGAATTATTTTTCAGGTAGACTGCCTATTTCCTCTTCATTTGTTTGGTCTGGTGGGTTTTTACCTTGTTCCTTCATCTGGTGTGTATTTTTCTGTCTTCTCATTTTGCTTAACTTACTGTGTTTGGGGTCTCCTTTTCTCAGGCTGCAGGTGTGTAGTTCACTTTGTTTTTGGTATCTGCCCCCAGTGGGTAAAGTTGGTTCAGTGGGTTGTGTAGGCTTCCTGCTTGAGGGGACTGGTGCCTGTGTTGTGGTGGATGAGGCTGGATCTTTTTTTCTGGTGGGCAGGACCACGTCCGGTGGTGTGTTTTGGGGTGTCTGTGAACTTAGTATGATTTTAGGCAACCTCTCCTGTAATGGTTGTGGTTGTGTTCCTGTCTTGCTAGTTATTTGGCATGGGGTATCCAGCACTAGACCTTGCTGGTCCTTGAGTGGATCTGGGTCTTAGTGTTGAGATGGAGATCTCTGGGAGAGCTCTCGCCAACTGATGTTACGTGGGGCCGGGAGGTGTCTGATGGTCCAATGTCCTGAACTTGGCTCTCCCACCTGAGAGGCTCAGACCTGACACCCGGCCGGAGCACCAAGACCCTGTCAGCCACATGGCTGGTTTTTTTACGACCCTCTGGAGTCAGTCCCCAACAACAGTCGTCCTGCCCAGTGTCTCTCTGGACAATAGAACAAGACTGAGCTCAGCTCAGAAACAAAGGAAAGCTTCATTCTTTGATTGAAGAATGGAGAGGCACGAGCTTATGCTCTAGAGCACATGCTGCCTTGTGTTTTTAATTTTAAATTCAATTTTTCATTGCTAGAATATAGAAAAGTGATTGACTTTTGTATATTAACCTTGTATCTTGCAACCTTGCCATAACAGCTTATTAATTCCAGGAGTCTTTTTATGATTCTTTTGGATTTTCTACATAGCTGATCATGTCATCTGTGCACAAAGATAGTTTTATGTTTTCCTTCCCAATACCTTAATTTTTTATGGAACTAATAGTTACCATTTATTAAGTACCTACTAAATCGTAGGAATTTTCAAATATTTTCTAATTAATCCTCACAATAATTCTATGAAATAGTTTAATCTCAACCAAGTCTCAGAAATTTTAAGTAATTTTCTGGTTTTCATGGCTGGTAATGGTGGATTTAGGCCCCATAACCTTATCTGTATTGTACTTTACTTGTCGTGCTTCCCTGCTTGTAAAATGTTGTAGAAATGTAGATCAGACAAAACTGTGCAAGATTTGAGGTTATTGGAGGCAACAAATGTAATAACTAAGGTGAAAGTGGTTTATAATGTCTGAGACCAATGTTAATGACAGAAAATGTTCTGCATGGACCAGGGAGTATTCATAGTTGCAAACGGATTAAGGACTTTAAATTTTTAAATTTTGGGCGAACAAAAAATGAGAAGTTTCCCTTATCAGCAGGCAGTCACTGTCTTTTGATACTTTATCATGTATTGTGGTTATGAAAATGTATAAGGTACTGTCTCTGTTCTGTTAGATATACAGCTATGAAAACAAAAGCAAGTCATAATTTAATCCTTAAAATAATGTGTCAAATGGGTGATCAAGTCAATATATATATGCTAGAGGAGGTTAGAGGAGGGAGTGCTTCCTGAAGCCAGGTGGACAGGGAAGGCTCTTTGTAGCAGCTGGCACTCTCCTGCACTTCAATTTTAAGGTAGTGGGCAGACTCCATGATTGATGCTCTTCTTCCATAATGACATTACATCATAAAATTGGGAAGAAAATGAAGGATCAACTAATCCCACTTTCTCATTTCACCAACGTGGAAATTAGGGCTCAGAGAGGGCAAATTTTTAGAATGTAGCTTTTTTGATGATAAAGTCAGTACTCAATTCTAAATGTATGTGGCTTTCAGATCTTTGTGCCTTAGCACATCTTTCCTTTTCTATAGGCAGTTGTTTCCTTGGAAGATCTCAGAAAGAATGAGCTTTCTCGTGTTTATGTCACTGTTTATATCTAGGAAATTTGATTTAGGAGTTGAGTTGTCTGCTTCAAATGCTTTTTAGAAGAAGGTGGGGTGGAAATAAATTAGCAAGTAAGCATAAATAGACATGAGTAGTCCTGGATAAAATGACATTCTTTAAATCTAAGGAAATCCTATATGATGAATCATACTTCATGCATTTCATATTATAATTTGACCTTGAAGAGTTTGGTGGCTATTAAGGACAGTGTGATTTAATTCTTAAAAAGAATTGGTGGGTGGGATCTGGAATGGAAGAGGAAGAGAACAGTCATTTATTGACACCTTTTATTTGCCAATTATTGGGCTACATTTCATTTAACTTTAATCCTCACATTATTCTGTGAGATCAATGTCATTATTTCTCCTTCTCTACCAAAGAGGTGCAGAAGTTCATATACCTGGTACGTGCAGGACGTTGGCTCTAAAGCATGTGTCTTTTCCTCTGCAGTAGTTTACTTTATACAGTCTCCAAATTGGGTGGAATCTTAGGGTTCCTCATCTGTAAATGAGAATGTTATTACCTTTTTCATTTATCTCCCACATAGGAACAAGTAAAACAGTCTTATTATCCAATGGGCTAAAGATATGAAAGTGTTATGAAAAATATTACACTATTATTTTCAGTTAGAAGTGTGAGATCACAGCCTGCTGGCATTAAAAAAATTTTTTTTATTTACGTATAGCTGATTAACAGCATTGTTTAATTTCTGGTATACAGCAAAGTGATTCAGTTATACATGTATAAACATATTCTTTTTCATATTCTTTTCCATTACTGTTTATTACAGGGTATTGAATATAATAGTTCCCTGTGCTATATAGTAGGACCTTGTAGTCTATTTTATACATAGTAGTTTGTATCTGCTAATCCCAAACTCCTAATTTGTCCCTCTCTCACCCCCTTTCCCCTTTGGGAACCATAAGTTTGTTTTCTATGTCTGTGAGTCTGTTTCTGTTTTGTAAATAAGTTGATTTGTATCTTTTTTTTAGATTCCACATATAAGTGAGATCATATATTTGTCTTTCTCTGTCTGACTTACTTCACTGAGTATGATAATCTCTAGGTCCATCCATGTTGCCGCAAATGGCATTATTTCATTCTTTTTTATGGCTGAGTAATATTCCATTGTATATATGTACCACATCTTCTTTATACATTCATCTGTCGATGGACACTTAGGTTGTTTCCATGTCTTGGCTATTGTAAACAGTGCTGCTATGAACACTGGAGTGCATGTAACTTTTCGAATTATAGTTTTTTCCGGTTATATACACAGGAGTGGGATTGCTGGGTCGTATGATAGCTCTATTTTTAGTTTTATAAAGATCCTCCATACTGTTCTCCATAGTGGCCACACCAATTTACATTCCCAACTGTTGGCATTTTAAATCTGGAAGGCAGCACAATAGCATGGCCTCTGTGGTCACACATTTCTAGGTTTGAATCCAGTCTGTGCCACTCTCTAGTTTTGTGACTTAGGTTAAGATTCTTAGCCTCACTTTCTAATTTTAAAATGGAGATAAAATATCACATAGGTCTGTGGGGAACATTAAATCAGAGGACAGGTGGAAAACATATTAGTTCTTTAGGCTCTGAGGAGAAGAGGTTTTACCCAAGCTACCTCTAGTAATGGGAATGAATTGTGAGGATAACATGTGGCAGTAAGAAAGAAGGATGATAGACAGAAAGTGTGGTATATACATACAATGGGATGTTATTCAGCCACAGAAAAAAAAAGCCGTCCTGTCACATGCTACAACATAGACAAATCTTGAGAAAATTATGCTAAGTGAGACAAGACAGACACACACGGACAAATACTACAGTTCCACTTTTTAAAAATATTTATTTATTTATTTAATTTATTTGGTTGTACCAGGTCTTAGTTGCAGCAGGTGGGCTCCTTTAGTTGCGGCTCGCAGGCTCCTTAGTTGTGGCATGCATGTGGGATCTAGTTCCCTGACCAAGGATCGAACCCAGGCCCCCTGCATTGGGACTGCAGAGTCTTATCCACTATGCCACCAGGGCAGTCCCTATATGATTCCACTTGTATGAGGTATTTACAGTAGTCAAACTCAGAAACAGAAAGTAGAATGATGGTTGCCAGGGGGGAGGGGGAGGGGGAAATGGGGAGTAGTTGTTCAATCATGCATGTTTTAATCATGCAAGATGAAAAAAATCTTAAGAGATCTGCTGTACAACATTGTGCTTATAGTTAATACTGTACAGTACACTTAAGATTTTTTTAAGAGGGAAAATCTCAAGTTATGTAGTTTCTACCCAATTTGAATACAAAATAAGAAAGAAGGATCCTAGGGGAACCATCAAAAGGCTTTTGGAAGACCAAAAGTAGTTCAAATAAATGATCCGATTGGAAAACTGACAATGTACTTAAGGGACCTACAAAGCTGAGGTGCCAGAGTTTTATTTTTTAAGGTTTTAATATTACATTACAATCAGTGCATAGTCATAAAGGTAAAACTCAAGTGTGTGAACTGCTGTAGACATGTTTTGGTGTTAAGTAATTTTACAATTATTTTTAATTGGAGTATAATTGCTTTACAATGTCGTGTTAGCTTCGCTGCACAGCAAAGTGAATCAGCCATACACATACACACATCCCCTCCCTCTTGGACCTCCCTCCCTGCCACCATCCCACCCAAGTAGGCCATCACAGAGCACCAAGCTGAGCTTCCTGTGTTATACAGCAGGTTCCTACTAGCTATCTGTTTTACACATGGTAGTGTATTTACGTCAAACCTAATCTCCCAATTCATCCCACCCTCCCCTTCCCCCACCGTCCACACAACTGTTCTCTACATCTGCCTTTCTATTCCTGCCCTGCAAATAGGTTCATCTGTACCATTTTTCTAGATTCCATATATATGCGTTAACATATGATATTTGTTTTTCTCTTTCTGACTTACTTCACTCTGTATGACAGTCTCTAGGCCCATCCACATCTCTACAAATGACCCAATTTCATTTCTTTTTATGGCTAAGTAATATTCCATTATATATATGTGCCACATCTTTATCCATTCATCTGTCAATGGACACTTAGGTTGCTTCCATGGCCTGGCTATTGTAAATAGTGCTGCAGTTAACACTGTGGTACATGTGTCTTTTTGAATTATGGTTTTCTCAGGGTATATGCCCAGTAGTGGGATTGCTGGGTCACATGGTAGTTCTATTTTTAGTTTTTTAAGGGACCTCCATACTGTTCTCCATAGTGGCTGTACCAATTTACATTCCCACCGACAGTGCAGAAGGCTTCCCTTTTCTCCACACCCTCTCCAGCATTTATTGTTTGTAGATTTTCTGATGATGGCCATTCTGACCTGTGTGAGGTGATGCCTCATTGTAGTTTTGATTTGCATTTCTCTAATAAGTAATTTTACAATTTTGAATTCCATATTTTGTAGACAACTGTGTCAATATAATTGCAATACTTCAAACCCCTGCCTTCATCTCTGGGAACAATAGATTTTCTTGCCAACCCTTTCATTAGTTTTTCTGACTCCACTATTCTCCTAGCCTTGCCTACTTTTTTGTGTCTTATTTCTTTTTCTGTTTGTCAGTATTTTGATTCTCTCCATATTGTACCACCCAAACTCTATCAGGGGAATTTAGCTAAAATAGAGGATTATTTAGCTAAAATAATATCCATTGCCCCTCTTATGCAGAAGTCTTTAAGCAAAGTATTCTCAGCCTATGGATTGACTGCCCTTGGACTATATATCCACCTTTGTCCAATTAGTGGCCATGCCTACCTATACTCAAAGAATAGTCTAGAGCTTCTTTTTCCTCAAATAAATCAGGTGGGGAAATTTCCTTATAGACATGTCATGCATCTAGGAAGACAAAATTACTATTATTATTGCATTTGAAATTAGAAGACATTTGGTCTATTCTCTATACGACATAAATGAGTAATCTTTGTTCTAGGAGAACAGTGTAGCTTGTCCAAGTCCAGATGACTTGTAATTAGGAACCAAGTTTGTAGTCTGTGTCTCTGGATTTCCAGTTCCAATGTCTCTCCTATGCCAGGTATTTTCAGTGTGATAATCAGTATTGTTAAGGAAAATCATCATGTGGCAACATTTTTCTTAGCGGCACTGATCTGTTGTTGCATTTGTCATAGTTACTGTTATCATGACTGAATGTTCGGATAGACGGGGGGGGGGGGGGTAAAGATAGATACAGATATATAGATATACAAGTATATTTTAAAACCACAAGCTTGCAGTATCCTTTTTAAACAAATTTGATAATTTTTCATTTTACTTTTTTCAAAATATTCCACATAAAGCTTGGCTCATTTCCAGTAAAATTGCCTATTCAATTTCATTTTAAAATGTCATTTGTGTTACCTTTGGCCAAGTTTTTAAATAATATTTCCTTATTGGTTATATGTAGGTGATAAGTTTCCACTTATTATATTCTCTAACTTATGAAGGTATATCAGATTACTCTTCAATTTGACATGCCAAAATTTGTCCATATCAGCAAATATTTAAAGCAGAATAGGTAACCAAGATTTTCTTTAATAGAACATTAATCCAGTATACAGACTTCCTATAAAATATTTGATGTTTAAAAAAATCATGTAGAAAGAGCCATGAGATAAAGCAGAATGAGACCCAAGATCCAGGTATTGTGCCCTTTACATTTTTGTCCCAATATCCTTTTATAATTGTATCTATCAGTATTTTCAGTCACCTTTTGTTACAGTTGAATTAAGCTCTGCAATATTACTTTTCCTCCAGATACAGTTCTCCTGAGCCTCACCCATATATCTATGTGTTCAGACCATTCATCTCTCAAGGCTTTTTTTCAAATTTCATGTCTCCCATAATCCTTTTCTTAATATTTCAGCTGATAGTAAATTTTTTCCTTCTAAATTCCCATGCCACTTTATCTTTTGGCAGTTATCACTTTTTATTTCAAAGTAAAGCTATATTGGGCATATGCCTTGTCTACTCTATTATATTACAAGACCCTTGAAGGCAAGACTTTTATCTGATTCATCTTCAGTAACTTCCACTGACTTTGAAATTGATGCTCAGTAATGACTCAGCGAATTGATGAGTTTGACTATGCGTGCTGCCGAAGCAAGCACAGTGAATGAATAGTTTTGATAGAGCTAATGGAAAATGAGAAGTGGTCTTTAAAAATGAAGAAAAGGGGCAGCAAATCTGAATAATGCATTCAACGAGGATAATACAATTCTTCACAACATGAGGAATTTTCAACAGATACAAGATTTAGGATACCTCCGAGCAATTGAGATGCAGGGGGAAAATAGGGTGAAAAGTCCACACTTCGCATCGTTGTTATTTTCAAACTGTTTATACTTTTTTCTTCTTTCATTTTTTTTTTTTAAACATCTTTATTGGAGTATAATTGCTTTACAATGGTGTGTTAGTTTCTGCTTTATAACAAAGTGAATCAGTTATACATATACATATGTTCCCATATCTCTTCCCTCTTGCATCTCCCTCCCCGCCACCCTCCCTATCCCGCCCTTCTAGGTGGTCACAAAGCACCGAGCTGATCTCCCTGTGCTATGCGGCTGCTTCCCACTAGCTATCTATTTTACATTTTGATCAATAAAATAAGTACATACTTCTTTGCAGGTACCCCTCTCCAAGATTTTAAAACTTACGGTTTCTGCACCTGTAATAAAAGGGGAGGCTGGGCGAGGCATATTTGTCCTCCCATCTCTGCTTGAAAACAAAACACTTTTATGTGTTATGTATGTTATGGTTATATTCAAGATCTTATTTTAACAAATTTTATTGTTTAAACATTGAATTACATGTTGCAAAGACAGAAATGTTGCAATCTCCAAAGAAAGAACAGAAGACACTTAGGAAAGTTCTAAAGAAGCAAGAAGAATGGGAGATAGGAAAGCATTCTCTGGAATGCAAATTTAAGGTAGACCATGGTTTTAACAGTGAAGAGAATCAGAAATAGAAATAAACCTTTAGTATGTGACCAGCTGTGAACTCCTAGGTAGCTTGGTGAAGTTTCATCAAAGGTGAAAAGTCACTGAAAAAAGATCCTTGGAAGGAAAGGGTCTTGAAGTTAGATCTAAAAGAAGTTCAGTTCTGGAGATTCTAATGACAAAATAATGATTGGAAAACATGGAGGAAACAGAAAGAAGGCCAAAGTAAAATGTCCAGTATTCTACATCTTTTTTTGAAAGTGGTCCTTTCTCTGGCGAAAACGGGTTATTGATGGATTCAACATTTGTTCATGTACTCTACACTCAGGCGAGGATTTGATTTTTAAAATCAGAAATAAGAAATTTTCCAATCCTGTAAGACATTAAAAAATAAGTATCACTTGGCTTTTCTATCAGTACATTATACCCTCTGGGGGCATAGCAGAATCCCTTGTTCCAGAATCAGCTGTATAATCACCAAGATAATTAATGAAGCTTTGAAGCTAATTCTGGTTAATAATTCTAGAGTAGAGTCTCTGAACGTCTCTGTTGGCATTTTAGACTGGCTAATTCCTTGTTGGGGTGGGGAGTGTTGTCCTGTGCATTGCAGGATGTTTAACAGCATCCCTGGCCACTATCCACTAGGGGCCGTAGAACATCCCTAAATGTGACAACCAAAAATGTCTCCAGGCATTGCTGAGTGCCCCCTGAGGGGCAAAATTGCCTTTATTTAAAATAGATTAAAACTAATAAAAATGTAAACTACCGGTCAAACCCCATTACATAAAATACTATATATGAGTCTGAGTTTGTTCCCTGGAATACAGGGTGATAAAAAGAGAGAGTCAATCCCCAAATCAGGCATGAGTGAGTGATTGAAAAAGTTGTGGTTTGGGAAGAACACATGGGGCTAGGAGTCAGGAGAAGTGAAATGAGTTCCAGCTGGGCCAGTCTCTAATTTTTTGTCCCTGAATCTATGGCTTCCCCTTGTCAGGACTTACTGATAAAATGAAGATATTTGAATATACTAGAATACACCACAGCCCATTCCTTTTCAAAGACTATGATAAGTTTGTGACTATTCATAAATGTACATACACCTGGTTCTTTGGGTATTGAACTCTCTCAAAGACTGGACACTCAAGAGAGCTAAGTGTGTTTTCTTGCCAAGGCCTGACCTGAAAGGTTTTCGGTCTTTCTTTTTTCCTTTTGCAACAGGATTCACCCCATGTCTACTCTCACTGTTTACTTCCATGAGAAATGGAAGGAAAAAAGTGTGCTCTGGCAAAGGCATTTATTTGGCCCTAAGATGATATTCACTTTTTCCACCTCTGGAGAAGAGGTCTGGGGCTAGGCTGTTTGGGTTGTGCAGGCACCTTTTGCTGAGCTCAGAAACATAAGCCAAGTGGGCAAGGAATCAAGAGTGAACTTCCACGGGAATTGCAGAGCCCATTTCTGTCCACTTGCCTCTCTTCCCAGAAAACCAACATCAGAGGATGTTCTGCATTTCTGCCCTAAGTAGGCTGCCATTTTCCCATTGCATCACAACTCTAAGATGAGAGATTATTCTGACTCCCAAGAGTTGTTTTCAGAGCACACCAGTTAATTAGGCAACAAGACAACAGGGTGGAGTGCTACTTTATTACTCTGGATGTCTCCACACCCACAATGGATTTGGCCTGGTGCCACTGCCAGCCACCTTCACAGCAGTGGCATCTTATAATGCAACCACACCCAGATGATGACAAATTGTATTTTTTAAGGACTAACTTTAATTTAAAAATTGCATATAGTCATTAATCTAGGGGCAAAAAAATGTGTTAGCTCTTCCCTCTCTTCTTCCCCAAACCCCACATAATTGTTTGAAATTTTGAGATGTAATGAACTAGCCTTTTAAGTGGATATTCCTGATAAAATAGGAGTTGAGGCAGCTTGAGGCACATAATACCAATCTACACCAAGAACAGCAACTAGCTTCTGCTTAGCACCTCATAGCTCATGAGTCCTTCCACTAGTACTGTTTTACTGTATCTTTATTAGGGTTTGCTCTTGATATTGTACATTCTATGGGTTTGGACAAATGTATAATGACATGTTTCCACCATTATAGTATTATACAGAGTAGTTTCACTATCTTAAAAATCCTCGGTGAAGATATCTTTATTATATTGGTTGATGCATTTCATCAGTACAGTTTAACTGGCCTACCTTCTTTTCATCCACTTTGTTCATTTCCCAATGTGCCTCACATCATTAATAGTTTAGGAATGCAATCTGTCTCACTTCAGCTAAAAGTGAGGACTGGAATTAAAACACAGACTTCCTAATTCCACATCAAACACTATTTTGACTTCATTCATGAACTTGCAAATGAGCTAAAGGCATAAGAGGGACGGGTAACGGTAAGAAAAGGCATTCCCTCTAGTCTCATCCCTTGCTGGATAATAAGACATTTCCTCTCTTTTAAGGAGGGAAAATGTTTGAAACTTTAAGAGCTTAGAATGAGCTATTTGATTTTCTGAGCTATTTGAAAAGGTGTCACTTTTTTTTTTTTTTTAATTTTTTTTTTTAAAGTGAGACATGGTTGTATCAACGCATTTTTTTTGAAATTTTATTTATTTATTTATTTATTTATTTATTTATGGCTGTGTTGGGTCTTCGTTTCTGCGCGAGGGCTTCCTCTAGTTGCGGCAAGTGGGGGCCACTCTTCATCGCGGTGCGCGGGCCTCTCACTGTCGCGGCCTCTCTTGTTGCGGAGCACAGGCTCCAGACACGCAGGCTCAGCAATTGTGGCTCAGGGGCCTAGTCGCTCCGCGGCATGTGGGATCTTCCCAGACCAGGGCTCGAACCCGTGTCCCCTGCATTGGCAGGCAGATTCTCAACCACTGCGCTACCAGGGAAGCCCAAGGTGTCACTTCTTGATGGCTCAGATGACCTGTCAGCCCATCTAGCCATGTGTGGCTATTGTTCACTGAGGGTGACCCAATTCCTTACAAAAGCTGCACCACCTGAAGTACAATATGTTGTCCAAAGGAAGGGGCACTAATGAGGAAATGACTCCTTCACCCTGGAGGCTATTAGTTGTACCCCTAAAATTAGCACTGGTTTTTAGCACTTCCCACAAAATCTTCAATACTTTAAAAGACCCGGAAGTGGATTTCCCTGTTGTGATCTCTAATTCAATGTAGCCAGCAGGCTAACAAGAAGACCTTTCTAACAACAGATAACACTGTGCACTCTCCATACGCCGGGTACTATCTAAAGGCTTTACATAAATTACCTCATGTAATCCTCATGGCAATCATGTTACCCTTCTCAGGTTAGTGGTGAAGAAATTGAGACAGAGTTTAGGTAAATTGTCCCTGGTTACACAGCAAAAAAGCCAGTTTTTAAACCCAGGTAGCATTGCTCCAAAGCCCAACACTTCTAAGTTACATCTCCTTTGGCTCTCAAGAAGGACTTCAGCATGTATAACTTGAACAGCTACCAATAATAATAGTTGCTTTAGCCTTTTCACACAATCATGTCAATCTGCTCAACAATTCTGTCAAGTGAATGATACTCTTATCATGATTTGTCTGAGATCAAAATGCTAGCAAGTCACACATTTCCAAAAACCGCTAGTCTCCTGTGGTGCAGATTGGAGAAGTAATCTTCTCTGTCCAGACACTATTGGGATCCACCTCCAGGAGATGGTCCAGGAAAATCCGAGACACTTTGCTTTAGCATTATGAAGTGGGAGTTTGGAAGGATGAAAATCTCCCCTACCCCATCAAAGTAAATCATGACATTTACAGTTAGATCATATCGCTTAGGTACTGAGGATGTGTGGTTTTAATTGAAATAATTAGGAAAAATCATTCTATTTGTCTTAGCCCTCATATTTTCATCTGTAAACTAAAGGGGGGAGTTGGATGACTTTCAATGTTCTATCTAGCCCTAAAAATACCTAACGAATTTATAGAAATAGCATTTTTATTCTTAAAAATAATACCTACTTGGTACAAAAAACTTATCAGACAAGGAAAATGAAAGAGGAGAACATAAAAAATCATAAGTAATTCCACCAGAGATAATAAATGTTAGGATTTTCTTGTAAATCCATTTCTATCTTCCTTAATACTTAAATGTATAAATGTTTTTAAAATAGTATGATATTGAAAGTCAATTTTTTTCCAAAGTCGTTTATTGAAGTGAAATTTATAAAGGCAAAATTTAAACTTTTGGGTGTACAGTTACATAAGTTTTGACAATCACTTATGTAACTACCATCACCTCAAAATATTTTCATGTGTACCTGTGTGGTCAATCCTGTATCCTCTCCTTTGATTCATAGCCCCTTGCACCCTCTGATCTGATTTCTGCCCTTGTAATTTTGTCACTTTAAAAATGTCATATGGGGACTTCCCTGGTGGTCCAGTGGGTAAGACTCTGCACTCCCAATGCAGGGGGCCCGGGTTCGATCCCTGGTCGGGGAGCTAGATCCCACATGCCACAACTGCAACTAAAGATCCTGCGTGCTGCAACTAAGACTTGGTGCAGCGAAGTAAATAAATAACTATGTATTTATTATGAATATTAATAAATATTTATTTCATAATAAATATTTATCATTTCATATGAATGGAATTTTGTATCTGGCTTCTTTCATTTAGAATAATGTTCTTGATGTTCACCCATGTTGGAGAAGGTTCATTTCTTTTTATTCTTGATTAGAAATCCACTGTAAGGATGTACAATAGTTTTTTTTTTAATCCATTCACCAATTGATGTACATTTGGATCATGTCTGTTTCTCAGTGATTATGAACAAAGTTGCTATAAATATTCTTTTATAAGTTTTGTGTGAACATATGTTTTAATTTTCTTTTGAGTAAGTACTTAAGAGTGAGATTTCTGGGTCCTATGGTAAGTACATGGTAAACTTTATAGAAAGAACATAGGATTTTGTAATCTACATTTTTAAAAACTTTGTTTGGAATTTTGCAAAGATAGTACAAAGAAGTCCTGTGTACTCTTTACCCAATTTCTCCCAATAATTAAATCTTACATAATTATACTACAAAATCAAAACTAGGAATTTGATTTTGATGAAATGTGTGTGTGTGTGGTTCGATATTATTTTATCGAATGTGCAGTTTTGTGTAATTAACACATCAATCAGGATATACAATTTTCCATCACCACGAAGACCTCCCTCATGCTTCCTCAGTATCGTCTCATCTACACCCCCCACTCCCCATCCAACAGCCATCCTTAACCCCTGGCCAATATTAATTTGTTTTCCATGTCTGTAATTTTGAATGTTATATAAATTGGATTACAGTATGTGTGTTTTGGAGATAGCCTTCCTTCACTTAGCATAATGCCCTTGAGATCCATCCAAGTGGTTACATGTATACATAATTAATTCCTTTTTATTGCTGAATAGGATTCCATGGTGCAGTGTACTAAAGTTTGTTTAACCATTCACCTGCTGAGGGACATTTTGCTTGTTTCCAATTTGGGGCTATTACAAATAAAGCTACTGTGAATGATAGTGTGCAGGTTTTTGCGTGGATATAAGTTTTCATTTTTCTGGGATAAATGCCCAGGTGTGCAACTGCTGGGTAGTATAATTAGTACATGTTTAGTTTTTTTAAGCAGCTGCCAACTTATTTTCCAGAGTGGTTGCACCATTTTACATTCTTACCAGCAACATATGAGAGATCTGGTTTCTCCAAATACTTGGCAGCATTTGATGGTCACCATCGTTTATTTTAGCCACATTCTGACATCCCACTCCTCTAAAATTACTTTCTACTCTTACTTTCTCATATATTGATGCAGTCAAAAGGTATTACATAGTCTTTCATGGAGACCCCACATTATTTTGCTCCTGGAACTTTGCATATGTCATTGTGCTAAAAAATCAGTTACATTCCCATCCCCACATGTTCAAATATTCTCAAGCCTCAAGGCCCACCCAATCCAAAGTCCACACCTTTCAGAAAAATCATTACTATCTTCCAGATAGAAATACTATATCTTTCCTGGACACTTCATTTGTACTTATTTTATGACACTTTAATATTTTAAGTTTGGGACTTCCCTGGTGGCGCAGTGGTTCAGAATCCGCCTGCCAGTGCAGGGGACACGGGTTCGATCCCTGCTCCAGGAAGATGCCACATGCTGTGGAGCACCTAAGCCCGTGCGCCACAACTACTGAGCCTGTGCTCTAGAGCCTGGAGCCACAACTACTGAGCCCACATGCCACAACTACTGAAGCCCGCATGCCTAGAGCCCGTGCTCCGCAACAAGAGAAGCCACTGCAATGAGAAGCCCGTGCACCACAACGAAGAGTAGCCCCTGCTTGCTGCAACTAGAGAAAGCCCATGTGCAGCAACAAAGACCCAACGCAGCCAGAAAATAAATAAATGAATTAATTAATTTAAAAAAATATTTTATATTCTATTGAATTATTTGAGGCAAGTATTGTCTTCCTTACCAGGTTGCTAGATTCCTTAGCGTAGAAAAATTTTTTATTTTAATTTTTTTCTCCTTACTTCCAGCACCTATGGTTTTCAAGCTTTCAATTACTGAAATTCAACATGACTCCTACAAATTGATATTGACCTAAATTTTTGATTGGCATTAATATCCTTATAGATAAATATACAAGAGAAAAATGCTTAATTTCAAATCTCTGTGTTGAACATTTTCTTAATCCTATACCATCTTTATCTTCATTGCATCTAGTTAATTTCTACATAGCATTCAAATTTTATAGTTTAAAATCCACTTATTCTACCCTAGGCCCAGATGGTAGCAGCCTGTGCATATGATCTGTTAAGTGTTACTTACGGTTTTTCTGCCATCTCCAGAGGCATAAAAGACAATCTCTCCAAGGCAACCATGTGCTTAATATCTGGACAGATTTCATTGTTAGAGAGCTTTCCCTTTCAATGGAGTCATAACAGCCTCTAACTAACTTCAGTCAGGTTCTAGCTTTACTTTCTTGGGTTACGTGGAGTAAAACTTTTTTTTTTCTGCTAGATCATAAAGAATTTCAAGACTTTCCTAAGTATTCAAAATGCCAATGAGTAACAATTCTGGCTTAAGGTGGGTTATAAACAGATACTATGATTTATAAACATGTGAATGCTTGGTTTTCATCTAATGAAACAATAAGAAATATTCTCTCATGTAATTTCTATAACTCTTGACTACCTCTCCTTTGTTAGGTACAAACACTTTGAGTGGTAAAAATGTCCTCTTGGTGAACTGGTATCTTTGTCATCATGAAATGATTCTCCTTATCTCTGGTAATATTCTTTGCTCTGAAATCTACATTGTCTGATATTCATATAGCCAATCAAGCTTTCTTTTGATTAATGTTAGTATCATATATCTTTTCCCGTCCTTTTACTTTTATTAAGGTGTGTTTCTTGAAAGCAGCAAATAGTTGGATTTTCCTTTTTTTATCTAATTTGACAATCTGTCTTTTAATTTACATATTGACATATAACACATATGTTTATGTCTAATACATTTATATAGAATATATTTACATTTAATATATATTTTACATAAAATATATATGTTTAAATATAATATAGATTATTGATATGGTCAGAGTTGAGTCTGCCATCCTTTTGTTTTCTATTTGTCCTTTCTGTTTTCTTGTTACCTTTTTCCTTTTTTCTGCTTTTGGATAAATCAAGTATTTTATGATTTCATTACATCTCCTTTGTTAATTTACTACCTATAGATCTTTAGTTCTTACTATTAAAGCAGTTATTTTTTAAAGAGATTTAAATAATAAGAAAAATTCTCATATATTTACCCATGTAGTTATCCTTTCTAATGATTTTCTTTCCTTTGTGTAGATCCATATTTTCATGTGGTATGTTTTTTTCTCTTGCCTGAAAATCTTCCTTTAATATTTCTTCCAGTAAATGTATGGAGTAAGGGATGAATTCTTTTAACTTTTATACATAAAAAAGTCTTTATTTCACCTTCATTTTTAAAAGATATTTTTATTGGGCATAGAGTTCTAGATTGACAGAATTTTCTTTCAGTACTTTAAAGCTGTTGCTTCACTGTGTTTTTACTTGTGTTATTTCCAAAGAGAAAATCTGCCGTTTTCCTAATTTTATTATTCTGTATATAACAGAGCCTTCTCTCCCTGCCCCACTCACCCACCCCCCTGCAACTGCTCTGAAGATTTTCTCTTTCTCACTGTTTTCGAGCAACTTGATAATGATGTGCCTTGGTATAGGTTCTTCACATTTCTTGTGCTTGGAGTTCATTGAGATTCTTGACCTGTTGGTTTATAGTGTGGAAAATTTGGGGCCATTACTACTTCAAATATTTTTTCTGCCTTTCCAGGCCTACCTTTGGGGACTCCAATTACACTTATATCAGTCTTCTTATATTAGTTGTCCCACAGCTCACTGATGCTCTTGTCTTTAAATTTTTTTCCTCTGTGTTTTATTTTGTATAATTTATATCATATGTCTTCATATTCACTCATCTTTTTTTCTATGACATCCAATTTATCATTAATCATATTTAGTATATTTTTCATTTCATACTCCAAAGTCCAATTTGTATTTTGTTTTTATGTCTTCCATATTTCTACTTTATATTTTCGAATATATGGACATATTTATAACTGTTTTAATGTCCTTGCATTCTAACATCCGTAACAGTTTTGAGTTAGTTTTAATTGATTAATTTTTCTCCTCACTATTTCCTTGCTCTTCATATTTTCTTGCTTCTTTAGCATGCTTGGTAATTTTTTATTGAATACCAGACATTGTTAGTTTTATATTATTGAGTAGTGAATGATTTTGTATTTCTATAAATAATTTTAAATTTTGTCCTAGGACACAGTTCTGTTAGGAAAAGTGTGTGTATCCTTTTGGATCTTGCTATTACCATTTGTTACGTAGGACCAGAGAAATATTCAGGCTAGAACTAATTATCCCCTACTACTGAGACATAGCCCTTTTGAGTACTCTATCCAATGCCTTATGAATTTTGAGATTTTTCCAGTGTGGTTGATAGGAACAGGTACTAGTCCTGACCCTGTATGAACATAGGGTGCTATTCTAATTATTTCAGATGGATCTTTCTTTGGTCTTGAATAGTTATGTCATGTGCCTTTGGTAATCAATACTGTGCTGAATCCTTAAGTGTTATTCATATTTCTAGGGTACTCACTCTGTTCAGCTCTCTCATCTCTAGTATTCTGTTTTGGTAAATTCCAGCTGCTTTCATCTCTCTGGAATCTCAGCTGTCTCCTTAACAGAGTCTGCATGGCTGTGCCTGAGTTTCTCCTTCATTCTCTATGACTTGGAAATTGTCTTAAGACAGTAAGCTGGGGCAATTTTAAGTCTCAGCTTGTTTGTTTACTGTCTCTCATGGATCACTTGTCTGCATTTCAAGAGACTGTTGTCCAGTATCTTGAAAACCATTGTTTCATATATTTTATCTGTTTGTTTTTATTTGTTTGTTTACTTATTGCAGGCAGCAGTGTAACTCCAGTTCCTATTACTTTCTTTTGGCTAGAATCATGAGTCCAGTCAATTCTTTTGATTGATTTTTCTTCTTAACATAAATTCTGTTTCCTGTTTCTTGGTTTGTCTGGTAATTTTGGATTGTATGCTAGTCATTTTATGTTTACTTTGTTCAGCGATGAATATTTTTCTTTCCTCTAAATGTCCTTGAGGTTTGTGCTGGGACACAGTAAATTTACTTGAAAATAGTTTGATCCTTTCTAGCCTTGCTTTTAAGCTTTGTTAGGTGGAACCAGAGCAACGTTTTGTGGTTAATTTTTTCTCACTACTAGGGAAATACCATTCTCAGATCTCTAACTGAATGACAGGTTTTTCCCTTTGATTGGTGGGAACACAAGCCATCTCCTATCCTGTTTAACTCTGGATATTATTCCCTCTACTTCTTAGCACCCTTTTTTCCACAGCCTTGAGTAGTTTTCTCACACACAGTTACTGACTATCACTCAGTTGAAGACTCTAGGTGGACAATTTGCTACAAATCTCTCTTTGAAGTTCTCTCTTCTTGGTTTCATGCCATGTAAATTTTACCTCCCTTGGTCTCCTCAACTCTCAGCTTTGTATTCTCATCTCAGGGAGACTGCTGTGCTCTACCTGTGTTTTCTCTCTCTATTCAACAGACTGGAAACTATAGACAGTAAGCTGTGGCAATGTAGAGCTAACTTGGGTTTTGTTCCCACTCCCAAGGATCATGACCTGCCTTATCTAATGTCCAGTGTCAGAAAACTATTGTTTCATGTAGCTTTTTTTTTTTAACTAATTTTTTTCTTTTATTGTCTCAGGTGGGAGGAAATATTCTTTCCTTGTTACTGCATCTTGGCCAGAAGTGGAAATCTTATCCTTAAAAAAAAAAAACAAAACCTGGTGTAGCCCTTAGCATACATATTTTTTTGTTTCTCTTTTCAGAAAATAACTCAGGTATTTTAGTTTTCTTATTTGCCTTCTCATCATTTTCTTCCTAATGAAATTATGAAAGCTTCAAGCATCTTTCACAGTGTTCCAGAAGGATTATTCTGTATAAACTACACATTAGTCTTCAGTAGAGTATCTTTTCCTTTTCTTTTTTCCCCCTTTTTTCTTTCTTTTTTTCCCTTTTTCCTTTTTTTTTTTTGATTTTGGTTGTTTGATGTGCAATATGTGTTTGTACGCAGGTAGTAAATAAACTTTGATCTTCCAAAAAAAAAAAAAAAAGCCAAAGGGCATAGGGAAAAGACAATGGAATCTTGATTGAGTAGACTTCTGTCTGATTCCAGCTTTCACCACTTATTGTTTGTATCTTTGGGAAAGATCTCTCTAAATTTTAGTAAAATGGGGATGCTAGCAATAATGTATGTCCAACCTACTCAAAAGGTTGTTCATGAGGCCCAAATGAGAATATGTATTAAAAATTGTAATTTGTAAAGCATTTTACATGTTAATATTGCCCTTCATTACCAAGATTGGTTCAAACTTGATTTTTTCTCTCTTTCAGTATATTTGGTGTCCTTCTGTTCTCTTTATTTTCTTTCTGAATACATGCCTCTCTTTTGTACTCTTTTGATGTTTTCTTCTTTCCTATCCTAATCTCACTGAATTTGTGTTTAGACCTCTGTTAAATATGGGAGAGTGTGAAAAAAAAAAAAAAAATATATATATATATATATATATATATATATATATATCAGGAAACTTGAATTCCTGTCACAGCTCTTGCACTTATGGCTAACAGACTAGAGGAAAATCATTCAACCATGCTGATTTTCAGTTTTACTGACCATGAAATGGAAATAAGATATTATCTGCTTACCTCAAAGAGTTACTGTGAGGATCAAATATATAAAATATAGACAGTATATAAATATTTTTATATATACATATTGTGTACAAATTAGTATTGTACTCTATTATTATATAAATATTATCCTATTATAAAAATAAATTTTATATGCAATTGCTCTATAAGTACAATAAGTATATTAATAGCCTTTATTAATGCTAGTAACTGCATAGAGTTCTTAAATAATTTCCTATACAGTTTTACAATACTTCTCAGAAGCATAAGTAGTATTTTCTATCTAGAAGTGAGAGAAAAAATAATCCCTATCTTACACTGTAGACTAAAGCTGGTTATTGCATTTTCCAAGGTTGTGTATGTAGATAACAAATAAATGTACACTACTTACAGCTTCTTGCTCAGAAATATTAAAATTACTTTCTGGAAAAATACCTTCTTAAATAGAGGTGTTTTATAGTAAGGACGTGGTGATGAAATGCATTAATATCATGTGGGAGGTGTCACTCAAAATAAACAAAAAACCCACTAAATGCAAAATAATTTCTATATTCACTTTTAAATTTCTATATTCACTTTTAAATTCACTTTTAAATAACTCCTGCTCCCCCCCCCCCCAATAGTGTTAGTTAACTAACTAGTAATATAGTGGAAACTAAAATTCAGATAAAAGAAATTACTACAGCAAAATTTCATTCTCTGATTCATTTAAAATATATATTTTTAAATTTTTATTGGAGTATACTTGATTTACAATGTTGTGTTAGTTTCAGGTGTAGAGCAAAGTGAATCTGTTATACATATACATATATCCATTCTTTTCTAGATTCTTTTCCCATTTAGGCCATTACAGAGTATTGAGTAGAGTTCCCTGTGCTATACAGTAGGTCCTTATGAGTTATCTATTTTATATACAGTAGTGTGTATGTGTCAATCCCAATCTTCCAATTTATCCCTTCCCCTCCTTTACCCGCCGGTAACTATAAGTTTATTTTCTACAAGGAATGATTCATTTTGATTAACTGAATTTTTCAGATGATTGAAGGCTATACACCTTTTTAACCCCAGCTTATTTTTTTAAGAATTGAGAGTATCATCAGGGAATTCCTTTCTAGAGGCCAAATATCTGTATTATATGCTAGTTTTACTCTATGGACATCGTTTTTTAAAGATTTTCACAGATTCAGGTGAACAATGATTTGTATGATTATTTTCTACTTCTTCCACTAGACTATAATTTCTTAGAGATTAGAGACCACATCTATTTTATTCACAAGCTTAACGCTGGGCTCTCACATGATAACAGATAATTGTATGCATTCAGTAAATATTTGTTGTATTCATGTGGGGAGTATTATAGAATCTATTGGAATACCATAACATCTAACTTTGGACTTATATTTTTAACTTGTTAAATTACATTTTGGTAATTTGGTCCCATACCTGAGGATTCTCTGATTTATTATTCATTCTTACTGCTTTCTTCTGTCTAGTGAATCAAGATTGTTGTATGACACAATGGTTGGTCTATTTAACTTGCTACTTGTTTGAATGAAATTTTTAACTCTTAAAACCTAGATGTGAGCCACAGCTTGACTGCTTGCAAACGATGTGGCCTGGTGTAAGTGACTGTGCACAGGAATCCCTGGTGTCTCTCTCTACATCCAAATTTCCTCCTATAAGGGCACCAGTCAGTTTGGGTTAGGGCTCAACCCTAACGGCCTCATTTTAACTTAATCACCTTTTTAAAGGCCCTCTCCTCAAACACAATCACATTCTGCAATACTGGGGTTTAAGACTTAAAAATATGAATCTTGGAGGGACACGGTTCAGTCTATAACAGGAAGTGTCTGAGGTAAACTAGTTATAGGTGTAAATAGTATGGTCACTACAGTGTGTGTTATTTTAGAGCTTGGACTCTGGATTTCACTGCCTTTATTTTCATTGACTGTTATCATTTGCAAAGACCACTGCTTACAGGCTGTATGACCTTGGAAAAGTTATAGAAGCTCACCAAACCTCCATTTTTTAACCTGTAAAAAAAGAAAAAAATGATACTTACTCTTTATTGTTGTACCTGTCACTTAGTAAGTGCACCATAAATGATAGAAAATTTTATATTTTTTTGCAAATAATTTAATAAAGATATATATACCACCTTTTCCTGAGTTTGCTTATAAATCTAACAGTTTTCTTCTAATTGTATATATACACACATAAAAATATTTCACTGTAAAATATGCATTACTTTTTTGCCAAAACTCATTATACTAGCTACTTCAGAATTAATTCATTGTGATTTTTTTTCCAAAGGACTGTAGCTCCACAAACTTGTTTTGTACAGTCAGAATGAATCCTAGGAGACTTGAGAATGTACAGAATCTTCAAGTGATGGATAGTGTAGGGTCATGGAATAGGAGTTCCAGTAGCATCAACTGTAGGGAGAAGCTGGATATTGTATTTAAGAACAAAATATAACCTGATACATAAAATTTAATACAGTTAAAAATTAGGTATTAAAACATTCCTGTTTTCTTAATCCTAATCTAACATAAGCAACAATTATATCTATAAATAGTAGGGTCTGTATGCTTAGTGATCAAAGAATGCCCATCTCATCCTGTTCTTAGATAAAATGATATGCTTATCTTTATAGTTCCTCAGCCTTTCTAGACAAACAGAAAGGAACTCCCAGAGAAGGAGTAAAGGTACCTGTTAATGGGACATTTCAAGATAAGAAGGGGGGTAAAAGCTATTTTCCAGTTAGTGTCTTTCAAAAAAGGAGAATACAGACATGTTAACTTAATGGGGGAAAACATGAGAATTTTAGGAAAGGAAATTAAAAATTAAGAAAATAAAAAAGAAATTAATTCATCTTCTAAGAACTGTTAGGACATATACTTTTTCAGTCATGGTCACAACGTAATTCTTTTTGTCATTATGGGTTTATGGTTGTGTGTGTGTGAATGTGAGAGCAGGGGATAAACAGAAAGGACTACCTTAGCAGTAGAATGTTGAACCCAGTTTAAAGCACTGTTAACGTCTGGATTCTCTCTGAACTGTCTGAAATGCTATGCGATGGCCACATAGGGTGTAAAAGGTGAGAAAGTGGCAAGGCTGGTATTACCATCCAAGCTAGTTCCTACTCTGAGGTTTATTAATGGCACCATTTTTGGCAGGTAAGGAAAGGACAATAACACCTACTCTGCTGCATCACTGCATTGCATAAACAAGTCATGAGAGCTAATGGATGACAGATTGTTTGGAAAGATGCGGAAGGTGATTTAATTGTAAGGGACTATAATTATTTATTAAACTATTGTGATCATCAAGGATATCTCAGCGTAGAAAAAGAGAAGATCTGAACAATGATCTGCTAACTTTGGATTTTGGAAATAACCTTTGTCTTTAGTAACATTACTGATCTACAAAATCTTGTTTACTTTATATTTTTCTTATCTCTTCCCTCTGTGTCAATATCCTTGATGTGAATTCAGATTCTGGGCCACTTGATACATGTTTTGAATTGTAAAGTTTATACTTTTTACAACCTAACTCCATTCCTTTTTAATGAGAAGAAAAAGGGTTTTACACGTTTGATGAATAATTGAAAGAGCTGGCAAAAAAAAAAAAAATAGAATTTAGAATTTCAGGAAAGTACTCTGATAACCTAATATAAAAGTACTCTATTAACCCAAAACCCAGTTCTCTAAAACCTCAGTCCCATTCATTTGAATTTAAAGTCCATGGTTTTCAAAAATAAGGAGTGATTAACAGAGTGTATGATTAATCACCTCTGGATTTACATTTCTAAAATGAAATGCAGAAGTAGGTCTGATGACAAGAGCCAGCTGACATGTACTTCCAGTATTGGGGGTGCTCACTGAATCTTCTCTTGACCATCTTATTCTCCTGGAAGAGGTTATCAGTCTGAATCCTCTTATTCATCATTTCAGAAGGTTCTGGGTGGTAGTAAGGAACTCTTCTCCAGTAAGAAAGAAACCAACTCCTTCAGCCTTTCCTCATAGCAGGGATACTTTAGAGATGCAATCATCTTTTGGTTCTTTTGTTACACCCTACCACTACTTCCACTCCTGGGAATACTGTCCATTTGGGCTAGATTTGGTGTTCATCAGAGCATAGTACACAGTCACCAATTCTTTTGTAAGGCATTAAACTTTTCTACCATCAATAACAGAGTGTATGGTTGGGACACATTTCATATGGTCTAACAGAGCAAATGGAAGATTAAAAAATTAGTATTGGTATGTCATTATGCAGAGGAGGATTTTTACAGACATCAGTGACAATCGAAACCTAGCAATGGCTTTGGCAAAGTTTAGATGGCTAATACTTTGATCTATTTCAGGTGTCATGGTTTAGAACGCAATGATAGGATGAAAAAGAGAACCTATATCCTGACTTTTTGATTTTACTTCAGAATGTTTTGGGATTGTTATTTCTATGCCGAGTAAACCTAAATCTGTCATTGTGGACCACGTTTAAGAGATGTTGACTTTTCTTGGAGTCTTAGAAATTACCTAGTAAATCACATCATTATAATGAGATAAAAATGCAAGGCCAGCTATCATTAACTATAAAACTTACCACATATGCTTGGAATTGTTCTAAACTACACACACACACACGATTTACCTCTAACTCTTACAACAATTGTACAATATAGTTTTACTATCTCTATTTTACATATTAGGAAACTGAGGCTGAAAGCAAATAAGTGACTTGCCCAAGACAACATAGCTAGTAACTCAGGAGTCAAGATTTGAACCCAGATCTATTATGCACCAAAGCCAGGTTCATTTCCATTACACTGTGTAGTTGCAAAGACAGGAATAGAGACAAATTTTCTGACTCCCTGTCCCATTCTTTTTCCATTAAGCTAAGACAGTCAATTTTCTAGCCTGTGATAGTAATGAAATTTGAACTTGTTTTCCATGGTCACTAATTTCACTAAACCACTGGAAAGAAATAAAGCTAATAGCACAGACCTTGAGACCAATGATTATATTTTATAGGAAAGAAATTAATTCATGAAAAAAAGAAAGGGAAATATTCTAGCTTTGATGGGATTCAGAATATTGACATGATCTCAGCGTTGTATAGCCTTAGATCAGTTTTCTGGAACAATATTTAAAAGGGCTTTGATCCCATCAATTCTAACCTATATATGTGTCTGTGACACTGAATTGAGACACTTTAGAACAGATGCAGATGGAAGCAAAAGGAATCCTAGGTGCTCTTGCTATAAGCAGCTTTCTTCAGATGTAGAAATCTTTAAATCTTTACTTGGCTTGTAGGACAACCCATCTGTCTTCTTTTTCCCTCCCCTCCCACTTATGAAGGGAGCTGAGTTAGAAACATGTTTGTCTACGAGGAAATGTGTCTGGTGTTGGTGAGGAATTCAGTTCTGATATAGGATTATGGAGTATTAAACTTTGAGTAGGGTCCTGGGACATAATCTGTTGCATTCTAGGGGAGGTATCATGAAAACACATTAGAACTACTTTAGAAATAGTATCTGTTCAAATCTGCCACCTTGACAGGATCCTAAAAGATGGAAACTAAATTGATGTGGTATATTAAGTTTAGCATGACCTTGAACAACTGGTTTTACAGTTTGGCTGTTGTTGTGGGTGTCACCCACAGCATACTATAAAAGTGAGCTGCATCTCCACGGGTTCAGTCTTAGAGCACCAGCTGGTGAGCAATGCAAGGAGCAGACGTGTAACCAACTTACATCATCTTCAACATGAAGATAGCTACAGTGCCAATGCTTCTGACCCTGGCTCTTTGCCTCATACAAGGTGAGCAATTTACCTGTAGTCTAAGCCTCTTGCCACACATCCCAAAGCTCTGGGCAGGGACTCGTCTCTCTCCCTCCCTCTTCAGTATATATATATATATATATATATATATATATATATATATATATATATATATATATATATATATATCCACACATATATATATATATATATATATATATATATCCACACATATATATATATATATATATATATATCCCTGAAATACCTTGTCAGACATAGGATTTTGAAGAATTACATATGTGGTTTTATAACTATGTTATCTTTAGAAATGACAAGTAGATTGAGATAATCTGAATTTTTATCCATCAGAAATTCTTCCATTAATTCAACATTAATTCTGAAAAGCTAATAGATTCTTCTCCGTATTCCCCTCACCAAACATAAAAGTTCATAACAATATGAATTACATATATTATACATACATAGGATATTAAGTCTATGAATTGATGCTGATATGAATTATGTGTATAACAGATATTTAAAACTTAGATGTACTTAATATATATATTTTAATACTATATTTGTAAATAAAACATTAAAAAATCAAATTCAGTCATCTGTTTTTATTTTAAAGCAGTAGTGCTTTCTAGCAAATTTTATTCTTGTGTTTTCAAATCCTAAATGGATTGAAAATATTTCATCTAATTGGTAAGGGACTTCTATGGGAGCTAGGAAGTAGGTTTTTCCTTTTGCTATTTGAATTTGAAGGGAACACAAGATTGCCTAGACTTAACCTGCTATGAAGCATTTACATATTTTAAAAGGAAACCTCAGAGATGGAGAGTGAGGAGACCATTATACACAAATGATGCCCACTTTCCTAAAAAAAGTGTATAGGTACAAAAAAAGTCTGTTAATGAGAGAGTATATTAGTCTGTGATTTTAATTAATCTTAATATTTACCAGATCTCTAATTTTTGTGGCTATAATGAGGAGGCAGAGATACAAGAATTCAGAAAATTTAATTTTATGTATATATATGATATAAACTGTATGCTACACTATACCTTAAAACTATAATTGATATATTTGATAGGTGTACTATGTTATAATTTTAAAAGAGGCCTGCAATACTTTGTTCTGAAAGGATCGTTTAGAAATTAGATATTTTGAGGGGGTCAGAAAGCATATGAGTAAGTATTATTTTTCGAAGTAATTGGAACTTTATGAGCGAGAGATCTTTGTGACTGTATATACTGCCTGGTGCAGTGCCCTCACTTCATTTGCCGTGGTAAATTTTAATGTGTTCAAATCAATTTGTGGTTTTAAAATACACTGCCATTAAAATAAGCAAGATACTACACTCAGTACATTGTTTGTTTTACTTATTAAATGTTTTACATTCCCTTAACTTTGGTTTCTGTATTTTTGTCCCAGATGCTGCCAGTGAAGGTGAAAATCAGGTTAGTCCTGCTTTTGCTCTTCACTGAATTCATTCCAAGATCCCTAAAGAAAAATGTTCTGTGGCCAACACCTTCATATTATAATACAGATATATTATACTCATGGGTACTAATAGCTCTTGTTAAAAACACAGAAATAGGTCTTTATGAATCAAGACATGAATCACACACACACACCAGTCAATGTATTAATGATAATGGATATCTGCAAGAGGCAATCTACCACACTAAAGGAGTGCTTTAAAATTCCATAAACAAACACACTAGTGAATTACTATTGTTCAGTTTAACAGCTGAAAAGTCATGATACACATAGGAAGCTGAAATAAGTTTTCTTGTGATCATTATGCAAAAAGGGGCCATCTGTATCTTGTATATAGTCAGTGTATATATTTCATTCAATACATATTTACTGAGCATCTGTTGTATGTCAGATCCTGTTTGAGATGCCAGGGATATAAAAACAAAAAAGAACCCTGCTGTCATGGAGCTTACATTTTAGTGGAAGAAAACAAACAAGTTAATAAGTAAATTAGTAAAATATATACTACATTAAATAATGATTAGTGCTAGAAGAAAAATAAAACAGGATGGAAGACAGGAATGTCTGGGGATGGAGATGGTATCAGTTCTTCTTGAGATAGTCAGGTAAGTTCTCTCTGAGAAGATAGCATTAGAACATGGATCTAAAGGTGAGGTGGGAGTGAATCATGAAGTTACTTGTAACTCACAGCAGACCAGGCAGAAGCACCTGTGATGGCAGAGGCCCTAACACTGGAAGGGTCTGTACCAACTCTTAGGGATCTTTTGATTGAGAAATGAAGGAATCATTTTCTATAGAAATTAAACATTTTTTAATCTATTTGAAAGGCACGTTGAAAGAGCCAGTTACACACACACACACACACACACACACACAACTGTGCCTTTATTTCAGATTGAAAATATTTCTACTTATGTAGCAGATATTTGCTATGTTTCTCAAAGACCACGAACATTGAAAGAATAAAATAGTAAAAAGATTCTTTTCTACACCAAAACTCTTATAAATGTGGTTAAAATACTCTTGCTGTATTTTACTGTTACATTTTTTTTAAAAAAAGGAACAGGAATATTCTAGAGAATTCCATTATAGTCTCTATTATTTCATTTAAGTTTGCTGATTACAGAGAGGTTCAGAAACTTCTATTGCAGAAGTAGAGTGGGATGGTAGGGTAGAAAAAAGCCTGGATTTTTGAGAATCGAACAGCATGCTCATTTGGATATTTCATATTGGAAAAAGAAGGGTATTGTGTAAATCTTACTGAGCATGAAGCCATAATTTTCTTTTTTCAGTGTCTATGATAATGGGTAGTAGTTTCGGTGGATATTTCAAATTTTGCACTGATATTTCTCATACTATTGAACTCTATTTCACTGAAAAACATTTTAAAAGCAGAAATTTAGCCACCTCTCATGTTGGCATAAGCAAAAAGAATATAAAACGTAATTATTTATCTGGAAATATTTCTGATCATAGTCTTTGGATATTTTGTCAGAAATGAAAACTATTAATTTAGTCTTTCTTATAGTGCTGGAAATTTTATTTTCCAAGTTCAGTAGCTCAAGTTCTTTCTAGTACCATAAAAACATGTTGAATGTTACAAACATGAGCCAGAATAGCACAGAAAAGCACTGGAGTAATCTGCAAGGATCTTTACCATATGCTTAAATTTGTCATCCCAGAAGGGTTATTACGAAGCCACGGCAACCTTGTTAGTGCTCTAACACAGAGCAGGGGTGATGCCAGCTCCTGAGGGGTTTATGATGATGCCTGGGGAGGAAAAATGGAAAACACTGGGCGATATCACAGCCAGTGAAGGAAAACAGAAAGAGCTTGGCCCTACAGGGCTCCAGTTTCCCTGAGACAAGTGGAGAAAACACAAAGAGCAACTATAACAAACAAAACAAAACAAAAACGAGCCAAAGACTGGAAGTTAGATTGCAAGGAATCGGTTGCTGAGAAGTCATCTCACCAACTCAGGATTCCTTTATGGTCCAGACCTGTTCCTGTTTCAGCCCTCTCTATTATGATCATTGGGAGGCTATTTCATTTTTCCCAGAGAAAAACACAACTGCTGATTTCAATTTTTATGGCCTTTTCCTATGTCCCAAGAGAATACACTGGATAACCTCATAACTCAGAAAAATAGCATCAAGTTCCATCTTTACTAATGACAAACTGTGAACAAATTTCTTAACCTGTTCTCTGGGACTCAGTTGTCCATTCATATAAAAATAAAAGTGTGTCTTTCTAGGATTTAGGTATTTTTCTAATTATGACATAGGAGAAGTCCAATTCAGGAATTATCTTGATTGATAATGTTCTTTTTCAGTTGACCGCTAAAAACTATTTAAAGCTTCATTCTAGTGTTATGAATCTTTGTTTTCAGCACTTTCTTTAAGACCTACCTCACAAGGGATATATTTCTATTACAGAGACACCAGGCTGTTCTCTGATTCCATGACAATGTTTTTATCTAGACTTTATAGAATCAGTTATATCCAGCCAGCTAAGCAGTAACTTGCAATACTGGCGTAAGATACTATAGAATCAGAGACCAGACACAGATCTCAAGATGCCCAGTTGTCAGTCTATTGCCGGAAATTATTGCTCTGCTACTCAGATAAGATCACTGGGTAGTGATAATAATCTTAGAGATGTTTTAGTAGGTCACCCTTAGCGAAATTTCCTAGGGCTGGTCTCTGAAATTATTTATTCTTCTTCACCATTAATCATTCATTCTGCAAGTGCTACCAACTGCCTCCCGTCTATAGGATGCTAGGTTAGTTACATCATTATCCATTAGATGGTAAGCACCATTTAGGCAAGGATCCTTCCCACCTTATTTATTGCTGTATCCATGACACCCAGAAAAGTATAGTATCCTCATAATCAGTGTTTGTTGATTAACTGAATTATTATTATAAAGATATAGGAGGCTGAATAGAATTCTATAATCTGTCCTTTGGAAGAGGTTGCATATGTCAGAGTTGGAGCAAAGGCTTGATTGATTTACTTAGTTTTTCTGGTACAAGGATCTTTATGCTTTGTTTTTTCAAAGTCAAAACAAAACAAAAAGCCAAAAGCCAAAAGAAAAAAAGAAAACATAGATTACAAAGGCTTTAAAGGACCAGTGGATTTCCTAAACTAATAGGTAGTATAACATTTTAAATCAGTACTTTACTAGGTAGTGCAAATGCACCATTAATATTAAGCTCCTAGAAAAAAAGTGAGTGACATATAGCAGGCCTTCATCAAATATATTGCAACATTTTCATATACCTTTTAATGGCAAATATTATTGAACTGTGTGCTAGGTATTTTATATGCATCATCTTAGCATATTCCAACAATAATAATGGCAATAGCAACAACAACTATAATAGTAAAGCAGGAGGAAGAGGAGAGGTAGAGAATCTAATTATTGAATATCTGCTAGGTATCAGGCACTCTTTGAGGGATTTACATGCTTATGATATTTAATCCACACAAAACTTATGAAACACATATACTTATATCCTCTGTTTTTACAGATAGGGTAAGTGAGCCTTTGAGAAGTTCATTTGCTATGGCTGTTGGGCTTGTAAATGAGAACCCTGGAAGATAAGCTCAAATCTTTTGACTCCAAGTCCCTTGTTCTTTCCATTTCACTAACGATTTTAGATGAATGCTTTTAGGTGAATTTTCAATCTCCAACAGACAATCCAGACTCATTACTTTTATTTGTATTATCTGTATCAACTGAGTGAATGTTTTCCATACAAAGGGGGTGGTGGTCATGAAATAATATTGTTCTTAGAAGGTAAAGTCTTGCTTTGATGAGGTTTCTGTAAACACTTTTTTCATATTTTCCTAAGGAAACATGCAATGAATATAGGGCACTGATGAAAAATGGAAAACTGTTCTGTTCCCAAGATAAAAACCTTTTTCAAAGCCCTGATGGAATAGTGTTCATCAACAAATGTGCCACATGCAAAATGATATTGTGAGTAAAGTTTAATCTTTCTTTCAAGTGTTTTGAGTTACCAGTTATTCTCTGAACTACTAAATGTTATTATTTTTATTTTCTGTCAAATATATTTTTCTAAATCTAAGTGGGTAAATAAAAATGCTTAGCAGATCACTGTGATACCTAGCATCAAGTAAAGTTGGATAAATGCCACCCACTCGGAAAGATTTTAATAATCACTCATGGTATTCCAGAATATCCCAGAGGGCTTGGTATCAATACCTTATGCAGCACTTAATAGTTTTTTGAGGATGTACTTCCAAGTTGAGTTTTCTGACCCTGGGAGAAAAGAATTCTTGAGCCTGTTAAGACCTGACTCTGTTGTACCCCTGAGAATGATGCCAGACTCTTCTTGTGAGAGCCAACCAGGAGAATCAGGATACACCCTGACTCTGTGAGCTGCCAGTGTCTTCAGACATCTAGGATTATGCTAGCATGAGATGGACTCTAGGATTGACTGTGGCTTCCAACTCCCCACAACTCAGAAAGAATTAATATCCCAGAGGTTTACTGACATCTTTGCAATGCTTTTTAACTATTTCCTTCTCTCCAGTGACACTCCATAGGTGGTAAAGGCTTGAGTTATCAGTTGCAAGTCCTCACATCAAAGGGACCGAATTTGTTTTTGAACAGGGAATTCATTCTCGGTTTCTGACCACCATCAAAAAACATCAACTCTGGTACCAAGCCAATACAAAACTTACCCACTGAAGATAATTATGTTATAATCAGCTTTTAAAATGCCAAGTTGGTAATGTGTCAAGGGATTTAATCTGACATAGTCATTAATATTGGGATAATGAAGCTCTGATCACATGTGCTGCTACTAATGAAGACACTGTAGGAAGATGAAGGAAGGCAGGGCAAAATTTAGGGAGGGAGGACTCCCAGGGCAAGTTGAACAATCCTTTCATAGTCTCTTGAAAGCTGAATGTAAACCAGCAGGTGTAATATTTACTAAAGAGTTTCCTCCTTGTTACATAGGATGTTTTGTTAGGAGACTGAAACTATAAATAGAATAAATTTATTGAAAAATAATTTAAAATAAAAATTAAATGCCTTTAGACATACAAGGCAGGTTATTTATCACTTTGAAGTCACTCACGCAATTATTATCTTTATTACTTATGTAAATTATGTTGGGATAAACTTGGCTTCTTAACCTGGAAAGGAGGAGACTGTATGAGGCATTAAAGTTATCTTTAAATTGCTGAATTTACTCTGTGGGTCCTTAGAGATTGGAACCTCAGACCAAGACAGGTGGGTAGATTTTGGATCAATCTGAATATGGTCTTTCAAAGAGAGCATTCCAAAAATGATATAAATTGCTTTTACAGTTGGTGACAATCTGGATGATGGAAGTATTTAAGGTGGGTAACCTGTTATACAGTTAACAGTAAAGATTCTTGCCTTTAATAGAACCACATTTGAGATATATTTCAGCACTGAGGAGAGATTTACAGTACCTGTGGTCATTTCCAGACATACCTCCACTTCTGACAAGCTAGATTAAGCTGAGAAGAATAGCCAAAATTAAGTTTACCATGTATGATGTTAGACCTAAAATTGGTCAAGCATGTCTGAGCTGTTCTATTCTTTGCTCTCTTCCAGAGAAAAAGAAGCAAAATCCCAGAGAAGGGCCAGGCATTTAGCAAGAGCCACCAGGGCTACTGCCCCAGCAAAGGTGAGACTATTTGGAGTCAACTTGTCATATTTGCTTTGGAGATTATGTTCGACTCTATTCAGATCTCTTTATTTCCTAATTACTAGGTCATACCTGTTGTGAGGCCAGCTACTTAGAAGGGAGGGAACATGGCGTAGTACATGGGTAGGCTAAATATCTGGTACAGCTTGTCCATAGGCCCAACCCATGACCCAACTCTCTGAAAACATTTAGGGCACTGACAGATGCTAAGAGGTGGTGTCAGCCAGTGTGATGTCTGCCTTCCATGGCCATTTCTCATTTCTACTGTCCTGTCTTAGTTCCACAACAAGAGACTTCATGGGACTGTAGAACTAAGTTCAAGTCTCAGAATTTGGACAATTTATGTATATCTGGGTCTCAATTTTTTCACCTGTGAAATGGAATGTGGATCAAATGAGAAACTAAGTTTTAAAAGCCAGCTACAATGTTTAACATGTGTTAGCAGACATTTGACTCATTTTATTTCCTTTCTCTTTTCCTCTTTTTCTTCCGACTGAACGTATTTTCTAATACTTGGAGATTTCCCCTAATTCAAGTAGACTTGCTTGTTTATATCTATTTTGCAAATTGGGATTCAGGCTAATATTTGTTGGAGAAAACTGTTCTGGGGTAAAATTTTTTTTTTAATTAAATAAAATGAAAGAAACTATACAGATGCAACCCAACACATAACCATTTCCCTTTATAAATAATTTATTATACAAAAATTCTTATTTATACAAAAAAATAAAAGTTCTAGGCCCAGACTGGGTGAAATCTCTGTCTACAACGTCTTACAATAAGTTATTGACAAAGCTGGGGCTATTGCCAGGTATTCTGACAACTACTTATATTATTCCAGGTCTCCTACGTAGCGTCTTCTCCAATATCTTCTTTCTCTTCCTCCTCTCCTGCCTCTGACACATAACTAAGATGATCAGTCAGGGAAGGCATACCCAAATTACGTTAATATCCCTGGTCTAACCAAGCTACCATCCTCATTGTCAGTGTTACTCAGGACTGTCTGAGCAGCTCAGCCTCCACAGTAGACTGAGTCAACCAAAGTCTTTGCCCCGGCTCAACCAGTCTCACTTTTAAAACAATAACATAGCTCAATTGACCACACAATTGGTCAATAACTACAAACTCTTTGAGAAAAAGGGAGCTGCTTCTATGTTCCCCCAAATCTGTGAGGGTCAGAAAGCTTTACTGGTACTTTTCAAATCTGCCTTTCTTTGTGACATTTAGAGAGAGGCTTACTCTAAAAAATCCATTCTCTTCCTCCTCCTCTTTTTTCTTCATGAAAAACTGATATATCATTGGTGTTTAAAAATATAAAATACAAGAAAGTGACGAACAAAAATCCCCCAAATACACACACACACATACACACACACACACACACACACACACACATCATTCTTAAACCTACTATTTTAAAACATTACTAGTGGTATGTTTTCATATGTAGACACACATTTACTGAATTTTAATGAAATAGGATTTTTAAGAAATAAAATTATAGAATATTAAGACATTATACTTCTCTGTTACAATTTTATGCCTGAATTATAATTTTGACCTCTAGATAAAGTTCCTATGGTTACATGTTTTGCTACCTAGGAAATTATTTACTTATAAATTAAGGCATTTAATATTTGGCTGTTTGCCTTCAAGTAATTTCTGTCTAGATGTTTACTTGTCTGTGTGTGAATAGATTAATGCAATTATAGTATGTTTTTACTGCTGTTATTTTCCTCTTAACTGTAAAAGAAATCAATCTACTTTCTCTGCATAGATTTTTCCCATCAAAAATTAACCCTTTTCTCCACACCCTCTCCAGCATTTATTGTTTGTAGATTTTTTGATGATGGCAATTCTGACTGGTGTGAGGTGATACCTCATTGTAGTTTTGATTTGCATTTCTCTAATGATTAGTAATGTTGAGCATTCTTTCATGTGTTTGTTGGCAATCTGTATATCTTCTTTGGAGAAATGTCTATTTGGTCTTCTGCCCATTTTTGGATTGGGTTGTTTGTTTTTTTGATATTGAGCTGTGTGAACTGCTTGTAAATCTTGGAGATTAATCCTTTGTCAATTGCTTCATTTGCAAATATTTTCTCCCATTCTGAGGGTTGTCTTTTCGTCTTGTATCCTCTTGCACTGTTGGTAGGAATGTAAATTGATACAGCCACTATGGAGAACAGTATGGAGGTTCCTTAAAAAACTAAAAATAGAACTACCATACAACCCAGCAATCCCACTACTGGGCATATACCCTGAGAAAACCATAATTCAAAAAGAGTCATGTACCACAGTGTTCATTGCAGCTCTCTTTACAATAGCCAGGACATGGAAGCAACCTCAGTGCCCATCGAACAGCTGAATGGATAAAGAAGATGTGGCACATATATACAATGGAATATTACTCAGCCATAAAAAGAAACGAAATTGAGTTATTTGTAGTGAGGTGGATGGACCTAGAGTCTGTCATACAGAGTGAAGTAAGTCAGAAAGAGAAAAACAAATACCGTATGCTAACACATATATATGGAATCTAAGGAAAAAATGGTTATGAAGAACCTAGGGGCAGGACAGGAATAAAGATGCAGACGTAGAGAATGGACTTGAGGACACAGGGAGGGGGAAGGGTAAGCTGGGATGAACTGAGAGAGTGGCATGGACTTATATATACTACCAAATGTAAAATAGATAGCTAGTGGGAAGCAGCCGCATAGCACAGGGAGATCAGCTCGGTGCTTTGTGACCACCTAGAGGGGTGGGATAGGGAAGGTGGGAGGGAGATGCAAGAGGGAGGAGATATGGGGATATATGTATATGTATAGCTGATTCACTTTGTTGTAAAGCAGAAACTAACACACCACTGTAAAGCAATTATACTCTAATAAAGATGTTAAAAAAAAGAAAATTAACCCTGCTTCTTACTCTCAGAATAAGATGCTTTGTTCAAGAAGTTTCCTCCTATAGACATCCTCTCTCTCTTGCATCATCAATTTATTCTTCATTACTATGTATGTCATTCTTTAACCTTATGACTCTGATATCCAATCCATCAACAAGTCTTGGTTTTGCCTCCAACGTATATTCCAATTTGACTCCTTTTCATGATTTCCATTCCTACCACCCAAGTTTTCTGAAATCCTCCATAATTTCTAATCACTAACATCTTTGGCCTATGTAGAAACTTGTTTTTTAATTGATCAATTCATTCATTCAATGTTTCTCATTAAGTTGCCAACTTTGTAGGATATTGAATTCATAGGTGTGCATGTATGTGTTTCTAAGTTCCCTTTTTTGTTCATATTGTTCATTTCTTTAATAACTAATAAGACAAGTCCCCTTTCTTAGCTCACTTTTTCAAAGTTGACTTACCTATGCACAGATATATATTTTTCCACATATATATTTGAAATAAAAAATTTACTAAGTTTATAAAAAATCCGACTTGAGTTTGGGAACTCAATGTGGTTACGGCTACAGAGAATTTATAAATTAATTTGGGTAAAATTGACTTTTTACGATAGTAACTTGCCCAAGTCAAAGGCACAGAATATCTTATTAATTCATATAATTCTTGTGTATCTTATGAAATCTATGAATATTCTCCACAGGTATTTTTTGCCAATACCTAGAAAATTTGTAATTTTATTGCTCTTTTGAGTGGTATTTTGTTGTTTATGGTATTTAAATCTGATTATTGTTGGCATAGACAAATTCTATTGATTTCTATAGGTTTATGTTCTGTTAAAAACCTTTCTGATATCTTGTTAATCCTTATAATTTATCTGTTAATTCTGTTGTCTTTTTCTTGGAAGTTGATCACATCATCTGCAAATAATAGAAGCTTTATAACTTCCTTTTCAATCTTGTCACTTCTTTACTTCTTTTTCTTTCCTTATATCATTGGTGAGGATCTAGAGTTCAATACAGTAGTTCAACAGTAGCAATGATAATGAACTTCAATCTGCCCTTTCTCTGCGTATATTAAATGCAATATAGCTAAAGTTTCTCCATTAAGTATAATGTTTACCATAGGTGTTTTTTCTATAAACTTTAGTAAGTTTAGGAAGTTCCTTTCTGTTTTTATTCTTCTGAATATGTTTTGATCATTATCACATGCCTTCTCTGCAACTATTGAAATAACTTTATAATTTTTCTCTTTCAGTCTATTAACGTAATACATTTTTTGATAACCATGCTAAATGTTATATCATTATTATCTTCTTAGGGTAAATCATACTTAATCATAATGCATTTTTAAATACACTGTTGAATTTGCATAGTTATTATTTAGAAAATTTGAAACTATTTTTGTAAGTAAAATGAGTCTATACTTTCCCCTTGCTAATTATTCTTATCTGGTTTGGGAATCAATATAAAATTACCCTGAGGGGTGGCACTTCAGACTATTGCTGAATAAGGAGGTCAGCTAATTCCCTCCCCAAAGAACAACTATAAGGCTACACAAAATTGAGTAAAACAACCATTTTAGCATTCTGGAAATTGACCAGCAGCCTGTTAATCTGACAATCAGTTATGCTTGAAAAACTGTTGAACTCTGGGTAAGAACAATGGAATTCTGTGATGTTCTTGCTTAATGATAGTCCCATCTCACTCCCATGGCTTGGTTGATATGGAGGGTCTACCAAAGCAGAGCAGGCTATGTGGATCAGCAACTGCACTGCAAATGTTGAAAGGGGTTTATTTAATTTTGAGTAGTTGGAAACTGACATATCCAGAGATATTTTTGGTTACTCCAGTAAGGAGAATGATCTTAGGTTATAGCAGTAAGCATATTTCTGGCTATGTCTTCATAACAGGGCAGCAGAGACAAAAAGGGACTAAGCAATTCACAAAGTCCTGGACAATCATAGGGATGTGTGCAAGCACTTAGAAGACACGAGAAAATCCCAGTGGAAAGCAAATGCTAGGGTAGACGTAAAAATAGCCTGAATTTTGAGTACCCTCTCCTACATACACGGGTCCATCTGTGGAGGATGGACACCTTACTGGCTTGAGGCGTTTGAGCATAAACTGTGTCTAATCATTGGCCTACTGCTAAGTTACACAGATCCAGGGAGAAAAAACCTAAAAAGTCAGGCTTAAAAAAAACAAAAAACTACAGTCATCCCTCCATGTCTGTGGGTTCCACATTCATGGATTCAAGCAATCACAGACCAAAAATATTAAAAACAAACAAACTCCAAAAAGTTCCAAAAAGCAAATCTTGAATTTGCCCCATGCTGGCCACTATTTACATAGTATTTATATTGTACTTACAACTATTTACATAGCACTTAAATTGTATTAGGTATTGTAAGTAATCTAGAGACAACTTAAAGTATACAGGAGGATGTGCATAGTTTATATAAGGGACTTTAGTATCTATGGATTTTGGTATCCATGGGGGTCTTGGAACCACTCCCCCAATGGATACCAAGGTATGACTGAATAAACATTTTCTTAGCGTACACATCAACAGCTGCACACTATGGGAGAGCAAAAGATCAGAGATTTAGCTCAACCAAAGAAGCAAACAATAAAACAGTGAAAATAATCTTTGGAATAAAATCATAAATTGAGTTGCTAAACTATATTATCCATAATGTCCAGTTTTCAACAAAAATTATGAAATAGGCAAAGTAAATAGAATATATGAACCATAGTTGGCATGAAAAAATGTTAATGGAAACTGTCTGAGTGGTTCCAGATGTTAGTTTGACAGACAGGGACTTAAAGTAGCTATTTATAAGGTGTCCAACACTAAAGAAAACAATATTTGAAGAGTTAAAGGAAAATGTAATAACAATGAATAGAGATTTTCAGTGAAAAGTTGTATATAACACCTTCATATACACTTGTATATGTATATGTATATATATATACATATATATATGTATATATATAACCAAATGAAAATTCTGGAGATGAAGGGCACAATAACTCAAGTTTTAAAAAATCAGTAGAAAGGCTCAAAAGCAGCTTTGAGATTGTATAAAAAAAAAAGAATTAGTAAACTTGAAGAAAGATTAATAAAGTTTAACAAAAGAAGTACAGAAGGAAAAAATATTGACAAAAAATGCACAGAGTTGCAGAGTCCTTGAGACATCAAGAATGCCAGTACGTGTGAAATAGGAATGCCAGAAATAGAAGAGAGAGACTGGATAGAAAAATTACTTGAAGGAATAACGGCCTAAAATGTATCAAATTTGATGAAAGAATGAATCTTTATATTCAAGAATTTCAACAAACTCTAAATGGGACAAATCAAAGAGATCTACACTTAGGCTCATCATGATCAAAATGTTGAGATCAAGAGAAAGTTTTAAAAGTAGCAAAAGAAAAATGACATGTTATATATGACTGGCTTCTCATTCAAAATAATGAAGGTCAGAAGGCAATGGAAAGAGATGGAGATATTCCCATATCAATGAAATCTGAGAGAATTTGTTGCTAACAGATCTGTCTTATAAGTAATAATGAAGTTCTTTAGTTTAAAGGAATGACCACCAGATGGTAACTTGGAATTAGAGAAAGAAATAAAAAGCACCAGAAATGGTAAATATAGGGGTTAATATGAAGTACTCTATAAATATATGTCCCTTATTTTCACCTAGCTTCTTTTAAAGATATAATATTGTATATAGCAATGATTATAATGCTGTTTTATTGGGTGTATAAATATAACATGTATGATAGTTACAGTACGAAAGGAGACAGAGAAAATAGAGCTACAATTGGGGCAAAGTTTCTATATTTTACTAGAATTAAGTATTAATTGGTAGTAGATTGTGACAAATTAGGATGCTTATTGTAATCACTAGAGTAACCGATCAGAAAATGACATGTATAATAAATGCATAAAATCAACAGGAGAATAAAAAAGACGCACTAGTAATATTTAACCCAAAAAGAAGGCAATAGTAGAAGAACAGAGAAGTAAAAAGAACAAGAGTATATTAAAACCAAATAGAAACATAGCATATGTAAATACAATCCTATCAATAATTATATTAAATGTAAATGGTTTTAACATCCCGATCAAAAGGCTGAGACTATTATATGCTAAAAAAAACCCCAACTATGTCTCCAGTACATACTCCTTAAATTCAAAGTTTTAGAAAAATGTATTTTAAGTCTATTAGAAATGGGGCATTTTGGGGAGAGAATATCTCAGACCGATGTATCAGTTAGTTAGTATAGTTATTGATATGTTCAACTTTCCTCCTGCTTAGTACACCAGCGGAGGTATTTTCTACTTTTTGTGTAGCCATGTCTCCATTTTGGTTTTCAAATGCATTAGCGTATGGATACTCACAATATGCTTTCATTGTATTATTTCTCAATGTTCAATTATTTCCAATGTCATTATATATATTTTTAAACTGTCATCTTCTCTTTCTTTCTTTTTTTTATCAGTTGTACTAGAAAACTATAACATTAGCTTTTTTATTAATTTTCTCTGTAGTTTCTGTTCTTTACGTCATTCATTCCTATTTGTTTGCTCTGCTGCTCATTTTACAGTGAATTGAGCAATACTTAGTCTTTAAATTTTAACTTTTAAAATTTCATGACAAGGGTATTTGAAGGTATCAGTGATCATCTATCTCAGATTTGTACTTGAAGTGTTTTCATTTGTCATTCTTTGCCAAATATTTCTTAATTTTCCTCCCTCCCAAATTTATTTAGTAATACATTATTTGATTTACAAATATGTGGTACTTTTTTTCCATTTTAAATTAACTTAATTTTATTGAATTGTGGTCAAAGAACATGGGCCATATGACACTGATCCTTTGGAATTTCCTAAGACTTTCTTTGTGGCCTGATAAATATTCTACTTTTATAAATGTTTTATATCTTCTGAAAAAATGTTTATTTTCTGTTTCTTGGAGGTAGTTTTCTATTAAAATCTAATGACTTAAGCACCTTAATTTTTTCCTTTGATATATCAGCTTCTGAGAAGTGTGTGCTAAAAACTCTAACACCAGTTATTGATTTATTTAATTCTGTTGGTTATTGTTTGACATATTTAGAGCCTGTATTATTGAATGTATGCTCATGATTATTATACCCTCTTGTTCTTTTCTTCCTTATAGTTTATGTAATGTCCTTCTTTGTTACTTATGATGCAATTGGGACTGAATTCTATATATTAAGTATTAATATTTTTGCGTCTGCTCTCTTCTTATTCACTTTTGCCTTGTATCTTTTCTTATCCTATTATAATATTTGTGCGCTTTTTAATTTTAATTTTTCTGTAGTAAATTTTTTTCTGCTAAAGTGAGTTAGAAAATATTGAAGCCAAGCTTCAGCCTCTGCCTCTCCTGGTAAGTGTCAGGAGAGGACAAAGGATAAGGCTCAGAGATGAAGGTTCTAGAACCAGTGTTAACTACAGTTTGCTGCCACTTCACCAGGTCAGGAATCCATCTGTAAGCTCTCAGAAATTGTCAGTATCAGGAAGAATTGTTCTCTGTAGGCTGTGACCCACCAGCCCTTGGGGTTTGGAGGAGGAGGAGGTGGAGTAGTAAATGCTTACACCTGTTCTCATCACCTCCCAGCTGGGCTTTTGATCTGTCCATCACCCTGCCAACATCTGTGACCTAGTATGCTGCTGTTGATTTCACTGGTGAAGCGGGAGAGGAGTGATGGCCCCAAGTTGATTGCTTGGATCCCTATCCCCATGCTTCTGCAATTTCTCCAGAAATGATTTTTGAGAGAAAACCAGCAGCTTTTCCTTACGCTCCTGCTTTTTCCTTATGCTCCAGCCACACTTCTCTTCTTTCTGCCCCTTAAACAGGAGAATCTAGTTCCTATCACAAATCTTTTGCAATTGCAGTTCTCCATGCCTGGAATGTTCTTTCCGCAAGTCTTTAATGCCCGGCTCCTCCTCATTAATGCCATCTCACCTCAAATGTTACCTTTGCAGAAAGATCTTTCTTGACACTATATTTAAAATAGCCCCTATTCTGGGTGCTATCATATCGTGCAGTTTATTTTTCATAGCACTTGTTATAATTTAAAGTTGTTGTATTTACTGTCTATCTCTTCCCCTCAGAATGTAAATCCCTTAGAGTACGTATTCCTTTTCTCTTTTTTTGCTGGGTCAGGGTCACAGTCTAGTGGAACGCCTAGAGCCTAGTAAATGTGTAATGGACTTTGAGGAATAAATGAACAACCAAGTGAATGGGGTAGCACATATGGCCATGACTTAACCTGTTTTCACTCTATTTTTAACTTCTTCCTAAATATATGACATGAAGAGTGGGGTATGTTTCATAGATTTTCTTTTCTAGTTTAAATTCTTTTTCCTTTTAAATTGTCTTCTAGGAGAGTTCCTCAGTGTAATCTTCTGGTTCAAAAATTTATTTTACATTTGTGTCTATCCTACTTTATTCTTGATATTGTGTGCCATACTAAGTCACAGGTCCATATCCTAAGTTTTCCAAATCTATAATTAAGACATTTTTGTTACGACAATAATGACATCAAAAAATTTGTTTTGCAATGTGATATCATATTCTTTGGTTTTAGATAGAAATTAAATCCAAGTTAACTCTGAATCAGAATATCTAGCTTATGTCACAATAATGAGTTGCCAAATAATGTTTCATAACTATTTATTTCTTCTTCACCACAAGCCTGTAATGTGGATAGGGTGTGAATTCCCATTTTTCAGATAAGGAAAGTGAGAATCAAAGAGGTGAAGTGAGTGGGTGGAAGATCTGAGATTCCAATACTAGTCATCAGTTATTACCTAGTGCAATTGTTTTTCTCACCAAATGGGTTTGTTCTTATGTATATGTCATATCATTAGAGCAGAGATGTTGGGATTTCTCTCATCATCCCTAAAAGGTGTTTAGCTTTATTGGCTTGATTATCAGTAAAGAAAACATTTAAAAAACAACAGCAACAACAATAAATGGTCAGGATATGCTAGGTACTGTTCTAAGAACTATACATGTATTAATACATTTAAATCTCTTTATAACCCTGAGAAGTTGGTAATATATGCATTTTGCAAATGAGGACACTATAGCACAGAGTGGTTAAATAACCCAAATCACACAGCTAGTAAGTGGCAGATTTAGAATTATGAACCCAGCAATCTGGCTCTTGATCATTACTCTCATCTATAATACTATAAACTTTATTGTAGCTTATAGTTTGCAGAGAGCTTTCATATCCATTGTCTACTGGACCTCATGAGTACTCTATAGAGAAGGCAGGCAGGTTTTGATTGACATACAGTTTGCTAAGTTTCAAAGAGGTGACTTGGCCCACCTCACCCAGATAGCAGGTGTCTGAAATCTTACTGAAATCATTTTTTCTGAAATCTGATTATATGTTTCTGTTCTTGGACCATGCTTTATTAACCACGATTTTATTCGTTCACTGCAGTCTCCTTATTATGTTTTCCTTCTCCACTGAGTTATATTGTTGTGGGCTTAAAATATTAATCTATTTATGCATCTAAGGAATATTTTATCTCTTATAGTTTGATGTTCCTTGATCATGTCTCTTGCAGTTGAATTGCAATGATTTCAAGCCAGGAAAAAGGGATGAGCATTTTATATGTACCTTTGATTACACACCTGTTTGTGGCACAGATGGGAAAACATACAGCAACAGATGTGCACTATGTGCTAGGAACGCGTGAGTATTCTCTGAAGCAGGCTTTCTCCCTAAAGCATGTTCTCTGTATAATTATATGACACATTTTTTTCTTACATCTTTAAGATAACAATCCATTTTGTGGGAGTTAGCCATCTATAAATTATTAGGATCACTTCTTTTACTATTCTTAAGAGAAAAAAATATACAGTATAACACTTTATATTTTACAAGCACACTTGTGTGCAATTTATCAGATGGTTGTCACTTTCTGTGAAGTAAGACATCTTATATATCTATATCTGTATACAAACACACACATACACATATATATATTCATACATACATATACATACACATTTATCTGTTATCTATTTATCTATCTCCTTTCTACCTATTTAGGAGTATATCCTTTTTCATAGAGAATTATTTAATTATCAAATGATATTTATTTATTAAATGCTCAGTAATTTATAATATTAGGGTAACTGGGACTTAATATTGAACTTCTTCCCATCTATTCAACATTCACCAAATGTAGCTAAAGCATCTCACTGCCCTATATTTTGTCCTCATTTGGTTCTTTCTCCACCCGCAGTGCTAGGTTTGGTTATTGACTGTCTTCAACCAACAAGATGGCATACCTGCTTTGCAGATTCTGGCTTATGACCTCAGTCTTGAATTGGCTGCTCTTCAGTTTTTACAAATATAACAACCAATGTTTGAGAAGGCTAGTAAGAGATAATGATAAATATTCAGTCTTAAGGTTCTACAAGCTTTATCCTTCCTTATATTAAGTATCTTTACCAAACCACAACTGAATTAAATCACTCTGATCCCTGACATGACTGCATTTTCAGAAATACACTCTAAAACTATGTCTTCCACTTTCACCAAGGGTCAATATAAAGAAACAGAAAACAGAAAATAGGTAAAGAAAGAACAATTTTTTATTACACATGTATTTGTAACACTACTATGAACACACTGTACACTAGTTCTTACCATGTTTTATGTGGGGAATCCTGATAGCTTATTTAAGCCTCTAATTTCTGGTATATGACTTACTATTATACAATGAGAATCATCCTGCTCACTGTGTTTCTTTCTTAGTTCTGTCTGCTAGGAAACTCTGCAATTAACACTGGAATCCAATTTTTATATTTTTCCTCAGCTGATCTCTTTTGGTATAACTTTTTTTCTTATCACTTTTAACTACTTAGGTTTTTTCTTTCTGTTGTTTTTATTATATTTTTATTGTTATACAGATGTTATAGATCTTTTTAGAGAGTAAGAAGTGTATCATATTTATGCTACTATGTTTTCAGATATGCTTTTAAAGTTCTATTAGACTGAACAATACTAATTAGGGCCTTACATACTTTCCATGAAAAACAAAATATTAGTTATCATAACCCAAATGAAGAATGGTGTAATAGTATGCTGGATACTATAAACTTGAACTCGATTATTTAAAACAACATGATCATCAACAACAACAAACTTCCTTGGGTGGCATCTAATATCTAGTTACAAGATTTACTTTTTCCCACTCTTCTGATATGGGTCCTCTGTGGAAACAGGAAAAAAAATCTGGAAATAACATTTACAGGTCTGAATCTTATCAGCTCTCCAACATGCTCTCCAAATTTCTTTGACTGTAATTTATAAACACAGACTTTCATTAGAAAAAGTAAAGAATGCAGTGTGACACCTATATTCAAAAGCAAAGGAGAATCACAGTACATAGAGAAAAATTCCATTTGGTGAGAAGTTCCATGATATTAAACTGCTGTGTCTACTAACTTTTAATTCCAGTAAAACCAGATCTCAAGTTGGCATAAAAAGTGAAGGAGAATGTAAGAACAGTAATCCAGAGCAGGTGAGGACGAATGTCAGAGTTGGGGGGAACACTGGGGGGCTGACTTTGAAAAGAAAGAAGATGGTCTCCTCTTCCTTCTTTGATGGGGGTGTTTGGAAAGAATTCATTCTTGCTGCACCTGAAATGGAATACTGCTCATTTAGATGAAAAGCAACTGATAGTTCCCAAAACGGGAGCAGGTTACTTTGGTATTTAGACCTTTCATCTCTATTTCTGCTTTCTATGAAAACAAAGGAAGGAAGGAAGGAAGGGAGGGAGGGAGGGAGGGAGGGAAAGGAAACTACATGTGTTGTAGAAAGGGAACTACTTCAGTTACTTAACCTGAGTAGAAACCCCAGCACTGTCACTTGCAGTCAGGAGATTTTGGGCAGATTACTTAACCACACTTTACCAGTGTTTCCATATCTAAAAATGACAATTGGACTAACACCTTCTTTCTATGCTAAAATTCTGTGAGCCTGTGATAATAGGGGAAGTGAGTGAGGTTACCCCCATCAAGACATTTAGCACATTGTATTTTTTTCTTTAGATTTATTTAAACTATACTTTTTTTTTTTTAAATTATTTATTTATTTATTTATGGCTGTGTTGGGTCTTCGTTTCTGTGCAAGGGCTTTCTCTAGTTGCGGCAAGTGGGGGCCACTCTTCATCGCGGTGCGCGGGCCTCTCACTATCGTGGCCTTTCTTGTTGCGGAACACAGGCTCCAGACGCGCAGGCTCAGTAGTTGTGGCTCACGGGCCCAGTTGCTCCGCGGCATGTGGGATCTTCCCAGACCAGGGCTCGAACCCATGTCCCCTGCATTGGCAGGCAGATTCTCAACCACTGCGCCACCAGGGAAGCCCTAAACTATACTTTTTGTCTTTTTTAATTGAAGTATAGTTGATTTACAATGTTGTGTTAATTTCTGCTGTACAGCAAAGTGATTCAGTTATATATATATACACACATTCTTTTTTATATTCTTTTCCATTATGGTTTATCAAAGGATATTAGCACATTGTATTTTTTTTTTAGCTGTATAGCATTATTTTTATGAGAAAAAGATAAATATATGTATATGTGTGTAAATATGCTTTTGCTTTTATATGCTTAGGGAAAAAAGGGAGATACCTAAAAAATCACAAATACATTTATCGCTGGAAAGTAGGATTACTCTAGGATAGTGCTTTGCAATGTTTTTTGTCTTAGGACTCATTTAAACCCTTAAAAATTATTGAGGACCCCAAGGGGCTTTGTCTATGTGAGTTATATCTATAGATATTTATTGTATCAGGAGTAAAAACTGAGAACTTTAAAAATATGTTTATTTTTCACTTTAAATTACAATAAACCCATTACATGTTAACATAAATAACCTATTTATATAAAAAAGCCACATTTTCCATAATTAAAAAAAAACAGTGAGAAGGTAACATTGTTTTACCTTTTGTAACTTTCTCTTTTATTGAAGTATAGTTGATTTATAATGTTGTGCTAATTACTGGGGTACAGCAAAGTGATTCAGTTATAGATATACATTCTTTTTTTAAATATTCTTTTCCATTATGGTTTATCATAGGATATTGAATACAGTTGTAGCACGTTGTATTTTAAATGTCTCTTTGTATCACCCAGTAGATCGTGAGCAAGTTGAGGGAAAGGACTGTGTTCTACCTTCGTTCTAACACATCGTAGGTTATCCACGTTTACTAATAAATGAATAAACAAGTAAACGAGTTCTATAGTTAACCATGTGAATTATACTTACTGACCTACTTTTACATGACTGGCATTGCTCTAGGTAGCTACTGTGCACTAGGCAGAGGGGCACTGGGCTCTATAAAATTTCTGAAAATAGTGTTGTAAGCATTACCATCCAGATGGTAAATGTCAAGTTTCTTTCCCTGTTCTTCAGGATCTGTGTAGTGATTTTCGGCCTTATGCGAAGAATGGAAGACTTGGATGCACAAAGGAAAATGAACCAGTTCTTGGTCCTGATGGAAGGACACACAACAATAAGTGTGTGATGTGTGCTGAGCTATTGTAAGTATCCTCACCCCCAAGCTGGCCAGCAGGTGGACCTGATGAGAATGCACTTGGTTGCTGTCCTGAGAACCACTCCACAGAGAGATAAAGTCCTTTTCCTCAAGCATGTTATCCTTTGTCTTTATAAGGTGAAATGGGCCTTGCTCCCAGAGTGGCTTCTTCTCTTTTTAATTCATATTATCTGATAAAGTTTCTTAAAAGGAGTGGATAAAGCGGTTATGCTAGTTATTTAATTTATTTAATTATAATGACTTGAAAATGCACAGTGTTTTATAAGGCATAATATTTCAAAATTTAAAAGGTGCTCTCTTGTGGAATAACCTAGGTCAGTCATTTGACATGCATTGCTTCATTCAGGCATGTATACTGTCAGGCATCTTACTGAAGATGACAGTCTAATTTAAAATAACGTCATGTGGCTGAATTTATGAGTTGTATAAAAGGTGGGACTTTATGAAAGGGAAGAACTGGTGGGCTAATCTTTCTCTCAGTGCCTGACACTGCTCTGAGCACTGAGACACAGATATGAGTAAGAAAGATCCAAAGAGTCTTTCATATTCTGGCTGTTAGAGCACAGATTCTCTAATCCGTTTGTCAGCAAGCCTTAAAGTGCTCTATTTATATCACTGGATTTTTAAAATCAGGAGAGAGAAAGATTTAACAGATTAAAGGACTTCACATCTGTCTTTGAAAATTATAGTATGCTGTGTGGAATTCAAGGGCATGTCCTCTCAGGTTTAAAAATAGTTATTATAACTGGTTTCCAGACAGGAAATCATCCTCATTTCCACTTTCCTATCTAGGAGGCATGCACTTTTAGTGCTCAAACCTGCCCTAATTCTATGATTCTGTGTTTCTTTTCATGTGCTAGCTAAAAAAGAGAATCTGACCTCCCTGACTCCTGGTTGGTTTCTTCCTCTGTAGAACTAAGATAGTCTTGTCTATCTCCAAGTTGAACTGCAGTTAGGTAATAGATCTGAAAGGACTTAGAAGCTCAGTTCAATGTAGCTTTTATTGACAAGGGTGCTTTTACATGAAGGCAAACAAGTACTTTACAAGGTATAAAAAGCTATACATAAGGGTATGGATGACAACATGTACTTCAAATGCTTAGTTTGGTTTCATCCTTGTCACAGCATTGTTTTAAAGCTCTTGGTTCTGCCTGCTAAAGCAAGTTTTCCTGACCATCTTCTGTGTGTCAATCAAGGAGTCACACCTGTCCAGTTTTACAGAACAAGGCTTCTAATTGATTGTCAGTGAGTCAGTTTCACACCCATCCTTATCAATCATTGGCAATTTTCTGGCTCAAACATTCAAGACAGGGCAAAGCTTGTCTCATGTAAGTGGATGGGTTGAGCAAGTTGAGCAAAGGATATGGAAGTGCTTATTAGCACAGAACTGGACACTGAAGATATGATCAAGTCATAAACCGACCAACTATTTTCTTTTCTTAACAGCTTAAAAGAAGCTGAAGAAAATGCCAAGCGAGAAGGTGAAACCAGAATTCGACGAAGTGCTGAAAAGGTAAATTTCTCATCAACACAATTTGGTTCTTGTGGACATAAATATTAACAATTTCTACTTGAACCTTTAAGGTAATTCAATAATGTCATTGTTCTTCATTATTACACTGAACTTGTCTCCTTAATGTTAAAGTTCCCCAAGTTGAATTCCTAGTACAATATTCCTAGTATAATATTCCTAAGTATATTAATCACTAGATTCAAAGTTAAAATAGCATTTCCCACCTAAAGCTCAAAATACTCTGCTTGCTTAAAAAAACACAGGAGAATATAAGACAAAGCTTACGCAAATTAAATTCTGCTTAGTTTCCACCAGATTTCTCTTTGACTTAGTGTAAATTACTTTTGCTTTGAATAAATTAGTTAAAAAAGCAACATAATATAAATTTGACAGGAATAACTTGAAAATAATTCCAGAATCTTTTAAACAGTATATCCACTGGTGTATTTTATGTATATTCCCACTGATGCAAATTAGTTATTCAGTTTTTCCATTATGGTTATTATGTTCAGAGAGGCGTGCATTTATAAAGGTCATGCTTCTGACTAAACAAAAACCTCAAGCAATTATTGATATTGTTGTTTTTAAAATAACCTTAAAATTAAGGTTTTTCAAATTATTCGATGATTTAGTTTTTCAATCTAGTATAAAAAATTATTCTTTTCGTTAATTGAATACGCATTGTAGATAACACAGCCTGGATTTCTTAAATCACCAAGGTTATTAAACCCTACTTTCATTGAAAGTGATAGCAGCTACTTTGGTAATGAGTAGTCTTTTGTTGAAAAGTCAGAACACCTGAGTTTTAGTCCTGCTCTGGGTGTGTGAAACTGAGCAACTCATCTCTTCTGTCCAGGTCTCAATTTTCATTATTAGTAAAATAAGGAGGCTGGGTAAATGATCTCAATTTTACCCTCCTGTTGGATTCTGATTCTGTGTCCTGCACCCTTTTGTGCTAATAAAAAGATACTATTTTTGTGGATTGTAGGGCATATGTTTTCTTAAGGGGAGACACAGGTGCAATTTTTGGTAGTTAAGAGCTGAACTTCCACTTTATAATGCCGTTCAATGAAACAAATGTCCCACCCTAAATAGGGTATTCAGAATTTAAATTAAGAAACACAGAGCATTCATAATTATCCATAATGTGTTCAACACTCACTGAGATTTGAAAAGCAGTTTTGTTGTGGTGGTTGTTAAATTTCAGTATAACACTTCGGGTCATCTTGTGATATTCAACATTTTATTACTTCATAAACAGGGAGTTTCTTTTCCCTTGTCTTTCATCATGCCTCAGCTACTTTTCCTTCTTTTTGTCTGTGGCTGGGGTCATTGTTTTGGTGGGGTCATTGGACATGATTATGTTGAACAGGACTGCATTATTGTGATGGCTCAATATTTGCCCCATAATTAACCTGTCAGTGGGTTGATCACACAGCATTTCTTTAGAATCTCCTTGGATGAATCACAACTTATAAACTGAAATTATCATTGTTTCTTTTATGGGAACCATTGAGCATTAATTTTATTACCACACTGTGATTATCAGGTGACTGTCTTCTGCGTCTGTATTCCCAGATTGTTACAACCAGGAAGTTCGGAACACACCCATTACTCCTCTAAAGACAAATATCTTCTCATTAGATTCCTTTTAAAGTGTCCTAATGAAGTGTAAGTTATATATTTTTTTAAATCAGAGAATACTAGATCTAGAAAAGGTCCTAAAGAGCAGCTATTCTGAAAACTTCCTTTGTGTTGGTAGTGAGACTGAAGTCTCAAAGGTGATGTGACTTTGCTATGGTCTCCCAGTGAGTTAGAGCCACAGTTTAATTTCCCTTCTGACTCCAAACCACACTCTTTTTTTAAATAAATTTTTTAATTGAAGTATAATTGATATGCAATATCACATTAGTTTCAGGTGTACATCATAGTGATTTTATATATATATATATATATATATATATATATATATATACATACACATTTCAAAACGGTCACCATGATAAGTCTAGATACCATTTGTCACCATACAAAGTTCTTATAATATTATTGACTATATTCCCTTTGCTGTACATTACATCTCCATGACTTATTTATTTTATAACAGGAAGTCTGTACCTCTTAATCCCCTTCACCTATTTCCCCCACCCCGCCCCACTCCCCTCCCCACTGGCAACCACCAGTTTGTTCTCTGTATCCATGAGTCTGTTTTATTTGTTCCTTTGTTTTGTTTTTTTAGATTCCACATATAAGGAAAGTCATACAGTAATTACCATTCTCTGTCTGACTTATTTCACTTAGCATAATACCCTCTACAACCCATCCATACTGTCACAAATGGAAAGATTTCATTCATGACTGAATAATATTCCATCCATACATACATATACATTGTATATACGTATATATCACATCTTCTTTATCCATTCATCTACTGATGAACACTTAGGTTGTTCCACGTCTTGGCTACTGTAAATAATACTGCAGTGAATAAACCATACTCTTTATGCTCGCATTTTTTTAGCTGAAATGGGAAGATGAGGGTCATACAGTTGAAAAAGGCCACAGAGAAGCATTTTTATAGATTATATTATAGTAATATATGCTATCAAGTAGTGTTTTAGTATAGTGTTTTAAAGTTTATATATATATTTATCATATATAATTAAATATAACTATTTTGTATACACACATACCCACACACACATATATATGGCCCTTATCAAATAGAATTTTCAAATCACAGAGAGAAACTTGAAAATACTGAATCCAAGTATCAATCAGGAAATTTGTGTGTATAAACCTCTTCTGAATTTTGGGAGGAAGTCACAACCTTTTTAGGTTTTCTAAATAAAGATTAGGCTTGATGGTCTGCATTTCTAAGTGGGTAATGAAGGAAAATTAGGTTCACTCCTTCTGAGGTTTCCAGCTGCAGTGTTAGAAATGAACATTGATAAAGGTGGCAGAGTATATAAAAATGATCCACAGATCCACAGAGAAAACAAATAGAGTAAGCATAATGCTGTTGGATACCATCTTATTCCTTTTTCCTTGCAAACTAAGTAAATTGTTCTTGACTTGTTCCATATTAAGTAGCTCTTAAGTATCTCATCTTACAGATTCTATATTCTGCTCATTGGCAACACTTTTGTTTTGTCTTGGCTGCTGTGTTTTGTTATGTCTTTGTTGGAACCTCATGCCAGATCTTTTATTTATTATCTTTACCCATAGATTTGAAAGTTAACAAAAACTATCTGATTTTAGAAAATATTTGCTCAGCCTTATTCTTTCCTAGACTCTTTTACCTTTTAATAAATACATGACATAGTATATACAGGTACCAAGTAATTTGACAATGTAATTACTATTTCTCATTAATATGTTGTGTGTGTTCACTAACACTTTCTAGATATGACATTCTTTGACTATAAATCCGTGATGCACATTTTCTAGATTAAAGAGCAGAAAAGTGCTAAATGTAATTACTTGTCTTTTTAAAGAATTTCTGCAAGGAATATGAAAACCACGTGAGGAATGGAAAACTTTTTTGTACACGGGAGAGAGAGCCAGTCCGTGGCCCTGATGGCAGGATGCATGGCAACAAATGTGCCCTGTGTGCTGAAATTCTGTAAGTATAGATGTGGTTTCTTTGGAGTTACTCAGAAGGTGAAGTGGAGATTGACTAAAATGATGAATAAGAACAATGTTCATGGGAAGATTTGTTGTTGAGAATTTTTGAGCAGTTTTATGTCCTCTACAAATCATAATACCACCTAATAAGTAGGCTCTAATGCTATATATTTCTTTTTTAATACAAATGGATCCTAATTTCCAGTAGGATGATTGGATTACAAAATACTTGTTAACATTTTCTCCCATGACCTTTGTAAGCCTTTTTATGAGCTAGTCATAGTACAGAATGAGGGTTAAAAGCAGGCACTAGGACTTTGATTCTTTTCCTTCAGTAATTACCCCATTGTGGCAGAATAGACGGGATGCCCACAAAAAAATCCATGTTCATACGTGAACTGGATTAACTCTATCTTTTCATCTTGGACATCTGACCCTGGGGGAAGAGCAAATCCCACAACATATAAATTATGGCATTTCTAAAGATGGCTCAGGAAAGGTCTCATCACATTTTCTTTCAGATCCTTGAACTCTATGAGCTCCTTCCTACACTTTCCAACTGCCAGTTCTTGTTTTGGCCAGCTAATGTCTCTTCCATGGTTTGCATTTCAAGATTATCCTTCCTTGGATGAGATCTCCTAAAATCACTAATTAAATTCAATCTTTATAACACTTAATAATTTTATTTTATAATAATCATCATAGTTGGTATTTGTATAATTATTTCTAGTACTATTTGTTGACTGTCACTCTTCTCTACTGGTCTGTAAGTTCTAAGAAGATAGGGTATGTGTTTATACTGTAAACTACTGTACTATATGCCCAGGGTGCTGTCCAATGCTTGCCAAAAAATAATTACTAACCAAATGTTGAATAAATAAGTGAATGAATGTATGGACAAAGATCCCTGCTCTCAAGAAGCTTAAGGCTAATAGCAAAAATAATCCTTGGATGTACACACACACACACACACACACACTGCAAGACAGAATGAAAACTATCCTATAAGAGAAGAATATCCAAGTATGAAAACACACTGAAAGATGTAGAACTCATTTCCACTTTGAGGTATGGGATGTCTTCTTAAAGAAGGTAGAATTTGGGCTTCCCTGGTGGCGCAGCGGTTAAGAATCTGCCTGCCAATGCAAGGGACACAGGTTCGAGCCCTGGCCCGGGAAGATCCCGCATGCCACGGAGCAACTAAGCCCGTGCACCACAACTACTGAGCCTGAGCTCTAGAGCCCGCAAGCCACAACTACTGAGCCCACGTGCCACAACTACTGAAGCCTATGTGCCTAGAGCCCATGCTCCGCAGCAAGAGAAGCCACGACAATGAGAAGCCCACGCACCACAACAAAGAGTAGCCCCCGCTCACCCCAACTAGAGAAAGCCCGCACACAGCAACGAAAACCCAACGCAGCCAAAAAATAAACAAATAAATAAAATTAAAAAAAAAAAAAAAAGAAGGTAGAATTTAAGCTGGGGAGGTTTAAAAGAAGGGAAGATGACAAAAAAGAAAAAAAAAAAGATTGTTACAGTGGAAGGAAATGGCAAACTTAAAGGCAAAATGAAAGGGGTTCTTTGGGGAAATGGTGAAGATTTCAATTTAATAAGGGGCTTTAGGGTGATTTGAAAATGTTTGTTCTAAAACTCAGGAGCACGTAGCTGTTCCTTTCCACTTGCATCTAAACGACTATTTTGTAGCTTGAAGATTCAAAACATCTATATTCACTTCCTTATTTTTGTTTCTTTCTCCAGCAAACAGCGTTTTTCAGAAGAAGAAAATAAAGCAGATGAACACCTGAGAAAGGCTAAAGAAAAAGTTAAAAGCGAAACTGAGGTGAGGATTAGTTTGATCAGTTCAGTTACGACTTTTGTAGGGTGTGTGTGTGTGTGTACTTTAGAATGCATTTTCAATATTTATTTATTTTTCCTCCACTACTAATGGGTTTCTGGAAACTAATTTTTAGTTACTATTTTATAAGATTTAGAATACTTATGACATTACAATTTTTAGCTCTATTTGGAGGAAATTAAGGCACATTAGTAAAAACAGTTCCACACTCCTGAATGAAGGTGATATATCAAGCTTTATCTGAATTCAAAGTTGATATACATTCTTCAAATGTGTGACAGTTGTTTTGGGGGTTTTCATTTTGAAAGCAATAGCAATGTAAAATTTTAATATGATCCTTTTAAAATCATACGACATTCTACTTTTAAAACACCTCTTAACTAGTCATCTGCCTTTTTTCCACTGCTACCATCTTAGCTCAGATACCTAATAGCTTTCTTTTGCATTGATACATTAGCATCCTGCCTGGTCTCCATACTTCTGGCCAACATCTTCCTCAATCTTCAAGATTCAATTCTTCTTCCATGTTGTTTTCACAGACTAGGAAATATTTCCATGAACCAATGGCATTATGAAAATCTAATGTTTAAAGGTATTCTAGAGTGTATTTGGACCATTTCACTCCATTAAAGGGACCCTATTTAACTTATTTCTTAGAGTTATCCCACCTTCTACGAAGTGTAGTTCAGTTTCATAAAATACCTCATTCCCTTAGTCCACCTTCTGCCTTCATGTAACTATATCTTAATTGCTAAGGCCTCAGTTTCAACTGCTTTCTTTCCTTCAATCCTGGGTTACAAAGTCCTTTTAATTTTAGCTGTTAAATGTCCCTCAACTATCCTCTTATCTTTCACTTTCAATTTCTTCCTTCCTTTCTCTCTTCCTTTTCTTTTTCTCCCTTCCTTCCTCCCTCCCTCCCTCCTTCCCTCCGTCCCCTCTTTCTCCCTTCCTTCCTCCCTTCCTTTCTTCTTCCCTCCTTCCTTCCTTCCTCCCCTCCTCCCTCCTTCCCTCTCTCCCTCCCTCCCTTCCTTCCTTCTCTTCTATAGTTTCCCTAGCTTCAGTCTTTAGTCACTTAAACCCTCCACACATCCGACTGGATAATCTTTCTAAAACAAAGATTTGATTAGGTCCTTCTCTGCTATAAATACTGTTTTCCATTTCCTAAGAATAAAGTCCAAAGTCCTTTCTAAGTTTAGTAGTCTGATTTTGACTTATCTTCAAGGTCTCCTTTTAACCAGTTCCCAAACCTTCCTCTTTGTGTCCTGCTAATTCTTTAGCCACTATACTCCTGACTGTAATAGAGTATCTCAAAATAACATATTCTTTTACACCTCTATGTCTTTGCATATCATAATTCCTCCTGGAGGACTTTTTTGCCACATTGTTCTCCTAGGCACATTCTAAAGATACAACTCAAATATAAGCTCTTCTCTGAACTTCCTTGGATCATTCTTTCCTATATGCTGGTGCACACTTAATTTAGACATGCGTCATATCACTTAGCTTTTTATATTGCAAGTCCTTATCCTTTTCACTTGACATAAAAGCGCTAAATCACATTCATATTTAATCCTTTTAACTTAATATATTTGTTAAACACTTAAATGGATGAATCTTGTAAGAGAAATATCACAAAATTTTTGGACAATTATAAATCCTAAATGGTTTATTTTTTTATCCTTAATTCCTCTTTTCCAATATCTTTGATAAAGAGTATCTAAAGTTTATAGAGAACCATATCTAAACTGTCTCATTTTCTTTATTCAGAAACTCTGCAGTGAATATCAGGATCATGCAAAGAATGGAATACCTTTCTGTACCACAGAAAATGACCCTATTCGTGGCCCAGATGGGAAAATGCATGGCAACTTGTGTTCCATGTGTCAAGACTTCTAGTGAGTACAGAGTTTTAGAATGTCGGAGAGAAAAGGGATCCTACAGTAATCTAATAGAACTAGCTTGTTTCATGGATGGGCAAACTGTGGCTCAGAACTGGGAAGGGAGTTGAAGAAGTTACACAGAGAATGTAAGTAATAGAGCTGGGAATAAGTACCTAGAGCATTTATGCCAAGATGTCTGTTACCCCCAACACTCATTCTCTTAGCACTGGAACATCCTGACTTATGCAAATATCAAATTCTCCCTACTGCTGAAGCTTCATATTGTGAACCTGTTGTGCAAGTTTATAGGCATCTCATCTTCCAGAGGGGCGAAGACCCAAAGTTAACACTTACTGCAGAAATTGATTATTGAAGTTGCCCATGAAACAACCATGAACTCTTATTAAATTACACTAAATGTTACTTTATATAATGTGACATTTCTCAGTAAGTTATAACTGAGTTTGGTTTCAAAATTTGGGACTGCACTCAGTTTATCTGATTGAGTTCAGATTAAGTAGTTGACTACATTTAGAATCTTTGGTCTTTTGTAATTCGATTGACAACCATGTATGGTTGAAATACCATCAGTTAACTGTACATACCATGCAATTCCATTGTACAAAGCAAATTTAGGCTCATTTGGTTTATCAATGTATGGAAATTATTAATATTTTTCCACCCATCCTACATTTTCTTACAGATAACACAGCCATGAGTAAGCAATACATGTAAACTGAATTACTAAAGCTACGGCATACACGACGTGGTAGATAGAACATAGACTTGAGAGGAGAAATTTGGGTTAGTTGTGGTCATATCCTGAGATTATAAGCAAAGCCCTCACCGCCTCACCTTGTCTCTGTGAAACAGGGGACTAGTCAATGTGCTTTATTAAGGCCACTTTCAGGCTCCAGGTGTAATGTCACCAGGGTACTAGTTTTGATATCTCCTTGATGAACACTGATGATGTTCCTTTTCTGACCACAGCCAAAAAAGGTAATTTACAGAAAGCAAGTCTCCCAAATCCACAAGTAACGTTATCTTTAAAGTCTCCCAAATCCACAAGTAACGTTGTCTTTATTTCAGTGTTATGCAGAAACTATGAAGACGTTAAGGTATCTTATCATGCTGGAGGCTGTTTTGTTGCTTCTCATTAGTATGTAGTGATAAAAGGGCAAAGTCGCTCCTTCTTGAGGAGGGAGGACAGATTAGCAATGCAGAAATGTGGAGAAACCATTGACTGTGTTTGGTCCTATGGATCTGTCCTGTTTTTGTTTTGTTTTGTTTTGTTTTTTCTCATTCAGCCAAGCAGAAGCTGAAGAAAAGAAAAAGGCTGAAGCAAAAGCAAGAAGTAAAAGAGAACCTGGAAAAGCACGCTCATATGCAGTGAGTAGACTGTAATTTGAACACACTTCAAAGAGCCTAAAGGCTGGAATATTGCCCTGCAAAAATCCCCAGAAAATCTTAACCTTTCAATCTGGAGATGACATTGAGATGAATGATATGGGAGTTGATCAATTCTTGCTGCTTCAGAGACTAACTCTGTACAGTAAAAAGAACTTATTTGCAGTCTGAAAAAAAATGATTTCTAGTTCTAGTTTCATCACTTACAGACTATGCTAGCTTTTGCTTACCACTTTCCTGAGACACTTAGTGTATATTTTCTATATGTGAATTTTTGAAATTTCATATCTGAGTTGGGTTCAAAATACATTGTACACACACAGAAAACATGGTTTTTACCTTTGAAATATTACAATATTCATTTTCATGGCTTTATATAAGTTACCGTTAACTTCTTCTTTAGATGATGAAAGTCTCCTAGTCTTCCCTTTAAGTTCTATTCTTTTTCTTATCCAACCATCCTCCCTAACACAGCTGGAGTAAAGTTTCAAAATATTAACTAGATCATAATACTGCTCTTCTTAAAATTCTTCAATCTCCTTAACTCTCTTATTTGGCTCCTTACCGTCATTCAGAAATTCATGTTCTGCTATAGGCCATGTAGTGTCTGACATGTGCTTCTCAGCTTATTTTAGCAATCTAAAATGTGTATTTCTCAATCCATTTCTTAACCAGGAAAATCCTATTTACTCTTCAAAGTCTCACTCAAAGTATCCTAGTTCCCTGACATCTTCCCTGATTTCCACAAACAGATTTCATGGTCCCAACCTCCGAGTTCTCAGATTTTCTTGTACCTGTATGTTTGCACTTATTTTATTCTACTTAGATTATAGTGGAGTTTACTTATCTACCTCTTTTATTATACATCCTATTATGTCTTATTTGTTTTCATCTCTTAGCAAATCACGAGGTTTTTTTGGTTCAATTGAATTTTATATTTGAAAGACACACAACTAAAATCCTGGGCTCAAAGATTAGTTTCTACCAATGTAGATACTTCAAACTTCTGCTTTGAATGGGAATAAAACGTTGTGTCCAAATTACCTTCTCTATCTTGGCAGAAGCTGTGCAGTGAATACCGCAAGTTTGTGAGAAATGGAAAACTCTTTTGCACCAGAGAGAATGACCCCATCCAGGGCCCAGATGGGAAAATACATGGCAACACCTGCTCCATGTGTGCGGCTTTCTTGTGAGTAGAGCTGCTGCTGGGAAAATGAGGGAGGGTTTTGTCCTTTCTGCTTCATTTCTCTTTTTTGGAGCTTTATTCTATTTTGTTTCTTAAATTGTGTTTGTTTCTTATCAATGGCATTTTTTTGTGACACATTTTTGCACAATGTCATAACTGTCAAAGAATGATTCCTGCATATCCATCACTGGTTGAGTTTCCTTGGAAGTGTAAATGACATGAAACAAGGATCATACCCTTGCAGAGTGGCATATGAAATCATCTGAAAACACATAACAGATCACTAGCAAACATATCAATATGCCAAACAGTACCTCAGTTCATACATGGTTCATAATATATATAACTGTAATAACTGAATGATATTTGAGTATTTTAGATCACTTTCAATCTGGAGATTCTATGATTCTTACTCATCTCTTTTTAAATCACTCTCTTTCAGCCAAGCAGAAGAAAAAGAAAAGAAAAAGAAGGAAGGTGAACCTAAAAATAAAAGGCAATCTGAGAATACATCTTCCTTTGAGGTGAGGGGACCTTCTTCAACAAGTCAGAGGCATATGGACCTGGGATCCATAGATGGCATTCAGGGAACCCATAAATTCCCTTAAACTGTATGAAACATTGATACAGTTTGTGGTTTGTGTATTTGTTTATATGTGTGCATGTACACATGTGCATATGTGACTATTTCTAGGTTGAGGGTCTGTAACTTTTATCATTTAAAAATATTCACGTCTTCAAAGTTAAGAGCTATTCTAAAATTTGCTAAGTGCTGACCCCCATTTAAGAAAAAAGTCTAAACTTCAGCAGTTTTTGCAATCTGATCCAACCCGTGTTCAACACCTCAAACTTCCCTCCTTGATTTCACAGGAGATGTGCAGGAAATACCGCACATCCAGGAAGAATGGACAGCTTTTTTGCACTAGAGAGAATGACCCCATCCAGGGCCCAGATGGGAAGATGCATGGCAACATCTGCTTCATGTGTGAAGCTCTCTTGTGAGTAGAGCTTGGGGCTTCTGAGGCAGTGGGGACAGGGAACTGCTAAGGGAAGTTTTCCAACAATTATGAATAATGCGTTTTCCTCTTCAGTGTAGCATTCTTTTGTGTCACATTCTTTTGTGTGTCACATTTAAAAGAACTAAAAAACAAACAAACACACAAAACACTCCAAAACCAAGTGGAGAGCTTTCAGATGATAACTACTGTGATATAAAAAACGCAGAATAATTTCAGGACATTTAAGAAAGAACTCAGAATCCTTTTTTCAGAGAAGAGAATACTCTATGACAACCATACTAATTGCTTTTAGTTTTCTGAAGGATTATCAGGTGAAAGAGGAAATGCATGAGATTACATGTAATATATTGATATCATTATGGTGCATGGCAAATTTTAGGAATTTTTGTTTTGCTTTGGTTCATGATTTTTCTTTCTGCTCATTCTGTGTGACCTCAAGGAACAGAGTTAAAATTGATGAGAGATATAGGGAGACATATTTGGGCACAACATGAAGATGAACTCTGCAATAGTTAGTTAGGCTGCTTCAGGAATGATGACTTTGTTGTATAGGAGTTGAATACCCCATTTACAGGGGACTAAAGTATGACTTTAGAATAGACAACATGGTACGTCCTCTCAAACCAGAGTCTATTGTATTCCTTAAGTCTTTGTCCCAAGGGATACTCTATTTTCTATATGCCCAGAATCTCTGAAAGGATTCAGTCATTCCGTCTTCCCTAGTGGAGAGCAATACAACCCAGCAGATTTGTCCCATAGTGTAAGTGAGCCATGGAAGCATTAAAAAATCTGTTAGATGGAAGTCATGACGATGACCATATAATTATCATAACCAACATTTATTGAATGCACATAATCGGCATATACTTGGGTTTTGCTACCCAGTCTCATTTAATCTTCACAACAACCGTATGAAATGGGTTCTGTATTATCCCAAGTTATAGATGAAAAAAAATTAAGGCCCAGAGAAGATGAGAATGATGGAAATTTCAGCCCAGGAAAAATGAAGAAAATGTTAAGATGATAAGAAAATGATAAGATTTCTCATTGTAGGGTGTAGGCAGGGTATAATTATTTAGCAAAACCATTATCAACTTCTGGTAGTAACATCTGCCTGTTACGCTCATTTCAATCTGTTTTTCTTTACATTAATCTTTCAGAGATGAGGAAGTAAGTCTGCCACCTAGTGGTCATCTCTGCTGTTTCCTCTGACAAGTTTCCATTATGAAAAGAAAATGCTTCTTAAATTTTATAGTCAACTTAGACTCACAGTAAAGTTTGGATCAGTTTCCATATAAAGAAGTGTAAGAATATACTTATACTTATATAATTGTAGGAATATCCTCCCGCAATTTTGGAGCTATTTTAGTTAGTTTCTTCCATCAATATAAAAATTCCTTATCCAATTAAAATTTTATTGCCTCATATTTTACGGATATGTTAGCAAAGGCTATTGCCTCTCTTAGGAACCATACTTCCCTCCATAGTCATTTCTTAAGCACTTTAATATCATATACAAATAGTGTTTTCAACTTTTTAAAAAGTTTCAATTTGATCAATGAGCAGTTTTTACATTGACTGTAATGTATGAAAACATTTTAGCAAATTATTTTTGTCTCTACGACATGACTGAATTATCTGCATTATAGATCCAATTATGCTGCAGACTGAGCATATTAAACTCAATTTGCAACACTGTTACTCATCCAAAATGGTTAAGAGCTATTACTCTCATTTCATTTTCATCATATGCCTGTTTTTTTGTTGTTTTTTTAAAATTTATTTATTCATTTTTGGCGGTGTTGGGTCTTTGCTGCTGCACACGGGCTTTCTCTAGTTGTGGTGAGCACTCTTCCTAGCGGTGAACGGGCTGCTCATTGCGGTGGTTCCTCTTGTTGCGGAGCACGGGCTCTAGGCACACGGGCTTCAGTAGTTGTGGCACGTGGGCTCAGTAGTTGTGGCTTGTGGGCTCTAGAGCGCAGGCTCAGTAGTTGTGGCACATGGGCTTAGTTGCTCTGCGGTATGTGGGATCTTTCCGGACCAGGGCTCGAACCCGTGTCCCCTGCATTGGCAGGCGGATTCCTAACCACTGTGCCACCAGGGAAGCCCAATATGCCTGTTTTTGGAGTGTTCACTTTCAATAATGCTTACAATGCTGATGATAACAATCACTTTTATCAATCACTTTATTATGTACCAGATACTAATTCTAATTGCTTTACATGTATCAACTTATTTAATGCTCACGACAGTCCTATGAGAGAAGTATTCTTATTACCTCTTCTATCCCTCCACTCCATTTCCCCATTTAAAGATGAGGAAAACACAGAGAGGTTAAGACACTTTTTGTGTTCCTTATTCTATTTGGCTGCAGTCTTTCTTCTTAACTTTCTTCTTAATCACCATGCTATACTGCCTCCCAGAAGCTAAATATCACCACTTTACAAAGAGTTCTGCACCTTTTGCAGATGTAAAAGAATCAGCAAATAAGAAAGTCCTATTCCAGGATATTTGCTGGGAAGCTAAATAGGTTTACTCATTAATTAAGGGGTTTTCCCTGGAACACCATTCTCTTGAGGTGTGGTAAATCATTCTAATTATTACCCAATAAAATTACACCTACTATGAGTGGATCTTTGGAGTTGCTTGAGAATAATCAAAGCAATGAATGATCAACTTGTGAATGTTAAGAATACACACTACTGTATTAAGATTCTTCTGTCTCTCTTTTTTCCTGTTTCTTACAGTCAACAAGAAGAAAGAGCAAGAGCAAAGGCTAAAAGAGAAACTGCAAAGGTAAGTTTCTCACAAATTCTTATATTATACCCTGACATTTTTTCTCTACAATAACATTCTAGATATCTCATTAGCATAAATGTTTTCCTGTTTAATTTTTATGGGACAGAGAAAGACAAATATCATATGATATCGCTTACATGTGGAATCTTAAAAAATGGTACAAATGAACCTATGAAACAGAAACAGATGAAATGAAACAGAAATAGAGTCACAGATGTAGAAAACAATCTTATGGTTACCAAAGGGGAAATGGGGGTGGATAAATTGGGAAACTGGAATTGACATATACATAGTACTATATGTAAAACAGATAACTACTAAGAACCTACTATATAGCACAGGGAACTCTACTCAATACTCTGTAATGACCTATATGGGAATAGAATCTAAAAAAGAGTGGATATAGGTATATGGATAACTGATTCACTTTGCTGTACAGCAGAAACTAACAAACACTGTAAATCAACTACACTCCAATAAAAATTAATTTAAAAAATGAATAAATATAACCTTTAACCTGGAAAAAAAAGTCTTAAGTACAAGTTTCCTGAGTGTCAATTTTATTTCATGATAATTCAAAATTTAAGGTTTATTTCATAAAAAGTGGAGTTTAACTTACTTTGTAAGGAATATTTCCCATATTTGGCTTTTCTTAAGATTTCTGTTGTCAGGCACAGGTTATTACTATCAATTTCTACAATTTACTAATTTCAGGTTACATAATTCCTACCTCTTAGCTATTTTAAAGAGAGAGTACAAGATCCCTATCATTCACATTAGTTCAATTTACAAAACAAAGTGCACATATATTATCATATTTGATCTTTGTCAGCACCCAGCTATGGAGGAATACTAGTATTTTCACTTTCAATTATGACTATTAATTAAATCCTTTGACTTTCTAATTATTTTTAATCTACTTCACATTTCTATAATTTTACAATTTTATAAGTAGCAGAGCAAACTCTGTCTTTACATAGATGTAGGATTACTCTCACATAGCCTTACACAAGGTTTACCTTTATTTATTCTATTTCCTAACAACAGCTTCAAAAGTATAAGCCTAATAATTTGGGGGGAAAAGTTGACACAGTTTAAAAGGTTGTCTTTAAACTGATTCATTTTCTCAGTAACTTTCTGTTACCTGGAACCATCTTTTTATTAGTAATTCAGAATTGAAAATTTGTTTTATCCGTAATGTTTGATCAGTTTCTAAATCCTATTAGATTTTTCAAATGGTCTTAGCACATTCCTCCTCCTCTCCACTCCCATTGTTACTCTTCTGTTTCAAATATGCATCCCCCATCCCTGGACTTTATCAAGTAACTCCCAGAAAGATGTCAGTTTCTCCAGGCATCATACTTTCATATTTGTTCTCTCCCCCATATCTTTGTTTCAGATATGTCTTTCTTTTTTTTTTTTTTAATAGATCCTTATTGGAGTATAATTGCTTCAAAATACTGTTAGTTTCTGTTGTACAACAAAGTGAATCAGCCATATGCATACATATGTCCCCATATCCCCTCCCTCTTGAACCTCCCTCCCATCCTCCCTATCCCACCCCTCTAGGTTATCACAAAGCACAGAGCTGATCTCCCTGTGCTATGCCGCTGCTTCACACTAGCTAACTATTTTACATTCGGTAGTGTATATATGTCAATGCTACTTTCACTTCACCCCAGCTTCCCCCTTCCACCCTGTGTCCTCAAGTCCATTCTCTATGTCTACATCTTTATTCCTGCCCTGCAACGAAGTTCATCAGTACCTTTTTTTTTTTTTTAGATTCCATATATATATGCATTAGCATCAGTATTTGTTTTTCTGACTTACTTCACTCTGTATGACAGACTCTAGGTCCATCCACCTCACTACAAATAACTCAATTTCATTTATTTTTATGGCTGAGTAATATTCCATTGTATATATGTGCCACATCTTCTTCATCCATTCATCTGTCGATGGACACTTAGGTTGCTTCCATGTCCTGGCTATTGTAAATAGTGCTGCAATGAACATTGTGGTAAATGTCTCTTTTTGAATTGTGGTTTTCTCGGGGCATATGCCCAGTAGTGGGATTGCTGGGTCGCATGATAGTTCTATTTTTAGTTTTTTAAGGTACCTCCATACTGTTCTCCATAGTGGTTGTATTAATTTACATTCCCACCAACAGTGCACGAGGGTTCCCTTTTTACCACACCCTTTCCAGCATTTATTGTTTCTAGATTTTTTGATAATGGCCATTCTGACTGGCATGAGGTGATACCTCATTGTAGTTTTGATTTGCATTTCTCTAATAATTACTGATGTTGAGCATCTTTTCATGTGCCTCTTGGCCATCTGCATGTCTTCCTTGGTGAAATGTCTATGTCTTCCGCCCATTTTTAAACTGGATTGTCTGTTTTTTTGATATTGAGCTCCATGAGCTCTTTGTATATTTTGGAGATTAACCCTTTGTCTGTTGTTTCATTTGCAAATACTTTCTCCCATTCTGAGGGTTGTCTTTTTGTCTTGTTTATGGTTTCCTTTGCTGTGCAAATGCTTTTAAGTTTAGTTAAGTCCCATTTATTTATTTTTGTTTTTATTTCCAATACTCTAGGAGGTTGGTCAAAAAAGATCTTGCTGTGGTTTATGTTATAGAGTGTTTTTTGTATGTTTTCCTCTAATAGTTTTATAGTGTCTGGTCTTACCTTTAAGTCTTTAATCCATTTGGAGTTTATTTTTCTGTAGTGTTAGGTAGTGTTCTAATTTCATTCTTTTACATGTAGCTGTCCAGTTTTCCCAGCACCACTTATTGAAGAGGCTGTCTTTCCTCCATTGTATGTTCTTGCCTCCTATGTTGTAAATTAGGTGCCCATATGTGCGTGGGTTTATCTCTGGGCATTCTATCCTGTACCACTGATCTATATTTCTATTTTTGTGCCAGTACCATACTGTCTTGATAACTGTAGCTTTGTGGTATAGTTTGAAGGCAGGGAGCCTGATTCCTCCAACTCCGTTTTTCTTTCTCAAGATTGCTTTGGTTATTCGGGGTCTTGTGTGTTTCCATACAAATTGTAAAATTTTTTGTTCTAATTCTGTGAAGAATGCCACTGGTAGTTTGATTGATAGGGATTGCACTGAATCTGTAGATTGCTTTGGGTAGTATAGTCATTTTCACAATATTGATTCTTCCAATCCAAGAACATGGTATACTTCTCCATCTGTTTTTGTCATCTTTGATATTTTTCATTAGTGTTTTATAGTTTTCTGAGTACAAGTCTTTTGCCTCCTTAGGCAGGTTTATTACTAGATAAGTTTATTCTTTTTGTTGCAGTGGTAAATGGGAGTGTTTCCTTAATTTCTCTTTCTGATTTTTCATTGTTGGTGTATAGAAATGCCAGAGATTTCTGTGCATTAATTTTGTACCCTGCAACCTTACCAAATTCATTGCTTAGTTCTAATAGTGTTCTGGTGGCATCTTTAGGATTCTCTATGTATAGTATCATGTCATCTGCAAACAGTGACAGTTTTATTTGTATTCCTTGTATCAGTTTTATTTGTATCCCTTTTAGTTCTTTTTTTCCCTCTGATTGCCACGGCTAGGACTTCCAAAACTATGTTGAATAAGAGTGGCGAGAGTGGACATCCTTGTCTTGTTCCTGATCTTGGTGGAAATGTTTTCAGTTTTTCACCATTGAGTATGATGCTTGCTGTGGGTTTGTCATATATGGCCTTTATTATGTTGAGATAGGTTCCCTCTATGCCCATTTTCTGGAGAGTTTTTATCATAAATAGGTGTTGAATTTTGTCAAAAGCTTTTTCTGCACCTATTGAGATGATCATATGGTTTTTATTCCTTAATTTGTTAATGTGCTGTACCACACTGATTGATTTGTGTATACTGAAGAATCCTTGCATCCCTGGGATAAATCCCACTGGATCATGGTGTATGATACTTTTAATGTGCTGTTGGATTCTGTTTGCTAGTATTTTGTTGAGGATTTTTGCATCTATGTTCATCAGTGATATTGGTCTATAGTTTTCTTTTTTTGTGATATCTTTTTCTGGTTTTGGTATCAGGGTGATGGTGGCTTCGTAGAATGAATTTGGGAGTGCTTCTCCCACTGCAATTTTTTGAAAGAGTTTGAGAAGGATGGGTGTTAGCTCTTCTCTAAATGTTGGACAGAATACACCTGTGAAGCCATCTGGTCCTGGACTTTTGTTTGCTGGAAGATTTTAAATTACGGTTTCAATTTCATTACTGTTTATATTGATAGGTCTGTTTATATTTTCTAATTCTTCCTGGGTCAGCCTTGGAAAATTGTACCTTACCAAGAATTTGCCCATTTCTTCGTGGTTGTCCATTTTATTGGCATATAGTTGTTTGTAGTAGTCTCTTATAATCCTTTGTATTTCTGCAGTGTCAGTTGTGATTTCTCCTTTTTCATTTCTAATTTACTGATTTGCATCCTCTCCCTTTTTTTCTTGATGAGTCTGGCTAAGGGTTTATCAATTTTGTTATCTTCTCAAAGAACCAGCTTTTAGTTTTATTGATTTTTCCTATTGTTTTCTTCATTTCTATTTCATTTGTTTCTGCTCTGATCTTTACGATTTCTTTTCTTCTACTGACTTTGGGTTTTCTTTGTTCTTCTTTCTCTAGTTGTTTTAAGTGTAGGTTTAGATTGTTCACTTAAGATTTTTCTTGTTTCTTGAGGTGAGATTGAATGCTATAAACTTCCCTCTTGGAACTGATTTTGCTGCGTCCCACAGGTTTTGGGTCATCGTGTTTTCCTTGTCATTTGTTTCTATGTATTTTTTAATTTCTTCTTTGATTTCTTCAGTGATCGCTTGGTTATTTAGTACCACACTTTTTAGCCTCCATGTATTTGTGGTTTTTACAGTCTTTTTCCTTTAATTGATGTCCAATCTCATAACATTGTAGTCAGAAAAGATGCTTGATACCATTTCAATTTTCTTAAATTTTCTGAGGCTTGATTTGTGACCTAAGATGTGATCTATCCTGGAGAATGTTGTGTGTGCACTTGAAAAGAAAGTGTATTCTGCCACTTTTGGGTGGAATGTTCTGTAAAAATCAATTAAATCTATCTGGTCTATTGTGTCATTTAAAGTTTGTGCTTCCTTATTTATTTTCTGTTTGGATGATCTGTCCATTGGTGTAAGTGGGGTATTAAAGCCCCCTACTATTATTGTGTCACTGTCGATTTCTCTTTTCATGGTTGTTAGCATTTGCCTTATGTATTGAGGTGCTCCTATGTTGGGTGCATAAACATTTGTAATTGTTCTATCTTCTTCTTGGATTGATCCTTTGATCGTTATGTAGTGTCCCTCCTTGTCTCTTGGAACAGTCTTCATTTTAAAGTCTATTTTATCTGATATGAGTATTGCTACCCCAGCTTTCTTTTGATTTCCATTTGCATGGAATATCTTTTTCCATCCCTTCACTTTCAGTCTGTGTGTGTCCCTAGGTCTGAAGTGGTCTCTTGTAGACAGCATATATATGGGTCTTGTTTTTGTATCCATTCAGCTAGTCTGTGTCTTTTGGTTGGGGCATTTAAGCCATTTACATTCAAGGTTATTATCAATATGTATGTTCCTATTACCATATTCTTAATTGTTTTGGGTTTGCTTTTGTGGGTCTTTTTCTTCTCTTGTGTTTCCCACCTAGAGAAGTTTCTGTAGCATTTGTTGTAAAGCTGGTTTGGTGGTGCTGAATTCTCTTAGCTTTTGCTTGTCTGAAAAGCTTTTGATTTCTCCGTCAAATCTGAATGAGATCCTTGCTGGGTAGAGTAATCTTGGTTGTAGGTTTTTCTCTTTCATCACTTTAAGTATATCTGGCCACTCCCTTCTGGCCTGCAGAGTTTATGCTGCAAAATCAGCTGATAACCTTCTGGGGATTCCTTTGTATGTTATTTTTTGTTTTTCCCTTGCTGTTTTTAATATTTTCTCTTTGAATTTAATTTTTGTTAGTTTGATTAATATGCGCCTTGGTGTGTTTTTCCTAGGGTTTATCCTGTATGTATACTCTGTTTTTCCAGGAAGTTTCCCCTTTCAGGCCTGTTGAATCTCCTCACCTTGATCTTTCCTAGCCTTTATAGATAGTGATGTGCAACACATCATAAACATATATATTTTATATTGGTCTCCACCAATTTTATCAGCCTTCTTCTGCACCAATATTTAAGTACCCTCAAAAGAATGTTGATGGTAAATATTTACACATCCACTATAGTGACATCACAATTCTGAGTCTGTGATAGAAGCCTTTTATTTTTTAAAATTTATTTATTTATTTATTTTGGGCTGCATTGGGTCTTTGTTGCTGCACACGGGCTTTCTCTAGTTGCAGCGAGTGGGGGGGCTACTCTTCGTTGTGGTGCGCGGGCTTCTCATTGCAGTGGCTTCTCTTCTCTTGTTGCGGAGCACGAGCTCTAGTTGTGCAGGCTTCAGTAGTCGTGGCATGTGGGCTCAGTAGTTGTGGCGCACGAGCTTAGTTGCTCCGTGGTATGTGGCATCTTCCCAGTCCAGGGCTCGAACCTGTGTCCCCTGCATTGGCAGGTGGATTCTTAACCACTGCGCCACCAGGGAAGCCCCGATAGAAGACTTTGAAATGCTTACTGACTTACTGCTACATGTAATCACTTTTCTTTTTACTTCCTACTCTACATTACTTATTCTTCATAATAGACAAAAGTGTAGGGAGGGTAGGAAACCACTCTGAGAACATATTTTCTTCATTTTCCAGGAACTCTGCCATGAATGTCTCTGCTTTTTCTAGCTTCTAGAGGCCATTCATGTTCCTTGGCTCCTGGACTGTTTCCATCGTCTTCAAGGCCAACAACATTGCATCTCTAATTGTTCTTCTGTAGTCATTATCTCCCTCTCTCCTGTCTTTCTCTTCCAGTTTTAAGGACTGACCCTTTTGATTTCATTGGGCACACTAGGATAATCCAGGATAATATCCCTATCTCTAGGTCCTTAACTTAATCACATCTGCAAAGTCCCCTCTGCCCTGCAATATATTCACAGGTCCTGGGCATCAGGACTTGGACAAATTTGTGGGCAGGAGCTATTATTCTGCCAACCACAAATTGCTTTACAAAAGGGACAATAAATCATTCTTTTTTGTATCTCTCACAGTGCCTAGCCCAGAATAGTATTCGAATAAATTGAAGGTTTTATAATTAGATAAGTGACAGCAATCTTATATTCCAAACAATGTGTGACCTAGGCCTCTGAAAAGCGTCTTGGCTAATACTGACCTTCTGCATCATCTTCTTGATGCATCCATTACGTTTGGGACATTATATCATAGTTTTCAAAGGGGTAATGTGGAGGAAGCTTTCAATATTTAGTTACCTGATTCTTAAACCCTCCCTCACTTGGCAGGAGCTGTGCAGTGAATACCGTAACTATGTGAGGAACGGACATCTTCCCTGCACCAGAGAGAATGACCCCATCCAGGGCCCAGATGGGAAAATCCATGGCAACACCTGCTCCATGTGTGAGGCCTTCTTGTGAGTAGAGCTGCAGTCACTGCTCCTGCTGAGTGTCGGAGAAGACAGGCCTGTGGTGGGCGACAGAGATGATATTGAAGGTTTTTTTCTAGGAGGCAGATGGCTACCTTTGCACTGAGTTTGGGGATTTACTCTTACAAAGCCATATACTTGGTGTATTTCTTTGTAGTGTTCTCAGTGTTCTGAAAGGTACCTGGATTGCCATTAAGGGAGGACCATGTGCTAAGAGGAAACTCCTCCAGAGATAATGGCATATAAGGATTGGAATTTTTGTTCTCTGCATACATACTGTCATGAATAATCCAAAGACGTAATCACTGGGTGCTAGCAAATTAAAAATTTGCTAATATTTGGTCATTTTTTTTAAGTATCCTAGTTGCTTTCTGAGGAGAAGGCCGATATCTTTGTTTTCCAAAAGAAACAGAGTAGTGAAAATTTATTTACTGGTTGGCCATGGCATATGTGTCTTATTCTTTAAGCAACACTAAAAACAAGAGGAACAATATGGAGAGGTGTACATTTACCTTTCTACTCCCAAGCTAAGTTGGTATAGGTGTAGATGTAATGGAATATATCTATCAAGAGAGATTCCCCTTTAGGATAATATGTATTGGGTACTAGGAATGATTGTCCCCCCTGCCTTTCTCTTACAGCCAGCAAGAAGCAAAAGAAAAAGAAGCTGAATCCAGAAGAGCTAAGAGAGAAGCTGAAAAGGTAGTTATCTTGGAAGCGTCATACCACAATGCGGTTTTCCAGTTTCTCTTTAAAAATAACTCATGGATTCACTGAAGGCCTATGTGAGAGAACTCAAGGTTTAGTTAGTCCAGGGGTTGATAAAATTTTCTTAAAGGGCCAGACAGTAGATATTTTAGGTTGTGACCATTCAGTCTCTGTCACAACTACTCAACTCTGCTATTGTAGCTCTAAAACAGCCATGGATGATATGCAGATACATGGGCATGGCTGTGTTCCAATGAAACTTTACTTACACAAAAAAGGTGCTAGGCCAGATTTTGCTCACGGGCCAAAGTTTGCAAACCTCTGATTTACTCCATGCCCTATTTTTAAATGAAGATTTAAAATCCAGAAGGAGGAAGAACTTGCTTACAAAGGTAGTGAGACTATTGGTATCAGAATCTTCATATTTTTTCAAAGTTCTCACAGTTGCAAAACAGGAACAACAGAATTCAAACTTAGACTTCCTGACACCAAATCTAGCATTATTCCTAACACACTATGTAGCTTTGGATGAGCACATTTGGTCAAACTAGGTGTGTTCCCTGCTTTAACTTTAATTGTCTCTGGTGTCAGCAGTTGGCAGAAAAATAGAAGAGCAACTTTCCCCAATAATATTTCCTTGGTTTCAAAATGACTGACTCCAGGTAGATTTTTCCAGGTTTGTGGATATTTCCTTGCCCCCATCAAAAACTATTGATATTAAGAATAATCTCTAATGAAGTATCACTTGGAATTCTGTATGATTGGTTTGTTTACAGTTATTTTTCCCACAATTGTGAGCCTGAATTTAAAAATAAATGAGTAGCTCATATGCTTCCCTTTTCAACATCAATAAGAAAATATTCTTCAGTATCAGACAATTTCTGATTTCACATTAGCTACTACCCATAAACTATCCTCTCATATCATATTTCTTTTGCTAAATATGACCAGTTAGGGAATCAGGCAGTGAACCTTGAAGGAAAGCTAGGAAAAAACTCACTCTTGTCCTCACTGAGTTTTGACTTGAACTAAAAAATACAGAAAAAAACACAAATTTAATCTTACTTGCCGCCAGTAATTAATTATATGATCTTAAGTGATTTGCTTATTCTATCTCAATTCCTCATAACTCTGAAGCTAAAATTTACTGAGTACTTCCTAGATGTCAGTCATTGTAGATATAGTAGATATATATTATTTCACATTATTCTCATAACAATTCAGCACATATATTGAATACTTAATACATTTTGGCCATTGTTATTTTAACTGTGTGGAATAGATACTATCATTATTTCCATTTTATAGAAGAGGTAACTGAGGCACAGAGAGGCAAGACCCCTTCATCCAAGGTCTCTTGGTGACAGACTGGAATTCTAACTAATGATATTATATAGCTGTCAACATATTGGGCTTGTCTGGACATACCTGGAATATTATGTTAAATTCTTTAGGAAAGGGGAAGAATTAAGAATGCAAAATGGTGCAAATGACTGAAACAGATTGGAACAGAATGACTGAAGTATCTGGGGATGCTTTGCTCTTGGAAAAGAACATAGGGAGCTATGGAGAAGGACAAGAAAGCTTTCTCCAAATAGTTGAAGAACTCTCTGTGTGCAGGAAGAAAAATATCCTCAGTTTTTCTGAGGGAAGTAAAATATGTTGACTTTGCTTACTGGTTTGAAAGAACGTATTCATCCTATGCAGTGACATCTTAGAAAAATAAAACTCTAAGAATAAGGATCCTATAGGATTGATTAGAGATATTTTCCAAGATCCTGCCAAAGTAGCACTATGGCTAATCTGTGGGCATGATCTAAGAAATTTTGGAATGAACTATCTGGAGGGTAACGAACTCATCACTGCAGGTGTTCCAGTGCAAATTAGACCACTTCTTGGCAGGCATGACATAAGGGGATTGAGACATAGTACAGATGGTTGCACCAGGTGAACTTCAAAGTTCTACCTAAACCTTAATTCTTTAAAATTCTATGCCATGTACAGTGTTTTTATTGCGTTATAATATAACAGAGAGGGACAATAAAATCTTGACTAAGGACTGTGACCAGTCTGCAGAGAACCCAGTTTATTAAGAGGTTCTTGCTTGTGTGTGACTACAGGTTCAGTCTGGATTTGGAGGCTGTACCTCAAGGAAAAAGAAACAGAAACCTCTTTTTAAGTCCTGTGTGCTTACTAGGAATTGAACAAAACAACTGCCAGAAAGAAACATTCATAGGTCATTTTCTTTTTTTTTTTCCAGGAAGCACTTAGTAGGGACCCAACAAAGTAATTTCCAAGAAAATACCCAAGCTCTTGCCTTTTCTCCTCCTTTTAGGATACATGCAGTGAATTTCGGAGCCTTCTGAAAAATGGAATTCTTTTCTGCACTCGAGAAAATGATCCTGTGCGTGGCCCAGATGGCAAGACCCATGGCAACAAGTGCTCCATGTGCAAAGAAGTCCTGTGAGTGCACAGATGAAGCCCATGCTGTGGGTGGCAGAGCCGGGAGGCAAAGAGCTGGGAAGATAATATAGATTGTGTTTGTCCTTTCCTTACATGTAAAAGTGACAAATGATGATCTGTAAAGCATTTTGAGGTGAATCTTTACAGAGGCTAAGATTCACAATTCTAGAAATAGGCAATAGATGACTAAGTTATTACACTACATTCTCCATTAGTTCTGGGGTAGCACCTCACAATGATCACACCATCTTTCTTGATAAAACCCTAAGTCCTTTGCTGTCAGGTGGATCCCTTTTCTGGATTATTTTGTAATCCCCATCGGGAAGAACATACACAGATTTTACTATCAATCTAATGCCTCTACCTGCATTTTTGAAAAAAAAAATCTCACTTTTAGGAAATTAAAAATAGCTTTACACAAAGTTTGGAAGTACACCTAAAATATTTGTCATTAATAGTCATTTGCTGAACATCTACAATGTATAATGTGTATAACGGTTGGTTATACAAAGTTGAATGAAACAGTATTACCAAAAATCATATAGTTCAGTAAGGTTTAGACATGGGCATAAATTAATACAACACAAAGGAGGACTTGCTAAATGAAAAATGATATATACAATGTGCTATGGTAGTTTAGGAAAGGGAGCATTAATAGAAAGTTTTAAGGAAGAATAGAACTAGATCTGGTAATTTGGATCATATGTGAACAGTATGGGAAGGAATGAGAGGAAGAAGCAACAGCACAGGTAAAATCTAAAATTAAAGAAACTGTAGTATGTACATAAAGAGAGCAAGTCATTTTAGTTTAGTTAGAGCTTACCCACTTCACCAACTTTGAATGCCAGATCATGGATTTTGAAGTCAATTCTATATACAGTGGCAAGCTGCTAAAATTTTTCAGCTAGGAGAGTAAGTGGCGTAAATATGGTTCCTTTTGGAAGATTCATATGTCAGCAGTAAAAAGGAGAAAAGAGGAAGGGACTAAAATTCAGAATACCGCTGGTGGTAGTAGGCGATTACAGTAATCCAGTGAGAGGTAACTAGAGCAAGGGAGCAAGAATAGAAGGTGAGTGGGTCAACATAGGAGACACTGTGAGAGTGAAACCGGTGTCCTGTGGCAACAGCTATGTGAGCTGAAGGAGAGGGAGCAGTTAGGGATGGCTCCAATGTTTTGTTCTTTGTGAAAGAGAATCCAGGAGGAAGAACACATTTGGCAGAGAAGATAATTATTTTGGGACCTTTTGAACATGAGGTATTTGAGAGAAATCCAGCTGGAGGTGCACATGAGCATTTACAAAACGCTAATTAATTGCTCACCTAGTCTTGCTTGAGGTTATGTAAATGCTGGTTTTCTTCTCCTGCAATGAGAGCTCTTCCAGGCAAAAGGATGCGACATAATTCATCTTTCTATTGATATTTTCAAAGAAGAGGGCCTGCAGTGTAATAGGTGTTCAATAAATGCTGGTGAATTCCATACAAATCTAATTTGGTCATATGATGAGAAACTCACAGAAATGCATTCCACTCTCTGTAATCTATTATTCCCTACCTCCCACTTTCCAATTTCCAGCCAGAAAGAAGATGAAGAAAGAAAGAGAAAAGAAAAGAAACATCAGAGAAACACTGCAGAGCATGGTTCCAAACATTTCGCAAAAGGGAAAGCTCAGGTGAGAGCAGCCTCTAATTTCCATAACCAGAGTGGGCTCAACTCGATGGCACTGGGACCCCGGCAGACCCCATGGTCAAAGGCTACGAATGTATGTAGTGCTGAGTTGGAAAGCATCCTTGGAAGGACAGGGGATTTTCCCCTTAAGACTGTAGAGTAATATCTGAGCAATTTTTAGTTTCTCTAGGGCTCACTTTGACTTCTTTAAACTTGGAAATAATTAACATGAACACCAGATCCCAGTCTCTTGACTCCTCTGTATATCATCTAGCTTTCAGGCCAATAAATGATCCTAGGAGAGTAAGTGGTATAAATGTGGAGATGTTCCACATCAGCATCACGTGCTCTTCATTTCCTTTCATTATTCTCTCTTTCCCTGAATGGAGCCGCTTTTTGGAGGTATATTTTCTGTTGTTCCCAGGCAGGATAATATGGTGAAAGAGCACAGGTTTTCGAGTCAGGTAGTTTGAGGTATCATCCTACCCATGCCACTTGGACTTGCAAAGCACTGAATAAATCACTTCATCTCTCTCAACTCTAGTTTCTCTTACTTAGCAGTACTCTTATAGGGATACAATAAAATAATTTAGGCAAGTGTTTAGCACATTTCCTGAGACTTCTTTTTTAAGTGTCAGCATGACAATGTTGCATGTAAGCCCACTCCTCAGGCATGTGAACACAACTGCTGCCTGAGATCACAGCCACCTTATTTCTATTCTTATGACCTGGGGATATCAAGACCATCTCTTTGCCTCCAGATCTGACACAGGCCCCAATATCTGCCTTTGATAAATTTTGGCTTTTCTGTTTTTCCATATTTTCTCCTGTAGGAAGCTGAGTTCTCACTCTCAAATGATAGACTTGTTAAGACCCTTTTTCTATCTTCATAATTTGCTCAAGCCTGTCTTCCTTGGCATTTTGCATGATTCTGTGCTTTCTCCCAGCACTTCTTTCTCCCTTCTATCTACATCAGAGGTCAGCAGATTTTTTTTTTTTCCTGTAAAAGGCCAGATAGCAAATATTTTAGGCATTGCGGGTCACACGGTCTCTGTTGCCACTATTCAACTCTGTTGAATAGCCACTGTTGTGGGAAAGCAGCCATAAATAATATTTAAATGAATGAGTGAGGGTGTGTTTCAAGTTTTACATATAAAACGTCATATGTAAGAACAGACAGCAGGACAGATTAGTCCCGTAGGCTATAGTTTGCTTACCCTTGATTTGTGCGATTAAGTCCCAACCAGCTTTATAACTTCCCTTTGTAGAACCTTAAAAGCAACATTACCCATGACAACTGATGTCTTAGAATATGGATGATTCCAGCCCCTCCTCTTCGGTAGACAGCAATCCTAGAAATTGCATGCCTTATAAGAGGACATAGACAAGAACTTCTTACTCAAATTATTTAACAAACTTAATAACAATACAACAGACCAAGTCATCCAAGAGGCCTGCTCTCTTCTTCCCTTTCAGGACCAATGTGCTGAGTATTGGGAACAAATGAAAAATGGAACACTCAGCTGTACCCGGGAGCGTGATCCTGTACGCGATGCAAATGGCAAACCATACAACAATAAGTGTACCATGTGTAAAGAGAAACTGTAAGTAATTTTCTCAACCTGCATGTCTAAAAGATAGCCACATATTCCTCCTGAATTAATGGTTATTTCTCATTTGCCTATAGCTCCTTTCGTGAAAACTACCCTTTTTGTTAATTCTCAAATATTATCTCTTTCTCTTGCATCCCCTAAGGAGCAATGAGCCCTAGTAAGGGCAGCTAATCAGTGGCTGATTCCTACTCTATTTTCTATCATAATTCTGTGAACTGTAAGTGTCATCATGGTAGATAATTGCTCTTTAGAATACATCATGCCTAAATCCTAAGGAGGGTTTGCAATGGTCATTTGGAATAGTTAACCAACATAGTTTAAGAGGGTTGCTTCTTGTCATAGGTATGGGACACATTTATTGCACAATCCAGGGTTTGTTCCTTCTATTTATTTTCTTTTGGTGAATGGTACTGATTGGAGTGCTTAATGATCCAACTCAGCCACTCTTGATTTGTGTTATTGCAGCAGGTAACATAACCACTATTGGTCCCATCTGTATATTGAGGTAGTTTTCTAGGTAACCTTGATGGGTACTTATAGCTCTAAAATTTGATGCATATATCTCAGTGCTATTAATTATGGTATTTAATTGATATGCATTTAATAAGCACTTAATGCTTCTCCACACACATTTTTTTTCTCCTTGAAAAAAAATCACAATCTTGTGATTGTGGTACTATAGGCCATGTGATAAAATCTAGTTATTCCAAATGCTGCATTTTACAGATGAGAAAAACTGAATTTTTTTTTTTTAAGTACAAGGTCTCATGGGGGAGTGACTTCAGAGCTGAAACTAGAATCCAGTTCTTCTGAATACCAGCCTAGTATTTATTCCATGTTATAAAATTCTGTAATAGAAGCAGGGTGGCAGAATGGGGCAGTGCTAGGGTATTAGCATCATATGGTTATTTCAGCTCCGTGTTCTTGGACAGGTTATTTCACTTCCCTAGGCTTTAATCTGCTCACATTTATAGTGGGGGTGGGGCAGCCATATTCATAGTAGCCACATGATGTTTCTTTTGAAAGTTAAATGAGAAAAACTATGTAAAACTCTTAGCACAGTGCCTAGCACAAAGTAGGTGCACGAAAAATGTGAATGGTCACTATTAGCACTGTCATTAGTGTTCAGCAAATAACAGGTGTCACCATTAATAGCAATAAAATAATGACTATTATGATCTCTTACGCTACCCTATGTTGCCCCTTTGCACACCTCATACTTTGTAGGTATGATGTACATAATTGAGATAGCTCTTCACATATGACTGTTTCTTTCTGCATCACATATTAATAGTGGGTAATTTTGTGAAGGAACAAATGATGATTCTCAGATGCCAACAATTATTAAGATAAAACTTTGCTGATACAATCCATGTCATCTGTGTTATAAGATACTTACCTGGTACTCCAGGTAACAAAATATTTAACAACATAACAAAGTATTTAACAACATAAATCGAATAATTTTACAATCTTTGGAACCCATTCATCTGACAATAAATGGTTTTTGACTGCCTACTATATAATAGGCACTCTTCACGGACAGGTGCTCTTCAAGTGAACAAGACAAAATTCCTGCCATATGGAACTATAATATAGGAAAGACAGATTATAAACAAAGAAGTAAAAAGCTACATAACAAGACCAGGTGTTGATAAGATAAATAAAGCAGAGTAAGGCAACAGAAAGGGATTGGAGGTGCTACTTTATGGTGTTTGGGGAAAGTCTGACAGGTAAGGGAGACCTGAAAAAGGGAGTGAAATGAGCCAGCTGGCCATCTGAAGGAAGAAAGTTTCAGGCAGAGCAGGAGCCAATGCAAGTTTCTGAAGATATATATGAAATTCTCAAGCTCAGGAAAGAGAGAGGAGGTCGTTATGTCTCAAGATTACTGCGTGGAAAATTGCAGAAATTAATTTGGAAAGATCATATAAGGCTTTTTTAGGCCAAGAGGAGGACATTGGATTTTATTCTATGTGTGATCAGAAGCCACTGGAGATTTTTGAGCAGAGCTGTGATTGTAAATTGAATTCCACCAGACTGAATCATTATAGGTGGTCTCTTTTTCCTAGTATTTGATTAAAATTTCATGACTTTATATTTGTTTGAATTTTCAGGATACATTTACTACCACTTCCCTGTTTCTTATAATATGAAAAGGGAGCTCCCTAAAATACACACACACACACATATTCTTGTTATGTACATTCATACACGTTTCTTTTAAGCATAAAGCCAAATGAAACTTTGAAGGAGAAATACGTGTACTACTAGAGTTCTGCAGTATTTGTATCTTGCGCCAACTGCATCAGAATCACCTGGCTTGCTTGTTAAAAATCAGGTTACTGAATCCCAATGTAGATCTTGTCAGTAAAATTGTTGGGATTGACAGTGAATCTGATTTTTAAAATCTCACAGGTGATTCTTAATGTACATGAAAACTTAGGAACCACTGGCATAAATATTTTATCAGAAAGGTGAAAGGTTAAAAAAAAAAAACCCAAAAAACCATGATCCTAAGGTACTTCCTATATCACTTGTCTTCTTTCTATCTTGGGCTCCAATGATACTATAATGAATTGAAATGGTACTATAATAGATAGACCTACAAATGGAGGAATAAGAATGGTGAATTGGTAAGGAATTAAAACCACAACTTATGATAAAAAGGTGAAAGAACTGAGGAAGCCAGACTTGGAGACCTGAAACTTGCCTTTAGATATCTAAAGGATTAATATCAGGAAGAGGTAATGGATTCAGCAGGCTTGCTCTGTGTTTTCCTGAGAATGTGAAGTAAGACTAAAGGATGAAAGCTATAGGCAGATTAATTTGGATACAAATAAAGGAGACTCTGAGATTAACTTGACTTGATCTGCCTAGAATATCTACCTTGTAATGAGGGAGCTTCTTAATAACCAAAGTCACCGTCCATCTGTGAGAGGTGCAGAGAGGTTCTCTGTGAAGGAGGTGGTTTAGTATACATAAACTCTAAGGCCCCTTCCAAATCTGAGTATGTGTCTGCAAGATGACTACTGACTCTTTTCTTCTCCAGGCAAAGAGAAGCAGAGGAAAAAAATAAGACTTCTGGCTACAGATCAAATGGGAATGAATCAGCATTAGGAAAGGTGAATCATTTACTAGGTTTTGGCAAGAATGGTCTTTCTGTAAGTCGTTACTTAACTATCAAAAATGTGGAAAGAGGGTGTCAATGTTGCCAGTCAAGATATTGCCCTTAGAACATCAGAAGTCATCATTAATGGGAATATCCCTGATAACTTTTTCAGTGTAGAAATTTAACAGCAAATGGAAATCTTTCGGTCTAACACTTTATAAAACAGTTTTATAAATAGTAGTTTATTTAAGTATCTCCATAGCCTGGTCAACTAAGTTTTTTTCAACCTCATTTTATAGATGGGGAAAATGAGGTTCGGCTGTTGTAACAAATTACTACCAACAGTGGTAAAGCAACCCAAATTCATCATCATACATTTCTGGAGTTCAGAAATCCTAAATGGGTCTCACTGTGTTACAGCCAAGGTGTCAGTAGGGCTGCTTTCCTTTTTGGAGGTTCTGGGGAAGATCTATTTCTTTGCCTTTTTTAAAAATTTCTAGAAGTGCCTGCATTCCTTGGCTTGTGGCCATCTTTAAAATCAGCAGAAGCCAGTTGATTTTTTTTTTAAGCTGCATCATTCTGACACTGATTTTCCTGCCTTCCTATTTCACTCATAGGAATCTTTGTGATTACACTGGGCCCACCCAGATAATCCAGGATAATCTCTCCATTCTAAGGTCACCTGGTTAGCAACCTGAATTCCATCTTCAACTTTAATTCCTGCTTGCCATGTGAGGCTACATATTTTCAGGTTCCAGGAATTATAACTTGGACACCTTTGTGGTCCGTTGTAGAGCCTCCCACAGCAAGGTTAAGTGGTTGCCCAACTCCTGAGTCAAAATCTTCCAGTTTTCAAGCTCAGTCATATACTATGTGAAAATAGCCATTTCCAATTTAATCTTTCCTTCTTTTCAGGATATATGTGATGAGTTTAGAAGTCAAATGAAAAATGGACAACTTACTTGCACCCGAGAAAGTGACCCTGTCCAGGGTCCAGATGGCAAGACATATAGCAACAAGTGTGCTATGTGTAAGGAAAAACTGTGAGTTATTTTTCAAAAATGGGCCTTTAATTGTGAGTCTTAAAGGAAGTAATCATTTCTCATCAGCCTGAGAAAATGACGGTTATTTTTAAAGCACACCTGAGGTGTTTGTTCACTTTAGTTGAAACGTTTCTTCTCATTTTTTTCTTCAAGGGGAAGGGAAGCAGCCGAAAGAAAAACGAAAGCGCAGGTCTACGTGAGAAACACAGCCGAAAAGAACAATGGAAAAGAGGTAATATATGTTAGATGTGCTTATACTTAAATTTGGATGATTGGTTGCAAGACTGATTCATTCAACAAATACTTACGGAATGCCTACTCTGTCCCAGTCGTTGTGGATATAATGATAAACAAGAAAGACATGGCCAGAACTTCAAAGAAACAGCATGGAATTCAATGCCCTAAGAGCAACTCTGATGCAATTACCACACATTTGCAGGAACAGTGGTAATTGTCAAATTATTGTTATTATCAAGTGGATTTGTTTTTCTGAAGTTTTAAAAACAATTAAGCAAATAGATGCCAAAATTACAAACAAGAAAAAAAAGTATCAAAAGCTTGGAGCTCCAGATGATAAATTCTTGACTTGGCATTCTAGTGCCATCTTGTATTCAATTTGGGGTTTTAAAAATAAGGTTCAGTGCTTTACAACAGCAGCACATAGGATATGACACAGCACAATCTCTTCTAATCCATCTATGGACTTCAATTAGAAAAGTGAAATAGTGAAATTTCCCCAGGAAAGTTTTCCCATTAATGAGGCAACTTTCCATTAGTTCTATACTGACTACACAAAATGAAACATTAATAGTAATGTTCATTTTTGAAAAATATGTTGGGAATTATGCATTTTGGTAGATGAATGGCTTTGAGAAAAGACTTTATTGTACAACTTCAAATGATCTCTACTGGACATCTATTCTATTTCTAATATTGATCATTTTTTTTCAAGTTTTAAAATATCTATTTTAGGAATTTCAAACAAGAAGAAATACTCTGTATATATGTATGTATAGAAAATATCCAGATACTTTTTGTGCATGTGGTAAAAAGAAAACTATGGTCTTATCTACATATGCAAAGTAAAATAAGCTTTACAAAGCACATGCACCATCATATTTAAACCTGCCCCAAATTTATGCAGTAGATGGTATTGTTCCAATTTTACAGTTGAGAAAAACTCAGAGGAGTTAACTACACAAAGATAACAAATAGAAGAGCCAGAGATTTGCACCCAAAGAGCAAAGGCTGCAACACAGGCAGATGGGTGCTATCATAAACACAGATGTATGTGGTATATTAGGTACCGGAAGGAGGAAAATATATTCTAGTAACTTTTAAAAATGATGGCTATGAGACATTTCATGTTGATGAGGTATTCAATTCCAGAGAGTTGTTAAAATGCTACAGATAAAAGTAGGTCTGGAGTTGTTCATGGGTACCACAATTGAAAGTAAGAAGGATAACTTCAATCTAGGTTACCGGCAGTATTTTTTAAGGTAATCTTCCCATATCTCTACTATGGCTCCTTGGGCTTAAAAAAAGTTTAAGACAAACTTCTATGGATGCCCAAAAATTTCAGCAGAGGTCAAATCCTGTAGGCCCATTCCATTGCCTTCTTTTTAAGGTTCTTACTTGTTAATGAGTGAAAAAGGCAGCTCCATGTTCTTATAGATGTATTAGGAGTCTTATTCTCTGCCCTGTAAAGGCAAAGAAGGCAAGAAGTATAGCCTGGTTGTTAGCAGGTTTCTGACCACAGTTCCAACACTGATTTTAATTACTTAATCTCTCTGAGCCTTATTTTTCTTATCTGTAAAATGGGCATAATGAGTGTTTATCTTATAGGTTTTTTAATGACAACCAAAGGAAATCCATTAGAGCACACAACAAAGTGCCTGGAATATAATACAGATTTGATGAAACAATTTAAAAAATTTTTTGTTCTTGAGGAACAAAGCTAAAACTTTACATGTTTATATGTCTTGCCAAAAGAGCATCTTTCAGTGCATTCCGGGGCTTTTTATGTGTGGAGTAATGAGTAGAGGTGCAGGAAGACAGGTTTAGGATTTAGCCTAATGCATACTGTATAAAAATGGCATGGGCTGCTTTAGGTGGCAGTGAAATTCCACTGGGGCAGTCAATTATTTGAGAGGGCTGTTATGGAGAGGATTCAAACTTCTTAAGCAGATATTGAATACAGTGCCTTTAAAACACTTTCCATCTCTAAAATTTTATTTTCTCTAGATTTTTATTTTCCTCCTCAAGCGTTACCAGTTTACATATAACCAATCAATCATGTTTTCAGTTATAAAGATCAGACTATCATAATAACATCTTTTTTTTTTTTTGTTCCCATTGGCAGGATCAGTGTCGTGAATTCTGGAACATGGTGAGAGACGGAAAGCTTATCTGCAACAGAAAAATCGACCCTGTTCAAGATCCATATGGCAAGATGCACATCAACAAGTGTGCTATGTGTCAGAGCATCTTGTAAGTGAAGAGGTTTATGGATCAGTTTGATATGTTGTGACGGTCAGAAAATAGTTCCTCTTAATTTAAAACTTAAGGCGCTTAGCATCACACATTAAAAATATAATAATAGCTCCTCATTTTAGAAGAGGACAGTAAGTTTCCAAAGCACTTCCATAAGAAATTTATATTTTGATTATTATGAGCATAATCAAACCTGGGGCCTCTGGGATAGGAGAATACCCTGTTGTATCATGCCAACATCATTGACCTTCAAAGAGGAAGTATATCGGATAAGTACCGTGGGGCAGGCCAGTTCACTTTGCAGAGCCTCGGTTCCTCCTGTACATAAAGAGAAGAATAACTACACAATATAGTTTTTGTAGTGATTCAAGGAGATAATATTTTTTAAATGTTTATAGACTTTAAAGCATGATAACTATGTAAAGAACAATCAATACAGGAGAGTTTCATTATAATTCAATAACAAAATAAAAAGGGAAATGAAAGCAACTCTCTCTATGAGAGTCATAAATACATCCTATTAAGGAAGAAAAGTAATGGCCTTTTAGATTTATATCATTCTGGATGATGGTATAGTAACTGGATTTATGAAAGTTGATAGCATTGTCACAAATGTATTATGAAAATTCCAACGATCAGACCTCATTAGTTAAAAAACTATCTTAGATATTTTTTAGATATGAGAAAACAGTGTTAGATATTCTAATGTTTAGAATTGGAGAAATACTTGGTTAAAAAATTCAATAATAACTCTGGGAAAACTACCCTATCCTTTTTTTTTAATTCTGCAGTGAGCAAGAAGCTAGTGAAAGAGAAAAGAATAAAGAAGAAAAATCAAGTGTCAAGCCCTCAAATGATGTAAAGGTTATTTCTTAAAAAACACAAAAATAACTATTTTCATCTTCATCCTCAGATTCTTCTCCACTTTTTGGATAATAAAGTTGCTAATCTTCTGCTTCAAAGAAAATTGATTTTTATCAATATTGTCACTTTGGGTTATAAGATTTATCTTCTGGCTTTGAGGTTGAATGTTTTTCTCAATTTTATAGAGAACTCTCCTGCAGTATGTATCAATTATTGCTTTAGTCTCTCCTGTTTGGGAGAAATGTGGATTGAAAGATAGATAGTGGGTAAAATTCTTTACCACCTCATCCGCATGCTTATGTCTGACACTTTAAATGTGAAATGAGGCTTCATGTCGCTTGTTAACATTGACTTTAACAATTCAGGTCAAATAAACTAGTCTCAAAGTCTCCCCTTTAGTGTCTCTCCTTGTTGTCTTTTCCCTGTTTTCTCCAGATGGTCTTCTGAGCAACAGTGAATCAACAGCATGTATGCATGATGCTGCCTTTTCTATGTGCTTTTCAAGATCACAAAGAAGACATCTTCAATCAGTCCTTTAACAGTGATAATCACATTTGTAGAGTTAGATTCCTGTGGGATTGTCCTTTGGTCAAGAGTATATCTCATGTGGAAAATGGGGGAAAGGAAGGATTGATGGAAAGGGCAAGGGAGACGAGGAGGTCTATCAAGTGTTGTTCTGTGTTTCCTTACATTTCCAGGACCAGTGCAGAGAGGTTCGGAGGATGGAAAGTTTAGACAGTCTGGGCGTATCTTGGCCTCCATTGCCGGGATAAGTGTAGTGAGTTTGAGACTAGAGCCAAGAGAGGACTTCCTAAAACCAAGTTTGAGAAAACCACCAATCCAAGAAGGGAAAAAACCATGCCCACTTCCCCTTTCTCATTTTCTAGGATGAGTGCTGTAACTTTCGGGAGTATGTGAGGAATGACGAGCTCATGCGTACTCGAGAGAATGACCCTGTGCGGGGTACTGATGGAAAGTTATATAAAAGCAAGTGCTGCATGTGCAGAATTATCCTGTGAGTAAGAGGATCCTGTGACCCCTTCAGCTAGTGGGGGAACTGCATTTTTAGAGACTGTTGATTAAATACACTTGTGCTCATGAATCCATGTGGACCTTAAACCAAGTCTTTAGATGCAAGGCTCTTAAGTTGAGAACACCTGGTACAGGAGAAAGAACACCTGGATTTGAAGACAGGAAATCCCAATATAAGTTCTAACCATGATATTTACTAGCTGTGTAGCTTAAAAAATGTTTTTCAACGCTCAGGATCCTAGTTACAAGAAATTATTCCAAATATTTGTTCTACAACTAGATCAGACTCAACAGAGAAGTCTTAAACACACACACACACACACACACACACACAGATTTTTGTACCTCAAAATATATTAATTCAGACTCTCCAAGGCTAAGGAATTTGTTTTTTAGAAAGGGTCTCTAGGTTATTCTGATGAACAACCATCTTTGGGGACCAATGGACATGATAGATGATGATAATGATGGTGATGATGATGGTTGTGAAAAAACACTATGAACACAATAATAATAATATTTATTTATTTTTTTTTTAGCTCCTCATAGTATGTTCCTTGAGGTAGGAATTACCAATACTATCCTCTTTTTATGTTCTAGGAAATCTAAGTTCAAGGAATTTAAACAACTTAACCAAGGTCACACATCTATTAAGCAATGGGAGTGTTAAGCCAGCTCCCAGCTGTATACTTTTCTTAACATGTCATCCTGGTCACTCTCTCATTCAATGTTCTGTGGTTCCATCATATTTTATTAGAAATGTTTAACTTCCCACTGGAAGCTATAGGAGCTAGTCTTTGTGGATGTAAATTTAAAATACTTGTCTTCTTCTCTAGTCAAAAAGAAGCTTTGGAAAGGACAAGAATTCGAGAAAAGCCATCCCACGTTAGATCTTCTGAAGAGGAAGACAGCCCAGATTCCTCCATTTCTTCTCTGGTAAGAATTACTATTTCTAAAAAGTTACTTATTAACTTAATTTGCTTATTCTGGGGGGGGGGGGTCTGTTGACATTTGCCCTCTATAAACCTCATTCCATGTAAAGGTCTAGGAAGGACTGATTCAGTACAGCCTCAAGTACTTTCAAGGATTAAATAGAGTTCATGCTTAGTAAAGAGTTCTGAGATTACTCACTGGTGCATTATGCTGTGCTCTTTGAGATTATTAGCCCTGTTCCAAGCGAATTTAATACATTTTTGAAATTTTGAAAAGTGGGTGTATAATGAATGTGACTTCTGGCACATGCAGTCAGGTAAGCAGTTAGGAGCCTCAATTCTTTAATTTCAGCAAACCAGAAAGGCTCTTCACCCAGCTTCCTCCCACTCCCCCTCCAAACCAAGTCCTTTTCCCAGTAGCCTGGAATGCTATGCTGAACTTATTTATACTTATTATATACTTATGTAAATATAAATATGTAATTTTATACTTATTATATTTACATTGAGCCTAATGGGATTGCTTTTTTAGAGCTTTGCCAAGGTCAGGAGTAGAAAGAAGTAAAGAAGATATGAGAGCATGAAGTATATTCATTCACAAAGTGCAATCTTGAATTGGGTCCTAGAAGGGAGACTTTAGCACCTAATCTGATGACCCAAAAAAGAAGAAAGAAAGGTATCAAACATGAATTTTATCTAATTATTTTCCCAAATCAAGTAGAATAATAGATGAGTTACACTAGTGAAATACATACTAATTACATATTTCTAGTAAATTAGGCACTATACTAGGGATCCCTAAGCATGGAGAAGAGCTATTGACAAAATCTGCTATTTTGCCCCCAGCTTTATTGAGCTATAGTTGACATATAACATTATGTAAATTTGCGTACAACACATTGATTTGATAGACTTACAGACTGTAAAATGATTACCATTATAGTGTTAGCTAACACCTCTATCACCTCACATAATTACCATTCCTTTTCTGTGGTGAGAATATTTAAGATCTACTCACCAACTTTGAGTATATAACACAGTATTATTAGCTATAATCACCATACCATATATTAGAGCCCGAGAACTTATCTTTTAACTAAAAGCTTGTACCCTTTGACCAATGTCTCCCATTTTCTCCAGTACCATCCCCTGGTTAATGACCCTTCTATTCTCTGTCTCTATGAGTTCAGCTTTTTTAGATTCCACACATAAGTGATGTCATACAGTATTTGACTTTCTTTGTCTGACTTATTTAACTTAGCATAGTGCCCTCAGGATTCATCCAAGTTGTCACTAATGGAAGGATTTCCTTTTCTCATGACTGAATAATATTCCATTGTCTCTGTGTGTGTGTGTGTGTGTGTGTGTGTGTGTATCTTGGCTATTGTGAATAATCAAATCTGTTTTTTTTTCATATTTTTATTGGAGTACAGTTGATTTACAATGTTGTATTAGTTTCAGGTATGTGGCAAAGTGAATGAGTTATACATATACATATATCCACTCTTGGTTTTTAGATTCTTTTCCCATATAGGCCATTACAGAGTAGTGAGTAGAGTTCCCTGTGTTATACAGCAGGTTCTTATTAGTTATCTATTTTATATATAGTAGTGTGTATATGTCAGTCCCAATCTCCCAATTTGTCCCTCCCGAAATGTGTTATTTTAAAAAAAAACAAACATTTTACTGAAGTATAATAGTCATATAGAAAAAGTGTATATATCATAAGTGTACAGCTATTACTAAGTGATCACATCTGTGCTATTAACACCAGATCAAGAAATAAGATATCACCAGCAGACCAGAAACCCGATCATGCTTCCTCCTGAATAACCTGGTTTTGAGCTGAGCTTTCTCTTGGGGAAGAGAACAACATTCATTATTCATTGTCATTTATTTAGCTATCATTTATGCATTCTACAAATAATTATTAAGCACCTACTATTTTCCAAACATTACTGTGCATATGAGAACAACAGCCATAAACTAAACAGACAGAACTCTCTACACTTATGGAGTTTATACTGGAAGAACACAGATCATAGATGATGTGAATAAATAAAATGTGATAGCAAGGGGGAAATAAAGTAGAAAAATGCTATAGTAAATGCTGGGATACAATTTCAAGTAGCTTGTACAGGAAAGAGCTCTCTGAGAAGGTGACATTTGCACCTCCTAAAGGGATTAATTCCATACATGTAAGTGAGGGGAGAACATTCCGAGAAGAGGAACAGCAAAGCCTTGAGGCAGGGATCACAGTACAGCAAGGAGCCCAGTACAGCTGACACAGAGTGACCACAGAGACAGTCATAAAGGAGGAAGTCATTAAAGTAACAGGAGGCCATCTTATGTAGGATTTTGTAGACCTTTTTTTTTTTTTTTTTGTAGACCATTTTAAAGGCGTTAGTTATTATTCTGAATGAAGGTTTTGAAAAGAGCAGTGACGTGATGTGATTTATGTTTTAAAAGAATGACTCTGCCTGCTGAATTGAAAATACACTGCAGGAGGACAAGAGCAAAATCTAGACAGCTAGTTAGCCACAGCAGTAATCCACAGAGGCTGGTTTATACCAAGGTGGTAGTGGTGGAGGTCATGAGAGGTGGATGAATCCTAGGTCTATTTTGGAGGTGGAGAATTTGTTCAGAGTTGATGTGCTATGTAAGAAAAGAGAAGCATAATTCTGTCCTTGTTGCTTCTTTATAATCCTTTATTTTAGTAGTTCAACCTTGGGGCAGCAGATACCTGAAAAATACTAAGGATATACCTGGTTCAGTCCTACCTTTACCAGTGATTCTTAGAAGGTGCTTGTCTAAACTCTCCCTGAATTATCTCTATTGATATGGAACTCACCACAATCTAAAACAGTCCCTTTAGATGTTTGAATTATTTAACAAAACGAATTAGAAAATACTTCTTTATACCTCTGAAATAAGTATCAACAGACAGACTACTATTAAATTTTCTATTTCTTCTCAGAAAGTGGTTTTCAAGGAATTTGTTAATTCGGCCTAAGTGGTCAAATTTATTGGCATACAGTTATTAATAACACTTCCACATTATCCTTTTAATATCTATATTTATATAGTGTACCACTTTTTATTTTTAATATTGCTAATGCGTGTTTCTTGCATTTTTGTCAATTTTGTAAATAGTTTATCAATTTATTAATCTTTTCACACAACCAATGTTTGGCTTTGTTCTGTTTTCTAGTTCATAAATTTCTTTATTATTTGTTTTCTTCTATTTCCTTTGAGCTTAATTTGCTTATTATTTGCTAGTCTCTTGAAATGGAGGTTTATTGATTTTAAAAGGTTTTCTATTTATGTATTTACTTAAAACTTTCCTTCAAATCACTGCGTTAGCTACTGAGTTTTGATATTTTGTATTTTCATTATCATTCAGTTCAAAACACTTCTACATTCCATTATGATTACTTTAGAGTCATGAGTTCTTTAGAAGTGTGTTGCTTAATTTCTAAATACTGAGGAATTTTATAGCTATCATTTATTACTATAATTATTCCACTGTGATCCTAAAACTTACATTTTATGACTTCAATTTTGAAATTTATCAACACTGGCTTAATGACCCAGAATGTGGTCTATTTTGGCAACAATTTCATGTCCACTTGAAAGGAATGTATAGCCTGCAGCTGTCAGATATAGAGGTCTACAACTATCATTTAGGTCAAGCTGGTTAATTTTGTTTTTCAAATATTATATGTTGATATTTTTTGTCTGTGGTATCAATTATAAAAAGAAGTATGTTAATATTTCCATTTATGTTTGCAAATTTGCCAATTTCTCCCTTCAGTCAGTCAATTTTTGCCTCAGATATTTTGAAACTATACTTTAGGTACATAAATGTTTGGGCTTGTTAATTACTGAATTTATTATTTTATAATTAGAAATTCTCTTCTTTATCTCTGCTATTACTTCTTGTCCTAAATTCTACTTTGTGGGATATTAATATAGATATACCACCTTTTATATGACGAGTGTTTGCATGTATATATTTTCCATCCTTTTACTTGTAACCTACTGGTTGAAATATAAAGATGTAGTTAAAGAATCATTAGAGAAATGCAAGTCAAAACTACAATGAGGTATCACCTCACACTGATCAGAATGGCCATCATAAAAAAATCTACAAATAATAAATGCTGGAGAGGGTGTGGAGAAAAGGGAACCCTCTTGCACTGCTGGTGGGAATGTAAATTGATACAGCCACTATGGAGAACAGTATGGAGGTTCCTTAAAAAACTACAAATAGAACTATCATACGACCCAGCAATCCCACTACTGGGCATATACCCCGAGAAAACCATAATTCAGAAAGAGTCATGTACCACAATGTTCATTGCAGCTCTATTTACAACAGCCAGGACATGGAAGCAACCTAAGCATCCATTGCCAGATGAATGGATAAAGAAGATGTAGCACATATATACAATGGAATATTACTCAGCCATAAAAAGAAATTGAGTTATTTGTAGTGAGGTGGATGGACCTAGAGACTGTCATACAGAGTGAAGTAAGTCAGAAAGAGAAAAACAATTATCGTATGCTAACATATATATATATATATATATATATATATATATATATATATATGGAATCTTAAAAAAAAAAGGTTCTGAAGAACCTAGGGGCAGAACAGGAATAAAGACGCAGATGTAGAGAATGGACTTGAGGACACGGGGAGGGGGAAGAGTAAGCTGGGGTGAAGTGAGAGAGTGACATGGGCATATACACACTACCAAATGTAAAATAGATAGCTAGTGGGAAGCAGCCACATAGCACAGGGAGATCAGCTCCGTGCTTTGTGTCCACCTAGAGGGGTGGGATAGGGAGGGTGGGAGGGAGACGCAGAGGGAGGAGAAATGGGGATGTATGTATATGTATAGCTGATTCACTTTGTTATACAGCAGAAACTAACACACCATTGTAAAGCAATTATACTCCACTAAAGATGTTAAAAAAAGTTATTATAAAAAAAAAAGATTTAGTTAAAGTATACTTATTGTAAATATTATAAGCTGAGTCATTTTGTTTCTCCAGTCTGATAATCTCTGTTCTTTAACTGAAGTACTTGGTCCTATTAATATTAATGTAATTATTGACACCACTGAATTTAAGTCTTTCATAATCCTATTTTTAAAATTTCTCTGTGTTTTTTTCCCTTTGGTCCTACTTTAAGATTAATAAAGTTGTTGTTGTTATTATTATCATCATCATCATTATTAAACTCACACTTCCAAAAGACTGCCAAGAACAAATAATGTTCCTTCTTCTACATGAAAAATCTATGTATTTTTTACCTTGGGAAACATACTGACAACTAACATATACTGAGCACTTAGTGTGTGCCAAACACCGTATTATGTACGCATATAAATGCATTATCTGATTTGATTCCCTAAAACAACAATATGAGGCAAGAGCTATTATTCTTCATGTTTTTCAGATGAGAAACTAAGGCTCAGAGAAGTCAGATAAATCACTCCTCTAGTTAGTGGCAGAGCTGGGACTCAAAAACCCATGTGGTTACCTAGCATTTACCTCTGAGTCTCTCCTTTCTAGATTGTATATAACCAGTGTCTTCATTTAAGAAAAAAAAAAAGGGATATTATTTCTTGCATGGTAGCTTTTTTCCTATGGGCATACCTCAGTTTATCTGTGCCCAGTATCATGTAGGATTTCTGCTTTCTTATTGCTTTGTTTTTCCTTGTATCTTGGTTTAGCTACTAATCTTCCCTAGTAAAAAGAAGCCAAATCCAGGAGGTTAAATCTACCTAACAATGGTGTGAAACGAATATGTGGGTTTGTATAACCTATGTTACAGTTCCTTTACTAACCATTTATTCATACATGATTGAGGAAATCAAGAGGTTTTCCCCAAGTTCATATCTCTTGAGTGCCATTGAGCAAATGTGCTTTATGTTTTGCTTGTTCAGAACTCTGAGATGTGCAGACCGTACCGAGTATTACCCAGGATGGGTTACCTTTGTCCAAAGAATTTACAGCCTGTCTGTGGTGATGATGGCCAGACATACAACAATCCTTGCAGGCTCTGTCACGAAAATCTGTAAGTATACAAGTCCAGTGAGCCCACCTTCCAGCGTAGAGGCTCTTGATGACAGTGTTGACCCACAGCAGTGTACTGATATGAATGTGAGGTGTGTTGCAACCAATTTACTAATCACAGCAGTTAAAATTCAAATGTTGTGAATGATCTTATTCATGCATAAAATACAGAGGATTTAAGGTTATCCCTTTAATAAAACTTCATATAGTTTACTGAGTGGAAGAGAAAGGAAAAAGTGGTGGGGTTACAATAATTAGAGAAAATCTAAGCCCATGTGCACTCATGGGGGCGTGAACATCATCTACCCTTCGTGTAAAGAGAAAAAAGTTGAAAATCATTGCGATACAGAGTCAGCCCAGCCTCTAATCTCTAATGGCCTTATGACTACCTGATAGTCGCAGATTTCCCATCCTCTCCAAGTCTTCTTGGAGCAGGAAGTGCTATCATGCAGAAGAAAGCACACTGGAGCAAACGGCAGACCTATTCTCAATTTATTATAATCTATCTGTGGGCATATTATCTCATCATTCTGAGATTCACTTTCTTCCCTGGAAAACTTGACATAGTTCTCTGGGCCAGCTGACTTCACAGGATTATTGAGAAGAATTGCGATTTTTATTTTAGTTAAATACAAGGAATTTGTTTTAATACTTTAATTATTGGTTGTAGATTTGTTGCTTTTCTGCTCGAATGCTGTTTACTCTCACCTCCATTCACATTCTTCACCTGTTCCCAGCCTTCATTTGACCAGCTTTAAATAAGGGCATGGTGGCAAATCTTGACTTTTCTACCCCACCCCACCTCAGACTTACACTGCAGTCCATATATGTTCATTCTCTCCTTCTTAGAACACTATAAGCAAGGCCCAGAATGTGAGGATGGGACTGATATCCTGCTTTTCAATCCCAGGAAAATATCTGAATTTACATTTATTTCCTTTTAAATCAACTAACTCACAAAAGCAAGAGCCATTCTGCAGTTCATATACATAGACTAAAATCTGAATATGAGTGCTTTATGTGTTATATCTGTAAGTAAGTCACTTTCATAGTCACAGTTTCACTGAATCCTCACTGCTCACTACAGAGTGGTATCATCTTCATTGCACAGAAGGTTAATCTGAGGCTCAAAGAGTCCAGGTAATTTGTTTAAAATGACAAAGCTAGGAAGTAGATCAGACTGGATTTTAATCTTGTTGATTTGGGTCTAAACACAGTTTTCTTTTCTCTCCACTACACTACTGTTATATCCAAGGCCAAATCCAGGAGGTTAAATCTACCTCCTTAGTGTGTACAACACCTCTCAGAGTTCCTTAAACATTTGGGGATCAAAGATTCCTTTGATAATACAGAGAAAGTTACCTCCTTCCACAAAGGAAAAGAAAATGATGAAACATTAAAAATTTGTATGCATAATATCTGTGGGCACATAAATCTCTTGAGGTCTATCCATGGATCTTACAGAGTTTTAATAATTAAGGAATCTTAATTCTTAAATGTCTTAAACGTTTAAGGAATGAGTACAACCATTCATGAATCTGTTGCTATATATGTCTTATTTACACCCCAGAAATCCTTCAACTTCTCTTTTTTGTAAATGTCAGGCCCTAAATTATCCATCCAGTGCTCTACAAGCATTCCATTAACTGTATAAACCCACAGTAAGTTTACTCAAGGGAGCTTCAGAAATGACAGAAATGCCCATAATAAAAATATTGATAAAGGATACCTCAAGATGGATTGCTTAGCTAAAGAACTGGGAGTATACATTAGGAAGAGAAGGTTCAGGCTATCCCAGGCAAGATGGAACATTATTGGTTTCCATGGTCTTAGAGGAAGTTATAGGGAAGCAATTTCAACTTGCACAATGTTCAAAGACAAAATGAACTGTCCTGATAGACGGTGAGTTTCCTATCACCAAAGCAAACAAGTAGATGTTTGCTATACAATATTTCTTATGAGAAAGGCATTAAAATTCATCTTTTAAGATTCTTTCCAACTACTGATATAAAATTCACACTCTATGATCATATATTGTTATATTTTATAACATACATATAGAATTTATATATATTTATATAAAATACATTTTACAAAATATATTCTATTTTATAATCCCCAAGTCACATTATAGGTATCCAATAAAGTCAAACTTCTCTCTGGGATCCAGTTTTCCCATCTATAAAATAATGGCTTTTGCTCTAGATGATCTCCAAGTTTATTTCCGACATTCAGCAATTCCATGACTGTATAGTGTACAGGAGAATGAAATGTGATGAAATAGATCCAGGCCTGGAGCACAAATCTGGGGCTAAATCAGAAGAGAGAGAATAAACCTGAATGATGCCTACTGGAAAATAGCTGAATGCAGATCCCGGCCCCTACCCCTAATTTCAGTTCTGGTTTGATGCCCAAATGTCACTCACATTGATCCCTGGTTGTGTTTTGTCTTTTTTTTTTTTTTTTTTTTTTTTCATTATAACTTTGAGTTTTCCCATCTTTGAAACTTCCTCTTCTGTTTTAGAATACGCCAAACTAATACACGCATACGCAGTGAAGGAAGGTGTGAGGAGAAGAGCAACCCAGAAACAACACCTCTCAGAGTGCCAGCATCTGTAAGTACACCGGCCTTCGTGATTACAGTGTTAGAACCAGGTGGTTCTGCTTCTGTTCTCTTGAACTGAGTGATCGACATTTCTCTGGCCAGGGAAATGATACTAGGTCAGATAACCCCAAAATTGGTCACATCTTCATTGTGAAGATAATTAAGTAATTACTGAAATATGTGGGAATAAAAATATAGTAGTTAATATTTTTAAATGTTTACAGTTTACTGGGATCATTGACAGACTGTTTATGAGCAATGTGCATAATGTAACACTTCTGCAGAGTTGGTTTTATTTTCTGTGATCTGCAATACGAAGATGAGACAGAGACCAAGCGTGGTCAGATACTGACAGAAGTGGACTTAAACCTTATATCCTCGTATCAATACTTTGCATTAAACTGTTTCCCAACATGAAAAGTTGCCTTTTTCATTTAAATCCCTACAAGGATGTTATGACACACATTACAGTAATTTCACCTTATCTGAGGTTTTGCTTTCCATGGTTCTAGTTACCCAAGGTCCAAAAATAATACTAAATGGAAAATTCCAAAAATAAACAATTCACAAGTTTTAAATTGTGTGCTGTTCTGAGTAGCATGATGAAATCCTGCACCGTCCTGCTCCATCTCACCCAGGAGGTAAATCTTCCCTTTTTCCAGCATATCCCACCTCTTAGTCACTTACTAGCCACCTAGGTTATCAGATCAACTGTCATGACATCACAGTCTTTTGTTCAAATAACCCTTATTTGAATGACTAATGCCCCCAGAGCGCAAGAGTAGTGACACTGACAATTCGTATATGCCAAAGAAAAGCCAAAAAGTTCTTCTTCTATGTGCAAAGTGAAAGTTCTCACCTTAATAAGGGGAAAAAAAAAACCATTGTGTGCTGAGGCGCTCAGATCTTTGGTAAGAATGAATCTTCTATCCACGAAATTGTGAAGAAGGAAAAAGAAATTTATGTTAGTTTTGCTGCTCCACCTCAAACTGCAAAAGTTACAGCCACGTTGTGTGATAAGTGCTTAGTTAGAATGGAAAAGGCATTAGATTGGTGGGTGGAAGACATGAATAGAAAATGTGTTCTGACTGGCAGCAAGGTGCTGGGCCAGAAAGCATCAAGCCTCTACCAAGACTTCAGCAAGGGATCCCCTGAAATTAGTGACACCAAGCCATTTACTGCAAGTAAAGTATGGTTACACAGATTCAGGAATAGATTTGGACTGAAAAATATAAAAATTACTGGAGTGGCTGCGTCTGCCAGTGAAGAAGCTGTTGCCACATTTCTGACAGAGTTGAAAAGGTTGACTAAAGAGAAAGGATGTCATACAAAACAAGTCTTCAATTACAATGAGGCTCCTCTGAAAGAAGATACCCAATAGAACCTGCATTCGTAAAAGTGCAAAGGAGGCACCAAGGCATAAAACATGGAAAGACAGATTAACTCTGGTACATACCACAGGGCATATGATTAAGCCAGGCACAGTGTACAGAGTGAAGAACCCACTTGCTCTCAAACACAAAAATTATCTGCCTGTGTTCTGATACCATAATCAGAAAGCATGGGTGATAGCCATCTTGTTTATGGAATGCTACCACCAACGCTTCATCCCGGAAGTGAAAAAATACTTGGAAGAGGAAGGCTTGGAATTTAAAGTCCTACTAATAATAGACAATGCACCTGGCCATCCTGAATCTACTTGCTATGAAAATGAAAATTTCAAGGTTGTAGTTCTGCTTCTATATATAACCTCATGACTTCAGCCCCTTGACCAGGGCATCATTCAATTTGTCAAGGTCACATACACCTGCCTGGTATTTGATTACATTTGATCAGCAATTGATGCAGATCCTAATCTGAACAAAATGCACTGCTGGAAATCATTCACTATTGCTGACACAATAACATTCCTCAAAGCTGCAATGGATAAATTAGAACTAGAAACTGTAAATGCCTGCTGGAAAAATTTATGAAGTCATGAGTGATTTTAAAGGCTTCCTGGGGATCAATGGAGAAGTTAGGAAAATCATTCACAGGGCAAGACAAGTTGATGGAAAAGGATATTCTGACATGCTTGATGAAGTGGAAGAACATATTGAAGGCCACTGAGAAGTGTTAAAGACCGAGGAATTGGAAGAACTTATTGAGTCATCTACAGAGGGAGAGGAAGATGAAGAAATTGAAGCAGAACCAGCAATGTGAACATTACCAAAATTTGCCAAAGTGTCTCAAATTGCACAGATATTAAAGGACAAAATTATGGAATACGATCCTTGGATGGAACACAGCATTAAAGTCACCCATATGATCACCTTTGCAGCAACACTTTGATGAGTTAGAAAAAAAGAGCGACAACTTCCGATTACAATGTCCTTCCAAAAGTTTTTGGCAAAAAAACCCTGAAGCTATCAAAGATTCCCAACCATTGACATTATCTGCTCCTGTCATCCAGCCATCCACATCATCATAGTTTGATGGATTACCTGAAGCAGATGATCCTCCTTCTGACCTATTCAGAAGGTCAATGGTAGCCTAATGCTATGTCACAATACCTATATCATTCACCTCAATCTCATCACACAGGCACTGTATTATCTCATATCACCACAAGAAGAAGGGGTGAGTACAGTGCAATAAGATATTTTGAGAGAGAGAGAGAAGGACCACATTCACATAACTTTATAATTGTTCTATTTTATTATTATTGTTAATCTCTTACTGTGCCTAATTTATAAATTAAACTTTATCAGAGGTATGTATGTATAGGAAAAAAAACATAGTATATATGGGGTTTGGTGCTATCTATGGTTTCAGGCATCCACTGGGGATCTTGGAACATATATCCCGAGGGTAAGGAGGACTACTGTATTGAGTTTAACATTCTTCCTGGTGATGGCATTTGAGGAATCTCTTCCTCAGGCAAGATGATATGTGACCTGGGGAAAAAACTAGGAATTTTCAAATAAGAGAAAATTTTTTGTTACCAGATAAATATGGGTTCAGAGTTTTTGATGTTTTTCATATGCGAGACCTTTGGCAAATCACATAAATATGTAAACCAAAGCTCTCACTGAGTTATTGAAAATATTTAATAAATACTTCTAAGCATTTGGCCCAGTGTTTAAAAAGCAATGGCATTTATTATTATTATCAGGCCTAGGAGTCTAAAGTATGAATGTAGAGAAACAGAGCCTGGCACAATGCTTATTTCTTTTAAATAATTTTAATAAATTTATATTTGGTATTAAAATATACTTATCTTTAATAAAACAAACAATATTTTAATAAGTTAAGATTTAATAGCTAGTTATTATTCACAACTGTTTTTACTCTATTGCACTGCCACAGAAAGCTCTGGCAATAATGGAATTAAAAACAATTCCGCCAGACTTGAGGATCTTAAGCAATACTAGATGAGACCATATTCAAAAGAACTCAGCAAGACTTGATATGGGAAAGTGGAAAAACAAGAGCTATAAGCTAGGTGTTTCTGGTTTCACACTGGCAGCTGGAACACAGGGTAGGAGGCAGGGTACTGGAATGAAGTCAGGAGACCTTCACTGTTTTCTCATGTGGGTTAAAAAAGTCATTTATCTACTCTGGGCATTACACATATATAAAGAGAGGTTTTAAACTTTTGCTCTAGTCCCTATGTTGTGTTGGCTATCTTCTTATCTTATTAGATATAAACTGTTAGTGGTTTGCTTCTCATTTTATTGCCAGAATATAGTGTCTCCCCATCTTACAAACACACCTGGTCACATACATCTCAAACAGGGAGGTAAAAATAATCTTTATGCAAGTCTTATAGACCACACCTTAGACCATGCCTTGCTGTAATCTCATGTAGACAACATGATGAAAACTACTTTATGAGGAATTTGCCATAGAATAATACTAATAAGATGTATTTATTCAAATAATGAAGCATCTTGCCAGAGCTAAGAACAAAAGGTTTTGCAAGTTCCTTCCTTTCATTTTGGGGTGTTTTTTTTCCCGCTAGAGTTATATAACAGGCATTATTAATGACAGGAAGTATTTATGGTTTTATCTGATGGAGCAAATCATTAGAGCAAGAGGTGTCCTGGGCATGAGTTCAGTTCCTGCTGTATGATTCAATTATGTGATATTGGATACCCCAAGGTGATATGGGTGGGTCATGGCCCAGCACTGCTCTGATAACCATTATGGGTGTAAATCCTGGATGCTGGAAACTATTGCCTAAACCTTGTTCCTCTGTAGAAGATTCCCTAAGAGAGTCTGGAATCCCAAGAATGAATAAAAGGCCTGGCACAACTTCCAGTCACAACTTTCCTGGAAAAATAGACTGAAAATCCTACTTTTACTTACTATTCTGAGAGGTACTTTTCATTATACAGTAACTACTAAGATTTATGTAACTCTTTAGAGTTTTATCTGCTCTTTCCTTCTGCATCCTCACAGTAAGTCTGTATTTAGGGCAGGGGTCATTATCTTTCCCACTTTACAGAAAATCAGCGTGGGAGAAGTCCTGCAATTTGCCAAAGTTAATCAGTATTTGTTCGGGGTCCACTGTAGCCCTGACTTCATTTCTTGTGCTCTGCCACCATCCGTTAGTTGTCAGGAGATTCTGAAAACCAACGGCTCTAGAAAAGGCATTATCTCAATTAAATAAAGATTAGCTACACTGGAAGGAAATGCCTATGTTAAGAAAAATACCAGTACTATTTTCTGAGATGAATAAATGACTATTCTCAATTCCATGACAAAAGATTTTCAAGGATTCAACAAGACCATAGCTTGCCAACTCAAATCAAAGGAAGCCTGATGGGGTTAATGTGAGAACTAAAATGGAGGTTTGAGTTTGGAATAATAATGCTGCTAGCGTTCCAGGTAGTACCAGCAGACAAGATGCAGTTACCTTTTTAAAAAATTTAAACGTTGATTTAATGTTTTAAATGTTGATTTCAAGAATATACAACTACATGGATGAGTCAGGCAGGAAGACAGCTGATTAAAATCGCATGGCCTAAAACAAACTATAATAGTAAAGCATTAATTATTAGAGGAATTAGACTTAAGTCCTGACCAAATGTGACATCTTGGCAAGTCAGTGAACTTCTCTGAAGCTTAATTTATTCCTTTGTGAAAAGATGTGAATGACACCTTCCTTTTTTCATTACCATGAGGGTCTCATGTAATCAAGAGCAGAGTTCATTTTTGTATCTACCTCAACAGGGAGTATATACTAGATACTCAATAAATACTCACTGAATCAACTGAATAAAATGTGAAAGTGATTTGAAATTGTGCATTCTTAGCAGAATGCAGGAATCTATGGATTTCTTTGACTATGTTATTACCATCATAAATGTATAGCCTGCATTTCTACAATGTCTTTGAGTTTCTAACATCTAACCTACCCATCTTCTCTTGTAGGTCAAATGATGAAAGAGTTGGTGAAAGCCATGAGGGAAAATGTGTATCCCAATTCTGAATCGCCTACCTTCACCATCTGTATATACAAAGAATTCTTCAGAGCTCATCTTATTTACTATAGAAAACAATACAGAACTGTTGGGGGAATGGACTCACTGACTTTCAGTCTTTTCCATCTCTTTCCTCCTAGATTCTGTGATCTGAGGGCACAGAGACATCTTCATCCAGTCTGTGCTGTGGAAACCTCCTGATCACAATGCTGTCTGTCCAACTGCTTGTTCAATAAAAGTAAACCCCACAGAACGCCATTTCTGGGATTTCTTTGTCACTGCCTGGATAATAGGAACTTGTCTTTGCAGAAGCTGAATGAACTCTACCTTTTTGTTTTTCTAAGCCTATCAGTGGACGGAGAATGCTTTCTTCAAATTCAAGTTGCTGCCACGATTGGGAAGGAATGTCTAGAAGAGAGGTGGGGATGTAGGGGTTCCCAGGCAGCCAACAGCTATATAAAGCCAAACCAGCTATGAATCAATAATTCATAATTTCCTATTATCAGGGCCTTGGACCCATACATAGTCTGGGGGAAGACCAAGGCAACAAGAGTTACCAAGGTGTGCAAGTCTGAGCAGCTCTGTCTGATAGAAATATAATACTAGTTACATATGTAATTTCAAATTTTCTAGTAGCTACAAAAGAAATGGGTAAAATTAATTTTAGTAATATATTTTATTTAGCCCAATATATCAAAACTATTATCATTTCAAAATATAAAAGATATATAACATTATAATAATATAAACTTTTTCTTTTTTTTTTTTTTTTTACTAAGTCTTTGATATTGGTATGTATTTTATACTTACAGCACATCGCAATTTGGACCAGCCCCATGTCAAGTGCTCAAGAGCTACATGTATTATAGCTAGAGGCTACTAAACTAGACAAAGACCTAATACACATGAGCAATCCACCAGAGAATATAAGCACTACATAGCGGTGGGATGGAACACGTGTAAGCTCCTGCCTCAATGCTGAAACACTCTCATGCTCAGGACCTTGCTACCGGTGTCCTGTGACAGTATCTAGTTACATTGTTCACTTGCAGATTCCAGGCTAATGCTGAACACACTGTAGATGGAGGAAGCTGTGGGGAATCCACCATGCTTCTAGTTGTTCTCAGCTCTAGAACTGTGCCAGGAATGGCAGGCCTACTTGGATTTGGGAAGTTAATTTTGTATTTATTCCTCTGCCCTTTTTCTTTTAGATAAGTTGCCACTAGGCCCATTATAGTAGGATTTTATGATCTTTGTCCTCTTTAACTGAGTGAAGATAAATCATTCCCTATGATGTTTTTTTTTTCTTTTTATGTTATCATTAAGAAAAAAGAAAGAAGACTTGTAAATCATTTTTCAAGCAGGAAAACACAGAGCCATTTCAGAAAAAAAAAAAAAAAAGTGAGAAAACAATGTTGCTATTTTCTTTGGTAATTCCAGGACATACAGAATGGGTTTACAGATACTATAACATCTGAGATTGTATCTCCTTCCTGGTTATTTCTAGGAAATCCAAAAACACCATTTTCCTGGCCAAGACATATGATTTTTGAGAAGTAGTCACTTTATGTCATTTTGAATATTTTATTGAGTTAACAACAACAAACCCCCTGTACTGCCTTCATCATTATTATTTTGATTATGATTATCAGGTAATATGCACAAAAGACTACGTTCTCTCACACTCAAGACTTAAGCAACCCTTGATAATAATTCTGAGCACCAGGGAGAAAGTGTGGCTCAGGGATATGGTGAGGTGAAGGATAGGGTGGTCTCGAACAGGATGAGACACAAGAATGGAGAAAATTCCAGGGACCCAGTCAAAGTCAAGGGTGAAGTGGGGGTACAGAGGTCAGGGATGAAATGAGAACCAAGGAAAATAAAGCAGGGAATGGACTGAGGCTCAGGGATCAGGGTTAAGAGTGTGAATGTGTTGAACACATTACTTGGGATTAAAAAAAAAAACAACTGAAAGTTGTTTATTTTGGAGACACAATCTGGAGGCAAATATAAAATGTCATCTGTGTCAAAATGGTCACAACAAAATAGCTGTATTAACTATCAAGTAAACTGATTTTTGAGTTGCTTCCTGAGTTATATCTTGACATCCGAATGGGAGGTCAATGAAAACCAGACCCATCTTACTGATGTTTCACAAGCCAGCCCTAAAATTCTAAACCGGGAAGTGACAAATGATCCTGAGATGGACCTAAAGAAGGCCAGACTATTTCTATCACCTCTTCCTGGTCACTACCACAGACTTATGCATTTCTTTATAACTATACTTCAGATTCCATTTTCAGAATGTGGGTTTTCATAGAAGTACCACTGTCAAACTCCTTATTTTTTCATGTAAGGAACTCACCTGAAGTCTCCCCCTCTCTCTCAAGGCTTCAGAAGCAAGTACAGAGAGCACCTGTATAGGCTACAGGTCAGAAAACTTTTTCACTAAAGAGCCAGATAGACTTTGCGGGATACACAACCTCTGTCACAACCACTCAATGCTGCTGTTGTGTTAATATAATGAATTTACATTATGTAAATTCATATGCATAGCTATGTTCCAATAAAACTGTATTTATAAAAATAAGTGGTGGGCCAAGTTTGACCTGTAGGCTGTAACTCAGTTATGCTTAAGAATCTGTCTCTTTAGCTACATGTAAATCAATGAAATTAGAACACTCCCTCACATCATACACAAAAATAAACTCACAAAGACATGACACCATAAAACTCCTAGAGGAGAACATAGGCAAAACATTTTCTGACATAAATCGTAGAAATATTTTCTTAGATTAGGCTTCCAAGGAAAAGAAATAAAATTTTAAAAAACCAAATGAGACCTAATCAAACTTCAAAGCTTTTGCACAGCAAAGGAAATCATCGACAAAACAAAAAGACAACCTACGGACTGGGAGAAAATATTTGCAAACGATGCAACCGAGAAGGGATTAACTTCCAAAACATACAAACACCTCATACAACTCAATATCAAGAAAAACTCAATCAAAAAATGGGCAAAGGGAGAGGAACCAAGACGGCGGAGTAGAAGGACGTGCTCTCACCCCCTCTTGCGAGAACACCAGAATCACAGCTAGCTGCTGGACAATCATCGACAGGAAGACACTGGAACTCAACAAAAAAAGATACCCCACATCCAAAGACAAAGGAGAAGCCACAATGAGACGGTAGGAGGGGCACAATCAGAGTAAAATCAAATCCCATAACTGGTGGGTGGGTGACTCACAGACTGGCAAACACGTATACCACAGAAGTCCACTCACTGGAGTGAAGGTTCTGAGCCCCACGTCAGGCTTCCCAACATGGGGGTCCAGCAACGGGAGGAGGAAATCATAGAGAATCAACTTTGAAGCCTAGTGGAAATTGATTGCAGGACTTCGACAGGACAGGGGGAAACAGAGACCCCACTCTTGGAGGGCGCACACAAAATAGTGTGCGCATCGGGACCCAGGGGAAGGAGCAGTGACCCCAGGGGAGACTGAACCAGACCTACCTGCTAGTGTTGGAGGGTCTCCTGCACAGGCGGGGGGTGGCTCTGTTTCACCGTGGGGACAAGGACACTGGCAGCAGAAGTTCTGGGAAGTGCTCCTTGGCGTGAGCCCTCCCAGAGTCTGTCATTAGCCCCACTAAACAGCCCAGGTAGGCTCCAGTGTTGGGTTGCCTCAGGCAAAACAACCAACAGGGAGGGAACCCAGCCCCACCCATCAACAGTCAAGTGGATTAAAGTTTTACTGAGCTCTGACCACCACAGCAACAGCCAGCTCTACCCACCACCAGGGCCTCCCATCAAGCATCTTAGATAGCCTCAACCACCAGAGGGCAGACAGCAGAAGCAAGAAAAACTATAATCCTGCAGCCTGTGGAACAAAAACCACATTCACAGAAAGATAGACAAGATGAAAAGGCAGAGGGCTATGTACAAGATGAAGGAACAAGATAAAACCCCAGAAAAACAACTAAATGAAGTGGAGATAGCAACCTTCCAGAAAATGAATTCAGAATAATGATAGTGAAGATAATCCAGGACCTCGGAAAAAGAATGGAGGCAAAGATCGAGAAGACGCAAGAAATGTTTAACAAAGACCTAGAAGAATTAAAGAACAAACAAACAGAGATGAACAATACAATAACTGAAATGAAAACTACACTAGAAGGAATCAATAGCAGAATAACTGAGGCAGAAGAACGGATAAGGGACCTGGAAGACAGAATGGTGGAATTCACTGCTGCGGAACAGACTAAAGAAAAAAGAATGAAAAGAAATGAAGACAGCCTAAGAGACCTCTGAGACAACATTAAACGCAACAACATTCGCATTATAGGGGTCCCAGAAGGAGAAGACAGAGAGAAAGGCCCAGAGAAAATATCTGAAGAGATTATAGTCGAAAACTTCCCTAACATGGGAAAGGAAATAGCCACCCAAGTCCCGGAAGCGCAGTGAGTCCCATACAGGATAAATCCAAGGAGAAACACGCCGAGACACACAGTAATCAAATTGGCAAATATTAAAGACAAAGAAAAATTATTGAAAGCAGCAAGGGAAAAACGACAAATAACATACAAGGGAACTCCCATAAGGTTAAGAGCTGATTTCTCAGCAGAAACTCTACAAGCCAGAAGGGAGTGGCATGATATACTTAAAGTGATGAAAGGGAAGAAACTACAACCAATATTACTCTACCCAGCAAGGATCTCATTTAGATTGGATGGAGAAATCAAAAGCTTTACAGACAAGCAAAAGCTAAGAGAATTCAGCACCACCAAACCAGCTCTACAACAAATGCTAAAGGAACTTCTCTAAGTGGGAAACACAAGAGAAGAAAAGGACCTACAAAAACAAACCCAAAACAATTAAGAAAATGGTCATAGGAACATACATATCAATAACCACCTTAAACGTGAATGGATTAAATGCTCCAACCAAAAGACACAGGCTTGCTGAATGGATACAAAAACAAGACCCATATATATGCTGTCTTCAAGAGACCCACTTCAGACCTAGGTACACATATAGACCGAAAGTGAGGGGATGGAAAAAGATATTCCAGGCAAATGGAAATCAAAAGAAAGCTGGAGTAGCTATACTCATATTAGATAAAATAGACTTTAAAATAAAGAATGTCACAAGAGACAAGGAAGGACACTACATAATGATCAAGGGATCAATCCAAGAAGAAGATATAACAATTATAAATATATATGCACCCAACATAGGAGCCCCACAATACATAAGGCAACTGCTAAGAGCCATAAAAGAAGAAATCGACAGTAACACAATAATAGTGGGGGACTTTAACACCTCACTTACACCAGCGGACAGACCATCCAAAATGAAAATAAATAAGGAAACAGAAGCTTTAAATGACACAATAGACCAGATAGATTTCATTGATATTTATAGGACATTCCATCCAAAAACAGCAGATTACACTTTCTTCTCAAGTGCACACGGAACATTCTCCAGGATATATCACATCTTGGGTCACAAATCAAGCCTCAGTAAATTTAAGAAAATTGAAATCATATCAAGCATCTTTTCTGACCACAACGCTATGAGATTAGAAATGAATTACAGGGAAAAAAACGTAAAAAAGACAAACACATGGAGGCTAAACAATACGTTACTAAATAACCAAGAGATCACTGAAGACATCAAAGAGGAAATCAAAAAATACCTAGAGACAAATGACAATGAAAACACGACGACCCAAAACCTATGGGATGCAGCAAAAGCAGTTTTAAGAGGGAAGTTTATAGCTATACAAGCCTACCTAAAGAAACAAGAAAAATCTCAAGTAAACAATCTAACCTCACACCTAAAGGAATTAGAGAAAGAAGAACAAACAAAACCCAAAGTTAGCAGAAGGAAAGAAATCATAAAGATCAGAGCAGAAATAAATGAAATAAAAACAAAGAAAACAATAGCAAACATCAATAAAACTAAAAGCTGGTTCTTTGAGAAGATAAACAAAATTGATAAGCCATTAGACAGATTCATCAAGAAAAAGAGGGAGAGGACTCAAATCAATAAAATTAGAAACTAAAAAGGAGAAGTTACAACAGACACCGCAGAAATACAAAGCATCCTACAAGACTACTACAAGCAACTCTATGCCAATAAAATGGACAACCTGGAAGAAATGGACAAATTCTTAAAAAGATATAACCTTCCAAGACTGAACCAGGAAGAAACAGAAAATATGAACAGAACAATCACAAGTAATGAAATTGAAACTGTGATTAAAAATCTTCCAACACACAAAAAGTCCAGGACCAGATGGCTTCACAGGTGAATTCTACCAACCATTTAGAGAAGAGCTAACACCCCTCCTTCTCAAACTCTTCCAAAAATTTCAGAGGAAGGAACACTCCCAAACTCATTCTATGAGGCCACCATCACCCTGATACCAAAACCAGATAAAGATACTACAAAAAAAGAAAATTACAGACCAATATCACTGATGAATATAGATGCAAAAATCCTCAACAAAATACTAGCAAACAGAATCCAACAACACATTAAAAGGATCATACACCATGATCAAGTGGGATTTATCCCAGGGATGCAAGGATTCTTCAATATATGCAAATCAATGTGATATACCATATTAACAAATTGAAGAATAAAAACCATATGATCATCTCAATAGATGCAGAAAAAGCTTTTGACAAAATTCAACACCCATTTATTATAAAAACTCTCCAGAAAGTGGGCATAGAGGGAAACTACCTCAACATAATAAAGGCCATATACGACAAACCCACAGCAAACATCATTCTCAATGGTGAAAAACTGAAAGCATTTCCTCTAAAATCAGGAACGAGACAAGGATGTCCACTCTCACCACTATTATTCAACATAGTTTTGGAAGTCCTAGCCATGGCAATCAGAGAAGAAAAAGAAATAAAAGGAATACAAATTGAAAAAGAAGAAGTAAAACTGTCACTGTTTGCAGATGACATGATACTAT